>NC_044573.1:21085492-21739658 GCF_901933205.1 Camarhynchus parvulus | reverse complement strand
TAGTATTAGCATCTCATGGACTGAAGAATGAGACCAAAATTGGCATTACTTTTTTTTTTAGAAAGGAGGGAAGAATGTCAAGAAATTACTCCTTGTTTTCTTTAAAGAAAATGCAGTCTATTTTTAAAGGTGGAAAATTGACAATAGAAGTCTTGTCTGTTTACTTGATCAAGTATTTTTTCACATCTTTTATCAGAGTACCATTCCAATCTCTTAAATTGCAGTTGTGTGGAAAAATTTTGTAATGAAAGATCTTTGGGGAATTGAGCAGCATTCAATAAAGTCTTTATGTTTGTATTTAGTGCTGTACCTCACATCTTTGTGTTTCTGAAGACCAGGAGAATTAGAATGGCTGTTCTAAACAACTTTTTAACTGTCCAGTGTGGCTTTTCACTGAGTGGCAAAAGTGGGGAAGTCCCTGCTACACTCTTTGAGTCAACTGTATTGCACTTGTTGCTTCATTTTTGTCTAAGCAGTTGTTTCACAGAGGGCATGGGACTGGCAGTGCCTGAAGGGAAAGGACAGTCACACCAGCACAGCTCACCTTGGTTTAGTGCTTCAGTGCCTTTTTAGAAAAAATAAAGTTCCCAGTGTGTGACAAACTTTGTTCAGCTGTCCCAGAGCCTAAATGAAAATAACTTACACAAATGTTGGGGAACCAAACACCTTGCAGGTGTTCAAGGAATGAATCACTGCCATTTGTAATTCTGACAAGTTTTTCCCAAAGTCACAAATAGGGACTAATGGAAAAAAAACAATAGAGGAGCTGTAAGATAGCCTTCCAAATTGTGCAACACTTGCTGTCAGGATTGCTCCTATAAATAGGTATGTAAAAGAAAGGTTTCTTGGCTGGCATCACTGGTCTGCTCTTGTAACATTTCCTTATAAAACAAAACATCTTGACAGCTGAGATGTAGTGACTGAAGTGGACTGCTGTGGCAGTTTATTGAGAGGAAAAAATAGTACATACTGCAAGAAGGAGTTTATCTTTTATTCAACTATGCTTTCTACTCACCCCACAGCTGCAGCTACATTGCCTTCCAACTTACCTTCTCTGACCTCATTAGCAAAAAAAGAAAAAAAAATGCAGTAGGAACCATCAGAACTGGTTCCAATTGTTTCTAATTTGTTGTTGTTGTTTTTTTTAAAATCTAAGAATAGAAAATTATATTTTTTGGAAAATCCAAGAAATATCACTTGTTCAAGGAACAGTTGGGTGTTCTTTGGCAGTGAGGTGTCAAGAAAGCTCAGCTGTCATAGCATTGGCTGTTAGGTAGTAAAGTCTGGGGGTTTCCTTGATGTGGGTTAAGTGTGGGGGGTTCTGGTTTCTGTCCTGTTCCCCATCACCGAGGGATGGAGTAGCTCTCTTTGCTTCAGCCATGCAGTGTTTGGCCTTCGCTGGTATTGCCCAGTTTAATCTCATTCCTTTGCTGTGCACTAGGCTGAGCTGTTCAGGAGCCATCCTTGTGAGATGCTGAAGATAAGGTGGGGACTGGACACCACCTTTCTCCCATACAAACATCTTTGTCTCCTAAGTAAACATTTTCCCCCAAATAGCCAGTGCTGCTCTTTTGTTTATCTTACTGCAATGAGTTGTTGCTCCCCTGTTTAAGGCTGGCTGGTCAATGCAGTGCCTTAATTTGCTCTGGAAGGCAGCTGAGAATAGGAAATTTTGTCCCAAAAGGCTTCCTCAGATGCCAAAAACAAGGAAGGAATGTGAGGGGGTACTTTGGATACACTTACTCCTCTGAGTACTCTGCTGGAAGAGGAAGGAAGAAGCAAACTCTGAGCTGGCATCCTTGCAGCAAAGGCTTCAGAGCAAACACAGTGGTGCCCTGCTCCCTGCAGACTCCCCACGTCCAAGTCAGGCATCCCAGCTAACAAGGGACTTATAAGGAAGAAAAAGATACCAGCACCCCAGCACAGTTGGTGAGCAGGCATTCCCCACAGAACAGAGAATCACAGTTCCATGCCCTGCTGATGAAAGACTCTTTTTCACTTCCTTAGGAAAGACTGCCAGAAAGAGGGATAAACAAACAGCCTGAGACAGACTTTGAGTTCAGCCACCAGCTCAGCCCCCCACATTGTCCTGTTGCTTGAGTTTCCTTTGAGCTGGACTGATCCGTGGTTTTCACCTTATCCTCAGGCCACAGCACGCCTGCCTCGTGTAAAGCTCCTTCCCAACCTGAGAGCAGGTCATTTCAAAGAAGGCACACAATAGATTACTTGAAATATTTTTTAATATTAAAGTCATTGTACTTTGATTTAAAGATGACATGTAATGGAATTCCAGTGTATTTTGTTTTAAAGTATACTTTGGAGAAGAGAGGCCAGGATGTTTTCAGAGCCCTTTGCCTTCCACTAAGCACCATCAGGGCAGGGACTGTGCTACGGGAGCAGCTCACAGCTGATGCAGAAACTAAAGGGTCTGCTGGAGAAACATTCAAACACTGTCCACTTTTTCACAATTTACTACAGTGATGACTTTCTGAACATTACTGAGTTCCCTCCTTTCCCCCTGGTTCCCCCATACACGGAGGTAAACATGTTAAACTTGGACTAGAAAAGCGTGAGTTTGTTAGACCTGTCCTAGAGTTAGCACCTCTGCAGTTCCAAGGCCGGTTCACGAGGCTGTTCTTCCAGCCAGCATCTCTCTGGAAGAAAACACACCTGGTTTTCAGCTTGAATTGCTGATTGCAGTTCATTCCAGTTATTTTCTATCCCTCCTGCTATGAACAGTTTAAAGGCAGTCTTAGGCTCAGCTTATGTGGTTTGTTACTTGACGAGTCCTCTTCAGATGCCTTCTTCGGATTTTGATCATCCACTTAACACTTAACTTAGCAAAGTCTGCTGCCTTAAACAGGGCCAGAAAGATACCACAGAGAAGAGCAATCATGTTCCAGGGGTTTGCTGTGATAATCTGAAAGAGATGACAAATATTAGTCCCCTCATCTGATTCCACACAGGTAGAGAGGAGGGAGAGCTGTAGGAATAGGACTGGGCTCTAAAGGCCTGGGACAGCAGGAATGCAAAGGATCAGCTCCTGTCCCACACAGTCTGCATTCACACTCTGGTTTTGGGCAAAAAAACACCAACACACTAGATTTTGCTGCTCCTGGACCTTGGTTGTCAGGTAAATACAGTACCACATTTTATTCTAATGAATTTATTCTAATAATGGATAAAAAATACACCAGGCGATTTTTATTATTCTTATTTCAGCCTAGGTTTCTTGTCAATTAATTAAAAAAAGTCATTAAATCAGATTATCCAGCAGACTTACTAAAGCAAGAAGTTCAGCCCTGCCCTGAAGCTACCCTTTGCTAGAACAGAGGGACAGGTGCTTTTCTTAGCTACATGGTACCTCTAGCTGCAAGCAGGATGCTGAGTGTCACCAGCCCAAGGAACAGCATCACATGGCCCTGACCTCCACAGAGAATCCAGTTCTGGACATAAGGAAGAGCCTACACTGGAATTTCAGAAGTATCCTCATTCCTGTCTGCATTTCTTGGGGTGAGGTAACAGAGGCAGGTGCATGCACACACAGAGCACGAGCTGCACAGTCAGACAGTGATTCAGGAGGGGACTGGTGGGTTACTCACATCCTGAACAGTCTGTATGAAAGGGTCTTTCCATTCAAACACCACAAAGAACAGCTGGTCACTCCCTGGTTTAGTTCTCTGGTCAATGTAGTTAACCACACTGGTCTGGGGAGAGGGAAAGAAAAGTGCAGGTTACTCTCCAGCAGTACAATGAGTCTTTTGTGCAACAGAAAAGGCCTGTAAGAAGGTGAAAATACCAGACTATTTAGAGACTTCCACTGCAGCCTTTCTCTACCTAGAGCAATGGCCTGCCAAAATATGGCAAGGGCAGTTTCCTCCCTCTGTCTCATGTTCATATTATTTTCCTATTTCTCACTCAGTATCACACTACAATACCATTTCTACATTGCCTCTCAAGAGGGGACAATTTACTTCCAAAATTCATTTACTTGCAGTGATACAATATTTGGAAAGTTCTCATGAATGAATGTTAAATTTGCTTTATTTACCGCAGAACCACATAATGGTGTCAGGAAGATTCCTTCTATTTGAAAAATGGGTTGTAGAATAAACTAGAACATTCCAGCAAAGAAGGAAAGAAGCCCAGGTGTTAACAACCAAACCCACACTTCCCAGTACTGCCCATTAACTAGGTCACCACTTGAAACTAATGCTGCCCAGCAGAGCTGTAACACAATTCCAGCAGGGAACCGGGTTAGGATACCAGACCATGTTACAGCCACATGAAGCCAGAGTCTCAAGGACCACAACCAGGAAAATATTAAGACATCAGGCCCAGGAAAACACTTGTATTGTAGCAGCTGCCCCCAGCCTAGGGGGGAACCACACAGGGTTTGTCCACAGGCAGTAACCAACACAACCAGTCTGAACTGCCCCCTGCTCCTAGGACACAACACAAACTGCCCAGGAGCCACACAGGGACCTCAGGAAAGCACAGTGGTGGAAGGACCTCTCCCTTCTCCAAGCCTCAAAGGAGTGTTTACATCTTGGTGTGTGCAGAGGGGAGTACTGCTGCTCATCCTGTTTGATTCTGTACTGCAAGCAATGAGTCCAGCAGCACTGTGACTTTGCATCAGGCTTGTGACACAAAGATGAGAGAGATGATGGAAGAGCATGCCTGTTCCATGTTTTGGGAGCCCAGTTTTCCAGGCAGAGTTGGAAGTGTCTAAGGTGACCACTCTTCATTTCCTTACAAGGCTTCCCATGGCACGAGGGATGACCTGCCACAAAAGCCTCTGATCCACCATGGTGCAGTTTCTCTACAAATACCTCAGGGTTTCTTTCAGTGTTCTCCACAGCCCCAGCCCTGAACAGATTTTAGGCAAGAAGCAGCAGCAGCTAGGACACTGTTCATGGCCACTCAGAGCATATAGGGCTTCCCCAGCTTGTGGTTTCTGGTCAAACACCTTTGCTGCAGACTTGCCTGCGAGGACTTGTGAGGAGCTGTGAATGAGTCAGAGACAGGACCTCTGAGCTGCTTTAGATGATGCAATTTATTTTTCTTATCTTCTACACAGGCAGGAAGGGTGAGTTCAGCTCACATCTTTACCCCATGGTTCATCAGAAGGTCACAACAGTTACAGGACCTTTTATTAACCAATAAAACACTGCCAACAAGGATACTTATGCTTTTCACCCAATGCTTAAATATTTCGTCTTATGGACTCATACTGCAGTGTAAGCTTTCTTAGCCAGTCATGTTATGACACACAAACCTACAGTACTGTACCCTAAAACTCTGAACTTTCCTCTACTTGGCTTAATGTGTCTCTGCTCTAAACTATAAACCTACATTCTTGCTTCTAGCACCTAAGTTTGGAAGCCTTTCCCAAGGTCTCAGATCAAATCCAGTGTTTAATTCTAAGCTTTGGCTTACAGGCCCAAAGTTGGGAGAATTCCCTGCATTTTGGATCCCAGCACTTGCCCCACACTTCCACAGCTGATTCCTCATTGCAAGGTACCAGTGTCCCAACCACACTCATCCAAGAGAAGTGCACACCAGGAAACAAGCAGTAACAAAGAGAGAGCAAAACTGAGGCAATGGGAAAGGAGGAAAATACAAATGAATGACTGCTGGGCTAGTTAGCAGAGTGAGTGACTGCTCTGTTTGACCTGGTATTTGTATCCATCTTTGCAGCATGCCAGCTCCCAGGTTTGGATTTGAAAGGCTAATGGACTTCCTGGTGCAATTTGAGCAGATGTTGTACTGACAAACAAAGCAAGTGGAAATTATGTCTGAGCTGTTTCAATTTCTGCTGTATTATTAATAGGGATCTGATGCCTGGTTCCTAGGTTTTATTAAAAACAAACAAACAAACAAACAAACAGAAAACCCAAACCAGCAACAGTGTTCACTTAGATGATCAGTCTATAACTGCTGAACTAAATAGATGTTTATGGTCACAAAAAGCTCTTTTTTTCCCTGAATTTGAGCCAGCCTTTTGTTTCCACTTTGAGATACATTAGACTTGGGCACACAAAGGAAGACTTTCAAAAATCCTATACTTGGTAAGCACCAAATGGCAAATGATAGAGAGCTGTAGGTGATGAAGGACAGACAGACAGCTGCTGTCAGTGCTTACATGTGAGCAGCAGCAGACTGATGCATTCCTTCCTCTGCTCCAAACCAAGGTATTAGGACTTGCATGACTGGGATTTGCCTCCTGTCCTTCTCCAGTGGAGTAAGAGTGTGCCCCCCTCACAGTCCCAACTCTGGGTTTCCTTAAGGCTGTGCCATGTAACACCTAACTGTGAGAACCAGGGATGGAACTGAAGGTTCTGCTTCATTAGCTCCCCCCAGAACACCCTTTCCAAGAGTACTAAGGACCAAGAGAAAGTATAATCTCTGAAAGAGACGCTCTCTGGAAAGGACAGCTCTTAAAATTTGCATTTCTCACCACTGGTGAGACACTTCGTTCCAACTAACACTGGAAGCAAAACAAACTCAAAACATAATTATTTTCCCATGCATTAATGTGAACAGAACAGGAATGAAAGTCAGGCTCATTTCCTCTCTAGATAAGCTTGCATCTTCCACCTGCATATTTTCTAGTTTTAAATGATGCAAGAAGTGAAGTTACTCCATGTTTCTAAGGACACTCAGCAGCTAAAAATTCCAAACCCAAACAAAAAGCAGAAATAAGAATGCTGCAAAGGATACAAGGCTTACATTTACCTCTTCATCCTAACATCACTGGCAACCTCAACAATACTCTTTCTAACAGTAGCTGTTATTTAGACAATTCCTTTGGCAATTGTTCTCCACCTTGAACTGTAGGTAGCTGTTTTAATATTATTTAATAATTAATTAATATGACACTACAGGTGTCATAACCCAAGTGAGGCTTGGATTTCTGGCCTCCCTGTCAGGAGATGTTTTCCTGAGCTCTGCCACGAGGCCACACCAAGAGCTGAGCACATCAAGACATCTACACTTCTACAGAATCCCTCCTCCTTGAGAAACAAGTGTGAGCAACGAGAGCCAAAACTGCCCAGTGCAAAGGGGCATCATGGATGCAATGAAACAAAACCAAACTCCCAAAACATTGTAAGTACTATGAGTACTACTAATTTTATTTTTTTTACCTCTTGTTTGAATTCAACAGTCTCACTACCATCTTCTTCTTTTGTTTTGACCAAGGACATCTTGACCCAAGTTCGGAAGCCTCCAGAAAACTTCCAGCTGGAGTATGAGCTTTCACAGTCCTTCATGAATTTTGCTTTTTCTGAACTAAAGGAAAAAAACCATTACTTTATTGACCAAACTGAGCACTGTAGGCAGAAGGTCAGACCTACAGGTACTTCAAACTATGTTCACAATTCCTTTTATTCTCCACCTGCTAAATTCAACATATCTAAAACATTGTGTGTAGTGATGTTTTCATCAATGGCAGCCCTTCACTGGTGCATCCTTAACTGCAGAGGACTTACCTGGTGCCCTACAACCCCGGAGCTCTGCCTGCCTGCAGGGATTCTTCTGCCCCACAGGGAGTTCAGCTCTGCTCAGCAGCCACCCCTGGGACAGAAAGGAGCAGAGCCAGGACCTCAAGAAACAACTCATCACCATGTCAGGAAGCAAGAGACAGCAGGACAAGCCTAGAGGAAGGACAGGGTGCTTCACCTCATTTCTGGTTGCCAAATAAACCAGCTGAAATGCATACATGCTTAAAATACCTCGAAATTCAGTGTAATCCTATTATTTTGGTAGCACTGTAGCTTTGGTGTAAGGCTCCCACCTGCAATAAGTGTTATCCCAATATGCAATCCCAGCTATTTGCAGTCCCCAGAACAGCAGGATTGCTTTGTGTGTTTTGGATGGGCTTTTGTTTTTTAATACTGTGCCTGTAAATCTTTAAGGTTTCCAACACCCCTCATGCTGCAAGTAGCAAATGGGCAGCTTTAAGCCATATCTGGTCTCCACCTCTTCTCTACCAGCTGCACAGGACACAGTGAAATAACCATGCTATTTGCTTGGAGCTCTTCAGTACTGTGATTTTAGCCATTTTCATGTCATCCCAGTGAAATAAGCCCAGCCCTGCAGCTGCTTTTCCAATAAGGTTTCATTTGAGAAGAAGGGGTAAACCACTGTGAAAAGTCAGGAACCATTAGAGGCTATTTTTACTAAGACAGATTTCAGGTTGTAGAGATATGCCAGGGTATGTTGGTCCTTAAAAGAAGGGAGAGGGTTTGATCCAGACTAAACCCATCTACCTAGGAGAAGGGAAAGAGTGTTCCTTGCTTTTGTGGCAGAGGGTGTGCATAACCAGGTCTTTTAGGAGATGAAGGTGTTTTGGTCTTCCAGGAGAAAAATGCAAAGAAGCAAAGGAGAAAAGCAGAGGTGAAGAAGCAAGCTCTTGTCCCAGAACAGGCCAATCAGGAAAGTTTGTCCAGCATTGATTGGATTTGCACTTTTCCTGTCTTTTTTCTGTTTTTCAAACTCAGGGCTTCTTTTCTTTCTACAAACCAAGGTGCCTTGTCTACAAGGACCAAAGGGACTGCACTGATATAAATATCAAATTGATGGCTACTCTGTACCACAGCACCTGCTCAGGCTTAACAGATGAATACACATGTGTCCATGGGACAAAGCCATTCTCTCAAGTCAGGGCTTCAGGCAACAGACTCAGACAGAATTCCACTGTGCACATGCACAGAAAAGAGAAGGGTTTCTGCAAAGAAAAACTAACACTATCAAGTGTTTTCAAAAAAACTATCAAGGCAGATGCTGTTCCCAGGGTGTCCTAGGATGTTAGGAATATCTTTATTTTGACATGAGGTGTTTGTTTAGTGACCCCAACAGGATGGCACCTCTCTACCTCCCACAGGAGAGACGTGGGCAGAGCCTAAGGACAAAACCCATGGCCTGCCTGCTCCTCCCCAGAGCAAACCAGTGAGACAGAACACCTAATCCAACAACTGCTTCCCCTCCTGGGATGTGGGCAGAGCAGCAGCTGAGGGGACAGCCCAGGGGAGCACTGGAGTGCTTTGCCACTCAAGAGGAACACACATAATTAGCACTCTACCCAGGCAGTCACATGCCTAATGGCTGGCTAAATACAGCATCCTGGAAAAGCTTTCCAAGCCAAGATGGAAAAATGAGGCAGGAAGTTCTGACACAGAACTGAACGTTACAGCCACAACTTCCATGGCAGGCAGGCAGCAGCAGTTTGCTCTGCCTCTGACAGTAATTGCAGGCTGGAAAAAGAAGGATTAATAACATCTTAGGAGAAGCTGTGGAGAAGTGATCTGAGAGGCATCTCCATAATCCAGACCACTGCCACACAGTGAGGGGAAAAAAAGGGGGGTGGACAGGGGGAGCAAGCACAGAGGAACAAGCTTTGCACAAATTATAGCAGAGGGCAAATTACACAGCTTTAAAACCACACACAGCCAAGTGAACACAAGACAGGAAAGGGATTTTAAGCTGAAAAACAGTTCTCCAGGCAGTTTCTTTTAATTCCTTCTTCACACCAAAGACAGACAACCCACACAGGCTGCACCTCTTTTTTTTTGTTGCTGTTTGGGTTTTTTTCCCTCTTTTTTTTTCTCTCTCTTTTTTTTTTTTTTTTTAAATTTGTGGGAGTCACTAACCTATTTCTGGAGTGGCCTGTAGTGCTGCAGTGGATCCTTTACCACCAGTGTCTATGGACCACCCCAGGAGAGCCAGAGAAGTTCAGGACATCCCACCACACCAGCAGATTCCAATGCAACAGCAAGAGCCAAACCCACTGGTGGTTCAAGTCCAATCTGTGTTTATTGCCTTTGTGTTTCCCCAGAGCAGAAAACTCTCAAAACAGCCATGGCATCTAACAAAGGCTGGTGTGGTACCAAAAGTCCCAATCCTTCTATGTTGTATTTCTCTGCATGCAGCAATCCAGATCAGAGACATGAACACTGAGCTCAGTTTAGACCCTGAAATCATCTCTGATCCGTTCACACTGGTGTCCATCATTTCACAGGACTGCAAGTTATTCGACATGCTACACTAACAATAGTTTTGTCAGGAATATATTCAGGGTTTTCTTCTAAACCCCATGTATCACCCTAATGACAGTTCAGGAGAGGGACTTGTATTTTTAGCCACTCATTTTGGGTAATTTGCAAGGGTTTCATAATTTCCCTCCCTCCAATTAATATGGTACAGACAGCAGCTGCCACTACCTTAAAAAAAAAAAAAAAAAAAAAAGAAGGCAGCAGCATCTCCCTGCAGCTCAGAGGCCAACAACAGCACACAGTGCAGCAGTGTTCTGTGGAGCCCAGAACAAAACCAGTGAGCAGTGCCAGTTTCATGGAGTCTGATCCAATTTTAACAGAAGGGCTGCAGAGAATAAAGCCCTTGACAGAAACAACTGGGCCTTGCTCGAGTCCTCAGCACTTACTACACCACAGAAAATCTCTTAAAGGTACAAGCTGCCATTTTTTCTTGCTTGTGGCACTTCTGATAACACTGTACATGAACTGCTGGGCACAGTGTTATTCTGGGCCCTCATAACCAGTGAGACACTTTGTCAGGAAAAGTAGTTTTGAAGTTTTCAGAGGCTGTATGGAAAGGCACACAACAGTTTCTACGGATATCTTAAGCCAGACTTCCCATCAGCTAAATTTAGCATCTGCTGATGAACAAGAAATCATTTCTATTTTCTCTTCTGCTGGAAGCTGGACAGAATGAGTGCTGGACAGAATGAGTGCTCTGCACACACACAGTGCAGTTTCACATGCACTTTTCATAGTCAGGAGAAATGTAAACTCCCAACCTGCCCTGAGCCCAGCCAGTTCATGCCAGGACAGCAAACACAGCACTGAGCAAGACAAGCCACACCATTTGTATCCAGTTTGGGAGGATGCTGCAGAAAAGACAGCACTGGCCTCTTGCCCACAGCTGGTTCTTTTCCTGATTTCCATCTAGACATGCAGATCATTTACCACTAAGGCCTTCATCCCCTTGCCAGTGTTACCCTTCACCTGGGTGAGCTCAAAACCAGTTTCAACTCCTATTCCTACTGTCTGCCCCAAGCAAGCACAGAGGATGCATCCCCAAACAAACATCCCCATTTCCCTGTGGCTGCCAAGGCCTGAGGATGCACAGACTGAGCTGCTCATCCTGTCCCCAGCCAGCTGCAGCACCAGGGCTGCCCGCAGGCAGTGCTGGTGCCTGGCAGTACAGAAAGAGCTGAGCACCTTGCTGCAACTGGTCCCACTGTGAGCATTTCTTACCAGAGCACAAGCCATAAAACCAGAAAAAAACACATAAGGAACAAGCAGCACCTTCTACACCACTACTCTTAACTGGTGTCTCTCACCCTAAAATATCAATGCCGAAAACACCCAGAACATTAGCATTTTATGAGGTGTTCCAGTACAGTTACAGAAACCAGTTAAAGACTTAGGTGTCCTCACTGAAGCAGAAATGTTTTGTAAAAGGCAATTCCACCTAACTGGTCTTTGGCCACCCAGAGGTAGCATGCCTGAACACTTCCACTCTTTGATCCACCTGAAAAGCATCAGTATGACCATGTCCAAGTCAAATCTGTTCTCTTCCCTCCCTCACCTGATTTTGTTCTGCATAGCTCCTCTATCCCCGGTCCCTTTTCCACTGAGCATCTCTTATCAAATTAAGGTTTTCTATCATGTGTCACTATGACTAATATTTCTTGACTAACTTTTAATCTGGATCTCAGAGAGAAGAACAGAACTTGAATTCAAATTAAAGCAAAAATTAAACTGTTAAATATGAAATTCATTCTTAAAAGGTGGAAGAAAGAGTGGGTCTTTCAAGAAAGTTCAAGACAAGATTAATTCCATTC
This sequence comes from Camarhynchus parvulus, assembly GCF_901933205.1. NCBI lineage: Eukaryota > Metazoa > Chordata > Aves > Passeriformes > Thraupidae > Camarhynchus > Camarhynchus parvulus. Next base: position 21,727,792 of record NC_044573.1, on the reverse strand, counting down.
TTGTTAAAATTAGAAGGTTGATTAGATACTTCAATGATACCAATGTCAAACCAATACAAAGCAATTTCAAAAACCCCATATATGAATTTACATCATTCTGCAAAATTTTATATATAGCCAGTAATACAAAGAAACAGAGTTAATCTTTCAATGAAATCACAACAAAGCAATCTAGAGATCTGACCTTTACACCAACTGCTTTAAAAACCCCCAAATGGTACAGAAATCTTTGTGTTCTTGATGCACTTCCTGACACACTACCCAGCACAGCACACTTCCTGAGCACCCACAGCAGCAGACAGCAGGAAGCCAGCACAAACTCCAAGCTTTTAGAAAGTGCAGCAACAAATGGTTTAAGCACAGCTCAAGAACAGTTTTTGTCACTGAAAAAGCCCTCAATACATTTTTTAAAGGTCAGATTAGTAAACAAAGACATGAAAGAGCATCAGCATAGTCCAAACATTTTAAAAAATCATAAAAGCCTGCCTGGTTTTTACTGAAAAGGCCCTGCTTTCACAAGTATTGTGACAGCAAGTTCAATGCAGCCCCAGGCTCATCCCCCCTTTACATACCTGCTGACAAACTCCTGGAAAGAGGAAAACAGCAGGTAGTCAATGGCACTGAAATCTTGGTTTGTTTCATTTAAATGGAACTGCAAAAACACCAGCTCCCTTTTCTTCACATCACGAGGGCCTTGAACAACCAAAGCATACTTCTGTAAGCAAACAGAGATGGTGAGAGGAGCAAAGGAATCCTCATTTCCTGTTCATTAATTTACCATCTGGCACTAATACTCTGTAGAAATCTAACACACACACACACACACAGAGTTTCTTGGCTGCTACAAAGTACACATCTATTAAAACACCTAACAAGAATGCCACTTCAGTCCCTCCTTTTAGTTTAAAAAGGAGGTCATTATATCAAGATTCAGTGTTTAAATATTAATATCAAAGTACTGAATATGGTAATTTGTAGGTTTTGGACATTTGTTTATCAAGAAGCAAGCTTCCCTGCACTTCTAAGGGCAATTTCAGACAGACAATCACTCCTCAATGTATCCATCTTGCTGGCTCAAAGCATTTCAGTGTAATGAAGCACTTGGTGCCCATTTAAGATTCTTCCAAGTGTGACAAACATGGTATGTAATTCCCAGCAGGAATTCATGTATGAATTCCCAGCAAACATAAAAAAAGAGATTAGCTATCCTCCTTTAATGGATACTGACATTGCCCTTCAATCAGAGCTAGGTTTACCCTATCAAGGAAAAATGCTTCCCAGTTCATTTAGGAGAAGAATGAAGTGAGAGCTTCACTGTGAAAAATTACTTATTTTATCCCATTAAGGGTTTTGTGCTGCACACACCCACAGGACAGCTCATTTTCCATAACACATATATACACTGACTAGGGTTTTTTACATTTCTGAAAACAAAATGACAGATGGCTTACAAAAAATCCAAACCAGAAGCAAGGGTTTTTTTACAGCACGTAGTACATGCTTTTACTTTCCAACAAGATTATGAGCAGAAACCCCACAGTGAATAAGCTTTGTTCTATTATATTGTTATTACCATAGTTTGATTAGTAAAAGGATCTGTGTAGTTGATCCTCTGAGTGGTGCATTCAATGTCTCCTGGCTGACCTGGATTTACCAGAGGTGGAATGTGATCGTAGTAATGGTGTTTGCAGCTGAGCAGCTGAGCCTTGCCTGGGTAAAAGGCAATACCTGTTTGGGGAGAAAAAACATTGGAGAGCACTGACTTCCTTCCTGAGGACATCGATTTTCATTCTGGAATTTAATCCCACAGGCTACTGAGCTGTCTTTAAGATGCCACAAAACAATCAAATTAAACCATGCACTTCCACATTTTTCTGGAGCAGGACAAAAACACCAACTGCATCAGGACAGAACCTCCACAATGCATCGAAAAAAATTAGGGCTCATATTCTGTTCAAGGTTCATAGAAGCTACCAAGTTTCCCACAAGCCAGCAGCTAATCCATCAGTCCCTCTCCATCCCAGATGAATCTGTAAAATATGTTAGGGAGCATCAAATGGGACATGTAGTGCTTTAGTTTTCAGATACTAGCATTTAACACATCAAGTGTGAATTGGAAATAATGTACATACCATACATGACAGATCAAAGATCACTGGCTGAGCTATTAGAAGTGAAAAGATGCTCTTATCTTCTGTTAACTGAATGTGACATCATGATAAAAACCAAAGCCATTAAACATGCACTAACTGCTGCCATCCCTTATTATTTACAGCACTGGGTAGGGCAGGCAACTACTCCACCTGGATGGAAACCCACATTTGCCATAAACCTCCTGTTTCAGTCCAACAGCACATTTAAGCAACCTCAGCCACCTCAGCTTTGGAAGGCCAGCAAAATGCAAGAGCCAAACCTCAAAATCCTTTTACACCACCTATGTCATATTTATTATTGGAAACAAGTTTGCTGGAAGATAATCCAGTCCAATTAAAAAAAAAAGTATGATTGATTAGATATAATTAACTCACAACTGAGATGACCTGCCCACCAAAATGTGAGATGTCAAAGCACTCAGCACATATCAAATGCTTTATTCCTTTCTTCAGAGCTCCAGGCTTGCAACTTGCCATGTCATCACTTTAATAGAGCAATAAAATAAAGGACTACATTGATTTAGGTTCTCTGATCTGCAGGGATCTCCAACAATACTTTTGGAATTATTTGTATGCTGCTCTGCTTATTTAAAATCTGCTTATTTTCTTCCTGTTGCTGTATGAAATACTCACATGAGGTGAGGGGAAAAAAGGGAAAAGCTTGTGTTTGCTTGCTCTTACAGTCAGATTCAAATGGACCAAACATAAGGTACTACTTCCAGAGCTGAGCTAACTGGCCATAGAGAAAAACAACTACAGTAATATAGCAACACCTCAAAATACCTTTCAGCCACAACTACTGAAGTGGGTATTTGGAAAATGTGGTAACACTCCAAACACAAGTGTTATTGTTAAACTGGAAACTCGCTGATGACTGACTGAGCTGCATTTGCTATCATGGCTCTACTTATGAATGCCTACTGGACAATTAAAAAAACTAATAACAACAGAACTCACTATTCAAAAATGCCCCTGTGGAGCAACTCCTCCTGCAAACTGCAGCAGTTTCTGCTGCCACGCTGCATTTTTGTGCCAACACTGTTCCCTGCAGTCACATCAGATTTTTATTGCCTACTGATGTAATGCCATGTTGTAAACAAGGCAGGGTGGAAGTAGAAAGTGGCATTGTGGTTATTTTGTGGTTGGTTTGAGAAATTCACCTCTTTACAGCGAATGCATCTCATTGCCCAGTGCAGCACTGAGCTCCTGTGTTACTCCCATGTGTTACTCTGTTTGAATGATATAGTTTGGGGAGCATTTCCAAAAGGAATTCACTTTCTCCCGTAAAAAAGGACTCCTTTTAGAGTCTGAAAACACTTCTTATCTATGAAATGTTGCATAATTCTCCACAGCTTCTGCCATTCATGTTATTGGCATGAAAGCTCCCAAAAATCTCCCATGTAATGTTAACATTTCTGTGCAAAGCCAATACAACTTTTTAATCTAAAATGAGGAAATCAAAGATCTGGGCCAAGTATTATATGCACTCTGGGCTCTGAAGAATGAACACCAAAAATTTAAAACAATCCAAGAAAAACAAGAACAAGAATTTAACCCATTTTCCTTGCTACCACTCTTACCAGGTGCATCATATAAGGACACTTCCTTGTAAGTGACAGACATCACTGGGTGCTTGAGCTTCTCCCTGAAGTCACTGATGGTTTGGTAGACAAGGAATACAGCTACAGCCATGAGCAGCAGATAAATAAACAGGAGTATTACTGAGAAAACATTCTTTAGGCAGGTCTTGCTGAAACGCAAAGAAGGGGTAGTGGTACCCAGTTCACCATCTGGAACCAAACAGAACATGGATTGGGACTTCAACATACAGATGTTTTTGCTGAATTTTCATTTCAAGATCAATCATGTGAGAGGAAAGTAAGCCTCAAACTCAGCTTGATTTTAAAAACCACAGCTAATTCTAGTTTTGATGATCAGCCAGGCAGATACTTCCTTCTCAAGTATGAGGTGTAACCAACCTAAGATTGTGTCTCCTTGTCACATGCCAGAATTCGGCACTCTGCTTTAAGGCCACTGTAGGCAGGAAACCAGGTTTGTATTCAAGGACATCTGAGAAACAAAGTTTAAAGTTCACAAGAAAGTCTGTTGATGGTCAATCTTTGCTTCTGGGAAAAAAACCTCTTTTCCCCCCATTTCCAGTCTGAAGCGATTCTTACACACTCAGCATAGACATGAGTGGAGTGATTTGATATTCTAATGCTCAAGCCCACAGCCATGCATTGCATCTCCACCATGGTAGAAGTCACTAGACACCTGTTACCCTCTAGTTGATAATTCCTTGTGTACATTAAAAACTTCCATAGAAGGATTCTTCCAATTACAGCTGGAAAGACACTGACCCAACCCTCCCAGAGTCTCCCTTCCTTCAAATCTTGCTCTCTTTAGACGTTCTCAGTAGTTTCACTCACACACAGACACTGCTTTACCCATACCCTTTGCTTTTGCCATTTCTTTTCACAATACTTCTAAGGCAAAGGTTCCTGTACTCCTGAGTTACACATCACATTTTGTCATGAGTGATATACAGCTGAACACACAACATTTTGTTAAAATTCAATGTAAGAAAGGAGATATGCAGCCATGCTTCCTGCTGACTGTTCTGTGTGGTGTCACTTAATGAGTCAGGCCCTCTCAGGCCATGCCACACGCTGCTCTCCAACTCTACAGTTTGGTGTTTGTGCCTTCCCACAGCAAACAGGAGCCTTTTAGTGACCCCTGTTGCACACATAACTACTTACAAATGTCCATGGGCAAGTTACATGCCAGGAGATGGCAGCCAAGGCAATTAGGACATTAAAATGCATAAAACTGCACTGCTGAAACAAATATGACTTGAACAGCTGCAAGGCATTTAGGCCATGCTCCTTTGAGGCTGGCTAACCTCAGTGCCCACACCTGAGCTGCAATAAGCCCATTTCACACTGCTCCATGCCCTCCAAAAGCAGCCTGAACAGTCTAACCAAGAATTTATGTTAAAGCACCTATTCAGTATGGCACCTTGCTTGTGTAAATCTGGCACAGACTCTGCCTGCAACCCACTGCCACTCAGGTGAGACACAACATCAAGGAAGATGACACACTAAGCTATCTCAGACTCAGATGTGCTGAACGTGGTTTGATTGAGCACAGTTCCTGAGAAAGAAATGTTCTCCTATCAGTCCTTGGGTAACCTCCTTGGCTTTCCATCAGTACTGATTCACATAAAGTAAGTAAATTAAATTAGTGAAGTAAGGGAAATAAGTAGTGAAATTAGTGTTTTGTTTACTTTCAGAAGTGCAATAAAATAGCAAAACCAAAACAACCACAGCCACGCACTGCAGCGGGTAACAGGCCCTAAAAATCAGTAATTTTTGGGTCAATAGTTCTCACCTGGTAAAATAACAGAGCTGGAATCTTCATGAACTTCCATATCTCCTTCTCTCTCCTCTGTTGGATTTTCAGATACTCGCTCCACATCTTCACTCAGCTGTATAGTTAAAACAGTGGTTCAATTTCCAAACATGCTCTCAACTTGCAATTGTTGGAATTTCTATGGTACAAATAAAAGAGGCTCCAACTAACCAAACACACAAAAACACATCCCCAGTCCAAGAGCACCCAACATCTGTTCCACTTGTTCACAAGACAAAAGCCACAGCTCTGTAGAGTTAGAGCCACAAATTAAGTGACTTGCATGCTACAAATTTAACCTACTTCTACCCTGCTGCTTCAACAATAACATCACCTTTCCATCAAAGTTCAAAGTAATTATTTCCCCAGCAGCTCCAACACACTTTAACCCCACAATTAGGAGTGTGTTCTCTGACAAGCAGGAACTTCATTCTGTCACTGAAGAATATACTTTTAGGCATAAAGAAACCACAGCACATAGCAGCAAACAGAGCATTAGCACCTCTTAATAAAGAGGTACAAAAAGCACAAGATGCATTTTGACAGGTTGTCATGGTTTGACACTGGCACAATGCCAGTGCCCCATGAAAATATACCTCCCTGGTATTTGCTGTGAGATGTGACCAGGAAATAAGCAAAGCAGGCCTCTACCTTAGAAAAAAAGTTTATTAACTAAACTACAAAAGGAAAACAAACCACACACACACACACACACACACACAACACACACACCTGGAAAATGAAAACTCCACAAAAAGCATTTCCTCCTCCCCCCCCACCACATTTCCAATACATCTTCCAAATTTCAACTCTCCATCCATCACCCTGTAAATACTCAATTCCAGTCCATCAAGAGGAGAGGAGTCCTTCTTGGGGCCATGGTGACCTCTTCCTTGCATGCCCAGCGCTCCCACCACTGGACAAGGAACAGAGCTGCTTCAAGGGTTATCCTTTTAAGGGTGCTTTGACCAGTTCCAAAAAAAAGCACAGTTTTCTCTCATCTCGGGACCTCTTGTCCCCCCATACTTGTCTACCCCCTGGGGCCGGGGGGTCTCCAAAACTGAACCCTCTCAGTTCTGAGCCATCGCCTCCCCCCTGCATGCAGCCTCTGTGTCGCGAGGAAGCATGGTTCTGTCCATGGCTGTACCAAAAAGAGTCCAGCAACCAGCTACTCCATCATCTCTTTCCGGCCTCTTCTTTACTCTCCCAGCCTCACTCACTGCTCCGACTGTCATTCACTTGCCCATTTCCTCTTTATCATCCACTCCATCTCCCCTCCGGGAAAGGTCCAAATGCTCTGTGAGGTCTTCATTGTCCAGGAAGGGGTTAACAAACTTCTGCACGCGGCCAGGCTCCTTCCCTGCTGCACTCCCCCCTTCCCCCTCCTTCTTCACAGGCCGATATCACTTCAAGGCCACAGGCCCGTACCAGCTTTCTCGCTCTCATCTTCTAGCTGGGGGGCTGCCCAAATCTTCTCGGGGCCTCTCTCCCTCTGTCTCTCCTGGGGGGGGGGGCTGCCCAACGCCTCCTGGTGCCCCCCACCACCCTTCCATCCTGAGGGGTCAGGCCTACCTCTGCCAGGCTGCAGGTTTCCCCCCCCGCCCAGCTCGAAGCCGGGCAGGGGAGGCCTTGCCTCTTTGCTGGCCGGAAATCAAAGAGGGAGCCCAAGGGAGTGCTCTGCTTCTAACCCCTGTGCTCTCAGAGGCGCATCCACCCTCAGTGGCCAAGCCTGGTGTCAATTTAAAATCTAACACCTATTGGCCTCTGGCCACTCCATTCCCAGAAAACCTGCTTCCTGTAAACCCACGACACAGGTGTTAAGGCAAGGCACTGAAATACAGTGTCAGCCACACGTGGCTGGGTCATCATGAGACAACAGTCAAGCATCTCTGTATTTCTGGTCCTTATTTGATCTCACTGTGCAGACTATTATACATTAGTGGTTATGCAACTAATTAGTCTTCTAGTGTTTCTGAAACACCAACAGAGACCAGATATTTTCTTGTTTTGCTATTCAGAGCTCTGGGCTCAAACTGCCAGGCCACTTCTGTCAGAGTCAGAAGCTTGTCACAGCAGATACACATCACACCACACTGTGGAGCACTGCAGACTTTAGTACATTATAAATAGAAAGTATCTCTTGTATGTTTTCCAAGCTTTCTTTCCTGGTGGTAACTGACACAGAGATTACAGCAATGCAAACCAAGGCATGAGCTTGCAGCACATCACATTAGCCTTGTTCTCGTTTCAAGGAAAATGGGGGCACAGTCAATGCTGCAGCTGCACTGAATGCTACTAAACACTACACCCCTAACTTACGCAACAGAAACGTGAATGTATCCACAAGGGAGTGCTTTTATTTCACCCAGCTTTAATTCAGTACTGAAATCATCATTATGCCATTACCAGGTCATCATTAGCACCTATTAGGAAAGAGTCCACTCATTTTACACCTTCAAAGTCTGACGTAAAGTCTCCTTCGCTTCCTGCTGTATTTCTGTGCTCACTTCCATCATGCAAAGCAAGATGAAAGCAGTTACCCAGCTGTTTTTGAATGCTTAGTACATAAATAAAGCATGATTTCCCATAGCATGAGGCAAGAAGTGAAGTTACCTAACTTGTAGGCTAAAAATTCAGCTCATGTGCAAGACTCTTACCAGGGTCCAGCTGAAGATACCTTTTGCAATTATCACCATAAAATAAGGGAAAATTAAAACTGTGCTCCTTTTTGTAGAAACACGCTGGTTCTGTTTATCTGACCCAAAATAAGCTACTCTGACCCAAGAAAAGTACTCACTGAACTCTTGTACTAGTTACACTAAATCAGCTAAGACACCAGTTCCAGTCTTGTGCACATTGCTGATACCAGAGCTGATCCAGCAAATGTAATGTAAGTCACAAAGTCACTGCATTTCCTCAGCTGACTCCCACACCTCTCTGACTCCACAGGCACCTCAATGACTGAGGTTATTGGAAGGGTAAGTGAATTTTATTCCTGATGGCAAGGAGATCTCAACACACTTTTAAAAAGGAACAAAATAAGCAACATTTCCTATCCTTTCAGGAGGACCTACAGCAATTTTTTTTAACAAGCGGAAGAAAAATCATCTTAGACGTCGTTCCCAATCTAAATGATTCTGTGGTAAACTCAGAGAACACAACATTTCAGCACTCCTTAGAAACAAACTAAAATATCCCAAACAATATGCAACTATGTTTTCTTATCTCTGTTCACGATGTTTCACAAGCTTTTCACAGATAAAGCCAGAGAAGGACAGCCAGGCAAGAACAGGACTACTAACAGTGCCTCAGATGCAGTAAGCAGGTTGAGCTGATGTGTAGGACAGCTAAAACCAGATGTATTTTACTGCAGATCCTGAACTGAGGTCACCAAGATCCCAGCGCTGTGCATGGCTCAGCCACTGTGCTCTGAGCAGCACACAGATCTCCATGAGGCAGGGCAGCACAGACCTACAAACCCAACACCTCACACACACCCTGCTGCAGCCTCCCAGTGACTGGGAAGCCAGCACAGGACACGCAGGAGAGCTGATTCCAGTTCACTCTTGCCACTCCCCTTGGATTCAGGGGTTCTGCCAACAGCAAACCTGGAGCACGCCAGCCAGGTTCACCCTCCCAGGCCAGCCCTTCCCATGTGGTATTTTTGATAAAAGGGTGAAGCATGGTGCCAATCAGAAGGAGCACAGATTGCAGGGTGGTTGAGCTTGCAGTAGGATGCAGAGGCAGGACAGGATGTCAAGGGCAGGAAGGGCACAAAGCAGAACTTCACTCAGCATTCCCCTGGGTTCAGCACACACAGCTAAGGGAGAAACAACCGCAGGAACATGCCCATGTCCCAGCAGTTCTTTTTCAATCCTGTACACAGAAAAGCACTGGACAAAAAGAAGCTCAGAAAAGGCAATTCCAGACATTTGTGCATTCCTGCCAGGGGCAGAAGCAACAAAGACTGCTGCAGGTGCTGTAGAAGGAATGCATACACAGGTGCTGCACTTACACACACACCCTATCTTGACTCCTGCCACAGTTTGGGACAAACCCAAACATGTGGGGAGCAGCGTCAGTGGTGGCTGATACTTAAGGTAAAAAGACAACAGGCATCACCCACTCCACACTTCAGGCATCAAGGCAGATTCATCAACTCTCCCAAGTACCTTCCCTAGGTACAAGCACACAAGTCAACTCCATCTTCATAGTTACGGGCTAAAACCTTCCTACTGGATAAAACTCCCTTAAATAAAAGGAGAACTTGTTCATACAGGCCTTTTGCTGATCTGCTGATTCATCACCTTCCAATGCCTTCTAGCCTGGCGAGAAAACCAGAAGCTGAAACTAAACAGACTGTACCACACTAAATTAGAATGTATTAAAACTGAGCCTCAAACTACCAATCACGTGTAGAGGAAGGAAGATATCTACATTCCTTTTGCCTGCAAGATACAAAAGTGCTTTGCTGTAACTGTACCGCTGCTGAACTTGGCACAAATTGCTTGTGTGTCTACAAGGAGAGATAGGAACGGGCAAGGAAGCCGGGCTGCTGAGCCTGAACATTGATATGCAGAGCAGGCGCTGCCTCGGGCTTTTGGCAGGGTGATAAAGCGTGCTTCAGTTTCGGATGTGGGAGCTCTGCTACCCGAGTCGCTTCTCACACCCGGCAGACCATCCATCCCCTTGTCACCAAACCCCGGCTATGGAGTCCCGCCGTACCCACCTCACACACCTGAAACAGCCCACTCTTTTAACCCCGTTCAGAGCTGAAGCAGGGAACCGTGCGCACCCGAGCCACCCGCTGCTTTCTGCAGGCTGCAGCTGCCGCCTGCTGCCCCAGCACCCGGCGCCGAGCCGAGCTCACGGCGGCACTCCGGTTGTCCCCGCCCGCCGAGCCCCCAGCCCTGCGCGCCCCCCGTACCTCCTGGTAGGATGCGGACACCTCTGGCTTTGGCATAGCATCGGCGGCAGCGGCGCCGCGGGGCCGGGCAGCGCCCGCCGGCACCGCACGGGGCGGGGCAGCCACGGGCCGAGCCGAACCGGGCCGACCCAGGCCGAGCCGAGCCGGGCTGAACCGAGCTGCCCCGCCCGGGCCGGGCCACGCAGGCGCCGCCGGGACCCCCGAGCCGCCCGGGCCGGCCCTTCCCTTCCCGTCCCCGGGCGGTGCCCGCCCCTTGCCGGGGCTGCCGGGAGGCGTAGTCCGGGCAGGGCGCTGCGCTCCGGCTGCTCGGCGCGCCCTGAGCGGCTCCGGGGCAGCTCTGCGGGAACAGCTCTCCCTCCTGAGAGGTACTGGCGGGGACATGAGACTTTTCTGCTTCACAACGCAAACTCTGCTAACACAAGCATGAAACATACAATTTCCAGACTTGGAAAGCCGGCTCCCCCCAAGCTGCACAAAATACTACCTTTTCATTTTTTTTTAAATTTTGATTTTTATTTTCTTTTGCTCAAGGCTATTATCAGAACACCAGGCGTGCTTGACCAGCAGACAGAACTTCTGCAGGACTCCTGGGGTGACCCACCCACACTGTGCCCGCAGCAATGGGGCACTGCAGGAAAATAAAAGGCAGAAACCACGTAAGGGCAGATTCACGAGCCACGTGGCCACAAATACCTACACAGCTATTTATTTTTTTCCTTCCCCAGCGTGGAAGTAATTGTTAATGTTGCATCATGAAGAAAAAGTATGTGCAACTTTTTTTGCATTGAGATGCAACACTGTAAGGGAGTCCCTGCTGAGTAGATCATTCCCCTCAGTCTAGGCCCACGCCTAGTAAGTTAATAACCACCATTTGAAGTCCTTGGACAATAACAATCCTATTATACATGTGAATTACAGCACTGCAGTCAGAAAGAGCGGATGCTGCGGGATCAAACATCCAGGCTTTAAAATCCTTCCGATCTTCACTTGTCAGCACTGCAGCAAGGCATGTGATATATGTATCTGAACTGTAAAAAGGTTCTAATTTTCTTAATTCTATATAGAATGATAAACACCTAGCTAATTCTTCTGCCAGTCCTGAATGTTCCCCTGTGCCATATTTATAGCATAGGGGAAACTGTAATCTGAAAAATTCCTGTTTATTCAGTCCGTTCCTAGGCTAAAAGTGTCTGGGTTTTTTAAGTCACAAAGATGAAGTCTGCACTATGTGCGCTGATTTTGTGAATAACCGTTGAAAACAGCTAGCAGAGAAACTTCAAGAGGGGAAGAAGGAGGAGAATTGAGAAATCTTTTTTATTTGGTGTCTGTTATGGTGCCACCAAGTCCGTGTCTAAACCACATCTTCAGGTGCCACATCCATGTTTCTTTTAAACACCTCCAGCGATGGTGACTCCACCACTGCCCGGGGCAGCCTGTTCCAGTGCCTGACAACCCTTTCTGTGGAGAAGCCTTCCCTAATATCCAATCTAAACCTCCCTGGCACAACCTGAGTTTATTTCCCTTTGTCCTATCGATTGTCACCGTGAGAAGCGGCAGACCCGCACTTGGCCGCAGCCTCCCTTCAGGCCGTCCTGGAGCGCCATAAGCTCCCCCTGAGCCTCCTTTTCCCCAGCCTAAGCCCTCCCACGCCCCTCAGCGCTGTGCGAGGGGGTTGTTCTTTTTCTAGGACTGTTGTAAACCCCGGGCTGTTCCTGGGGCCCTCTCCACGGCGTTCCCGTAACCGCGGTCCCACCCCGCTCCCTTCCCGGGCCGCAGGCCGGGGGCGGTTCGCGCTCCCCGCCATGGCGGGCGCTGCGGCCCGGGGCCCGCGGCCCTGCCTGCTGCTGCCCTCCCTGCTGCTCCTGCTCCTGCTGCCGGCCGGCCGCGCCGAGCCCGAGCTGCGCTTCAGGCCGCCGGCCGAGGCCCCCGTGCGGCTCTTCACCGAGCCCGAGCTGGCCAGATACGACGGGCACCAGGTAGGGCCGGGCCGCCGCCCCGCGCCGAGGCCGGGCCGGGCCCGCACAGCCCCGGCGCTGCCGCCTGCCCCGGCGCTCCGAGCGCTGGAACCGCCGCGGAGCTCGGGTTTCTCGTGCTCTGCTGCCGTGCCGCCCCGCCATCCCCCCCTCCTGTCGTTCTGGGCAGCTCTTGCTTCTCGGGCAGTGGTTTGTGAGAGTTTTGCCGTGGTTTGTGAGAGGTTTGCGGTGCCCGTGCGCTCCAGCCTCTGCCCCAGTGCGGCTGGCAGCTGCCGGCGCTGATGCTGCACACACCGTTAGGTAATTGGGTGCCATGTGCCATTCTCCTCGCTCCCTGCTTGGCAAGGTGCTCCTGCCAGAGAATTTCAGATTACCATGAGTTGGAGCCAAAGTTCATTCTCTCTCAGTAATTCATTAAACCACGTACTTAGACTTAAAAAACAAATCCAAAACCAACAGCAACAACAACTACAAAAACCCACCAAGATTATCAAAATAACCAGACAGTTTTAACTTAGGAGTGTTTAGCTTCCTGTGGTTCAGAGGGCTCAGCAGAACTCCGGACTAAAAACGATAAAGTCCTGTATGGATACACATCTGCTTGTCTTTTGAAACACTTGCTGTCTGACCTTCTCAGGTCTTCTCTAGATACTTTGAAGAGACTAACCAATGTCTGACTGAAATTACATCTTATGTATAAAACACAAAGCAGAAGCACTGGCTTATTAAGTAAAACAGATGTCAGCAGATCAGATTTACGTGTGTTTATGTATTTATCTTTGTTTCTTAATCAAATAATGCTGTTGGCCACACACCCTTTTATTTTGGGCAATATTCATCTGCATTAGGAATAGAAAGATGCAGCTGACAATCTTCAAGCAGACTAGTGTGCAGACAAGAGGTGACTTGCAAAAGGGACTTGCCTCCTATGATTGTTTAGATTAAAAAATTCTCATTGCTTATGGCTGAACCCCCAAAGAATATTAGGGGCAGTTTAAAGCACAAGCAAGAGATGTCAAGAGAGGGAACACATCTGGTGACATAACAAGAGTAAACGTACAACACAGAATTTGTGTCCTAAGAGCTTGTGGATTTCACAGCTGAAACGGAACTGCTTTTTGCCTGTGCTTAAGTGCTGAGGATGTATTGATGGCTTTCCCTCCAGGAAGGACAGCCCATCTACCTGGCAGTGAAGGGTGTCGTGTTTGATGTCACCTCTGGAAAAGGTTAGTGTGCTTCTCCTCTGCTGTCTACTTTGCTTTCATGTTATTATTCAGACTTTTGGGTTTAAACATTCCCAGTGCATTGGAAGCCTGCAGTTCAATTGCCACAGAAAGATACATTTTTTCCTTTTCTAAAAAACTTGATTTTCCTCCTCTGACAGGTCCCCTACTAAGGTTTTGTCTAGAACTTACACTGTACCGAGATCACAACATGTAGACAGACAAGCCAGCACTGTCCAGGTAACTTGGGCACTGCTAATGAAAACTGGAAGAACTTCCCAGCTCCCTGAGTCCTTGCCAGATGGGGTCAGGCCACATGGAAGCTACAGCATTTTACTGCCCTGGGTACATGAGCTGAGCAGATCAAGCCTAGTGTGGATGTACCCACTGCACAATATCAACTGCTGCAGCTGCATCTTTTCCTTCTGTGCTGGTGTTCACACCCCTTGGTCTTTGTGCCCTTCCTGAGAACTGCAGATGTTTTAATTTGAGCTCCTGCTACTTAATCCAGATTTGCTATAAGAAGTTTGAAGGGACCATGAGGGTTTTAGACACTTGCCTGGATGTCATCATAAGTAAACCAATGGCTTGTTACTGTGTTTGTACTAACCTTGCCTGGGCATACACACTGGTTTGGGTGATCTCAAATCCTAAATTACACAGAGCTTGCAAATTCTGGGGTCTACAAACATCTCATGAGAATGTAAAGAACTTTCTAAATAATAGGTGAATTTTAAGAATACAGTATAGGAAGTTCAACAGCTGTATAAGCCCAACAAGTAGGAAATCCAAAGTCAGTTCTGGAAAGAAGAACCTTAGGCTTGAGTTGCTGCTTTCAGTTCAGTGACATTCATTTCACAGTCTGGTGAAGGGTAGAGGCTGAACATACCCTGTACATTGTCAGATCATCACTGGATTTTATTTTTTTTTTTAATCTGACAGAATTTTATGGAAAAGGAGCCCCATACAATGCTTTGGCTGGAAAAGACTCAACAAGAGGAGTTGCAAAGATGTCTCTGGATCCAGCAGATCTTACACATGACACAGTAAGAAAATGGGCCATCAGTTTAATTCCACTTTGCAAATTTTTATTATTATGCAAGATGATGAGTGATGATTTTAAATTGTTTGCATTTATATAAGTTGAATCACATAATTAAAATCAAAATGCATTAGTTCTCTTTAGATACATAAAGCATATTTATTGGCCATGAAAGGTGCAAACAGCCTTCAAGAGGAAAGTTTTTCATTTCTGGAATCAATACAACTTCTGTAAGCATATAAAAGGGAATCACCTGCTGTTTAAAAAGATGCTCACAAATCCCTTTCTTTTAGTTTGGTGTATCCTGATGTGGCAGTGAATGCTAGCTCTGGTGATGGGTTGTTGCTTGTCTGACCTGAGCCCCTTAAAGTTTTGTCAAGGCTGAATTTGAATGGAAAGAATACAATTACAGGCTGTGCTATCAATTTTGTTCATCATGCTCTGATGTAAACCCAAAAGCTGACCCTAAGGTTTACAGTAATCATTAAAAAAAAAAACCCAAACATGTAAATATCTCTATTTTTCTTTCTTTGAGACAGGGCTTTCATTTCCCTCTTTCCTTTAGACAGGACTCACAGAGGAGGAGCTGAAGTCCCTGGATGACATCTTCAATAATGTTTATAAAGCCAAATATCCAATTGTTGGCTATACTTCTCGGCGAATTCTGAATGAGGATGGCAGCCCCAATCTGGACTTTAAACCTGAAGATCAGCCACATTTCAGCATTAAAGATGAGTTTTGAGGAACATTTTTGTGCCTAGAGAATGCCTGGGCAGAGGCACAGCAGAATATTAAATTAATTCCCTGTGCTGTGGAGTTCATTACTACAATTAGCCACCATGAGTCAGTTGTCTGCTCAGAAAATAAGTGTGTGTGTACACACACAGCATAGAGGAAACAAACAGATCTGTAGTAGTGTCATACACCTGGGCTGTTTGCTGGGAATTACAGGAATTATTTAACCTGCAAGTTCTTTCTGACAGGATTTCTCTGTTAAGAAGTGTATAATGTAAAATCACGTTCTGTAGAAGAAAGAAGAAAGCTTTTAATAATTGAAATATGATTGGTCTTTTTGTAAATTCAAAGTTGTTTCCCACTCCTTGGAAAAGTGTAAATGAATTATCTGGATGAGCTAACATCAATTCTCTGTGCTTCATGTGAGTGTAGGTATCACAAGTACAGACAGGTGCAATACATTATATACAGGCTAACATTTTGTAAAGCATTATGGAGTTTAATATTTGATGGGTTTGAGAATACTGGATCTAAAGTCACTCAATCTCCTCAAATGCAGTTACTGTGGAGTATTTCTGCAAAGCCTACAGCTGTAAACCAAGAAAATTAAATCTTTTTTCCCCCATGAGGACTACTGTGACATTTAAAATAAGACCATTATGTTAGGTTTGGATAAATGACACTTCACTTTTTAAAAATAATTATCAAAGATGTCATCTATATTAGATTATGATGATTTCCTTCTATCTTTCTCTGACAAAAAGAGGAAATCATAGCCCAGATATATTTGCCACATACTCTTACAGCACAGGTTTATTATTGCAGCTCAGTGTCCTGTGAACATTGTTAGCATTTTCATACTAACAATTTCAGCTCTCATTTTTTATGTCCCTTAGTTTTTCTTTGTTCTTACCCTGGCTTCATCACTGCTGTTTTAATGAAGAGTGCAGCTCCATGTTCCTCTTCCTCTTCACCTGATACAAAACTGCAGATCCTGCAGTGTGAAAGCAGACCCCCCTGATGGCATTTCCCTGGCAGCCTTTCAGCAGCAAGAGGACTGTAAAAGCCTGAGCTGTACAAAGTGCTGCTAACCCCTGACTTTCACTAACTTAAGTAGAATGTGAATTGTCCCATATGTGGATTTCTCTGTCACTGTCATCATTTATTTGATTGATATGGGAAAAACTAAGCAGCTGATCCTGATTCTGTATTAATAATACAGATATAATAAAAATATGATTCTGTATTGTTGTTCTATTTCTTAAGCATTTTGGTAACTTTCTATGAAGGGAAGATTTTATTAGATGATTCTCCACCTTCTAGTTTGCAGGGGACAGCTGCCTGTGAGTTGAATAACTAGAAAAGCTGTTTCTATGTATTTGCCCATTCTTTCACAATCTTACAGATTTTATTCTAGATTTGTTTTGTTTCTCACCATTAGACCACTTCATTTGCAGGAGGGACTCCATGGGCCCTCCCACTGTTGGATGGTGCTCTGAGCAGAAAAAATAAATCAGCATCTAAGAAATGACTATTGCTTCAGATAATTATTATTTTGTGTTACTATTTATTATTATTATTACTGCTGCCCTTTTGATTAGAGACCAACAGCAGCTGGGAGTTTGCTCCTTGATGATACCTGTTGTCTTTGTGGGAATGCACGTGCGTTTGGTGGTCATGGTGGTTGGTAGTTTACCAACATTTCACAAATAATTTTTCAGTGCCCACTAGGTTTTTTGCCCTTTTCCTCCTTTCCTTGCATGCATCCTGGTGGGACAGCTTCAGTAGTTGTGCTGCTGTGGTTATTGTAGAAGTCCTTGCTTCATCTGGCATCATGATATCCAGCTGCATTTCAAAAAAAACCCTTTGTAGCTCAGTTGCAGCTCATCACCACTGAATGGCTCAGTGTTCTTGTTTGCTTCCTACTTTTCCTGTTCTCTCGATGAAATCACCTTTGCTAATGTCAAAGCAGGTAACTCAGCGTCTGCTTGTACTGAATTTCAGGTTATTTTCAATGAGGAAGTGCTCCTGTTGCAACAGGAAATGGTGATGTAAAACCCCCTGTTGTACTGCAAGATCCTCACAAATTCAACCTGCTCTCACCCTTGTCTGTGAGGGAGATTCTTTACTTCTTCCTTTCTTTATGAAAGACAAGGTTATCACAACTGAGTGCACTTTAGAAAGCAAAACATTTCCTTTTTGGTTTTATTTCCATCTGGAAATGGAAGGTTTCACATTTAGTCACTTCCTAGGCTATTTCACTTGGGGTTTCCACTCAACAGAAGTGTTACAGCAATAAGGCTTCAAGTGGACACATCCTTGACACGTTTTCACTGACTGCTTTTACAAAATGCATTCAGAGTACCACAGTATTTCTTTTAGTGTTAATTCAACAACACCACTTTATGTCTAAGGTTGTTTTACTTGCCAATTGCGTGAAATGGATTTTGCTTAAAAGCCAACTGTCAGCTATGGCTGCTTTGTTCAGGCAGCTGCATTTCCCTGACCTCTGTATTATTCCAGTAAAACAGGTGCCCTCATGATGTATAAATTGCACTCAAAACAAGCAAGCTGTGCAAAGCCCTGTTGTAGCCCTCCTACTCCACACCCCCTTTGGAGAGTCTAGAATATCTTTTCAATTTGCTTGCTGCTTCTAGATAGCATTGCAAATGTCATTATTTTTACTGTGTGCTTCCAACATCCATCTTGCTAACTTAAGTCCAAGGTTTTAATGAATTGCTGCACCAAGAATGGTGCAGCAGTGAAGTTGGTGTTTCCCAGCTGGCACTCTTTTCAATAGTCCCTCACTTTGACCCTAACACATTTGTGACAGGATAAATTCTATCATCCCTACTTTAAGGGCTTCTCTTAGTAACAACTGAAGCATTAGGACTGCAAGTGTAAGCAACAAAAATTCAGTAAAGGGTTTATGAAACGCAAATCAAAGTATTCTCTTTACTTTTTTGCACTTGTCGAAAGTGCAGTGAAGAGAAATCCTCCTAAGAATCTGTTATTGCACCCTAATCTAACCAAGACCACCTGCTGGAATGCAGGGGCTCTGAATCCTACAGATAGAGCAGCTGAGATTTTCCCAGGAATTTAGTATAAGACATAAAGTTATTTCTTTTCTGTCCATAATATGTATAGGGGCACCACCTTTTTTTTTTTTTTTGTAGCACTTTGCCAAAATATGAGTCTTTCATTGACTTAAATCAGGTTTTGTATTAGTTTTCTTCTGCAGAAAAGGCCTTGTGATCCTTTTGAAAACTGCAGCATAGGCTGCTAGCTTTGTGGTCTGCTGGTACCAGTGACTGTGAATTCATCACATCATCAGTGTAGGAATCAATGTAGCATCACAGCTCAGACTGCAATTGTCAGACCTGCCAGACTTACATGTTCCAGTAAAAATTAAAAGAGGATGCTTATCTGTTTAAGGATTGTGCTCTGGAATGGAGGAAGCCTCAAAAGAGTTTGTAAATCACCTCCTTTTACTGTTGCTCTAAAACCACTATGAGGCAATACATTCCACTAATGGTAGTTTGGAAAGGTATTAAATTGCTGTAGTTTTCCCTTGTAAGACTCCCAAGAACCTGTAGAACAAGACAAAATGGTTTAGATGACTTTCACATATGAATTCTGTCCCTTATAGATGAATATATTTATCTGAAATGGGCTCAATGTAATTTGCATTTGCTCAAGAGAAAATGGAAGAGATGTGGAAAGATCCCCTTAGGAAGCCCAATGCTAATTTTTCAGCTAATCTGGTTGAACTGAAAGGAAAAAAAGTGAAAAAACCATCTGCCTACTATAGTGAGTGAAAAAGCTGCCATTCAGAAGGATTCAGCTGCACATCAGAAGATGTGCAGAGCAGCTCTGATTAGTATTTGCATATTTTCAGATGAACACTGGATATCTTGAAATCCCAGAACTGGTGTAAGCGATGACAATCACACCCTTTGTTACCCATCATCCATTTATTCCTTTGCCCAATGTTTTCCTCTTCATACAGGAAAAAATATACAAACCATGCAATTTATATGACAAATCTGTGCCCCATAAGCAATATTCATAAAAGTGCACATGCATCTATAACCTGAAAGCTGTTTACATGGTATACAGAATGGCAGTTTTCAAACAAACTAGTACTTGTCTGTGAAAGCTTTGAAACAAACAAAAAATCACTAAACTTTTAGATTTGTAGCCCTTCACTCAGAGCTGTGTCTGCGAGTGCCAGTTCAGACAATTATGATGTACAGTGTGTCTGTCTGCTTTGGTAGAAAACTCAGTGCCATATCAAAAGGCGATTTTTTTTCCCCTCTGTAGTCAGTCAGAGTGTCAAAGACCTGGGTGCATGCTAGGTGGGTATCACTGCTAGAAGTACTCTAATAGGCATGATTTTGACCTTGGCATGTCCAAAATAACCCTAACCCAGAAAAGAAAATAGGTGGGAAATAGAATTTATCTTAGTGTGCTACTGGGACAATTGATCCTGGCAAGGTAGATGTGGCAGAGCACATCTGATAGCAGTGCTTCCCGTTTTTGCTTCTGTCAAATATGGCCAAAGATAACAATGTAAACTTGCACCCTTATCCATCTGTTGGGATTTACATAACACCTTTTGGTTTAGCTTTTTCTTTCTGTTCAGTAGAAAGTGTGAGTCATGATTTACTTGTTTACAAAACTTACACTTAAATCTTGGCTTGGGTAATCTGTTGATGAGAAATCCAAACTAAGAGAAACAGAGATGAATGTTCTGTGAAAAACAGAGCTTGTGCACCTGGATGAACTGCAGAGCCACAGGAAGTACTCTTGAATAAACAATTTCTTTTAATGTTTCCTGTAAGTTATTTGTAGCTCTTGCCATCAGAAATTTTGTACTGTTGATGAATGTTCAGCTTACCATGTTCTGCAGTACTTCTTGACATGAGTCTTTATCATTCTGACACGAGATATTATCTCCTGAGAAGTGAAAAGTTTAGAAGAAACTGGGTGCAGGCCATCTTGGAGATAAGCCAGCCAAGAGAAATCAAAATATGACCTAATTTTCCCTCTACTTAAAGAAACTTGTCTGAAAAAGGAAAAGAAATAACTGTCCCAGGGTCTATATTTTACCTTCCAGATTTTGCTGAAAGTTTTCCCATACTGTGCAAAGGCAGCAGATAAAGCCTTGAAAAAGACTTGAATCTAAACCCTTGCATTGTGAAAATTTTAATCCACTTCTCCTGAGGCTTTAAAGATTACAACAACTCAGATAGTGGCGTACAAAGTGTCAAACACATGAACTGAATCAAGCCAGGCCTAAGCTAGTAGGAATGTCTGAAGGTAGAGCTGAAACTTAGAGCTTTCACCCTTCTTTTGTAGACAACAAAATCTTTGAATTAAAAAAAAATCCTTAAAGGTAGCACTTGTTTCAGGCAGTTTGGGCAGACAGAATTAGATGATGACTGAAAACTTCCTCGTGCCTGGTTCTGTGCTGCTTTGCAGGGATTCTAAAATCATTTGTGTTGGATACACAGAACTAGTTACCAAGCAATTCATTGCCTGGAGGGGAACTTTGTAGATTAAACTGATAACTAGTTCAAAGTAGCCACTGCAGATGAAGAGTATCCTAGGAAGGTTATTTGCCTTGTTGGGGGCTGTGGCTCCATAGCCTTTATTTTACACTGCAGATAAAAGTCCAGGTAAACTCAAAATTATTAATTACATTTATCCCTTTATTAATTTTTAAGTTTGAGCAAAACTCCTAAAAACTTTACTAGCAAGAATAAATATGGTTCCACAAAAAAGCAAAGTGTTCATTCTGAACTGTGCAGCACACCTAAGTATACTTAAGGCAAAAGTGGTAATCAAAGGGATTACATGTTTAAATTGAGATCACTTTCTTAGGTAACATGTCTTGGAAGTGTCTCAGGCATTTCAAGGATTTTTCCTTATTTATTGTTTCACCATGCTCTGTACTTTAAAATAGATGCAAGACTTTTTTAAGAATAGGGCAGTAGGACTTTCAAGGCATTTCTGAAGTATTTTCATGTTACACAAAGACAAACATATATGTACACCTGAGATACACAACAGACAGTTCTAGCAATTTAGACAAAGGCAGCAGCAGTCTTACAGTCTTTTAAAGCATGCTTTATTCCATGTATTTCTTAAACTGACCAGGTCACAAAAAACACCCTGACATAACAAAAATGATAGGCAGAAATGAGCTTGTAGGGATAGCTGAAAAAATCTCAGAATAAATGTGTGTAAAGACCAACTATCAATTTTAGTAAACTTGAAAGGATTTTAGGAACATGAGCTTAGCAGAGATGTTTGGTACGTGCTGAGACTCTGTGATTCTACACATTAAATATTATTATTGTCCCTAAATTCATTCCCATTCCTCTGAGTGGTCTCCTTTGAGCTCAGCACATTTTGCAGCTGGAAGAAAACAGGCTGCTGAAAGGTTTGTATGTGAAGTAGCAGCCTACCCGTGCAATATAATGATGTGAGGCAGAGCAAAGGAAGGGGAGTGAAACTCAACTTACAAGAAGCAGCAGGAGATTATAAATAAATCACAGGAGAGTGCTCTTTCAGAAGAGGTGAAACTTGGTGATGCTCTCAGAGATAAGGTTGAACTTGAGAACAGAAAAGTGTCACATCCTCTTGGATACAGTTCTGGGGAAATCAGCCTGAATTAAACAGCTCATACTGCTGGCTCCTTGCTTGACAACCTCAGTCTCATTTTCCAAAAATATGATGCCTTTGGCTTTGATACCTTGCAGGTGCCTGGATTCATGGAAAATCACACTGCTGCTGTTCAGTCCATAACTTATCAATTTTTCCCATTTCGTCTTTCAATTATGCCCATTGCAGTTTAAGAAAGAAGGCTGGAGTTTAGCCAGTGAAGAGGTGACCTGGGACACAGAAATGAGGCTGCAGGTCTCAGCTTCACTACAGCTTTGCCATCCTTAATGGCTTCCTAGTTGTTAAATGAGCTGGTGTTTTCCTTGAATTCCTTGTGACTTTTATCCCTGCTGTGACTTCCATCCTCTTGAGGAAGGCAACGTGGGCATTCGGGCTGGTGGGACCCCAAGATGGCTATAGCATCAAGAATGCTACTTTATGGAACTCTAACTTTACTTTCCTCACTCCAAAGAGGTATCACTTTGTGGTGCTTCATCTTTCAGCTGAAGTGAGTGAGGTTTATCCCATGCTGATCCTACTAATATGTATTTATGGGGAGCTTTAACACGAAGGAAAATAGTTACAAACCATTCTTTTACAATACTGCAGCTCATTTTATTGCAAGGCCTGTTGGAGGCAGTGTGTGTAAATTCCTCATGGTACTGTGAAAACATGAATATAAGCTAGTCTAAGTCTTTGAAATGTATCTGGTTTATGTTACCCTTAAAAAAAACCCTCCACTAGGATGTTTGATTTAAGAACAACAGAAATAAATCAGGGTTTTTCCTGGTACTAGCTGAAAAATCATCTCACTGAATGTGTTTTTTTACAGCTGGGAATCTGCTGGCCACTTGTATTTTTCATTGTGCACACTGCTGGTAGCCACATAATAATCACTGGAATACCTGCAATAATTATTTACAAAAATACTTTTTAAAATCTACTTTAAATATGTAAATAAGAATTCTGTTTTCAATGAAATTGAACAAGAAGTAGACAGCTAGACCTGAGAGGTCTCCATGAGCTACTGGAAAGCACTTCTTGATTTATAGACAGAGTTTGGAAAGCCAAATGAATTCTGTAGAATGTTTATATAAAAGCATTACTCTCCATAACTTCCTCTAACTGGACTGTCCTTTCATTTTTATCTTTTTCCATCAACTCATTTAGACTGACTCACTGCACCTAAAAATAGCTTAGATTTACTTTATCTTTTTATACTCAGAATAACACCACAAAATGGATCATGCCAACATGCAGTTATCTGAGGAAACCAACTCTGTTATTTCAGCTCATTTCTTTTGGAGTATGGAAATCACTGAACCACGTATTAAGTTGGTATAAATTTAAATAACCACGAAAGTCAAGGGAGGTATGTGCAAGGATCTGATCCCCACTTAAAAATGTAACTAAGATTACTATCCAGGCTCTGGAGAATGTCTCACCTTTAGATATCCTTTTAGAAACAGCATGACTACAGTGCTTTCAATGGAATCATCCCAGATCTCCATTGGTGCTACTTCAAATAAATCCAGGCTTCTTGAATTTTAATTATTTTGCAATTTTTCCATGTAGCTGGAGGTACAAGTAGCTTTACACCACAGGAGCCAAAAGAGGAACTCTGTGAATAGCAAGTTCTTACCCTGTCTAGGACAAATCACAAAACAGAAACAAACTCAAGTGTAGTTCATTATTCTGTGCCCTGCAATGTGCTTTTTTGTTTGTTTGGGGGTTTTTGTTTTTTTTTTTAGAGAAAAAACCCAAACCAAAACAAAAAAACAAATCAACAAGAAAAAGAGGGAAAAGTGGAACAATACTTGCACACCAGAGAGCTGATATGAACTTTAACAGTAAGGCTGGTACACATTTGTTTACACATTTTCAGACAGCACAAAACCCAAAAAATATTACAAAGCACTTAATCCAAGGGAGAACAGCATAGATATAATTTACCTGTTATTTATCTACTTCAGAAAACAGATTTTTGCCTCAAGTTGTAAATCATTAAGGCCTCTAACTTTCAACAAGTGCATCCCACACTGGCTTTCTGGTTGATAAAAATCATCCTAATACGCCTCAGCACTGTTTTCTTTCAAGAGAGCCTACAGAGAGCCAGTTGTCTGAGCTGCTTGTGTTGCTATGTAAGATTTGTGCACAAGTGTCTCTCTGGGAGTTTTGTTTTGGTTCTGTCATTTAATATTCATGACAATCACCATTAACCTGCCAGCTGAGCTGCCTTAGCATCCTGCCTCCAGACAAAGCCAAAAGTTTACTCAGCCCACACGGCTGCTGGCAGCCTCCATTTCCACATTACTGGCTAGTTTGGCTTGCATTTCTTATATGTAAACTAACAGGATAAATAAAAAATAATTAAAAAAAAACCCAAAACCAAACCAGAAGAACTACTAGGGAAAAGATATAGCAAGAGCATGTTCAGTACTCCTAGTTAGTGATGACATGGTTAAGCAATCATTCTGATCATTCCAGCCAATACACCAAGGTTTTGGGAAAGCTGACAATTCAAATGTGTCCATTAATAATAAAATGTGATGGGGTAAAAGGGGAGGGGAGAAATCCTTGCTTTGAAGCAGCATGGAATAAACTGTACCACCTTAAAATTACTCACAGCCCACTGCATATCTGTCAAAACAATATATAAATATTGGGAGTAGTAAATCATTTCAGTGTCACTAAGAAGAAATATATTCATGCTAAAAGCAAATTCTGTAATTATGTTATTATTTTAATGTACATATTTTTGCATCAAGAATGTCAGAATAATCCAATGATGATTAACACTTTAGACAATTCAATTACACAGTTTGGAGAAGTCCAAGGGTTGCTAAGTTTCCCAATCAGGCAGAACAAAATACACAGTAGGGTTCCATCCTGCCAGTGTGGGGCAAACTGAAAAGCTCTTGGAGAATCAAGAAAACAAAAGAGTGACATGAGGAGGATGGAGAAATCAGTGATAAAAAGAGAGTAAGGGGAGAGAAGGATCCCCACAATGAAGGGAGAGAGAGGTAATAGAAATTTTGATGTTGACAGCCACAGGAGAGTAAGAGAAGTCCAGAGCCTTGCTGTGTGGCTGGCTCCTGCCAGAACCAGCAGGAATTATTTCAGACTAGTGAAGTGGGGAAAGAAGAAACACATGCTATAAAGTGAGCTGTTGGGAATGAAGTATTATTTTATACTGTATATAATGATTAGAAGAAATAGATATTGGATTATATTTCTCCCCTTAAGTTCCTATGATGTTTTTTGTTCAGCTGCAGCTGGATGGACAGAAGGAGGGAGGGAGAGGTTTCCGTGTTGCCTGAAGGAGGAAAGATGTTTTTCCTTATTTTACTCTACACCCTGCAAGAGAGAATCAGGGATGGATTTGCTAAAAAAACAGCGGTTGAAGGAATTAAGAGCTCACTCTTCAATCAAGACTACAACATCATCTTTGCTAGGGAAGCATACGTTTATTTTCTAGAGGGAGCCAGTCCCCCAGGGGTGCTAATAGCAACAATGTACTTCCTGAGTTAGCTTTCAAAAACCAAGATTTATATAAAAGGTCCTACGTAAAACTTCTGATAGCAGACTTCTGAAACTTGCCACAACTTTATGAATGTTTCTTCCCCACCAACAAAAAATTTAGGAAACGTGAGGAATGTGAAATACAAATATCCAACATGATGAACAACTGTCTACACATAAAATGAAATTACCAGAACATGGAACAGTAAAGAAGAATAGAGCAAGGCCCTCTTCATTTGTATCTAATGGGCATCCCACGTGTGGATGCAATATTGTGAACTAAATCACAATTCACCCGTCCTTCCTGGCTGGACCCAGCTCAGACCTCACAGGGACAGCCCCAGCAGTTGTCACCAGTCTCTTCCCATGCAATAACCAGCACTGCTCAGCCTTGTTTCAGCCTCCTGCTGCCTCTGTAAAACCAGCTCTGTTGCCTTTAGGCTCTGCCTAAAGAGCTTTAAGGCTCTGCCAGCAGAAAGCCCATCAGGACTCAAAGCCTGATGAAACCCAACAGGAAGAGCCAATTTCTAGCACATCTTGTCATAGTGCACGTCCTTTCCCAAGCATGTTTCTGTGAGCTGTGTAATGATGATGTGGTTTTCCTGCACCTTTAAGGAGAGGAAAGAGCTCTTATTCCAAGTATGACCATTATGAGGCATATACATATTATCCTGCTTATGCAGAAAACAATGATTTTATATTTTTAGTAATTAACATCAGGAGGTGCAAAAATAAAGGAAAAGCATCTCCTACTGCATACCAAATAGCAAATCAATACATGGAAAAAAAATTATTTCTCAAACTTCTTTCTGGAAGCCACTTTTAAAAGATTTTCTCTTCTTCAAACCCAGCCCTAACTATGGCTTTATGACAATGTGGCATAGCTGTTTCGTTTCCAAAAAGCCAGTGTGTTTTCATTAGACTGCTTCTGATCTGCCTATGGCCACAAGCTACACTGAACATTGTTTATTTTCTGTAATTTGTGAGATTGTGTTTCACCCTCAAGTACATTTCATATAAGTATTGCTCTACCCACTGTTGATTCAAACCAGCTAAAGGAAGTAGGAACAGGACAGCACAGTAATAGGCAACAGGCCTGGAGAGAAAGTTTAGAGAAGACTGCAGTTCAGAGAGGAGCTGTTTCTGTGTAAGTAGAAATCACCTACAGGCAATTTTCCTTGTTTCTAGGAGCCTATTAACTTTGATATTTATGAAACTCTTAAGCTGCCCCTTTGGAAACAATCATAGCAAATGCTCCTCCAGATGGTTATGAAGCATTTCTTTTTTCTTTAGAAGTGATGAAAAAAAATATTTAAGAAATGTATTCTTGTAAATGTACCATCAAGGCAGCTAAAAGAGCATTGACAGTTTGCTTCACATTTCAGTCCACATTTTTCAGGAACTCCCTACCAGGAAACTTTATTAAATGCAATACTAAATTTAATTTAGAAAGAGTGCTGTTTTCACTGTATTTTTCTCCCCCTAATGTTTTCCTAGATGGATGCTTTCATAGCAGTAATTTTTTGTTGGTTTGCTTTGTTTCTATGCAACTTGAAATCATAAACTAATTTTCAACTAGTGGACATCAATAGAAACACAGAGGTCCAACTGAGCCATGCTGAATTTCACTATTTTGGAATCCAGTCCCCCCTCTTTTTCCTAGACCACAGTAACCTCCTATATATTATCAGCTTTCAGGTTTTCCATGCTGCTAAAAACCTACATATTTTACATTATTTAACACACCAAAAAAGCACCTCTCTGATTATGAACACAATTACATATCCACTTTTCTTCCATAATTCTAGACTTAAATGGACACTTTCTTTTGGTTAAAAAACCCCCAACTTTGGAACTTCAGAGCTCTGTACTTCACTGTACATCTGTGTACATTATTATCCCTTTCCTTCATTTCTCCTTTTGAAGAATATTAAGACATCCACACTACTGGGAGTTTTGACAAATATTGTTGCAAGATACAGATGAGATGACTACTTATGAACCTGAAGCAATTGATAAATCTAGCTAAAAGCTATAGAAACAAACCACATGTTTTGATGGTGCTTATTCTTGGTTTTGCAGGGGAAAAAACCAAACATCCCTTCCCCCCTCCCAAATTCAAAGTAAACCTAATTTTCTAATTTCATGCTAATTTACATAATTAAATAGTTCTCCAGGGGTTTCACTGCCTGTCTAAGATAACAACCAAGCATTTTGGCTCTTGCACAGAACAACTACTTCTGATTATTGTTTTTATACATAGTCAGGATTAGGAAAACATCTTTCTAAATACAACCCTGGAAAAGCTAAAATCCAGAAGGACTAAGGGCTTTTAAATATTCAGTATAGGAAAATGCAGATTTGTCTGCCCCAGACTTTAAGAACATGGTAATAAGCACCTCCCCTGTTTAATGCTTAGTTTAGACTGCTAAACAACACTTCTGATATTCCTTAAATTTCACTGTCTGAGATAAGAGAGACCAAAATGTCTTTTCCTGCCTGTTTTCCTGAATGGCCTCAGAGAAACCCAGCAGAAAATGGAGTGGAATTAAACCAGTTTGTAGTCCTAGAGAAGAAAATGTGTTTGAAATATAGCTGAAGATGCAGACAAATAGGTATTTGCCTCCCAAGCACCAACCACAAGACAAACAAATAAAAAAACCATCTGAGCCATGTGGATGTAAACACAAAATTGTGTGTATGTAATTTTAGCAAAATTGTGTGGCCCAGTCAGGAATGTTACAAATGTAGGTAAGAAAACACCCCAAACCAGTGAAACACTTTGTAGAATGATCCTGAATTACCACAAAAAGATAAATAGAGCAAGGATTTTCTGAGTCCAGCCCTGATTGAAGAGAGAGGCTTGGGGTACTGCCAAAAGAGCTGTTTCCTATTGTCTTTTTTCCTGCTACATTCAGGAAAACGGGACCTCAGCTTAATCCTACTTTGATTACAAAGAATGTACACAAAGATACATCACTTTGTATAAACATTTCTGACATAAATAAACTAGAGGAGATCAAATATTGGCCGACCACTAAAGTCACAAGTTATGTAACTCCTTTCATATATACTGAGAAAAAATACACAGGGAAAAAATCCATCAAAATCCAGAAATATATCAGACTTTTAGCATTCAGAATTTGTAATCTAAGTTGGTTTCTAAGTTAAAGGATTGAAGATATAATATGAATATAAGGAAACATACACTTCATCATATACAGGTGAAACTTTCTGAAAATAGTGTGGAGATTTGAGGAATGCAAAAAATGATCTAGTTATCACATTATCTTGAAACTTTGAGCTCCCTATTACATTCCAACCTAACCCAAATTCCCATATTAGCCTAGCTAGATCACTGAAACACAAATTCCCTGCAGTCACCCTCATGGTCCTTCTGAAAGCACTGTGTGAGGCACTTCTCTGTTCTCCCCTGTGTTCCCATCCCTGAGAGCTCTGTGCTAGGCAGCAGAGCAGAACCTTTTGGTTCTACACAAGTCAGACACCCTGAGGTTCCCAGCCTCCACAGAGCTTCTGAAGAGTTTTGCTGCATTTGTGTATTTTTGATGCCTCAAACAAACAAGGGCTGATAATTTCCATTGCCTTTCCAACACAGCAGCTGAGTAACATAAAGAGCCTGGTCCTGTACCCTTGACTCACACAGGTAACGAACATTCTCTCCTAATGCCCACCCACTGTTTCAGAGCAGGATTTCATTGGAAGTTCTGAAGGTATGTCTCTCAATTCTGTTTCAGAACAGAGAGTGCAGACTCTTCCAGAAAGGTGAAATCTTGTTTATATGAAGGTGCTCCCAGCTAAACTGATCTGGGCCAGAACCCCCTGGCATGAAAAAAGAACCTGGTGCATTTCTTCCATCCAGCCTAACAGAGAACTTGCTTACATATGGTAACTGTTGAGAAAGGCATTATAAATTCTATAAATTTTTTCAAATAGTCTTCAGTTATTGGCAGCAGGTTTGGTAGAGTGACACAGAGCACAGCTGAGAAGAATGGGGTGGGAAAAAAAGTACTCTTGTAATGGAAGAAAACCGCATTTCTCGTCTGTCACTCTTGCTGACACCTCACCATCTCTTGTGCTCAGAGTTGTGTCACATCATCGCAGCCAGCTGGGCAGCAGCGAGCAGCTGCTCCCACACTGCCCCGTTTGTCTGTCCTAGCTGCAGGCTCGTCCCTCCCGAAGGTGCTCCTTGTGCAGGAAAGCGGAGCAAGAGGGACATCCAGCGGCTGCTCCATCCGTGTGCACTTCTGAACAGAGCTGGAGACAAACTCTGCCACCGTCTGAGCCAGTCCGTGACCCTGCGTGCACAAGAAAACATTTATGAGCCATCTACCAGACATACAGAAACAGAGGAAAAAATATTCCAGTGGCTGAAGCGCTACTTTAATCTCTGCTGTGCGTTTTTCATGCAACCTACAGACTTCCTCACTGCGTTCCCAAAGTCCCACCCCTGGTTCTCCCTTTTTCTTCATTATTTCGTTTCTGAACTCTACATGCGAATTGGGATAGGTCTATTAACTTCCATGAAGCTAGAATGTTCTGTGCCAGCCCAGGATCTCATTCCAGTGCTTTGCCCATCCAGACATGTATTTTTCACATCTACTATCTTCTCTTCAAATATTTTATTTAACTTTAACTCTATTTGTACTACTTATTTTTATATGCATAGTAAATAGACCTCCCAGTTAATACTGATAAAAATTCCAGAGAATCGGTTGAAAATCCTAGTATTAAGTGGTTTCATCTTCATGTAAGAGCAAGGAGAAGCAAATTATTAACTTTACTAGTAGAAATTAGTAGTATCTACAGTATTTATCATTAAAAATTCCATATCTTTCCTGCCATATCTAAACTATGTCTTCTCCATAAAAATATGGCTTATTTGGAAATCTAAACCACCACAAAAGGGCTTATAAACTCAAAAATCTGAAGACAAGATGAAGAAAATAAAGGGAAACAGGGTTATATTTTTTTTAGTAAATATTAGCAATATTGATTTAGAAGTTATTTATTTGGAAAAATCAACTTTGTCACTGCTACATGTTAAGTAATTATTTTTTAAAAGGCTTGACCCTTACAAACTTGAAAGATTGATATGAAAAGAGTAGGAAATGGGTTAGGTCTTCCATATTTAGAGAAGAATTAAAGGCAGGCAATTGCTGACTTCATTGACAACAACGTAGGATGTGGAGTTAGGAATACAGTTAAGGGATGTGTTTAAAGAGCTTTTAAAGAGAAAAGTGCATCAGTCAATGGGGTAAAACCAGATAATATGATGGAATGAGCCAAAATTATCAGGATTTGCTGCTTATGAAAAAAACTGACATACCCAATAATTATTAGTAACTAATAGAGGAGAGGAGTCAAGGCTGAAACCAGGACTGGTGATTTCTTTCTGTCTCCTTTCCTCTCTTTAATTAATCTCTTCCCTCCCTTTCACCCCAGCCCTCTATCCCAAACCCACACCATGTGCTTATACACTAGGTCAGGGACCTACACACCAATTTCCCTGCCAAGTGTGCAATTCACTAATAAAACTTTCTGGTTGTTTGCAGACTTTTGTAATTCCTTTTGCTCATGAGCATTTATGAATCTTGGGTGCTTCCTTACTCTTAAGGGACCTTAAGAGTAAGGAAGCACCAACCTTAAGTGTATTGAAGAAGAGTGTATTGAAGTCTGTGGTATTTTTGGGGTCCCCTGGATGAAGGGAGGAATGATGAATCTGACTCCATGTTCTTAGAAGGCTAATTTATTATTTTATGTTACTATATTATATTAAAGAATGCTATACTATGCTATACTAAAGAATAGAGAAAGGATACAGACAGAAGGCTAAAAGGTAATAAAGAAAAACCCGTGACTCTCGCCAGAGCCTTGGCACAGCTGGACCGTGATTGCTCATTAGGTAAAAACAATTCACATGTTGGATAAACAATCTCCAACCACATTCCAAAGCAGCAAAGCACAGGAGAAGCAAATGAGATAATATTGTTTTCCCTTTTCTCCGAGGCTTCTCAGCTTCCCAGGAGAAGAATCCTGGGCAAGGGGATTTTTCAGAAAATATGATGGTGACAGAAGTCCAAGCAACTCTTCAGTGGCTCAAGCCCTGGATGTCAGGGGCTGTCCCAGCCCCAGCCAGCCCGGCAGGCAGCTCTCTGCTGGGGCACAGAAGGATGTGCTTTGTCTGGGCAGTCACAGCCATGGCATTCCCACCATTTCCTCCACAGCAAATCCATCACAGAGGATTTTATAGCAACACACTGAGCTCCAACTCATTTAGCATAAATGTGCCACCCCTCAAATCACCTTTGATCAGTGCTAAATTTGCTGCCCAGTTGTTACACTCAAATGAACTAAAGTTGTCCATCTGCTGAGCGCTGAACTGCCTCTGAAAAGAGAGACAAAGCCAGAGACACCTCTTTATCTGTCTTTACTCATGAAAATCATTAACTGCTGTACTCTGGAGATATAAAGTTCCTCAGATTACTGGTCTGTTGCAGAAAAAAGTGACACCGGCTGGAGACAATACTTATGAACTTCTTTATTTCTATACTTACTCCTCTGAAGGAGTGCAGAAAAGAGCATGTGTATTTTCTTCTATAAGAAGAGTTATTAATTATCAGGAGGGTACTTGGTAGAATTTTTAACTATACATCACTACAGCGGGATGGATACCAGACAGTAATTTATTGTTACTTTTTAATTATTGCAAAATATTTTTTAATTTAAAGGTTAAATCAACAACTGATTAATAATCAATTATTTAGTCCCTTAGGTCTAAACATATTGAAAAACACATTCTTATATGCCTACACGAAAACATTCTTATATGCCTACATCCTTAGTTTTCTTCTGTTTTCCAGTAAGAATTTACCAAAAAACTTTAAAATAGTGATCCATATTTGGCATGAGGACACCCTGATTTTGTACAAGTATTTAGAAAATACAACTCCTGAGACAGGATTCTCTGGAAGAACTTGGGTCCTATTCTATTGGGAAATGTCCTACTGGTTTTTACACCACATAATCTTTGCACTGAGGACCTTGTTTCAATCAAACACTGTGATAAAGTAGCTGTTATTGTCACCCCATTCTCCATACAGAAAATGGCAGGAAAAAAGCTACATCCAAAGTTTCATCAACACTTTACAGTTGAAACAGAGCAATAACTCAGATCCCTTGACTTAATGTTTTGTACTTTTCCAACAAATTTTCCTCCATCTGACTTCAAGGAACAACAAAATGATTGCTGAGACAGCCAGCTAAACCTGAAACTGAATTATTTTAGCAAAGTCCCAGTACTTGTTTATCACAAAAAAAAAAAAAAAACAACCTGAAACTGAATTATTTTAGCCAAGTCTTAATTCGAATCAGTTTTGTTACAAAGTCCCTCTGTTAAGAACTTATCATAGAATCATAAAATGGTTTGGGATGGGACCTTTGAGATCATCTAATGCCAAATCCCCCTGTCCCAGGCAGGGATGCCACCCACTATCCCAGGTTGCTCGGAGCCCCATCCAGCCTGGCTTTGAACACTTCCAGGGATGGAGCACCCACAGCTTCTCTGGGCAACCTGTGCCAGTGCCTCGCTAAAGAATTTCATCCTAATATCTATTCTAAGTCCCTCCTGTGTCAGTATAAAATTGTTCATCCTTGCCCTATCACTATCTGCCCCAGTAAAAAGTTTTACTCAGTTCTCAGGTAGAGAACTGCTCTCCCTGTTTTGTACCGGCTCCCTCGAAGCTCCGGAGGGCACAATGAGATTTCCCTGGAGCCTTCCCTTCTCCAGGCTGAACAGCCACGTCTCCCTCTGCACGGGAAAGGCGCTCCGACCCTCCCAGCACCTTCGCGGCTCTCCTCTAGACTTTCTTCCTAAACGTTTTTGTTACTTCCAGCAACAATTCCAGAGGCGGAACAGCGGCACGGCCCTTCAGGGGCGGCGTTAAGGCGTGAGCAGCGCTGAGGGCGGCGCTGAGGGCAATGCCTGCCTCGGAGCGAAGGCTGCGAGCGCTCGGCGACCGCGAGAAGGCGGCAGAACACAACCCGGCAAGGAAACACAACCTCCGGCGGGGAAACAAACACAACCTCCGGCAGGGAAACACACACAACCTCCGGCAGGGAGACACACACAGCCTCCGGCGGGGAGACACACACAGCCTCCGGCGGGGAGACACACACAATCTGCGGCAGGGAAACACAACCCGGCAGAACACAACCCTCGTCAGGGAAACGCTGCGTGCAACCCGGTGTGGGAATCCGGCAAACTCCAGGTAAAGGGCTTCCTGAAGGCAGGCGAGGAGCAGAGAACATCGACCTTTCCTGATACAAAATCCTAGGCCCAGAAGGATTGCTGGTTTACTGGGACATCCACATAAACACAGCCACCTCGGCTGTGAGGGTGAGGGCCAGGCAGAGCTGGATTTGCTGCTTTGCCAGCCTGGGGCTTACAGAGGAGTGCTGGAGGCTCCTGGCACTGCTGCGTGGCACAGACTCTAAAACCTCCCTCCTGGTCCTCTTCTCAGGCCAAAGAAGATGGGAAAACTGCCTGAGAACTGAATAAAATCTGGAGAAAGGCTTCTGACAGTTGACCAGTTAACAGCTCATACTCAGAACTGAAGTGTCACCCTGTTTTTTTAAGATTTTCTAAGCCTTCTGATGTTGACATTCTTGTAGTGAACTTTATCACACACTTTCTGTAAATAACCCATTGTTTTGTCTTCCTTTATGGAGGAGGAGAAAGTTGAAGGACTGTTGGTTTGTCCAGTGTGATTGGAGAGGTGTCACTGTCACCCTCCAATCTGCTGTCACTTTTGGAAAACTATAAATGTTGGAGTCAGAAAATAAACTACCTCTTTCTTCCTTCACCTTGAGAATGGTGGTGTGCTTGTGTTCTTTCGTGTCCTATAGTGACACTGAAGGCATCAATGAGTTTTTATAATAAAATTACAACAGAAGGGCATAATTACTGTTCTTTATCCTTTAATATCATTAGCTTCTCATTGTGTCACATGACACAACCCTGATCCCACTCAGGTTTCTGAATCACGTCACTGAACAGGCAGGTTCCTCTTGATTTCTGACTCTGAGCCTGTTTCCCGAGATCCCAGGTGAAGGGAGCTTCACACATCCCAGGGTTGAGCAGGTATCCATCTGCATTGCATAGGGACAGCACTGTGTGCTCCAGCAGCAACAGCGTAGGAACAACTTGGGACTGGAAAAACAGAAGTGATATGGGCGAGTGTGGTCTCAGGTATGCAGTGCAAGATGCCTGCAGGCACACAGCAGGACTTGGTTGGATTCACATACCACAGAAACGTGATATATAAACACAAAAATAAGCAAATCAAGCTGCCAAAAGGAATGGTTAAAATGCAGATTACTGAAGCCAGGACAGCTATTTAACTATTGTAAACCCTGATGGAGAACAGGCTGTGATTGTATTCCACTGCTACCATCACCTATATCTATTTTTCAGTGTAAAAAATGAAGAGGTGCACACTTAGTTATGAGAACTCTCAGTAGAAAGCACTGGATAAAGAGCAAAATCTTACTGTACTACACCTGGAAAAAGGAAGGTGAGGAACCTCTGTACCAGAGGGAACTAAAGTTCAGGGAAGGTTGTGGGATACACAGGCAAGGAGTGCACAGGCTGTGCAGTCAAGAAGACTGCAGTCCAGGAGGGCTGATTTACAGCACAAAAAAGGCAAATTTGAGACCAGTGCCTGGAAGGGACACACATCTGTACGGCACCACAGGCCACTGGCACCCTCTCCTGTGCCAGCAGTGCCCAGGGAACAGGGGAGGAAAGGACATGAGATGACTGCACCAAAGATCAACAGTACCATACAGAAAAATTCAGGTTGGTTAGGGTTTTTTTCTTTCTCTACCAGTGAATAAAGTCACATCCATTCCATTCCAGCACAGCCTGCTCTTCCAGAATTTAGAAGCAAGGTGATTTCTGTTCAGTCTGCTACAGAAAAAAAAGAGATCTGAATGGGGATCCATAGGCACTACGAGCTAAGTCTCTGTTCGGAGCAAAATAACCACATGTAACCCAGAAATTCCCAGAAGAGTTGGTTACATCCTCTTTCCTGCTGCTCTGCACGAAAACAAGGTGTATTTTCACAAAATCCCAGTAACAGTGCTGGCTTTAACAACTTGGTCCCTCCAATTTACTCTCACCTGACATCACAACCTTACCTGTGCCAGGACAACAGCTGGTACAGGCACATGCTGAACTGTATTGAAGAAAATTAACCTCTCCTTCCCCCAGAAAAGGTTTTTAGAAAGAATTAATTGGCTTCCCAATCTAACTCACTGTGCAGTCCCACCAGCTGTGACACTGGCACAAGTGAATATGTAGGTGATGGTGGCAGCAGGCAGGAATGAGTGACATGCAGAGGACACTACTGTGAGAAAGAAAGAAGGGCTTGTGAAACCACATTCTCGTGGAGGCTGAGCCTGATCATTAATCACTGAGGAAACACATTTGACTTTGGCACCAGTCAAACTACTCAGCTGTTAACATTTTAACCTGAGCGCTTCGCCAAAACTCAGGTGGTTTTTCCAGTTAAAAGATACTGGTATAGAACTGAACTCCAAAATAGTGCTGCTTAATTAAGTTCCCAAATAATAATTAGTTTTAACTGTTAGTTTTAATAGCTGGTATTAATTTTTAATTTCAAAGCATTCCACTTCCACCTTGCTCACTGGGCTTTTCAGCCCATCACTCACAGCACAGCTGTAAAGGTTCCTGGATCAGCCTTTGCCACAGCAGAGGAATGGGAAGGAGTGGGACTCTTCTGTAGTAGCTCTGCTGCTGAAAGCACAGGGCCTTTCCATCCATCCTCCTGACTGCTCTCAGGAGGTGTCTGACACTGTTTCCAGGCTGTGTTCCACACCACAGTTTCAGCTGTGCCAGCTCCAGGTACTCAGCCTCCTTGAGTACTTGCACTCCAGCTGAAGGGTGAGAAACCTCCCACACAGAGAAGGCAGAAACAACAACTGACTTTACTCTTTGCTTGTTTTTTTTTTTCCTCTCCCAATTTATTTATCAGCTCTACTTTCAAGATAAAACTAACAAGCCTTTTACAGGGTCAGATCTTTCCCAGCTGTGTGAGAATCAAACAAATCAGACAGCTGAACGTGCCCCCAGTGGGTAAAGCAGGATGCTGCTCTGGGAGCTCTTGCTCAGCTTTTCTTTACTCTTACCCAAGATAAGCTTCCTATTCACTCTGTGGTTTTTCTGTTTAAGTTCTCAATCCCAGCTCCTTCTGCATACGTGCTTCCCCAGCAAGATGACTTAATATTGCCCATCAGTACAATTTGTTCAAATATTCAAGTAGCCTCTGCTAATTATTCCCAGAACTGATGACATGCTTCAGTATCTTTTACAACACAGAACCATTTCTTTAACATATAATTACAAGAAATAAAAGCCATCAGTAAAACCTCCTGATTTCAGGAAAGCACCTCACTAGGTGCTAGTTAATGATGGAATATTTAAGCACACACAAACACATCTTTTTAGCCCAGATGCTTCTTCCCCTTGCATACAGTCACACATGAAACAGCTTTAAATGGTCATAGGAAAGGAGATTTTATACAAATAATTGTAAAAAAAATACTTAGGGAGAATCAGCAGTTCTAGTTTTCCCTCTTGCATGTTGTACATTTTGATCTCAAAAAGATATAAGCTCCATGTCTATCAAGAGGGGATAAAACATTTATGATCCTATATTGCATAATATCTGCACATTTGAAGGTAAATAGTTACAGATATTTTACAAAGACATTCTCTCTCTTCACTGTTTTGTCAGTTCATATTTCCAATCAGGCTTTAAAAGCCTTCATTTAGCTGCAGAAAACACAGTGGCCGCTAGAATGAAGCAATATTCAATACATGTTGTAAGGTAATTCCAAAGATGTGCACCGTAAAACTTACAAGATGTTCTCAGTACCACATAAATTAATCCTTTATCACTCGAAAAGACTGAAAAATACATTTATTTAGACTTATTTCTGTTTAAAAAAAATCAGGGAAAAAATTCAGGATGGCATTTGACAAGTGAAGTGATACTGAACCCTCATGTGCCACAGTGCTTCTGCTTGCTCTGCTCAGTGTTTATTTTCATTTCTGAGTGCATCAAACTGGCATTCCACTTGTAGGTGTAGTAAGAGAAAACCAAACTCGAAGTGCCTTTGTACAATGTACAACTTGCAAGCCTGGATGCCTACAGAAAGCCAACTAAAGGTCAGAGCAGAGGAGCTGTAATTAAACTTGTCATTTAGAAGAAACTCAGGCCTCACTCCAGAAATGTATCAATGAAATTGCTTACCTTTCAATTGCTTGAGTCCTATACAGAAGATCAGCAGTACTTTCCTAGATAGGATCCTAAATTTGCATTGGGATTCCAAGTAGTTTACAGCAGATTCACCTCCATTTCTAGCAGGACTGTTTCCCCCTTTGCTTCACTCCATGCAGCAGTACTCAGCCATGGATTGCTAATGCCCATGCAGCCCCCTGCCCATATCATGGCTGCACTTGCAGCTGTATTGGGCAGTTTTAAAGCTTTCTCCTACATGATTTGTGAGAATTATAGTTGTTGCCTCAAGTAAAAGGTAGTACCTCTAGCAGATGGGCCACACTTGCATCAGTATTGATAAGATGGACTCTTGTCCGCTCTGGCTCAAATTATAGGGAATTCTCCAGTTTTAAAGTTTTGCCAGTCTTGTCAAGAAGGTGTGGTAACAAAGGCCAAACACCTGAGCTGGCCTGATGTACTTTTTCAGCCCTAAAGGTTGTTTTTCCACGTGGCAATGAGGCTGCTGTCCCAGGAGGATGAGGGAAGCGCGCAGTGTCGCACACGCACGGGATCAGCGCGGTGTGACCACGTGTGCGGTGCCTGCTCAGGGACAGCGTGTCACTTCCCACAACTGCCAGCACAGCACCTTCCCACCAGCATGAAATTGTCTCTGTCGGAGGGGGAAAAAAGAAAGAAAGACAAGATACTCTGATTATTCATATTGTGTGGCTCATCCTGTCAAGTGACTGTGGTGAGGCACGTGAGGCTGCCTCCATCCCACCACGTTATACACTTTGGTGGTAACAGAAGTGGGCATGTTTGCCAAATGACTGAGCAGATGTGACATTTAAAAATGTGTCAACTTTGCCCCTGGACAATCTTAGAGAAAAAGCAAACAGAACTAACCCAGACCCTTCCATCATCCTGATTGCAATCTTTGGTGGTTATTTTTCTCTGAATTTTTGTCTGCAATGTGATTTTTCCCTCTCTGTCTTTGTCCGACCTCAGCTGTGGGAATTTCCCCATCTCCAGTGCCAGTGATGGGAAAGCAAGAGCAAAACTGCTGTTCTGGGTCACATGAGATGTCACAGAGACCCTGACCCCAAACCCAACTGGGGTTTTTAGTGTGAATCTGGGGAGGCAACACATGCTTAAGCTACAGCCCTTGCATATGATCACAAAAGTCTGAAGCGAGCACATTCTCCACCTCACGACCAAAGCACTGGGCATGACTGTGCATCCTACTTCTGCCTAGAAAATACCTGCTCATCTCACTTTTATCTCAAATATTCATGGGAGGATGCAGCCTAAATTTTCACTGAGCGTGTGATTTAAATGAACTAGGCAATTTCCTGTCCAAGTCCATCAAGCTTTATTGCAACACCATTTCTGTTTACATTGATTTGCAGCCCTCTTCATCTCTAGTAATTTAGGTTTCCACAGAACAGATGGCAAACTAATAGAGGAATGCAGAGTCACAAATACATGGAGCATTCACTGCCTGTACACAGTGACTCAGTAAATGATTCACCCACTTTCATAAAACAGTTGTGACCTTTCATCTGACTACTTCCTCAAACAAAATACAGAGGAATATTAATAACATATGGAAACCAGGAACCAACAAATTGGGGGAATAATAATAGCTCATCTCATGATTTTTTTTTTGCTATTGTGCTTATCCTATTCCATGCTCTGCATTTCTCAAACGTTTCTGTCATCTCTTGCTACCCTTTGACTACTTAACCAGATCCACTAAAGCAGAGGTTGCTCTTTGTTGTGAAAGAAGTGAAGGCAGAGAATACCTAAAGGCCTCGCAAAGGGACAAGTTTTTGGAAAAATATTATAAAAATAAACGATATCATATACCAATCTGCAGATAATGTTGTTCTATATTTTAAAAGTAACAACACATATATGCACAACTTTCCTTTCTGGCCCTTACAGTGTAAAGCTGGTAACAAGCAACCCTGAGCACCAAGATTGAACTTTGTCAACAAATACAACTTACACTGAGAATTAGAGAAGGCAAAGTTAATGTGCCACAGTATTGCACCACAGATGTTTTTGCCACCACATATGAAAAATCTCAGGCATAAAATTAAACATGAGCAAAATCCTTTCAGGAAGCTACTAGCAATATCTCATTCTATTAGGCATTTTGAAATAATTCATTAATATCAGAGAAAAAGCCCTTATCTGGTCTCTAGAAACAAGAGGTGATAAACACCAAGAGGAAAATGTATTTTAAATATTATGCAAAGCTTTGGCAAAAAGATTAAAGTGGCACCACCCTCCAAACCCCAAACCAGCAGAGTTGAGATCGAGCAGAAATATCAGAGCCCTGCTGGATTCTGCCTGGACATCACACATGTGAAAGAAATATGTGGTAAATCTGAGAAGCAAAGGCTAAACATATTTTCAAGGGACACCATCCTGCAAATATTCTGCAAACAGTGGGAAAATTGTGCATTTTTCTCACAGTATGTAAGACTTTGTTACCTGGTGCTTCACTGATTTTTTTTTTCTCTCCTAAATCAGATCAGTTATTTCATAGTAGCTTCTTCTGGTCAGGGATCACAGTGTTCCAGGGACCACAAAATTGATGCCCCAAGCTCCAGAAGAGGTGGTTCCTCACTGGTTGCTACCAGGTTGTGCTATGAGTTCCTCTCTGGAAGAGACAGTGGAGCCCACGGAGTGTTAGGAAACCTGCAGGGAGTGGCAGAAGTATGGAAAAGGCTGACTACTTATCAGGTGAAGTCACCAGGGATGGTTTGCAGTGTTTAATGATCCAAATTTCCAAGGAAATAGGTAGAAGCCTGTCTTGCAGGCCTCTGAGGGGTCACTTCAGAGGCACAGTGTGGCATCTCCCTTTTCCCATGGGAATGTGGTGGCAGTTTGCACCACCCAGTGCCACAACACAGTGGGTCAAAAGAAGTCAGCCAGGGAATCAATAGTGAATACTGGATTTGTATTAAAAAAAAAGTCTTCTGAACCCCATAAGGAATTTTGTCTCTTTATTCTTGGCACTGTACCATAAGTAACAAAGAACTCCTATCCCAAACAACACACCATGTCCACTGCTGACAAGATGCCACAGGAGGATGAAACACAGGAACAAGATGGGCATGGATAAGCACAAAAATAGCTTGAAGAAAAGCAGAAGTGCAGAAGTTCCCCTTTTCCTAACTGTTGATTTATATCTTCTGGCAGTGTGGCACAAATGCAGATGACTGAAAGAGAATGTGTTCACCCTTAATGAGAAATTTGCCTTTGCCTCACTTGGGACTCTGTTTCCCCATTGCTTTATCCACACAAGATCAGCACAGTTCAAGCAGCTCAGATGTTCCTGATGCAAACCCTGATGCAGATTCTGCAAGACAAGGAATGTTTGGCAGTTACTGGAATGCTGCAACAGGCAGGTAGAAGATGCAATGTGGTGAAATACTCAGGCCTGCAGTGAAGTTTAACCACACTATCAAACACAGCTGTACCAGTCACATGCTGGGGATTTCCCAGCTGCAGACTCCCAAAGCACACGAGTTTCAAACAATTCAGTCACTATGTAATCAGCAACCATGTGACAATTTCATTTTCTCTTTCAAAACATCCAAACAAGTCTGGATTCAGAAAGACTCTGTGGCTCAGCCACTGTGACTCTTGAGACTTTTTCTGCATTTATCATGTCAAACCTTAACACGGCTCCTGCAGTAGGACTGTACTGGTTTATCACAGAAACTCCTTCCATGATCTTCATTCAGAAGGAAGTAAGTGTCCTTATGTACTGATGGGACCCTAAGGATTCCCTTAGCAACATGATCTGGACAAATGACATCAAGGTCACAGGCTAAATGTGTGACACTCAGGCATCATTAAGTTTTTTGTCTCTATCACTGGAGAACACAAGATTAAGTATGTGTAAGATGATCATTTTAACAGAGTATAAAATAGGTAAGAATTAGAAAAATAAAAGCCTGCATTTAAAAGCCCTTGCACATCCTAATTCTGCTTGGTTTTTTTCCCTCTCCTCCCTTAGTTAGAAACCAGACTGAAAACCCATGAAAGAAGGGGTATAGTTCAGTTTTGCCAACTGTCTTTCCCTCTGCTCATTATCTATGACTATTCTAGACAGGAAAACATACTGAAAAAATGTTTTACTTCTGAAAAAATTATTTACTTCTAGTTTCCTCCTAGTCTGTGCTAATTGGCAGGCTTAATCAGGAATATCCCTAAAATAATTATTACTAAAATGATGTTTAAGAGGTTTAATTGCAATGTATGTGCATTAAGGAAACAGTTTTTCCTGGGAGTACAGGAGACAGGAGAACCTACAGTGATGATTGTATTTCAGGAAGGAAGGAGGAAGTCAGAGGGGAGAACTGTGCTAAGGGCCCTGCCCTGGGAAAGCATTTGATTTAAAATACTAAAGTAAGGAGGCATGCCCAAGCCACATTTTTGCTTTATCACCTCTGAACAGCTATTGTTTCAGAATGCTGACTAAATTTGAATTCTCACTGTAAAACATGCAGTGTGCTTTACTCCTGGGAGCAGCCTTTAGCATCACTTACAAACCAGCTGGATGCTATAGCTCCCTCAACACTCTTTATATCATCCCTTTTAATTTACAACACGCTATTCTAAAAGAAGAAAAATATACACTGGTGTGGAACAAAATGCTGACACATCCTCCAGACCTGTGGGACTCTGAGCCACAGAGGCAAAATGCACTAAACTAAAATGAGGGTCTGCTGTACAAGACTATAAGGGAAAAAAAAGAATTAGTTTTGCCTTCTGCTGATAGAATCACAGATTCTACATTCATGGTATACTACTGTGGGAGACATGCTGGTGAAAATTTTGCATAGAGAACATAATGTTGTGATGAAATGCATCTGAAATCTCACTTTTGCAGCACCACTTCTGGAACAGATGATGTTATCCTCAGAGTAAATATGATCATATGGATAACAGACAAGCAAGTGCATGACTTGGGAAGACCTCTTTAACAGGGCTTTTATGGAAAT
The DNA here is from genome assembly GCF_901933205.1 of Camarhynchus parvulus. Classification (NCBI taxonomy): domain Eukaryota; kingdom Metazoa; phylum Chordata; class Aves; order Passeriformes; family Thraupidae; genus Camarhynchus; species Camarhynchus parvulus. Next base: position 21,684,790 of record NC_044573.1, on the reverse strand, counting down.
ACATTCCCTGTGGTAACCTTACCTCTCAGCAAAACTCAAAAAGTGGACAGTGCAAGTGTTTACATCTTTGATTGGAGATAAGCTGGAGTAGGCAGGAGGATGTTACAGCTGCAACACCTGAGGAAGTTGGCAAGAGAGCAAACTCAGTACGTGCTCAGTCTCTGACAAACTTGAACTAGCATGGCAGAGTGTTAGAATATGACTTTTTCAGTCCTTTACATACTGAGATTGGAAGAGGTAATGAACCAGAGATCATGAAATTACCACCAAAGCAAGAGAATGATGCCATTATTATTAGTGAACACTGTACAACGATGTCAAATGTGATTTAAACGCTAAAATGTGATTTAAGTGCTAAAACACCCAACAAACCACACTAACAATGTATAATGAGTAGATGAGATGAGGGAGACACTGTTGCATAAAGACATGAGTGTGATATATGTGCTGCAGTTGTCAGTAACCTGCAAGTTCAGAATCCTATCACAGTAATTAAAATTATGGCTGCAATTGAACTGAAAGTCAGAAGTGAGAAGTTTTTTAAAGAAATCTTAGGATGGTCATGAATTTGTAATTCCATAGTCCAGGGAAGGGTAATTTTGCCTAAAAATGCTGTTTTCTTTCACAATTCAAGTGCAAGCAGAAGTTCATAATAAAAAGCACTATATAATAATGAAGATAAACAGTAATAATCCCTATGAGTTATAAGTTACAAAGGGAAAAATATCAATAAGTTAGAAACATCAGCAGAAAGTCCACAGCTGACATCACCAATGTAACATGAAGAATTAAAAAACCCTCAAACTTATCATGACTTATCCTAGCAGCTATAGAAACCCTTTGCCAGATAGAAATGATATAACTTTTAATAGTGATGCAGAAGAGACAGACATATTTAGAAATATTTTTATTCCATATTTGGACAGCTGTTCTTATGTCACATGATGAACTTTAATTATTTTCCAGTCCCCTGGTACCAAGCAGGATGTTATACAACATGCATTAGAAATCAACATTTTAAAGTCAGCCAATTCATCTACCTCACACCTAAGAACTAAGACAGAGAAGACTTGAGAGCTAATCATGTTTATTTTACTAAATTAAGGCATTCCAGGGAAATCCCATTTGACTGAAAAAGTGCTAATGTTGTGCCAATAATAACAGAGGCCAGCAGGATGACTCAGAGCTAAAGGACAGTGAGTCTGACCTTCCTTCCAGGTAATAAAGCTGTTACAAATTTAATGAAGAATGGAAGTGATGGAATATAATTAATATCATCCCAGTGAACCCAGTTTTGTGGCAAACAGATCTTGTAAAACAAGTCTTTGCATTGTTTGATGAGACAAGTATTTGGATGATGAAAGTAGTTGTATATTTGCACTGTATCTGTGGAGAGCACTTGACTTAATAGTGTATGACATTCTCATTATGAATGTTGGCACAACACTATCAGTAAAATGTATTAAATGAACTGAAAACTGAAAGATCTAACAAAGTAATAATGAATGGAGACTTGCAACATAAACTTCAGGGCTTTCACGAGAAGAAAATAAATATGTGCATCCATGGTTTGTGAGATCAATAAGACTGTGAGGATGAAAGATGAAGATGTTAATGCAGAACAATTTGAAGCACTTAATAAACTAAGCCAGTTCTAATTAAACATGTCTTAATACAGCAAACTGCAAGGGGAATAGAAATAAAAGCTCTACAACTAGCCAAGTCTTCTCCCTGGAAAACACATGGTCTAAAAAGTACCAAGAATTACAGGTGACAAACAGCTGACATTGTAGCTAAAAAATCCAAACTAAAAACCAGTCTTAATACATTCCTTGTATGTATAGACAAAAAGCAATGCCAGCTTTTTCACTGGTGAAATGTGCTGTGAATCACCACAGCAAGTTGCACAGTTTAGAAAGAATGCTTTCAAAATAGAATTTAAACATAAAAGAAGGAGACAAAATTATTTGAAGATGAAAATCTCTTAGTGACATATTTGAAGAAAAGACTTGTGTTAACATTATTAAGTAGCTTGACTTAATAGAACAGAAAATGCTGGTTCCTAATGGTTACTTAGTGTAAACACAAAGTTCATGTAGAAACATGGCCTATTAAACAAGAAGTTATTTATAGCTGAAATTACCATGGGAAATCGCAATGGCCTCTTCCGTTCAAGGCTGGATAAGTTTTTGAGTGTTGTAGGTCAGCGTGTATTTGCCTGCTTAGCACCACAGTTGAACATAAAATAATCCATACAGACGTAACTGGGTAATAATGACCTGTAACACAGAGAGCAAACTAACTGACCTAGTAGTTTCTTCCTGCTTTTTTTTTCTCCCCATGCAGATACTGTAAATATATTTTTATCTCTTTGTCTGAAGAATTGAGCTGACACAAACACACCACTTTACTGATTTTGGAATATTCTTTGTTGAGATCTGCCACAATTCACTAAAGATTATCAGGTCCTCAGGCTCCTTTCAGAACAGGTATTCCCTGGAAAGGTAAGGGTTTTGTTAAAAGGGTGCAGGGAAGTGGAAATCCTAAGCCTGATCCCATTGACATTAATATGTGATTTGCCATTGATTTGCAGTGGCAAGATCTGGAGCACAGTGTTCACAACTCTCTGGAAATGGTTCTAATTTTGGGGTTCTTAATTCCACACACAATTTCTTCAGGAGCAACTGCTTGGCTCTGTGCATGGTATGATAATAACAACAGTCAGAACTTCCTCTTTTCCAGAAATAACCATGTCATAGGCTGCTGCTTCCTTGTTTTATGTATTTACAGATATCATGAAGCCTATATAAAGCCTCTCCATGATGTGTTCATATACAGTAGCCTTCCTTTTGATATATTTTTAGATCAATTGCACTTAAACAACACTTCCTCAACCTACTGAACTTTGCCCTGAGATGATGATCATGGCAAATGCAAACATTATGCTGTTTAAAGGATGACAGCCAACATTTTCCACAGCACTCGTGTAAAGGGTAGGGTATTACAAAGGACAAAGGGTTTAGCATGACTCCAAAGTGCTGCAGCACCCAATTCATGCTCACAAACTCTGCACCTTTCTTTGGGCAGCCTCCAGAACAAGACAGGTGTGAATTTATCAATGTGCAAGAAGCAGCAGCTTACATGATCTCTCATGTAAGATGTACACATACAAGGCAATACATGATATTTCCATTTTCTAATAAACAGTGCTACTTTTAGAAGAAGAAAAGAAGAGCTTCAAGCCTCTTTGCAAATAATTTTATCAAATGGGAGAATTGTAATAAATAAGATGACTCATCAAGGAAAAGCTGTGTCTGCGCTCTCCTTCTTTGCTACAAGGTTTGATAAAGCTGGTAAACACCTTGAGAGGCAATTTTCCTATGGCTAGGTTGTTGTGTGCTTTCAAGCATATCACCTTAGAATCTCAGGAATGGCAAAACTACCCTTTTCTGAATCTTCCAGTGTAGAGGACATAAACAGACTCAACTTCTGGTTTCTCCAGTACAGAAACCTCTCTATCAGATTCTGCCATTTCCCCCAGACTAAGGGGTGTGGGTAAGTACAGCCCTACCTGTAAGACTTTTCATGGTTTGTAAAGCTTGACTGCTAAAGCAGCAGACTGGACAAGAGTAAAAGAAAATTGTGCAGATATCAGGGCTTTTTTGTTGGTTAAAGTACAAACTAAATCAGTCCCAATTACAGTACTGAACACTGTTGCATGAAGATTTCCCCTCACAAGGTGTAAAGTACACCAAGAAAAGTTCATTGTGGTTTTGAAAAACAATTTTCAGCTTCCTTGTGTGCTGTGAAAACGTTCCTGTTCTGATTCTGTGCTGATCCCATGCAGCCAATGCATGCGTTTTACTGTGCACAGCACCACTGGGAGAGGACTTGTTAGTATGTCCTAATCAATAATTCTGTGTGAGTAAATATTGTTTTTAAATACAGATTAGTCACACAACAAACAATCAGAATATTGATGAGAAAAGCACCTGGGGCAATTGCAGTTTGCAATGATTATACCTGAGATGAGAAGCCACTGTGCAATAGAATTTACACATGCACTTGTTGCTACACATCAGTAAGAAAAAATGCTACAATTACATCAGACCCCACTAAATAAAATCTTTACAATGTTGAGAAAACACTATAGTGTTAATTTGTTTGTTTTCTAAGTGGAAACTGTTGAGATATTGCTATGGATCGAGTGAGAGCTTTAGACAATCCCCGCCTTAGGTTCAGATTTTTGGCAGCAGCTTTACAGATACAGAATGCCCATGCAGACAACAGAGAAAGGCAAACCCCACACATCAGTACAAGACATAATAAAGTTATGTCTGTTTGTAGGAACAAGACATCCTTGTAGAAGTGTTTTGCAACTCTTGTCCTGCTGGCAGAAGTAGAGATACATGCAGGTGGAACATTCTGCAGCTGGAAGTCCAAAGACACTGAGAATGGAGACAAGACACAAATGGGCTTTGAGACAGTGAGTGGTGCACAATGTGAAATGAGACAGAAAATGATGACACAGGGACAGCAGGACAGGGACCTAAACAGTCCAATGGAAGGCATGGGAGCCTGAAAAGGGTAGAAGAACATCACTACATCATGTGTAACTGAAGTCAGGAAGAGATGACTCAAACTGTCAAAAAGTAAAAGATATACATAGAGATAAAAGCATGGTGATGCACAGGTTGTGTGTTGGTGCAGATTTAACAAGAATCTGAAGTTGAGGCTTATAGCCTGAATTTGGAAGGTGAAATGCTGGCACAGACAACCTTTTTCAGCTGTTAAACCTGTGTTAGGTGAAATTCACTCCCTTACAATTGAAATGAATGCCTACTGTGAATGCCTGATGCCCCACAAATTGTCTTTAAGGATCCTGCAGAGCCCTGTCTTACAGGTGGTCTGGATCTTAAAAGAAATAATTTGAAGAGGGTAATGTCCCATGAAAGTCCAGTAATTAACAGGAAAAAAAACCCCTTTGGGCATTTCTGCAGGAAAATGGCCATTTCCCAATTGCTCTCTCTATTCTGAATGCCCCTTCAGAACCTTTGCAAATGGATAGGGCAGTTTTTCTAGTTACTCACAAGGAATAGTTCCCATCCCATGTCAGCCTGCTGGACATCAGTAATATGGCTAGTCTGAGTTAGGATCATGGAATCAAGCCTACATAGACTAACTAGGCTATTCCTACCCACAAACCTAAAACCATTTGCTGGCCTCCAGACTAGTATTTTATGTTCTTTCCTGACTGAGGCTATATTTCAGACCTGGATCCCACTGAGTCTCAATCCACCCCTCTGTGCTGAGGGTCTCTGCTGAGCCTTCCCTCTCACATCACAGTGCCATGCTTTAAGAAAAATGAAGAATGCAGCCTTTGTGGCAGCACTGAGTGAACACCACTTGTAAGGAAAATATCCCAAATCTCATTAAAAAGAGATAAAGCCATCTGGATCCTAAGACAGTCAGTTTGGAAAAAAAACCCACAAAACTATTCTGAAACCAATTTACGAAGAGAAAGAGATAGGAAAACAACTTTGCTGCCAACAAATGTTGTAGCCCTTGTCATCTATTACCACATGAACAAAGCACTCAATGACTGCCTCCAGTACCATTGCCAATTATTATGACAACATACACTATAACCATATTATGTTTACAATATAATACATGTGAGTATTCGATAGAGCCTGGCAGCACTTCAGTCACTGCCTCTTTTATGCTTTAAAAATCAATTTTTAAAACTGATTTGCTGTATAACATGTTCCCTAATTACATAGTTTACTGTATAGAGAACAAGAAAGGATACTGAAAGTGATTTCAGGCAAACCTCTGAACATTCAGTGAGATAAACCCTTTTTATTCATACACATTGTACCACTAACAGCCAACATAATGCCTTTATTCTATAAACATGCCCCATCTCATTCCCACTGACATCAGAAACAATTTTTCCAAAAGTTTCACCTTCAACTGAAACTCAAGAAAAAAATGTTCAGGGACTAGTTTTAAAGGGATTCTTCTTTACCTTTTATACTACTATTAAGGTAAACAGCATCATTTAAACATCTGCTTCATTTGTGAATGACATCAGAAAAACAGTTTGCCAAATAATTTGATTTATATTTCCCAAATCACATGCCAAATAGAAGCAGGAGGTTGCCTTGGGAAATATGAACTGAAGATGTGCTCAGACTCAAATATCGTTACTAAAAGGCCCCACTGTCAGTCCACAGCCAATAACTTGGTCAAATTTCTGTGTGGGCTATGTATTTTACATATAAATCAGGACACAGGGGCACAGATACTTAAAACAATAATGTGCATGCTAGCTTAAGTACATCAGGCCCAAGCAACAACACACCAAAACGATTATAATGATTCTCAGGCAAGCCTGAGTTCAGAATGGCTCACCAGCCAAGCTTTGGAGCAGGTTGTCAAAAGGGGTTGCATATGCTTCATCCTTGGCAGTACTCCAGACCTGACTAGATAAAGCTCAGAGTGCATATGGATGCCATAACCTGAACTTCAGTCACTAACACTGGCTTGTTCAGCTACTGAAAGGTGCTTAAAAACACATGCCAGCCCTGGCACCTCCAAATCACAGCCCTGGTTACACAGGGGGCAGACTGGAAGTGAGTAACAATTGCAGAGATGTTTTCTTAAATGTGATGCTTGGCTTGTGCTGGCACAGTGGACTGAGTGGAGCTGTTTTGCAAATACCTGAAGAACATCTAGAACCTCTCAGAGACTTCTCTGATTACTGTAGGGCAATGCATTTTTATGCTTCAGTATGATTTGTAACATCTAAGATCCATGCATATAGTTAACAGGAAAATTTGGAATATGTGCACTTAATATTTCTACTGTGGTTAAAGAGAAAGCCTTTGAAACAATTCCAATACCAGGCTAGAGAGAAACTGTAAGGGTAATTCCTGTAAGGGTAGCTGCCTTGAGACATATTTAATATTTTCCCTTGTGATCTTGGCAGAGAAACTAGCTTTGTGATAAGCTCTTAGCACAAAGAAAGACTGTATTCCACACCAAGGGGGAGCAGAGAACTCCGCAATAACAAAAAACAGAAAGAAATTAGATGAAGTGCATGGTCATCCATATAGAGTAAGAATTCCTGTGACTGGAAATTACAAATGAGGAGAAAGAAGAGGGTGTAATTAGTGCATCAGAGGATGACTGTGAGCAATCACTGTGATGTGGCACAGAGAACAGTGGGGTATTCTGGGTGAGATGTTGCCAGGAAAGGCAGTGTCAGGATACAAAGTCCTAATCAGAATGAAACAATGCAAGATCTGGCCACTCATATTCAAGAAAAACTAAGTCAAAATAATGCAATTACAGAGAAGTATGACAGAGTAATAAAAATAAGATAAACACTAAAGATGTAGAGAAATCAACTCCTATGAAAAAGAAGTCAGATCTGACTATTAACAAGCTGACAAAATTCAACACTTCGAATACTTCTTTTACAATATCCTTTATGTGGAAATGATTACAATTTAAAATGAACAGCATTACATACTACTTTGTTTCTCTAGACATCATTTTTGGCATATTTTTCTTCTGGATATTGTTTTTTCCATCTTCTGTTCCAGAACTATGGATAGCAACAAGTTTGAAATTCATTTCAACATGAATCCTCACAAAGCCAGACAAATTTATATTTTTCTCTAAGACTGACAGGAAGTTTTAGAAAAAATGCCAAGGAGAAACAGAAATGACAGATTTTTCCCTGAAGTATGTGCAACTATGAATTTATATGGCTGGAGCCAAGAATCCTATTGTCATTCTACAGGCAAGATCACTCAAAAACCCCCAAATCCAACAATTTCACCCACTAACATCACAGTTTTTGTTTTCAAGACTGGCACTAAATGTACACTGATTGTTAAAGTCAGACAATGTTAAGCATTACGCAGCATTTTGTCTGCTCAATTAATCCTCACAGCTCTCCTGGCAGGTATTTTAAAGACCTGCCTAAGATCACAAAAGAAAATCAGCTGGGATAAAAACACAGCAATGTCCATCTCTCAGGTTGTTCACCATTAGACCATGCTTCTCTTGTAAGGAGAGATCCTGGCAAATTCCAGGGTTTATGGGAAAGAGGCTCTATTTAAGCATTTAAAACTTTAAAGCACTTACTGGAATAGAAAAAAAAGGAAATGGGAAAAGATGAGAAATCCAAGTTAATCCAAGAAACGCGATGGCAATTGATCACAGTGCAGTCAGGTAAGAAAATATAATCAATGCAGAGGGGAAGAAATCAAATAAAACAGATACAGCTCCGGTGACTGAGGCACAGATGCTCAGATTGCAGCTAGGGGTGACTAATTTGTGCTGACCCCTGCTGTATGATGAAAACTAGAAAGCTAAACATTAAGAAATGCTATCTAATACCAATATAAATCTTTCTTACAACTGTGTAAGAGTGGCAAAATGCAAGTCTGAAATTGCAATTAGAATGGCCCTTCAGGTCTTAGGAAGTGCCTTACTCACCAAACACCGCTTAGTCATTGCAAGGGAGTGTTTTGGTGCATCTGTGCTCCTGGGAAATGATGTTAGCATGAAAATTCTTTTTACATTTAATGTACTTTCTAGTATTCATATTTTGATGACAAATTGATATTTTTGGTGACAATTCCAATTTGTTCTAGGTATTAGGAATGTAACACTGTTAATGATAATAATGCTGACACAAAGCTTATGATGTTACCAATCGAGAATGAAAGTACCACACAGGCAAGTATCCTAAGTACTAAGCAAATACTATTTGCATCTAGGAAATAAATTACCATGATTTTTTTAGAATATTGTTTTGTAACTAAGAAGTAACTGAAGCCAGGTCAGTATGGTTCTGTTCATACCTAAAGGACAGCAATTCTACTTTGATATGAAAATCAGAATATTTCATTAGAGAATTTGAGCTTGAGTTTGGGGTTTTTTGGGGTTTGGCTTGTTTTTTTTTTTAAAGACAGGTAGGGAGTTCCCACTCTGCATCTTGGAAAGCTGAAGTATCATAATCAAGACCTCAAAAGTCAAGCTCCCTTATTCATATTTTACAGTATCTTACTGCCAGCACTTTCACAGTACTTTATTAGTTAGACAAAAGCAAGAATGCAGTCTCCTTCAAAGGGCTTAGAAAAAGGTTCAGGAAAAAAATCTTGAAAATCTTTTTGAATCTTGAAAACTTGAAAAACTTTTTGAGCTTCCTCATTCTGCCTTCTAATTCTAAGATTGCTCAGCCTCTCATAGGATTATCTTTGAGGGAATTACTTGGATTCAGACCCTCCTCTGTGTCCTAAACTTGCCTTTTGGAATTAATATAGCTGGTATAATCTTTAAAAAAGTACTCAGTAGGTTACATCTGTATTTATCTGGCCCTGAAGAAGAATGATATTCCAATTTCTTTCCTTTTCTCCTCAGATGGGTCAATGTGACATAGAAGGGACTTGACCCCCTGCCTTTCACAGGCAAGTGAGTCACTCCAAGGATTAAGAACACACACATAAATGTACATCTGATCTTTAAACACCAAGGTCAAATCTAACTCTCTTTTCTTTCAGATACTATTAACTTTGAGAATATGAGACACTTTTCTTTCAAACTTAGGTTTCATTGAGTTTTAATTCTAATTTATTTTTAATATAAAGGATTCCCTTCTTGAGTTCCATTTTTTAATAAAAGTTTTCTTAACATTGACCCCCAGAATTTGAACTCTCATTTCTTCCCAAGGATTAGATGACATTATAAAAGGAATACTGTTTCTTTAAAGCTGACACAGTGAGAAGGAGCAGGCTGTCTTAGATTGCAGGCCATTTCATTTCTCATAAGCATGCTATCATTAGCTACCTTTAGGAGAATGAACTGTATTGATTGGTTCAAATCAAACCTGTGACCTGGTGGCAGTATTAGCTGTTTTTACAGAGCATCATCTCATCATTAATCTTTCATTAGGCAGCAGGATCCGAGAAGCAGCAGCAGTCACACCACGCTTACTCTCTCGAGTGATGCCACCACAGAGCTCTCCCTTATTGGATCACAGCAATTACTGCCCTTACAACACAGATCCTGAAAGTCTTATCAAATTTCCTCCCAGGAATGGCAAGCTTACAAATAATCATGTGCTGTTTCTTGGGTGAGGACATTACAAAATTACACCAGAATGCAGTAAACCTAAGTCATTTGCAATTAAACATGTGACCCTTGTTTCTGAGATGATACATCTTCATTTACAGCATATGAAGTCTTTTACAGAAATCCCAAATACATCCAATTAAGGTGTCTTAAAAAGTTCCAGTCAAAGAACAGGTAGGTAAGTGCCAAATGACATTTCTGCCTGGGAGAAATGAAGCAGAACCTCTGGTATCTGGATTGCTGGCATCTCAGTGCTGTGATTTAAAGAGCCAGGAAAGAACTGCAGACAAGCAGCAGGAGAAAGATGTGTCTGTTCCCAAGGACCTAAGCATTGCTGGAACTGAGCCCAAAAGGGAATATCAGTTCTTATTTTCAGCTCAACAGCACATCATAACAAGGGTGGCAGAGGCAAAAGTTGGAAATTGTGCACCTCTAACAATACATGCAAATATTGAAAATATTTACATTTTAGTGCTTCTGAGTGAAGATCCTTTACATACTGCAACTGGCCTACAAATCCACAGATCCTGTACTTCCTCATGTTTACAAGTATAAGGGTTGTGTGTCTAAGCTATTTTCTTCAGCCATATAAAAGCAGCATTAAAATCTGAACACAAGACCCATTAACCTCAGCAACCATTAAAATAAAAAGGCCTAGCAAAGGCCAAAATAACTCCCTATTTGAAGAGAACTTAAAGACCCGTGATGCAGAAAGGTTCTTACTCATGCAGTTTAAAAATTATTCTGGCTAAATCACATTGATTTGATCAGGGATATGGAAAAGCAGCATGCACAGCACATCTGGACATAATGCAACCACCTCACTATTGCCTCAAGCAAGGTGGTGAGCCCCTTCTTGTCCCACAGATGTTACAGCTCCTACAAACACCACCCATGGCCACTCCCCTGGCAAGCCCAAGAGCTGTCTACCACCAGTATGGCTGTGAAAGGACTGGCAGCCTACACAGAGTACCAAAATTAAGATTAACATTGTTTCCCACATGAAAAAGACATGTCCAAGACAGGCAGATTCAGGTAAAATACAGGACAGGTAGGTGTGGCCAGTGCTGTAAATTGTGGGTTCATCTCGTCATGGGCAGTACAAAATGTCAGTGTCTCACTTACTACACAAACTCTAGTGGTTCAGAGTTTGGAATTCACTCTTGAAAGGTAATTTGAGCTTTAGGAAACTGAGGTGCCTCCTTTTTTATTATGCTGTTGACTTGGACACTTAGTTTTATCTCCTCTTGTGTTCAGCAGGGAACATCTATCATTGCTCTCTCAAGTCCCTCCAGCCAAGCACACAATTGGCAGAACCAAAATAATACTACTCTAATTCATATGACATACTCCATAAGATTTTACATGATAAAAATCAGTCCCTAGTTTCGTACACCTGGGTTGTGATAACAGCAAAAACTGGCAAAGTGAACGGACAGAGTTTTTTGTAAGAGGCAGATTCACTGTACAAATCTGGACTTGGTATTTATCATGAAAAAAATCAGCCTTCATTAACCTCAAAATATTTCATAATGTTGAGGCTTTCCAGTGAGAAACATGAACCTTGGAAAGATTTGAACTGTAATGGGCTGTTTTAGTTCATGCACTCCTGTTCTCTGGAGCTACCAGACAAATTTTGGTAAGATACAAGTACTATGAATAAAAAAAAAAAAAAAAAAGAAAGCACTGCTAAAAAACCTCTCAAATGTGAACAAGCCATTCCTATGGAAAAATTGAGAGTCCTATGAGAGGAGAAAAATACAAGAGCACTTCCAAGAAAAAAACAAAAAAAAGGCAAGATATGTATCTTTAGCTGCACATAACATGTACTACTTTTTTTAAATACTGAAATTTGTTTTTTCTAATAGAAAACGATGCATCTTTCATAGCCTTCCTGTGCATTTACATGACAGAATTTAACATTTTAGCAACAACAGTTGATTACAACAAATTTTTCAAATTCTAGCAATGCAATTGTCAGGCTAACTTGCCTTAGGTGAAACTGCAAGCCAACAGATAAGACTTCCTGGGTGACAGCCCTATGTCTTGACAAAATGCAGTAATCATAACGTTAATAAACCTAAAAGTCCAAATAATACTGAAACACACAAGTATGAAGAATTTTAAGCAGTGCGGCTATCTTAGAAGTTAGCCAGAGTTACTTCAGCCCTAATTGAAACGTGAGCAGCATCCATGGGGCAAACAGTAACAGCTGTGTCACACAAGTGTTTTGGTTGGGGAAATGAATATTCCAACTGAAACTGCAGAAATCCTTTAGGCAGCTATGTAAACACAATTCAGGGATACAGAGGTTAACAACCTTGAAAAGAATCTTTGCTCACCACAAATGGCTTCTTTCCAAGACACCTCTGTATCACAGCTTTCCACTGCACCTTCCCCAAATACTGAATTTCTAACACAATTCCTAAAGCACAGACAGGGTCAGTGGATGCTTCTAATCCAAGTTTTTATTGAATGTTGCTTAGTGAACGTTGATCTTTAAACCCAGAAGCTTCCTGCACAAGGAGGCCTTGAAAATAAAGACATAATAGCTGCACTTTTGTAAATGAAATAACTGCTCTCAGGCTCTTGCTTGTTTGGCTGGAAAACAAAATTGAATGAAGCAGCTCATCTGCTTCACAACAAGATGACAAGAATTCCTTTCATACTAAGAAACATTTTACATTTCAAATATCACGTTTTCTGACATCCAAAAAATCCTACCAGAATCCTCATTTCACCAATCCTAATTTCATCCATTTCTCCAATTGTTACTTCTCTTGTCTTTCATTATTCGTTATCCCCAGATCACAAGTCCCTGTCTTTCTGTTTTACATGGTGGCTTCTAACTTTCTTTGCTTGACCATCCTCAAATGCTCTGAGGAGCTAAAGTACATAAAATTAAATAAACTTAACAGAGACTAGATCTGTCATATATAAAGACACTCAGTTGAAAAATTCAAAATTATACTGAGGATATTCCTTGGAGTTTTGGAATAAACAGTGTGGCTTCATTAAAATATTAAGACACTGCAGTCAGAAATGCTCCTGTCTTGAATGTTAGACCTTACTTTGCTCAGAGAGTGTCACTGATATCATTCTGTTGAGTTAATAAATATAGCTGAATACGTTTACTGAATTTTGTCAGAAGCCTGGCAGCAAGTTTACTGCAGAAAGGAAATCCTTTGGAAAGCCTGTGTAATGATATCCTTCTCAATACATAATCAGGGCGGGAAACAAAAAGTGTGACAAAAACCCACTGGGTTTGAGCTCAGAGAAGGACATGATCTATGCTTATATATGGGTTACAGATTATCACATGAAGGAGACTGTAATTTATTTCTCATTTGATAGAGTGAATTTAATCTCACAAATGTAACACAAAACATCAAAAAGTAGTCCAATAAAATTTTTGTATTTGATTCTGTTCAGAACTCTTATTTACAGAATTTGGTCTGCCTCCTTCATGTTTAATAGAGAACAACCCATTTCCAATTCTTTTCAGAAAATTCCAAACTCTCAAAGGCTCAAACCAGAAAAGAAACAAGGAGGAAAAATTAGCTTGTCTGAGAGAACTTCCATTAATTCACAGTTCTCATCAGATCAATACAGAAACTGGGTTCCCAGACTTATCCAGCCTGGCCACTGGCTTTTAAATCTTATATGGGTGATGCAATACTTAAGTGTTGTAAAGGATTAAATTGTTAAGGACTGACAGAGCAGGGCATTTAAGCAAGTAAGCCTGATGAAGTAAACAACTAAATATGAGATGTGACTTCCATGAAGAAAGTCACTCTAGGAGAAGTTTAGCAGAGGTTTCTACAGCCAACTTTCAGACATACAGGATTAGAGGAGGAGGAATGACCCAGAGAAGGCAAAAATATATTTAATGTGTTATGCAATTAGGTAAAGCAGGGTATAAAAACCTAAAAACCTATTTAGTACATTCACCTATGAAAACCTGAAAACAGTTCTGTCAAGAGCAGTAGCATCTTTATATGATATTAACAGAGCAAGGCCTGATTTAAAATTCCCACATTGCATCTTATATGGTGAAGTACCGTGCTGCTGCCAGAGTAACCGAGGGTAACAGGACCTGATCCATTCATAGACAGAACATTTTTCCACAGGCATACATTACTAAACTGTATGATTGAACAGAGTACTAAAGGATGACAAAGCAGATATTTTGACTTTAGAAATCAGCATTCCTTTGGAATCTGGACTGTTTAGCTTAGAACACATGCTCTGAGGATGACTGATAGTGAGAGAAATTACTGTGAACAAGTTTACATATATCTCATTCCAAAAGCAGACTTTCTGCTTTGTGAAACTTCAACTTTAATGCCAAAACCCACCAAAATAATTCACAACCCTGAATCTGAATAATTACATTGATGCTAGTCTTGCCACAAAATCGTGCAATTTCATTAACTGTACTATTTCAAGATCAGAAATACACAGTCTGCATGTTTGTGCATGTTAGTTAGCACACATTTCCCAGACATCCACATCAGCAATTACAGTGACATCCTCTTACAAGATCTGCAAGCATGGATGAGCACTGCTCACATATAGTGAGCAAATCATACAGATCATTAAAGTAAATGTATTTTGTGGGGGTTTTGGATTTTACCAAGAGCTTCTGGCACAGCATAACTCCATTCCATGCTGTCATTCCAGATCACAGATTTGAGAAAAACAAAACATGCTCTCATTTACATTTCAGTCTGTGGTACACCATACCTAGGATGGAATTTCTCCATAAGCAACATTCACTCAGGTAGACCATTATTTACTAATCAAGAGTTGGGGAACGCATTAAGCAATTCCTATACAATCACCAGTGTACTTTCCAAGGACTGTAGAATGTATATTCTTCAGAGATTAAGAATTACCTACCACAGTGAGTCACACAAAATCCCAATACTGGCTCTCTTTCCAAAAAGCCTTACTAGAACACAAGACCGAAAACTAAATATTTACTGTAAGTGGCTGTTGTTTTTGCAATATGCTCTGTCATTCCATAAATCAATCATCTATAAAAAATGTTTCATTTGCACCTCACAATATGGGGCAACACCCACTACAAGGAAATAAATCCATTATCTGTGCCAGGTAGTTTTTAATAACTTCCCTGTATTCTTTTTCTTTATGATAGAATTTTTGATTAGAAAATATTAAACTGGAAAGTAAATCTAATTTATAACCAATAGGAAATATCAAATCTATTGGAATAGCAGTAAGTTATAGACAAAAATGATATTTTTGTATGTATTCATACATATGCATAAAATAAATTAGTTATTACTAAACTGTATGATTGGTGCTCAGCTAGAGCACCAGCTTGGTAAAGAATGGATATCAATATAGTGGTTTTTTAAAAAACCAAATAACTTGTCAAGCAAAATACAGTGATTTTGACATTAGTTTGTGAAAAACCTGGCAGAAGAGATAAGATTTTAGATTAGCATAGGCACACAAGGTGCATTACTGGATGGTTACCCTCCCTGAGCAGTTCTGTATATATTTTGAAATGTATTTGACTCAGTAGCTATAATTTATAATTATGAATAATGTACAATGCAATTGTGTTAAGAAAAATATTTAAATCCTGAACTGGTATCATCAGTGGAACAGAACTGCCTGTTTTCATGTGAAAAATTAACATTGTCAGCTAAAAAAGATGGCCATTTGAACAGTAACTAAAAGGAGAAGTGCAGAACTCTAGAAGGAAGATTTATCTGGGCAGGATTAATATTAGAAGAAAATGTCTGTTCAGCATTCAGAGCAATAAAAGAAGTGGCACTGTACATCCAGCACAAGGAACAAAAAGAATCCATAAATCCCATTTTCCCGGGGCATAGTATACTCATGCCAACAGGACCTCCCAGTGCATGGAGCCAAGAGGTACAATAAGATTCTTGAGGATGGCCATGGATATAGATACTCAGCAATGAAGGGAAGAGAGAGACCATCTTCACGTGGGAAACTCTGCACTCCATCAGCTCCCAGAAGAGCATGCTCATGAAGCCAAACTGCTGTGTGCATTTGACTTTTTTTTTGAGCCATTGATTGGTATATTTAGATTAAATGATACCTAGACTAGAAAACTTCAGGTCACTTAGAATTCTAACAAGCCTCTTTTTTCTACTATAAATAGTGATGTTCAAATTCTTACCTGTTGAGAATGAGTGAATTTAAGAGTATAACTAAATCCCTTATGAATTTAAGTCAAACACTAAAGATTAATTCAATATGGCCCATTTCTATTTTACATCCTGTACTGCTTAGTATGTCACTTTCCTACCAAAAACCGTCTACAGAGCTATCTCTGGTTGATCCACACATGACTAAATCTGGGTATGTGCAAAACTAATTCTGTAATTAGAATGTCCAGAATTACACAAGATGCATGCATCATAAGGTCCTTCTAAAGTTACTTTACAACCTCTCGTGTACATCATCGTTTAGAATTTTAAAAGCATAGATTGCAACTGACTTACTTTCTGGTTTCATGCAAGATGTGTTCATACTGGCATACCATTTTTTTAATAAGAAAAAAGCTTTTATACTCCTTTAGCCTGAGTGGCTTTTATCCTACACCAACAGAAACAATAAAATCAAAGAGAAGCAGAAGTTTCTCCAAGAGCTGTCCTCATAAAGGAAAGAATTATATTAACTCACAGTAATTATAAATGCAGTCATAACACTGGCTGCAATATAATCTAGACATGCCTGTTCTAGCTTTGGAATAATTTCCTGGGATACTTGCAGAGATCTAGGTGGGGCAGCACAGAGCTCAGAGGTGACTGGCAAAATGGTCTATTTTGGGCAGTTGGAAGCTCAATGGAATTGAAAGCTTTACAACAACAGTACTTTACAACAAAAATACAATTTGAATCCTTACACAAGATTAACAAATCAAAGGTACAACTACACTTCCTTTTAGTCTTCAACATGCTTGGATGATCAGAGCCCTCACTTCCCTAGGTTTTGCCTTTATTAAGGAATTAATACACTCATTCTTCAAAAGGCCCATACATGGATGAGACTGGAATTTCCAATCAACCATTATCATATGATCCAAGATACACAATTTCCTTCAGGCTCCTTTGAAATTCAGTATTAGATTTGATTTTGTTGTAATCTTAGCTCAAGTTGCAAGTTAAATATTGACATTCATTTAAGTACTATCTATGCATAAAAAAATGCCAAGAGCATAGCTTGATATGGCACTGGAACATTAAAGGACAGGTAAAGGTCAATTCACACAGCTTGTCAGTTGCTCACACCACAAATTTCTGCTTACAACACTCATATGCTATTAGAGTTTCACAGATATTCACAATTCCTAGCACCTCTCCAGAATAAACAATCCTCTAATAATTCTAAGAATCCACTAATAATAACTAAGACAGCAGCAAAATCCACTGTAATAAAAAGAACCAGGAAATGTGCACCCAAGTCCACCCTGCCACACAAAAATGAGTGGATTTCTTGTACAGACACATTATCTCACCACCACTTTGCATTGTGGTGACTCTTTGGGCTAACAGGAGGAAAAAAACACAGTACCATGCTCTGGAGTCACAGTGGTTTTCCTTACTGTGTGATTTCTCTCAACACCTACAGACTGCCCACACCAACTCAGATCCACTGCTCTTCCATGCCAGCAGTGGTAGAACAATGTAAGGGAAGGGGCCTGTGCCTCCCTCAGTGAGGGTCAGGGCCATGTACAACCATCGGCACAACTCAGGGCAGCCCTCCAAATTCCCCAGTGTTGCTCCTGATGCAGTCCTTATAAATTATTCCAGGAGAGCTGGCCATAAAGCCATTCCAGGCTGTCTGCACATAAAAGCATCCTGACTGCTCAAATGACTCCTGTGCTCAGGCCATGTACAGGGGCCAGGAATGCAGAGATGCTGTAGTGGCTATGAAAAAAGGAGGAACAGTGCGTAGGGAGGAAGACAAAACCTTTTTGCTCTCTTGCCTCACGTGCAGATATCAGGGGACAAAGGAGAAAAAAAAACCACTCCTAAATGTAGAATCAGTACAGGATTATGCTTCCATGTTAATAAAACAAACAAAAAACCCAAAACATTTTCCCCTCAATTACGGTTATTAGCCATTTCTTTTTTTCCTCGCGTAGGAAATGAGACTTTAAGCAAGAAAAACACTGATACTTAAGGTAAAAGAAGATCCATCAGAAAATTTTCCTTCTAGAAACTTAAATCTGTGAGTAGAGACATCAATACAATATTTTAAGACATGCTTTGTTATCTAATTGCCTCTTATAAAGAATTGAAGTGACACTACTGTGCAGAACAAAAATGCACTCTACAATCTACTTTAATACATTTCTTTTCCTAGGCTTAAAGACAACAGCAACATTAATCAAAGAGATAGTAAGTAACTCTGCTACAGAAAAAGTACTCATCTTCCCTAAGAGATACAATAATTCCTTTTACTGACTTTTATCTGTATACTATTCTGACCTGTTTTCTATTCCATCATGTGGAATTACCGAGGGATGCACATAGTGAAATGTAAGAAAAGGCAGAAGACACCTCACAGAGCAAGAAACTCTAAAAAGGAAAAAAATGGTACTCTGATCATGTTCATAATTCTTCTTTATATGACCTTCAAAAGATACTTTATCTATCCTGAGAATCACAGGCTATTGAGGAGGTACAAACATTACCAAACCTGCACCGACCCTCAAATTGACAGCGCTCTGCAATGATACAAGTGGGTGACCAAGTAATTAGTTTGCAGAACTACAAAAAGGAGTGACTTCTTGACTATATTGTGCATGTTGTTAATAAATTTTAAGATAATTTAGGTAATGTATTAGTAAGGTAACCTAAAAACACATGACAAGCTGACACTTTATCTCTTCAGTAAGACAATACTGTCCAGCAAATACATGTTAGACGTTTTCAACTTTGTCCAATGTTCTATGACATTTATATACAAAAAGGGATAGATATTTTGCTCCTAAAATAAGAAGTAACACTGTAGCATGGGTACTTCCCCCAGATTCCACAACTAAGAAAGGAACACTACAGGTTACTGCTTTGCTTTGCTACAGTTCACTGTTTCCAGTAGGTTTTGAAAGTGTTCTTTGAACAGGCAGTGCTCTCTCACAGCAGGGCTGTAGGGTATTTCCTGATAAGCAGGAGGAAGCAGGAGAAGCTAAATGAGTGTTACTTTCTGCAAAAACGGGGTCACAGCTACAAACCTTTACGAAGTAAGGGCCCCGCCCTTTGTGCCCTCCTGCTCATAGGCTGCAGCAACCTTCGGCAGGCTGCAAGTCGAAAGTCGTGTTGAGAAACCAAACAATGAAATCAGCAACTTTTGTAACAGGTCACATGAACCTGTGACCATGACTTTGAGAAAGTTCTAAGTTTAGCAAACGTTGCATCTACTATTCTAATAATGTGACAAGGAGGTCTTGTTTACAGGGTTTATTTATAACACTGTGTAGGATTGGGAGGTTCAGCCTGAAAATAAAAATGAGGTATTACTGGGAACTGACTAACAGTGACAATGGCCACTAATGGTTCTCCATTATTATGTGTGGGCTCATAGTAGGAACAGCAGGGAATTAATCAACACAGGCTTGTTATGTCATACAGTGACCAACTAATCCAAGTCAATGGAGAGACTTGTGCTGCTTTCAATAGCACTTGGATCAAACAAGCCACAAAGCAAAAACAACCCAACCCCAAAACAATTGATATCAAACACTTGGGTGCATGCTAAATGAGTACGACTGAAGTTCCCAAACTGACACATTGTCTGCGAACTGCCAGATACCCAGACTTGGGAGTACTCACAAATAGAGTTAATTGCCAGTAAATCTGGCAGCTGTTTCAGCTTTATGTAGGTCAGAGTTTATAGAGCCAGGCTTTGCAAACAGTGCTAGAAACTCCTGTCACTGTTAGAGACCTGTTAATGAATCTGCTAACACCTATGGTCTATTCACCCAACAAACTGATGATGTTTAACACACTCTTGCCTTTCTGCAAAGGGTTAACACCACCAAATAAAGGGAAAAAAATGCATGAACAAACCTAAACAAGAAGCAGCCTGAGCCCTTTGCTAAATGAACACACCCTCTGTGCAGCTGAACTGCACTGACAGAGCTATACAAGCACCTAAATGCCAACTGCAGTTTGAACTACTCTATCTCTAGTTCAAGCTGTAATTACATTTTTATGGTCAGTTTATATTCTTACCAAATTTAGCTAAATGGAATAGGGTGAGACTATTGTACATGTTTAGAAAATGATGGAGGCAAAGAACCAGCACTTGCCAGTTTCAAAAATGTTTACATTTATACAATGCAACACGAGCTTTTATATTTTCTGTATATTCCAACTGTGCCTCAAAGGCCCAAACTAGACACACTGTCATGACATATGGCTACCATGAACTTATTTATAACTTTGGGATCTCTCCATGTGCACAATGAGATGGAATAGGCATCCACAGCACACTTCAGAAAAGAACTGATTGGATTTCCAGCGTCAGATGTAATAAGGGCTCTTCATAGACCACAAAGCTTTTGAGAAAAGCTATCTGAAGATACCCAAAAAGGGTACAGGTGGCTTTCAACATGTTCTCTGTATATTGTTTCATAGAATAAAAACAAAAGTAGACCTGAAGAAGGGGTAGAAAGTATTTCTTCCTCTGTGTGACTTCTCTCCTTTTATTTGCCTCAATTATGAGAGAAATGCTCTTTGATGAATCTAAGTATTTAGCGAAACCAGGCTAACACCACACGAGTCATCTTCCCAATCCTATAAACACCAAAACTGTGACTGAATGATTCAAGAGTTAACTGAATGATTCAAGAGTTAATTATACAACACATTAAAGGGACAGTTTACAGGAATGAACTGTCCAAATTGTAGGTCTTATTAAGAATATCATCATAATAAAATATTAGTTACAAAATGCTAGAGAATGCAATTAACCAGAAACTGCCAAGCTCATCTTTGAGAAACATTGATTGTGTGTGTGTGTGTCTGTGCCTGTGTGTATGTGTGTGAAATAAAAAAGTAAAAACAACTCCAAGTAACATTCCTGGCTGCTGTTATTAGAAATTATATAAATCTACACTTATGGCATTTAACACATTCCAATACCATTATGTCCTACCTCTGCCCTGGCCTTGTGTAGAATGTTCACAAGGGGATAAGAGACTAAGACTGGGGACATGGGTCATCACTTGGAGGGTTTGCAGGGAGCAATTAATGGGACAGTGAAAGTTTTCTAACATGAAGGTACTCCTGAATCAATGCAACTAAGTATGGAACACTTCCACAACACTAATGTGTTTTTTCAGTCCTAGAATCACTGTTAGACATCACCAGCTACTTGCTGACAACCTCTTGTGTGCTCAGTGAGAATGGATATGGAAATCCAGATTTAACCAAGCCTTCAAAACGATTGCTGAACATAATTTTAAAAGAGCCCTTATTTGTGTTAAAGATCTAAATCAAACATAATTTATTTTCTTTTATACAGAGGGTCATTCTATTCTGTATCTAGATTTTCACTGCAGCACTTAATGTTGTACAAGATTGCAGATTCCTGTCCACTTCAAAATAGCAAAATAACACTTAGAACACACATTTCCTCAATGCACAATCAGGAATACAGATTAAAAAAATGTGTCACCTCATGTTATGGTTCAAATGTACTATAAAAAGGTTCCAAAGGAACATCTGGTTTGTATTCACACCAGTTTGGTTTAAATATATGTCAACAGATAATCCTCGTATTCCAAGTGAAGTAAAAACAGACCTTTTCAGCAAATTCAGCCTCACCCGAATTCATTCTGAAATAAGTGATAATTTCTACTTTATTTGGTGGAGAAAATCATCCCCTAGTGCTAAAACTCTCAATGAACTTCAAAATCTTACCTTGAATAATCAATTCTTACCTCATCCTGTTATCACTGATCTCAGCAACACAGGATATATGCTAAGGGATCATTAAGTAAACAAACCTGTGCCTTTTTAGATTTGAAATTACGTTTTTCAGAGAACTAACAACAAGCATAAAAATTAATCATAATAACCCTTATTACAGATGTACTCTTACTTTCAACAGCTGAAAACAGTTTCTTCTCAGTGCAAAATGATTTAGCATTTAAACACAACAGCAATCATGAAACAACAAAACTCTGCAGCACTTCTCAAGAAGCAAAAGAATAAAACCTGGCTTTCTTAATCTGCATTTTCAAGCCCTTACAAAGACTGCAGTAAAGACAGCATAACTACCCAGGAGGTAGGAAGAGTACTACACTGTAACCACAGCTATCACAATCAGAGAAGTTAAATTAAAATCAGAGTTAGTTTTAAGTCATCTGTTTAGCGTACTAGAAAAGTTTAAAAAATCAGTTTTTTTCCAGATTACAAAGGACCTTTAGGACATAAGCGACCACGACAAGTTATTTTAATTCATCTTTCTAAAATAGGCACATAGATTATATGAAAATTAAATCAAAGGAAGTTTTTTGTACAGATTTGAGTAACATTCACGCAGTATGCAACTCAATCCTTAAAAATAATTTCACTTTTGTAAGACAAATCAATTTAAAAGCCTAAAAAATCAACTTATAATTAGGCATGTGGCAGCATTGAAATTCTTTTTCAAAAGTAATTTAGTGATGTTACTGGGATGGGGGAGGAATCAAGCTTTTGCAGGAAATCTCTCAGTTCCAGAAAGTATGCCAAATAAGACAGAAGCTAATTAGAAAGCCTTAGAACACCCTGTTTTTACAACAACTCAGACATAACAATCAATCTGTGTGAAGAAAGGAAACCAAGAAGGAGCAAACTGTGCCACCCAAAAACCTCCACACCCAGTCGTGCATCACTTCAGTTAGCAAGAAATGTCACTGAGCTCCACAGGGACAGGGTCATGCCCCACTTGCAAAACAACTTTACCTTACCTTCACTGCTTCTAAATGTAGGGCAGAAAGAAGATATCATCTCAGAACCATTCAATTAAAAAAATATTTTAAGATCTAAACATACAGAAAAGTCAACAAAATTAAAGATTTAATTCTCACAGGGCAACTTCTGATAGCATTTAAATTTATTGCTATGACACGTGTTCATGCATTGGTTTTGCCTCTGCTGTGCTTTCAACTGAATGAGCAACAGATATAGGATTTCTGCTAAGCACTGTGTTCACTAGAGAAATGTTCCACAGTGCACAGTGCCCCATTGTTTATGGAAGTTTCAAAATGGTAGTCATGATCTACTGAGTTCATCTTCAACATCTCACATTTGATTAGGCATTCCAAGGCAAAAGACAAATTCCCAAGAATTTACTAACCTAAACAGTTACAAAAACAGGAGCTGTTGGGGAAAACAATGAGGTTTTTGCTTGTTTTAAACTTCTTTACACAACTGTGCCTGCTTTGCAAAATGTATTTCTCATTGTGATTTACAGTATACCACAGATGTTTCTTTGTGAACTTAATAAAGTTATCCACGTTTTTTAAATAACAGCTGAACACCAGAGTTCCAGTCCACTGACAGTCCTAGATAAAGGCAAGCAACACTCCAGAGCAAAGAAAAAAAATGACCCAGTGGATACAGAGGAAGCAACAAGAAGTTTTGGAACAAACAGAAGAGAACAAAAGTTTCAAAGAGCCTGAGCTGCATCAAGGAGATTGACGTGAAACATTTTGACTTTACCCTCTTGGAAACTTTGATCTAAGGGTGGAGAGTGAGGTGGGTGAGGACAGGAAGGATTAGAAGGGAGAACAGAGGGCTTAATCTATTTCTGAATTTTGA
Organism: Camarhynchus parvulus; assembly: GCF_901933205.1. Classification (NCBI taxonomy): domain Eukaryota; kingdom Metazoa; phylum Chordata; class Aves; order Passeriformes; family Thraupidae; genus Camarhynchus; species Camarhynchus parvulus. The sequence goes on along the minus strand of NC_044573.1, from coordinate 21,660,815 downwards.
AAGCCATATTTAATGTAAGTTTTCAAGTTGCACATTTGGTATGCAGCAGTGGCAATAACAAAAAGTTCATAAATTCTGTAATTCATCCTGTCATGACAAACATTACCAGGTAACAATCCTGCACTGACCTTGAGCACAGGCTAAGTTAAGTGACAAAATGTCAATTAGAAATTAACAGACTTTTGAAATAGTTTCATATTACATAAAATGCTATGATGGCCTTATTATATGAATGAAACGGATTAATTCACAGTAAACCATCAGAAGAATCTTTAGAGTTGAATGCTTTAAACTCTTACCAAGATTTAAGAGAGAAATAAAAAGGCACCTTTTTTGCTAAGATATCCAAATTTTCAATCATGTAACAAATGCCGCAAACAGAATAAATACATTTGTGAGACTATTGGACTACAGTAGAATCTGTGAAAAGCTACCTTGTTTCAGTTCATTAGGATGCTGCAGTGGTTGTTCTGCAGAAAGTAGTGAGTGGTCAAAAGAAACAGGTGACACCTTTGATGTACTTACATGATTAACAAGCTTAACATTATGCTCACCACGTCGCCCTGGTGGGCACGATACACCTCCTTGTCTTTGTCAGAAAGCATTGAACAACTTACCCAAAACACCCCATGGCAGACTGCACATATCCTAAAGTTCTTGCTCACATCTTTACTCTTCTTTTCTACCTGAAAAGAGGAGTCATCATCATCACTGACAATTCTGCTTCCCTCAGAGAAAGGAAGTTATTATCCAAGGAATGAGATAAAGTAATTCCTTTATTTCTCAAAAAGTCATGAATTCTTTACTTTGGTGCTGCTAGAAACAGAGGAGACTCCCATGAAGAAAGTGACAGGATACTGACTTAGTGACTATGTCTGACCAAGGGCTGTTCATATGTAACAGCGGAACTGCACACACTTTTTAAAATCTTTTTTTAAACATCAATGTTCTCATATACCTTCAACATCCAGGTTATCCCTTCTTCTACAAAAACTTCTGTCATGTCCCTTCTTGACTCCATTTCTCACTGGCTGCAGAGCAGAGTGTAATAAATAGCTCTAAGGGTAACTGCCATTCCCCACTTTGCATAACGTAAGCTCCTAATGAGAAAATGGGATCTCAAATACATTTCAAATGCATCACGTTTCCTCCAGAATGAAAAAGCCAGACTGCAAGAACTGACTTGACATTCAGCCCTGGATCATACCACAAGGAAATCCTCAGGATTGTGAACGAGAGTAGCATGTTCAAGTCACAGAAGAAACTCCCAATTAATTTTTTTGAGAACTCCCACAAACCAGGAGCGCAACACTGCCAAATCTCCTCTACAGCCACAGGAAAGGTACAATTATCATTCAGCAACAAAACAGCAACTCCTCCAGGCAGAGCTAAATCACAAACATCATACTGAGAAACAGAAATCACTCCTCCTTTAGCTCTGCCCTCAGGCTTATAATTAAAGGAAACTCCAGAGAGATCCTCTTTATTTTTATTCCTTGAAAACAAAGAGCCCTGTTGAGTCAGGGAATCAAGCTTCCACCAGAAACTTCTTCTAGTCTGCCCTAAAAAATGGTTTCCAGACAGAGAAGGCAACAGAAAAAGATGGTGCCTTTTTAAAAATAAGATCAATAGATCTGTTAAATGCATGTGGACCTTCATTAGCCTCATAAGAATTCAGCCCTGATTATGCTGAAAAGCTAGATGTTTTCAGATAAAAGGGTAACTGACACTTAGAAGTGAAGAGGGGCCATCATGGAACTTGAACAGTTGTTAATTATTACCTGTAAGAAAGCAAAGGGCTGACAGGAAGACAAAATTAGGTGCCAAATTCATGTTTCTGCTGAAACCACAGTTTTTAAGTGTCCACCTGGGTTAAAAAAGTTAAGCTCTGAGCTTATGTTTTGGAGGTGCTCTATTAGTCGACATGGACTGCTTTGTGAAAATATTCTGCAGCTGCTAAGAGGCCATTTCTGTCCTTCAGCCTGTGGGAGCCATCCCATGCCTGGTAGCTGCTTGGGTTCATCCCAGTAACTTCCATCAGGACACTCAGCAGAGTGAGCAAACACCTCCCATTCTGGGATGAGAATGAGCAGAATCCACAGCTCTGCAGTCGAGGGCATTCATTATGCAAGCCTCACTCACAGACTGACACTGCCCAGTGCTCACAGACTTCCTGGAAGGTTGTTTCTGATAGGAGGCACCACCTCAAGGCCATGAAGGGCACATGGAAAATTCCAGGAAAGCTTCACTTCAAATCACAGGACTTTTTTTTCCTAGGTTAAGAAGATTATTTACCTATTTTGCAGGAAGGTTCTAGCATAGGCTAGTACTCTACTGCAGAGATGTACACTCAGTACAGGTTTTCTCTGCAGGTTACAGTAAGCTTTGAAATTTTATTCTGGTGGCTCATTCAGAAGCCTGTTTTATTGTCAGCATACAGTCATCCAGGTGACTAAACACTGAAGTCAGCATTGCAAATTCCCTCCTCAGAGGAGATGCAGCGTAATCTCCAGACAGCACATCCAGGGCTGCTCTGCTGCACTTCAAGCAGTTATCTGTGCAACTACACATTTATGGCTCCAAACACAGTTCTGTTTGACAGGTGTGTCCCTAGCAGCATGTAACCAGGAACACCTCAGTGGAAAACTAGCAGCTATTACCTTTCTAGAAGCTAATGAGTAATCCAGGGTTTTGATGCAGAACACTATTTTAAGAACAGGACAAATTTACTGATACGGTTTTCCAGAATTTCTTTAAGGCAGCTGAAGGAGAAAGGTTTGTGCTCCTGAAAGCTTGCCCACTTCTCTCTTCCTCTGTATGACTCAATCTAATAAAAGACACAGGCACTCTCTAATAAGCACACCATCCTCCCTTGGAATGCTCTGGGACAGCACAATTCTGCTCAGGTTTGCACTGCACCAGACATCACTACTCTGCACAAGAAAGCCCTTCAAATGCCACACTCAACCTTCACAGACGGATGCCACTGTATCACAAAAAAAGGCTGAAAAAGAAGGACTGCTACCTTTGAACAGTGCACTGGCACACAAAAAGGGCTGAACCTCCACTTCCTTCAATTTTCCAGTTGAGACTTTGGCTAAGCCTACTCAAAACCAATTGGGAATAATCCCAACTTAACTATTTGTTTAAGCTCCTGAATGAAAATATCCCTGGTTTAGATTTAGTTCAGTCTATATTTAGTTCAACACTTATCTTTCAAATAAAAAAAAACAACAAACTTAAGGGTGAGAGCACACTGATGCAGACACATCGGCCCTATGGGGATACTTGGCACACTCAGTTCTGCCTTCTGGAAATTTCAATCAACTTTACAGCTCCTCTACAAGGACCTTTATTCAGTTCTTTATTTGGTGTTTTATTTGGTGCTTATTGTGCAACTCTCAGTGAACTTTTTCTAGATCTTTCACATGCTCACAGCAACTGGAGTACCAGAAGTTACTTGTTGATGATATAGTTCCTTGTTTCACGTGGTCCACCACATTGTCTTTGAACATGAACAGTCTGGGAAGATGTCATCTCAAATTAGAGACCTATTTGCTGTCTGGTCTGTCTAGAGAAAGCAACAGCTTTGGGAGACAGACAGACGGACAGTCACTGACTTTTATGAGTAATTTCACAAAAAAAGCCAACCAAACCAACCAACCAACCACAAACCATGACCCCCCCCATCCCCATTCAGAAGGGATCAAAGAGGACCCAGCAGCTTTTTAATACTCAGTAGTCAAATACAAAAAGTTACAGTAAAGAGTATGTAAGCCTCATTTACCAAATACTACTATTAAGAGCTTACACATGTGGCCCAGTACCCTTTCACATTATCTGACTTTTAGAAAAAAGATGAGGCCAGCTCCGGCAGGGAACTGTAAACAATGCCAGCCTTCAGCCTCTGACAGAGCCCATGACCACAAAGGCTATGGAACATCCTCAGGCTGCTCTTGAGAGGCGGACTGGGCCAGTGGCACAGAAATGAGCCAGCATCCTTTTAACATTCTAGAGAGAAGCTGCTGCTGTCATTGCCGTAGTTGAGAGAGCCACCGTCATATCAATGGCATCCTTGACACGGCACTTATGTAATAATTAATTGTGGGGAATGTCGTGTTCCAGCAGGCGCAGGAACCATCCCCGGGGGTAAGGCATTGCTTGTGTGTACAGGGAGAGCCGGGCAGGGACAGGAGCAGCCGGGGGTGCTGTCCGCCCTCGCACGGAGCTATCCTTTCACTGAGCACCCCGCGAAGGGAGCTCTGCCAGCGTCCCCCTCGCTCCTGCCCAGGAAAGGCGAATCCCCGGCACGACGCAAAGAATGCCCTCGCTGTTTCAAGGGCCATCAGTCGCGGGGCGCTGCCCGCAGCCGTGCCCCGATGCGGGCGCACCCCGAGGCCGGGCTCGGGCTGCGGCTCCCGCCCTCACCGCCGCCATCCTGAGGGGGCCGCCGAGCCCCGCACGTGACGTGACGCCGCGCGCCCGGAGGCGCCGCATGACGTCACCACGCCCGGCTTCCCCACCGGCGGCGCCTATAAATATCCGCGCAGGCGCGCGCCCGCGCCGTGACGTCACGACGGGCGCGGCCCCGCCCCGGCCGGCGGGCACGGCGCTGCCCGCGCTCGCTCACCTTCTATTTATATCGCGCCTTTGTTCCCGGGCCCGCCCCGCCACGGCACGGAGCGCGGCACGGAGCGAGAGAGGGAGCGAGAGAGGGATGGGATGGCGCGGTGACGCCACCGCTTCCCGGAACGGTGACGCGGCCGCTGGAATGCGCGCGGGGCTGCGCTGCCTTAAAGGGGCAGCGCGGGGCGGCCCCGCCCGGGGGCGGCGCTGACGGACGGGCGCAGCTGCGGCGCCGGGGGGGCCCGCACGCCCCGCACCGCCCGCGCTGTCCCGCACCAGGGAAAGGCGCCCGGGGTGTGCCCGCCCGCCCCCGCTCTCAGCCGCCGTGATGCTCCCGCGGGTGCTCCGGAGCCGTTCTCTCCATCACCGCTCCCGCCGCTGAGCTTCCCCCGAGCGCGGCGAGAAGGGAAACGCCGGGTCCTGCCCCGGGGCAGCGGCAGCGCACGGGCAGCGTGTGGCCGCCTCCGTGGGGCGAGCCACAAACACACATCGCTAATAAAGAGATGCTGGTTTACAGAGAAAGAACGCCTTAGTGTGTTTCCTGTACGTTCCCACGCGAAACGCGAGAGAACCAAATACTACAAGTGAAGGCTTTCTGCTGATGTGTTAGGCGTGAACTGTTTTGCTTAATAAAACACAATTTTATTATTATCCTCCTCAGCCAGGAGCCGAGGGCTTCAAGCTACAGGTGTTGTCCATAGTCGGTTATCTCGGATCGGGGATGTGCTCTGAAATAAAGCCCCTCACTCATTATAAGGTCGAGATGATGCTGTACCATCATATTTAGATCATGGCTCGTAGGGAAATCTGGGGGGTACTTAGTCACCTATGGCATGACCTTATATTCCCACTTAATTTAGTAACAACAGTTGGTTTCTTTTAGGACATGTGAGATTTAATTTATTAACAGTTTCTAGGATAAGTGGAGGGAACTCAGAAAAGGCATGAGAAGTCAGCAGATGAAGGGGAAATGCTCAGAGAGATGGAGCTCCCAGAGAAATGTAAGTCTTGTCTCCCTCTCAAATAGAACATTAATGGAAATGCAGTTGCTTATCAATAAGAGATTTTTATTCCGTTGCCCTAGGTGATTTATTTTTTCCTGACTAAAATTACTTGGTTATGATTTTCAATTCAGCTGTTGCCTTTAGCTTACTTTTTATTGCATAGCACAGTGGAATCTGTCAGAATGCTTAAACTCTTGTGTTCTGAGAATGATGTTTCAGCCATCTTAGGAGAAAAAAAAATTCCCTTTACATTCAGACAGTATATCCTATTCATCAGGATGGCACGTGCGAATATTGATATATGTTTGAGCATGTAAACTCCTGGTAGGCAAATACCTGAGTGTTGTGGTGGAACTTGCATGTTCCAGAATGAAAGGAGTGCTGCAGCTTAGCCCTGACATAGCCAGTGTGTCACAGATGTTTGTCCCCTTGTCTTTAAACTCTGGAACAAATTCTGCTCTCGTTGGCCATTTGTCTGCTTTAAGCGGGGACGAGATATGTTACAAGAACTTTTAGCTTGTTGAAGGACTTCTGGCTTTTTGCATTATGATCCAAACATGAGCTGAAAGACTGGGGTTTTTTGGTTGTTTTTTTTTTCTAGCTGATCACTAGCATGAACTAAACCAAGAAAGAGGTAAAAATAATAAAATATCAGAGGAGGTTGTCTCTGAAATGCAATCTAATTAAGATGTCAGTTTAAATAAATCACTTACTGCCATTGAAACTAAATAATGAATGTGAAAAGCTGTTTATGTGTGAAAGAGATCTGACGTTTTCTTGAAAAAGTAATTGTTTAAAAATTCAGGATTTTTCATTCTTGCTCTCATAAATAATCAGGCAGGGCATTCTCTTACCAATTTTATGTTTCAGTGAATCTAGGTTTGGTTGTCACTTAAGCTTCCTTGTGAGTAATTATATCACAGTTTCATGTCACTCATTAAATGAAAGTTGTTTTTTCCCCTAAATCCCCTAACCTACTTCTGTCATGCCAACAGGAGCATTCAGAAACTGGCACTGAGGTGCAGCTCTGATAAAAGTTTTCTGTTTCCCTGTGACTCATTTGACATTAACATAATTATGCTACAGGAGTCAAAGTGATTTTCCAACTATGAGTAATGCACAGCACCAGACCGAATGTTTACAGGACACTGAGGCATATCAGCCAGCTGAAGTAACCAGCTGCTGATAACAGCTGAAGTAAGTTGGGGAATTAAAAAGCCTTCTAGCACAATTACCCTCCTTTGGCACTCGGTGTCCTGCAGGCTGGGAGGTGTCTGTGCCCCACAGGGAAGGATCCAGAAGCAGAGCTGCGCCGAGGAGAGGAGCGAGCCCGTGGGCAGTTCACACAACAAGTTCTTCATAGTTCTCTTCCCACTTGCATATTTATGGCAGAGTCGTGCTCAAAGGGGAGCCGTGATCTTTTCAAGAAGCGGCTGTATTTACCAGAGTTCATTTCAAAACACAAGTGACACACATCCTCTCAGCCAGGAAAACAAGATCAAAATGAAACAACAACCAAAAAATGAGATCATCTCACAGGTGCTTTGAACCATGTGTATGGGAATAGCACAAAAGAAGAAAGCCAATAGGAATAAGGCAAAATTGAGTGCTGTTACCACACTCTGTAATTAAAGTATCTGTGCAGGTTAGTGATAAAAAGTACAGAGAAGAATTACAATGAATATGTTCTGCATAAATAGCAGAAACAGTAACTACAGGATGTGTTAGCTATACGAAAAAAACGCTAAAAATAAAACAAAATGTTAGTGGTCAAGACATGTTCCAAGTGTTTCCTGAAATTTTTAGAAATTACTGACTTCTCAGGATTTTAAAAAGTAATTTGAGAAATAGGTTAATTTTTTTTTTACTTGGTTTGTTTGTTTGCGCACAAGTAGATTCTTGATTGAAACCAGGTCACTTTTTATTTATAAGTTTGTAAAGTTTGGCTGTATATCCTTCTGAGGAGGCCTAATTCAGCAATGTGCTGAGCACCCAGGACATCACTGGTCCAATCCATCCCGCGAGGATTAGCTGTGAAGGTGGAAATCTAATTTTGAAATACCAACTCAAACCCACTACAATTTGCTATAGTACTAGAGTGAAAAATAGCCTGTTAACAACTTCCTTATAAAATACCACAGCAATACAAGCAGGGGAGAGGGTGAAATGCAGAAACCAGTGCTGATAGCAGAACTGTTAGCAGAAAGAATGTATTCCAGGAGACATATCTGAAGAATTCAGAAGAAAATTGCACGTCACACTGCGTTCTTTATTTCACAAAGAAATCTGCTGAGGTCAGATGCTTGGCATGCTCTGATTATCGTCACTGACTCTTGAGCTGGATGAGGACCAGAAATGGGGAAAAAAATTTTTCATGGCTGAGGAAAGCTGGAGGAGGAAAGGTTTGCCACAGTACCTTGTACTTACAACATTCCCCATTTGCCAGGAGAGTCAGGACTTGGAGGTTTTCTGTTTTCTCTGCTATGGTTTTCATGCTGCGTGACAATGGGCAAACTCTAAATCTGTTTCCTTCAGTTTGACCACCTCTTGCTTACTAAGGGATGGCTTGGTGGAGATGGCATTCCAGCTGCTACTACAATGACCAGCATGAATGTATTTAACAATGTTGATAAAATCAGCCAGCAGAACCCAAACAAAACATAAACAGAACAAGCCATGCCCTATCAACAGATATAAATTCTCACAGCAACATTTAGCAGTCTTAAATTTAATCTGATTTGCTATAAGCTCATCCAGGACTGCAGTTTTAAAACTACAAACATCCACCTCCGTAGCATGCAGTGGCACTGGATTTTCATCTGGTTTTTAATTACCAATATCCCTAACTACCAAAGCTCAGCCCTCAGCTCAGGCAGCTAAAATGTATTCCAGTATTAGCAGGGCAGGTTCCTGTACTTCAGGTGTTATTCCTTAGAGTAATACAACAGGAGAGATTTGTCACACAGTTCTGCTCAGCTTCATACCTATCTGGAGTCTCCTAATAAAGCAGCCTTGAAAGCAGCACCTCTGCAATACTCTGCATTTCTACCTCTTCCTTTCCCACTTGGCTCTAGAAGCATTGTCTTCTATTAATGATGTTCAGAGCAGCTGTACCCATGCCCCACATTTTTTCTTCTTGGGGGAACTACCATGTATTTGTCACATTTATTTCACATTCTGCATTGAACGTACAACCTGTGCAAATTCCAAGTATTTAACCTTTGTTCTTGTCAAAGCTTTGCAAATTAACTTAAAATAGCAGAGTGAAATAGGCACCAAGGGGCATTTTCTGGAAGTAACTGATAACATCTTGCAAGTACTGCTTGCCCTTACTGGTTGGTTGGCTTTTGTTGTTAGCTTGTTGTTCAGGCTGAGCTCCCAAAACAAAACTTTCACAGACAATTATTCAGTACAGAAAGTCATTATGGTTGCAGAGAGCATGTAAAAGTAAACAGGTCTATCAAGACCTGGCTTCTTTTCTAAAATATAGGAAAATTAGCTGATAGTCACTTTTTGTGAGTTTTCAGGGTATATATATATTGTAACAAGGCCTAATGTTTCTGTAATGAGAATAACTATTTTGGTGATAACTGGTAATATGTTACTCCGAAGCAGCAGCAGAAAACAGTTGGAAGGACATACCCATGCCGACAGCAATGAAAATGATTTCATCCCATTCTTACCTGGCTCTCAGCAAGCCTCTCCCCAAGGGTTTATTCTATGATGTCATGTGTCAGGTCCCTTGTGTGACTCAGTACTTTTCAGAAATATTATATATTGTAACAGTTATACTTAGAAATGTTAAATATATTAATATATGCCTCCGTTAAAATTGATGATATATACAGATTTATTTTTATAATTTGTTTCACAGAATAACTTCTCTTGGAAAAATGAATTTATTGAGACATAAATTTTAACACTGAAAAACCAGACCTTAGATTTTGTGCTATGTTAAAGCCCCGTCCTGCTGACACCAATGCACACGCTTAAATTTAAGCATATGAGTGGTAGCGAACTCACTGTGATTACATGCACAATTAAAATTAAACATGTGTGAAACCCTTTCAGGTCAGGATTTCCAAATTCTTTCACTAGTTTAGAGTAAAGAGAAAACCCAAACCAGTAATCACTCATTCATGTAATAAAATTGCAGTGGTATTTATGTCAAGGGACTTACTGTCATTTGACAGGTAAAGTAGCTTATAAAACAAATTTTTATTTAACCAAATTAAACTCTCCAACACTGTGATTACCTACCTGAGTGGCTGTCTTTTCTAGTGGGAAAGAGAAATTGATTATTTAACACTTTGAGTGTCAGCTGAGATGAATATGATTATTTTAGAATAAGGTGGCATGTTTCTAAGAAGAGATGAATTTTTTTTTAATGTGTACATTTCATTCTTCTGTCAACATGAGTTGAATGTTTTCAGAAAAACTCTGAACAGTATTTTATTTTGATATGGAAATATGCATTTTGTTTACAAGTGGTACTGAGCTTTGCTAAATCACTCATTAAAATGTTCACATGGTAGCTCTGTCATATTACAAGTTCAAAATAAATGGTTGTGAAAGTATTGAGACTTTCTGCTCTCTGAACATTTCCCCACCTCTTTATAAAGGAGAATTGGACTTGGTCGTGGTGCACTCAGATCATCAGAGTAGAAAACACATTGTTTTCTCACACCTTGTTAATAATTGCTGTTCTTAACTGTATAGTGGAAACTAACTGGAGAGGCTCAGGAGCCAATAGAGTTCCCATAAAACCTCAGCCACCCAAAATCCAGTCACAGCAATACCTGACTCTGTGTCCCCTGTCTTACATGACTTGATTCTCAGCTGGAAGACTTCAGCCCCTTGAAGTGGCTCCCAAATCAGCCAGCAAGGTGTGCAGGCAGCAGCTCAGCCTCCCCAGCAGGAGGTGGGGAACCACTTTTCCCTCCTGTTGTAGGGAGGCATCTCTGTCCTTTTGAGAGACACAAACCTGAGATCCCTGCCTGTGCCTTGGCTGTTGTATTGCACTAAACCACTTCTTTTTATTTTAGCAAGGCATCACTCCTCTCTTGTAGGTGGAAGGATTGAGGTGGTGCTGCTTCCTTTAAGCATCCAGTAGGAATAGGTAAAAGCCAGGTACAATTCCAATGGCTGCCTGACTAGGTTTAATCTCTTACTTCCATTGATCTGGGAGGTTACCTGAGCTATCAGGCTCAAAATAGGGACAGGAGCACACTCCATGATCCTTGCTGAGGCCATACAAAAAAATGGAGAGAGGGCTGTTGGTTCAGGAGGAGGAGAATCTCCTCACTCCCAGGGCTGCTCCAAGATTTTACACAAGTGTTTTTTAGGAGCAGAAACATAGCCCTGTTCTCAATCCTTTAATGCAAGTGCCTGAAAAGGCACTGGTCTTTGAAAGGCATGACTACACCATGCACTTGCTCACTCCCCCTGCATAGGATAGGCACCACCAGAAACACACACTTTGGGGGACTTAAGGAAAGATTTAATATCAGGAACCCTGTGGACATGGTCCTGAGGAAGGCTCCTAACTGGGTAGCAGATGTATTTGAGCACCCATACAAAAATGGTGTGGCTATGTTCTTCACTGAGGGTTCAATAAATGTGGTGGTGTTTGCAGGGGTCTCAGGACAAGGGAAGAGATGAGAATCTTGACTCCATGTTTCAGAAGGCTGATTTATTATTTTATTATATATATTATATTAAAAGAAAATGATATATTAAAACCTACTAAAAGAATAGAAGAAAGGATTTCATCAGAAGGCTTGAAAGGAATAGAAAGGAATTAATAATAAAATCTTGTGACTGACCAGAGAGTCTGAGACCGCTGGACTGTGATTGTCTATTAATTAAAAACAACCACATGAGACCAATCAAAGATGCACCTGTTGCATTCCACAGCAGCAGATAATTATTGTTTTTCTTTTCCTCTGAGGCTTCTCAGCTTATCAGGAGAAAAATGGCAAGGGTTTTTTTTAGAAAATATCATGGTGACAAAATGGAACTTAAAGTGCATAGAAACATGAAAGCTGCTCATTGTAGCACATTTGGGGTCTAGGTGCCAGGATATTTAATAGTTCTGGGAAAGGGTTTTGTGTAAGGGACCTTGGGATTTGCTTGGGACCTTGGGTTACTACAGCTATTCCATTCTAAAGCTCCCATTCTGATCCATCACAGGAGAGTTTGAAAAGGAGGAGGAGTCTCAGAAGGAGCTCACAGAAGGCATATTTCCAGTGTAAAACAAACAAACTATAAATATTCCAGTATAAGGAAAGGATGTGTACTGGGTGAACTTTGAGATGTGCTCCAAAAATATGCTGCTGACCTCCCACTTGACATGATCTATTTCCCTATTAAACTGTAATATAATTAGGGCTTGCTCTAACCCTGCCACTGATTTCATGCTTACATCGATGGAAATGTGGCCTCATGGATCATGGAGAGAAGAAGGTACACATGTAAAATCTAAAATAATCCAGGCCATGGTAGAAGGAAGGGTAGCCTCCAGAAAATGCATATCTCTCCTACTTTGCAGGATATTTAGATGTCTTATCACATCATGTATATGGATGTTAGGCCAAAGGTCTTTGAGAACTTGGACTCAAAGCTCAACTCTTCATGGCTGCAGGTGAACTGCAGCTGAGCTGGAGTCCAGGAATTCACATAAGGAAGTGAAAAGGGAACTGGGGACAAAATGAATTGGAATTGGGAGTTGAGGTCAAAGACTCTAATACTGACCAAAGAGGGGATTTGAAAAATAGGTGATGACTCTGCTGATAGGCAATCATGGTGCTAAGAGTCACCATGATGATAACAGTTGGTGATGATTATCTCATCTCATTTCATCTCATCTCCCGTGTCTGCTGAATTTCACCCACCAAGCCCCAGTGGAGCTCTGGGAAGTGTGCAGCAGACACTGGGAGAGACACAGATGGCTCTTGGCTAGGGTAGATCATAGGAGAAGGGTGGTCACAGCCCCCTGGGTTTGCTAAGAGTCCTTCTAGGGCAGGCACATGCACAGCTAAGACTCAAGAAATGGATTTTGTCAGGAAAGCAAAGGATGCTGAAGTCCCTCTGTTACACAGGAATGAGTTTAGAGAGGAGGTCCATTAGAGCTCTGTCCTACCAATACCCTGTGGAAGGAACACCCATGAAGGGGGAGAAGCTGCATCTGTGTTCTGGGACAGGACTGTGGCCAGGAATGCTGCTCTTACAGCCCTTATTTATTTGTAAAAATATGCACAACAGGCATTTTAGATCAAGAAAAGGGCCTCTCTTTGAACATATATTCAACTTGGTGATGAAACCAACAAAACCTACAAATGCTTAGACATCTGCATGAATATTTCAAGTATATGGAGCATTTATGGAAAAATGGATTTATATATTGCATTACATTATTTATATTATATTATATTATATTATATTATATTATATTATATTATATTATATTATATTATATTATATTATATTATATTATATTATATTATATTATATTATATTATATTATATTATATTATATTATATTATATTATATTATATTATATTATATTATATTATATTATGTTAGTGACCTTTAATAATGGTAAACCAACCCCCAGCAACTTGAGTCCAAAATTTAATGCCCCTACTCTGCAAAGAAAACTATGCACCTCACACTTGCAGTGAGAGCCCTTTTTTCCTGCAAGCACTTGCTGCATAACACGAGGCTGATTTACAGGCTGAGTTCAAGAGATTGCACAGACCACTAAGGAAAATTTGGAGAAGATTTTGGAGCCTAAACATCCATTTTTGCACAAAGCACAAATCACCTGTAAAAAAAGACCTGGTGAACTGAAGTGTTGCCTGCTAGATTACATGTTCTCTCCACGTCATACAGATTCTCTAATCACAAAACAAATCATCAACAAAAAATATCAAGCTAGACCATCCCAAGTCAAATCTGTGGGTGATGAAATTAAATTAGTTATGCCACTTTATATCTGTAGGGGATCTGTGGCTTGTTTTGGGTACTCTGTCATATCTGTACTTTCTGTTCCAGCCACGATGCTGATGATTTATCTGACATTTTTTTCTGATACAATATAGAACATCTTGGCTTATGCAAGGGCAAGAAATATTTCTTCACTTACAAGGAAACCACCTTCCCCTTCAGAATATCTCTTCAAAATGGGATGGTAGAGCATGTTTTCCTTTGATCAGCTTTGAATTTATGAGGGAAAAAAAACCCAATAAATTTAAATAGTATTGAACTACACTTTCCCTTTGTGGGGGAAAAAAATCAGGATCTACCAAAATTCTAAACATTTGGGTTTTTTAGAAAAATAATAGTAATTATTCTTCTTCAAAGATCTGCAATTAATTAATTAATCAGCCCATACATTTAAGAAAATGTCCTTCTAACAAGAGACCACAATATTAGACCTTGCCAGGTGACCTCATCCCAAATGTGTTAGAATAAATATAATTCCACAGAAATAAGAAATAATATTTATAGAGGCCATTTATATGAGATCTTTGTTAATAACAAGTCTTAAGTTAGGCAAGGCTTTTGGACAGAGAATATTTAGCCATGTATTTAATTGCTGTGCTGAATCTGGGCTTCTGTTTGGCGGTTGAAATATTGTCATCATTTTTAGAGCTCAGTATAAAACTCTTGTATATATAACAAAACTCTTGTATATATAATAAAACCACACTAAGAATCTTTACTGGGCCTGCTAAATGCTACTGCCATGCACACATTCAGGAATAAGAATACATAATAATGCATCAAGAAAACAAAAAAGGCCTATAAGAGTGCTAATTAAAATTAGAAATTAAAATAAAATACAGCAGTCTTATCTATTATATCTATTTGGGAATCTCAGCTACTTTACCCTAAAGCATAAAATATTATCCATTTCAGCAGACTGGGAAACAGAACAAAAGGAAATCATCAGGTTATCTTCACGAAGATGGTGAATAAGGAGCCCTCTCATTTCCCAGCTATCCTGATGTTATTTCCAGTGTAGGACTAAAGCCCAGCTCCCCAGAAGGAGGCTAGGCATGGCGAATATAAATTCCCATTTCTTCCCCACTTAACCATCTAACCTGCAATGTGGAGTTGAGCATTGCTGTGAATCAGGACATTCATGGCCCCAAATTTCCCTTCTAAACTTGGGCTTGGTTTAAAAAAATTAAAAAAACCCCATCAGCAAGAACACTGGGTTTGGAGAGACAGACCTATATTAGGTTCTCACATCTGGCTGTGTGGGGTGAAACTCGTGCCTCCTCCTTCTGAGGAGAAATGGTCTCAGCACACTCTGATCATCTGTGCTGTCTGGGGACTCTCACTCTGCATGTCTCCCACTCAAGCTCTCCTGTCCTGGAGTTTCGAGCCGATTAGGCAGGAAACCAGATGGTGCCTGACTTTTCAGCCCTGTGGTGAGGACATGCCCTGGGCCAGGGGCATCCTGCAGTCTGCTTCTCTCTCTCTGTAACTATTCTGCCTCTAACCTGCACCAGGGGCATCCTGCAGTCTGCTTCTCTCTCTCTGGAACTGTTCTGCTTCTGAGAGTCACTGCAGAGAAGGTGGACCCTACCCCACCACGGGTAGCATTCCCCACTGGAGTGGCATCACTTGGGAAGCCCAGGTGGGTGTAGGGGCACCCCACATCTTCCCCTGTTGCTGGGGCTGCCTCAGCAGCAGCCTCACATGCCCACAGAGCAATCAGGGTCTGGGTTCAGGGGGTGCTTTTGTGACTGCAATCAGAGCAGTCTCATTGTAAAGCTGTGTGCAGCTCTATTGGTTTAATTTTGTTTACACTTAGTTCTCATTATCTGGGCAAGTTACTGTACAGTCAAAGCCAAAATCGCAAAGTAAGGAAGATAAGAGGCTGAATGAATGTTATGATCATTCATGTGCTCCTTTCATGGCAAAGCACATGTGAAATAGGTGAGAGCACAAATGGTAAGCACTGTGAAAGCTGCAGTAGCAGCCTTGTTTCTGTCTTCTGTAGGTTGCAATCTGTGCCAATGGTATTTATGTAGGAATCAATGTGTAATAATTAAAAATATTCATTTATAATTATTATGACAAATTATGACTTACATATTTACCAGACAAAGGAGAAGAGCTGTTTAAAGTGTCATAAATTATATTAAATTGCAGAGTATTCTTTATATATGTGCACAGTTCCAAGGACAATCAATAAGAGGAGCTGGATTTTATAGGATGTATGTGTGTGTGTGTGTGTGTGTGTGTGTGTGTGTTTGTATTTGTGTGCAGCAGCATGATTAATTCCGTAATGTGTCAAAAATGCTTGTAACTTAGCACAGTAAAAATAGATATATTCTCTCTCTTGCTTCCTCTCATCCTTGGGGTTCACCTGGAAGACAACAAGGACACAAACCATAATTACATTAGTCCACCCAAGGGAAGCATACACCTTCAGGAAATAATTCCTTGCCTTTCTTCCAGGTTACTTCAGGAGGAGAGTTTTGTATGCTGAGAACCAGTATGACTAAATGCTGATTCTTCATAGTCCCTGGGGGCTAAATTTATCTCTCACTGAAGTCAATGGGAATCTTTCCATTGACGTAATTAACAATTGGATCAGGTCTTAGTGCTTTCATTAGTGATCATTTCTTTACTTGTGAAGACATTGATGAAGTTCAGAATGAGCCTGTAACTCAAACAAGGTCTGGGATGCTTTGTCAAGGTGGAGAGGGAGAGGAAGGGCAGGGTCTGTGAACAAGCAGTTTTCTTGCCATGGAATGGAAGGGACTATAAGGGCACTTTAGGAGACACAATTTGCACTTGCCTGCGGGCAGTTAATATACCTTACCTGTCCTTTTGTTTGTTCAGTGAAGCCAGGGAGTTTGCTATGTTCAGCCTGGTTTAAGATGTGTTTCTTCCATATGTGGGACCTATTTTTCTTGTTGTTTATTGCCTGGGTGTATGTAAAGAGAACAAATTTTAATTGCAGGTTGTTGTGCTTAGCCAGCTTGTCAGCTGGTGCACAAAGTCCATGCAATAAAAAAAAGCCTTGAAAACTTTCAGCAAAAGGAAACTAAAGATGTACTTGGCTGGGCCAGTGTCAGAGCTGTCTCTCACTTAGAGAGAATGGATGTTTGTAGAACTTGCACCTCCACCCCACACTTCTGAAACACTGCCTATAACAATGGCTGACAACCTTCTGGAACTTTATTTTAGTAAAGTTGCACTAAAATTCCTGGTAATGTTGTGCCCCAGAATCTGGTCATGAAATGTACATATTGCACCCGGTGGTAACTTTGTTTTCAGTGCCTTCATCTCATTAAGGGAGAAGCAAAAATGAAAATGACAGAAAGCAAAAGAGAAATTAAAAATTACTCATTTAAATTTAGGAAGCTTCCAGGCAGAACAAGAAGGATCAATGGGAAAAAAATTCTAGGAAAAAAGGAACAGAAAAAAGGGGAATGATGAAATCCAGGGATACAGGGAGGGAAAAGAGAGAAGTGAGAAGAGTGGAAACAGGGAAGTGGCAAAATAAAAGGAGAAGCTTCTGTTTTAAAGAAATGGGAAATGTAACTTTTGGAAACAAAGCAAAAGAGATCAGGGAATGGGATTTTTTAAAAGAGAGAATAAACGAAGAGTAAATGGATTTAGAGGGATTGTGATGGAGAAGGCAGTAAGGAAATAAAGGTAAGCTGTGGAGAGAAAAACAAAGAACAAAATAATTTTATCTTCAGTGTTAAAGAATAAAAGCTGTTAAAACAGAGCACCTATTTCCCTCCACGAAATATATATTCATCTGCTCATCTGCTTGAGAGGTATTAAATGTAAGAGAGTGGCAGGGTTTGCCATACAGTCTCAGTGAGAGTCACTTCTCTACCCCTGTGGTTTTTAACTCCCATTTTTGGACATTTTAGGTCCATAGAGATCCAACCCTTCCAGAGTGAATTTTGTTCTTGCTGCTGTAGGCTTGGAGGTTTTTCATTCACTTTTTGGAGAAAGCCTTGGAAGTAGCCCACAGATGCTCAGAGAGTCTCCAGACAGCTGCTGAAAAATTCTGGGCTGGGTGGAGGTGGCTGCTGCTCCTTCTGCTGCTGATTGCTCCCATAGTTCCAGCAGTAACAACATACGTGCTGGAAAAACTAGTCCTGAGTTTCACCCCTGGTGTTAGTCCAGTCAGATGGGAAAATCATCTCAAAATTAGTGCATGTTTCAGTGAACAGGGGAGTCCTGCCTCGTAGATTCAGACCTGGATGTGCCACATAGCAAAAATTATGATGAAGGTTAGTTCCCATCACAGAAGTAGAGAAAAATATTTCAGGCAGAGTCAGGAAACCTGATTCTGTGCAGATTTTACCACATGATAACTCTGAACTATGGAAACATATTTCTCTTATATGTGCTGTGCAGGGAAAAATTTGTCCTGTCAGGGTTACAGTAATTTCAAGACTTTAAACAATTCAAACCACAAAACACACAGAGAGGCAGGTTTTACTCATGTTATCACTACACATTTGATTTATTTACATCTCATTATATTTTCATCAGATTGAACAGGTTTAATGGAACTGTGTGACCAGAAACCAACACAGGATCTGGATGGGACATTGAGATTTTATTTGTGTTGCTCTGACTGATGTCCTGAGTAGTATAAATGTTAGGACGGGACAAAGTTTCTGCTGTGAGACTGGGGGTCTGTTCCTCTGTCTCGTGGTGTCTGTAGCTCTTTTTAATAATGAGACAGCCATATTTTCATTTTAATCAGATATCCACAGTGTGTGAATTAGTGTCAAGGGATGTGGAGGCAGGACTTGGTCAGAAAGAGGTGAAAGAAAAAGTGATTTTCTCCACACTGGAGACTGCAGGAGAGCTTCAAGGACCACACCATGGGGTGGCATTCAGCCTGATTTCTCTGCAGAGGAAAAAGAACCCAGTGCCCATCAGTCTGAGTGATGGGCTGTGTACCTGGCTTAAGGGAAACAGAAGTTAAGAACATGGATGTTACCTCTGTCAAAAAAATGTTGTTGCAGGGGATCTGTCCCCTGCAGTTTGTGAGGAAAGAGACACATGGATTGGAAAAGGACGGGTAAACGTTCAGGGGGAGGCAAATGAAAGATATTTTATGAGATGGAAAATTAAACTGGCAGGAACATTAGAGCATCTGGTGGGTGTACTGGGTGCTACTTTGACTTCCTGATAGTCTTAATTTTTAATTTAATTTTTTTAAACTGGGGTGTGATCCAACTGAGATTAACTTAACTTTGATTTCAAAAGGGATGTGGATAAAACCTATATGACACAGTGGAGCTGGGTTTATTTTTCACTGTGGTTTCATTTTCTTTTTTCACTGAAGAGTTTCAAGCCAGGACATGTTTCAGTGGCCTAATCTCAAATGCGCACAGGAACAGCTTCTCTGTTTGCTTTGCAGGGAGGAGCTGCCTCACTTCAGGAGAAGTTCAAGAATGAACACAACTGCTTTGCTGTCAGATTATAGTGCTGGCTGCAGCTCATGGGCAATAATGGGTCCAGCACTGTGTAGCAAGCAAGTAGATGTCAGTGACCATCCACAACTGGATAACATCACTTGGATTTCCAAGGTACTTCTACCCACATGGAAGGAGAGAGCTGCTTTTTTTTCCATTATTCTGCAACACTGCTCTGTTTAGCTGAAAACACTCTAAATACATTCCCACTTCTGATACAGCTCCCTAACTAAATAAGGACAGACAGTTGCTAAATTTCTGTCATAATTGCAGCAGGCACCTGTTCTTGGCCACTAAAACCGAGGTTGCTAACACATTTCCACAGTGCTTAAAATTTTCCAACCAACTATCTTTTGGGAAGAAATTTTCCACATTTGGCTTCTGCTTGAGAGGAATTTTTTTTCTTCTAGGCTTGAGAAAAACGGTGCCAGCTGTCCTTGAGCACAGCATGAATTATAAAATTGTGCCTCTGAAGTAAAAAGAATTTCTTAGGCTGTACCAAGGTGATAAATAAATAGCTTGCTCTAGACCCTTCAAGAGCAAAGTTTTTGCCTGGCATTACACTTGACATTGATTTATCTAGATTAATAAAAATGCAGCAATAGCTATGTTTTGATAGAGCTAAGAATGATTTATCTATAGGCGAGTGAAAAAGAAAAAAAACTTGCAGTTCACAGGAGCTGTAAGTGGAGAGCTGCCAGGTAGGTCAGAGGAGTTTGCTGCTGCCCTCGCAAAATGCACTTCTTTGTTTGCAGAGAACCGGGTGCGACTGCACCTTCCATGGGAGGGAAACCCACGTCACTGCTCCAGGCTCCTTTCTTTCCCACCACATCAGTACTTTTCTTCCAAGAGCAGGCAACTAAATGTGAAATAGGAATGTTAATTTTGCAAAGTTACTGGCACTTGGGCATTAAAAAAACCTAAGTTTATTACTCCAGACTGTGTGGCCAATATTATATCTATATCTATATCTATATCTATATCTATATCTATATCTATATCTATATCTATATCTATATCTATATCTATATCATCTATCTATCTCTATCTATCTATCTATCTATCTATCTATCTATCTATCTATCTATCTATCTATCTCTATACACACACATATACATCCATACAACCACATACACACAGAAGGGAGATACAGAGGGACTTTCAAATTACTATTCTCAATTCTACTAGTTCTGTAAACTACTATTCTACTACTAATCTGTATTCTTGACAAAACACTCCAAGTAATAAACATATCCCAGAATATACCACTCAATACTCAGTACCTATTATCAAAACTGGCATATTGAGCATTATAAAATTAATCAACCATTTGGAACACTTGATTGGGATATACACTTTCTATATGAAGTTATACTTTTTATGTTTTTTTAGTTACAATATACTCAAGCATGAAACGTCCTGGTCTTTCCAAGTCAAGTACAGACACTTGAAGACTGGCTTAATAACAAGTTTGCATGTATTATATATGAATTATTATTGTACTGGATAATCCCATGCATCTGTCTTTGTAAGCTTTCTGTGTCTCCCCCAGCTAAATGTTTTTTTAGGTGTTTTGTTTTTGGTTTTGGGTTTTTTTAACATCATATTTTCTAGCATTTTGAAGGCTGTTAGAAGGTAATTTCTACCTGTTAACAAACTAGAGGGGAAAAAAAGGACTAAACAAAACCCCCTTTACCACAGCCACAACCATATTTCCCTCTCTGCTGTAGGAATCCCCTGTTTTTTTCATGACATCATAAGGAAATCGCATGCTGCTGTGTTTTAAGAAAAGTTTTTAAAAATACCCTAACAAAACAAACAAAAATCCCAAACAGTGCTATTTTTAGCTTTCTATAATTTAATTAAACGGTTCTTTCCTCCTTAGAGTAAAAAACCGAAGCTTTCTCCTTTATGTGAAATGAACTTTTAGCTGCCATCTAAAGTGGCGGGGGGAGGAGGAGGGAGAATGGTAGAAACGGGGGAAGCACGGGGGCCATGAACAATTTTTTTTTCCTCTAGAGAAAGATCACACTTTTCAGTCCTTTCAAAAAATACACAATTGCCACCTTTTTTTTCTCTTTTTTTTTTTTTTTTTTGGTTTGTTTTGGTTTTTGTTTTTTTGTCGCTAGAGGGACTTTGATTTATTGTCAGAAGCAAAATGGCCCGGAGAAAGGAACTCTCGGAGTCTTAACAAAAATAAATAAATAAATAAAGGGGAGAGTGGTGAAGAGCGAAGGCGAAGGGGTCTGTCGGGGTGCCGAGGGATGCTGCTCGGCCCGGCTTGGTGCGGTGGTGTCGTTCCGTGCGGTGCCGTGCCGTGCCGTGCCGTGCCGAGCCGTGCCGGCGGGGAAGCCTTGCATCACCGCCCCGGCCCGCTTCCCTCCTCCCTCTCTTTCGGAGAGGCTATTAATAGCATGACATCAGCCAGGGACTCGCCGCCAGAGTAAATACCAGCGCTGCCCGCTCGGCTATAAAAGAGGGGTGATGCAACCCGGGCGAGCGGCAGAGGAGCGGGGAGCCGAGGGAGCCGCTCTCCCGCGGGAGGCGGCGGAGCAGCGCGGACCGCAGCGCGCCGGGGCTGCCGAGCCCCTTCCCTCCTGCCGGGACAGCGGCGGCGGCGGCAGGAAGGTAGGTGGAAGCAGGAGAGGGGCGGTCGGGACTGCCCGAGCCGGCGGGACGAGGGGCTGAGCTCCGGGAGGCTGTCCCGCCGCGGAGGGATGGATGGATGGATGGATGGAGGGATGCCCGCCGGGGGACCCGCGCCGCTCCACCGGCAAAAGTTTCTCCGCCCCGGGCGAAGTGTGGCGCGGCGGTGCCGCCGCCTGCCGTGAGCTCCGGGAGAGCCCCCGGCCCCGCCGATCTTCACCGGAGCCCCCCGGCCGCCCGGCCCCGTGCCGGCGCTCACATCTGGGGGAACCCCCTGCCCGGGCTGCCGCCAGATGTGAGCGCCGGGGGAGCCCGCCCGGCCCCGGCTGTCCCCGGCCGGCAGCGCCGCTCGGCACCGCGCGGTGGCGGCCGCGGCGGGGACACGGCAGCCCGGGAGCCGCGGGATGCCCGAGAGGAGCGGCCGCGCCCGGCGCTGGGAACAGCCGGCGGCGGCACGGCGGGGACAGGCACGGGGGAGCCGCGGCGGGACAGCCCGGGCCATGACAAACCCGCACTGCCGCGAGCAGAGTTATCTCTGATATTCCCGTAAACCGACCGGGAACTTCTCGTGACAGCCGGGGATATCCGCTCTCCTTTCGGTCCCGGTGTCCCCTCCTTGGCGTGGGGTAGATCAGGAACTGTTGCCTAAGCAAATCAGGCGTGACACAACGGCCAACTTCTTTCAGAGAGCGGGTTTCCTGCTGGAAATCGATTTTCCTCCTAGTAGCAGCGCTTGAGAAACTGAAAGGCAGCAGAGAAAATGCTTCGGGAGCGATGCGGGATGTCAGAAAGCTTAAGGTCAACTAGCGTGCACAGAGGTTGTGAACTGTAATTGCTCTTAATGCTGTTTAAGATTAACCTCAGTGGTTATCAAGGTTTATTGCATCAGCACCAGAGGAAAAGGAATTCGTATGAAGAAATAAAACCAAGAAGCACAGTCAGCCATCTGCTGTTAAGCAAGAAAAAACTGAAAGTAGTCACTTTCCATATTAAAATTAAACAAGCATATCCTTAAATAATGGAAGTGCACAGCTAGGAAGCCTGTTTGGATTTTAAAATCTTGGCAGAGGAGATGTAAAAGCTCATTGTAGATGAAAAGAATCATCTTCAAAACAACAAACAAAAGGCAGGGGGAGAACGAATGAATAGAGTAGTTTGAACCTACCTGAATAGGGAGGGTAAAACTGTTGAGAATTCCAGAAGTAAGGCTAAAGCAATGAAGCATTAACTGAGCCCGGGAACAAGCTGTGCCGGGAGCAGGGCAGGGCTGAGAAGTGTTCAGCACCTCCAGTGGCAGCAACTGCAGGACATGTGCGTGGTCTAACACAGTAAACAGAGATTGTAGCAGAGAGGCCACGATGGAATCACGCTCTAAGGCTTGATACCCTTATTTCTACTGCTTCCCCAGCCTTCCCAAACCCTGAGGAAATGAGATAGTGCTCTGCATAGCTTTTGGACAGAGGGACGATTTGTACAAAAATTGGGACAAGGAAGGGCAACCTGTTGCATTTTTTTTTAATAATAAAATCTAATTTTCCTATTTGTAAAACATTTCTGAAAACAGATTTGTCCCTCAGAAACTGCCAAACATCTACCTTGTTGGAGCAATTAGAGTTGCATTTCAGGATGATTGGGAGGGCAGTGAGCTGTCTGGGCAGGAGAGCAGCCAGCTCCTACGGTCAAGGACACTTTCTCCTGCTCTGGGCACCTGACCACTCCTCTTTCACACACTAGTGACAGGTGGGTGAGAGGACCTGAAGCCATTGCAGTAGGGTTTTGGTGGTGTTTGTGGTACACAGCACTAACTACTAGAAATCCACAATTAACACAGTTTCTCAGGCACATTCTTGGTTTCCTCTGGTGCTGCTGCTGACCTTAATTAAAAGTTCACCCAAACTGAAAAATAATTGAATAAACCAGCCGAGCTTGAAAATTATTAGCCCAACTAATTATCTTGGAGGCTGGAAAAACAGTTTTACTGCTACTTTAAGAATCCTGGTTGGATTGAATTATACAGAATTAACTTTGTTGAACAAAGCCATCATCAGCATTCAAGGACACTGAGTCAGTGAAAATAACTGAAATTTCTGCTGGCAGCGAGGGGTTCAGTGTCATCTGGAATTAGCCTGTTTAAATTAGTTGAATGGTTGAATGTTGGTAAATGGTAAATTATACTGGGAAGACTTCAGCTCGAAATTAATAGGGCCATTTCTGACTTGCTGGAAAAGAGTAACTGCTAGCTTTCTGAGATTATAGGATTAAACTGTATCAGTACTTTAAATGTGACTCATGAGCAGGGGCTTTCTGAAGAGAATTACATAAATTTCCCAAGGTCTTTCTGAATAACAGATTGTTCCAAATAATTTCCCCATCTTGAATAACTACGGGTGAAATCCTGGCCCCGTTGAGGTCAACAGAAAAAGTCCTTTTTATTTCACTGGGGTCAGGATCTCACCCTGAGACTCTGGGAAATGTTCAGCTCTTCTGTGGTGACTGGGTGAGGAAGAAGTGAGGAAGACTGCAGTTGGACCTGATATTTTCCAGCAACAGGCAATTCACACACTCCTCTGATTTTTGTGTTTGCCTCACAGCGATGAACCAGGTTCTATTCTCATTTGCACCTGTGTGGATTTACAGTGTATTTTTAGATATCTCTGAGTAAATTCTATCTTCTTCTCAAGGCACATGACCCCAAACATTTCTTGCTGGGTTCCAGAAGTAACGTAGAGGGAACTGTGCAGTTCTGGATTGACCATGTGGAAATTTAGCTTCCCCACACTGCTACCCCGAGGCAGATGTTTGCTTACCTGCACTAAGTTAATTACAGTTGACTTTCCTGTAATTATTGTGGTTCTAATCCAGAGTAGATAATTACATGCTGTAGTTATCCATACCACTTTAAAAAAAAACCTAAAACAACAACAACAACAACAAAAATCTTTTCACCAACGATAGCTGGAAAACCAGCGTAGTAAAATCCAATTTAACACAAGTCACTTTGTGAACCAGGGAAGTATTACAATCTGTTTTCCTGTGGATTTGCACCTTTTGTCCCTTGGACCATACACAAAAGGTGCTCAGTTTTCTTCCAGACTTCTTATCTCACCTCTGCTGGGTGAGAGATGGGCTGTGACCTGCAGGGATGTGTGCATCAGCAAACCCACTGTGTTTGGATGACTGCTGTTTTGCCTCTTTCTCCCTCAGTGGGGCCACCAGTTTTCATAGAGCACATGGGGCCTCTCTCCCTTCAAAACTGGCTAAAAATAAATAATAAGAATCACTAAAAAGAGAAAAGTAGAGAGCACTGTTGGATAGGTTAGTTTCCTTCAGAAATCTACTAGAAATGAGGTTTCTCCATGGGTTTACATTTACATAATTCCCCTAA
This sequence comes from Camarhynchus parvulus, assembly GCF_901933205.1. NCBI lineage: Eukaryota > Metazoa > Chordata > Aves > Passeriformes > Thraupidae > Camarhynchus > Camarhynchus parvulus. Next base: position 21,635,678 of record NC_044573.1, on the reverse strand, counting down.
AGACTCTTCAATCACACTGTTTTATGTCAGCAGAAGATCCAGCCATAAATATTTAAGAATTTCAAGCCTCTCATAGAGGGCACATAAGGACAGTTTTGAGTTTTACAAGAGCAAAGGAATGAAAAAAATGGCTTCACATTTTTCATGAGTCAATCCCTCCAACTCAGCCTGTGCTGTGGAGCCACAGAGCATGTAGAGACTTTTGCCTTTGTGTCAGCTCTTATTGTTAACTATTTTTCAGGGGTGTATAGCCAAATTTACAACTCTGTAAAATTGAGTGTGATAACTTTGTGACAGATCCTGCTGTGGTTAGCAAGTTTCAGTTTCTAGTAGGACTCATTGAGCTAAGTGTAGCTGAGAATAAGGCTTGCTCTGTCCATTTGAAGCTGGAATTTGTGGTGGTATAGCTCTGAAGATGAAGATACTCTTACTCTCCTTCTATGCTGTAAATAATAATACTACTTATTTGCTTTCTGATTTTTGTTCTTATTTTCTTTCTCTTCCTATTGACTCTATTCTCATTTGCCACACACTACCAGTTTAAAACTTAACAGTATACATACTTGCACACAATTTTTAAAATATTAAGCTTCAGAAAGACCTAGAAATTGTGTCATGTGCTGATATATTCTTACTTTTAAATGCTAACTTTGACTTAACATAAAGTTGAAGGTTTTTTGAGTTCCAAATTCTTAACTTGTCTCTTTTGAGAGATTGAGGTAGACTAGGAATGGGGACTGAAACAATGTAACTACAGTATTATTCACAGTATGAAATATACCTCTAAGAGATGATGTTTGCCTTTCTGAAGTTGTTGAAAGACTATCAATATTATCTCTTTTTATCTTTCAGCAAAATGATGGTCCAACACGCAGGCCAGGTATCTGCATTAGAAGTCAGCGCCTCCGCAATTGTTCCCACTTTGTCCCCTGCAGGGTCACTGGGGTTTGATGATTTCACAAATTTAACCCCCCTGGTGAAGGAGGAACTGAGGTTTGCCATTCAGAACAAGCGTCAGTTCCACAGGATGTCTTCCACTTTGGACACAGTGACTGTTTCTGAAAGGCCAGTTGAAACATCAACGCTGAAAACAGAGGTAAGGCCCTTTAAACAGAGTTTTGGTGTGAATGATTAAAATTCGCTAACAAAGTTTTGCCACAAGACCACTAAGTGTATTAACTACAGACAACCCTCTGTGCCATACTTGTTTCCTCTTAATCCAGCTGCTTAGCTTTCTGTTGAGTGCTTCAGGCAAACACTCTGATATTTCTCATGGTTGGATATTTGATTTTCAATTATGTACTACAGACAATGTTTTACAGTGCTTAGGGCAAGTGCTAATCTGGTTTCCCTGCCCACTGGTGGCTGAACTAGGAATAAGTCACTGCTGTAGTTCTGTTTCCCTGAGGACAGCCCAGCAGAACCTATGGGGGTTGAGGCATGGACCTGCTATATCCACACTATGTTTTTGCTTAAAGATGACACTATCCACGAAAAACATTGCTCTTGGAAAGTGGAGAAATAGCTTTAGTTAAGGAAAGAGTTACACCTTGGCCTGAGCTTCCTCAGGAAACAGAAGGAAGTGTGACAGTGTGCCCTCTTTGGTGCTGCCTTTAATTCACTCACTTCTCGCAGCCTCACTCATGACACATTCTGCTCCTGTGCCCCTCCTCCTTTTCCTCCCTGGGAAATGGAGGAGAGACAGAGGTGTGGGAGCCTCGGGAGACATTCAGTAAGTTTTTTGAGTACCGCTGATTTTAAATGAGCCATCATATAGATTGCATACAACCCCCCTCCAGTAGGGTTTTTATTGACAATTCTAATGAAGTTCCTGTCCTTCTACAAGGTCAGAATCACATTTTTGTGTAACTCATGGTGTGAGCACTGACAGCACTCTCCATGTTGATTTTAAAAATCCAGAAGTTATCAAAATACAGTTCTCCTGTTTACAGCACCTTATAGATTGTGTGTATCTGTTTTTGTGGGACAGTTTTCTCCTGAAGAGGATGAAAGAAAAAAGAGAAGAAGGGAAAGGAATAAAATTGCTGCAGCAAAGTGCCGAAACAAAAAGAAGGAAAAAACAGAATGTTTGCAAAAAGTAAGTGACTGGCTAGAATTGTTCTTAATCTGTCATCCTGCCAGGATCCAAACAGACAGCATAGGGTTCTGTCATAGTAGGAAGTCAGAAAGATGTCCCCCAAAACTTGGTAAACCCTTAAAAACAGTAGTTATGAAAAATAAACATGCCATATATTAAATCCAAACCTGGTTGAAACTGGCCCCAAGTGGTAGCATGGTAGGAGTGAAAAGAGATTACTACTTCAGTGACCAATCTTGTCTATGGGAATATTGTGAATTTGAATGTGTACACTGAACAAAAAAAGAAGTAAAATCACATTTCATAAAATATTCACTGTGGAGAGCCTGCAAGCACCTACAAATAATTTCTGACTTCTTTATGAAGAGAGTGATGTGGAATTCTCTGTCCTAGGAGCCCAGGCTCATCTTCACCTCCTGTGCTGTGATATAAAACTGAATTTCAGTAGCACCAGGCCTGTATCTAGGTATACAGGCCTGTAAATTCCTATATCTAGGGGCAGGGAAAAAAAGCTGTGTTTGTACTTTGCTAGCTTAACATGGGTTTATAGATATGTGATGTTCCAGGGAGTTAAGATGCAGCGTAAATAATTTTGGGTCAATTTTTGACCCAAAAAGCTCAGAATAATTTTGCAGAAGATGCAAGAATTCTTTTCATATCTGTTACCATAAGTGAATACAAGTTTGAATTTTGCTTTTCAACTTCCATTACGTTCTCTAGAGGCCAAAGGAGGTAACTCTCAACCTGGTTTTCAGGCCATTACTGACCGGGGAATGTACAGTTTCATCGTTACAGCACACTAAGTACATGTGATTCCTTTCTCTGCCAGCCATACGCTTTCCCACCCTTAAACACAACAATTATAAGAAAAAACCAGTGACTTACTACTTGAACTTCGGAGTGTAAAATTGTGTATATGCTTTGTGCTAGGAATCAGAGAAGCTGGAGACGATCAATGCGGAGCTGAAAGCCCAGATTGAGGAGCTGAAGAACGAGAAGCAGCATTTGATATACATGCTCAACCTGCACAGGCCCACGTGCATAGTCCGTGCACAGAATGGGAGGACACCTGAAGATGAAAGAAATCTTTTTATTCAACAGATCAAAGAAGGCACATTACAAGGTTAAGTGATACGGCAAACGTGGAAATATTTAAAATGTTTTTAACAGCTACCAGAATCCGTGGGGGAGTCTGACATAATGTGTAGGATTCTATTAGTCAAGAGCCTTTAGGAAGGGCAGATTGCTTTCATGAGTGGAAAGAATCATTTTGGCTTGACAGTGATCCTTGCCCTTGGAAGATCTGGTCTCAACCGTATTGAAGAGCCTTCTGCCTCCAATGTAGGGTTTGCACCTGTCATACTTGCTGTTCCTAGGAGCTACAGACAACAGCTTCTGAAGTTTTAGCTCTGCTAGCATACAGTATCTGCACTCACAGGTTTGTGCTAGAACACTATGACTTCCAGCCATGCGCGGGGTACAGACAGCTCTGCTGGATGGACACTACTCTTCCTTGTTGCTGGTAGGGAAAGAAGACTGAGTATTTTTGAATTTCCAGGAAGATGGTTTCTGGCAGAATGTACTGATGTGTAATGTTGCATTCTAACCTAACACACACTCACACACACACAAAAAAAACCCCTCTAGCTCCAACCAAGCTTTGTCATTTTTTTCACAGCACTCATGTGGGTTTTTTCTGTGACTCATCTCAGTGACTGAATTTGAAGGGTCTAGTAAGTGTGACAAAGAAAAGTTCCTTGCAAAACATCTAGGTAGCCTAGCTTGTATTTTATGAGCTATCACCCCAGATACTACCCCTCGGGGATGATTCAATTTTTCCTTGAATTGCTGAAGAGCAGCTTGTACCATCACTTAGTGAGTTGGTGACTTGAACCCACTGAATTGGAAAGAAGGAACTAAGTGTGCATGGGGTATTGATAGAGGTTTTGCTCAAGTAAAGAACTGCAGGAGTGAATCCCAGACTCCTGAACCTTGAAAAAAAGAAGTATTTTTTAAAATTCATCTAGGATCTAATCCTACAAGCCTTAATTCATGCTATTACCCCTCAGTCACAGAAGAGGTTCCATGGATGTCAGTGGGTCTGCTCATGCAGATAGCTCTTACAGGCATAAGAGCTTGGCAAAGATTTTTCCATCCTGGTTGGTATTACTTCCTTTTACCAGGTGACTCAGAGGGAAAAATTATGATTGTAGCTACTTTTGTTTTACATTTGAGTGGCAACTACAGTCGATCAAAAGTGTTACTTAGAATCTAAAGGAGGCAAGAGTTTTGATGTAGTGAATAATTGTTTAATTTTTTTTATTAAATACTAACCTTGGATGTTTTTGAACTGGTAGAAGAGCTGCTGGACAAAACAGTGGGAGCTATGAGTGTTGAAATTCTGATGTTTCTGTGAAATTCTCAGATTGTTTATTTCTATAAAATATACGCTTAAAATTTTTTTTTGTAAAAAAAAGTATCATTCTTATTTATCACTAATATCATAATAGTAGAGCTAATAAATACTGCGAGCAAGATAAAACTGAAAACACAAGTGTTGGGCTGTCTTTTTACTTTTATCTCTTGGTGTTTAATATTATATATTCCTAAACTTCACCAGTTGTACTTGAGACACCACTATTAAAAACACTTATCCTTCGTCTTTTTTTGAAGATGAGGCACTGAGTGTTTTGAATGATTGAGTGCAGATAATGTACCTTTCAATATTTTGTACCTCCATCAGTGGTGTCTGACTGTTCTAATGCCACAATTTAAACAAAGCAAAACAAGTGGAGCTTACAGTGCATAATATTTTACACCAGTTCTGCTGTGTTGAAATTGTGTGTTTGTTCTAAAGGCTATACCTCAAGATACCTCAGCCATGAGCTTCTTACCCTGCAAGTCTTGCATAAGTCCATCACATATTGTACCTGGTCCTCATATGATTGTTATATTCTGCAACAGAACTGCTTAGTACCATTTCCTAAGATCTGGATATATTGTAATGTCCTATATCACGTGTTAAGGGTATGTGCTTCATGTATCTGAAAAGTGAATGTATTACAGAGATGACATTCTAGGTCCAATTCTGTCTTAAGAATCCATGATCTTTCTGTATATTGGAAGGAGGTTCTATTGACTTCAGTGAGAGTTTTTCCATGTTCTGTGAGAAGAGTTTGGAGCCTCTGCGGCAACTTCTCTGGTTTAAAGGGCAAGTCCTACATGTAATTGGGCCAGCTGATTACCAGACAACAGATCTACATGGAGTGTGTACAATAAACTTGTCAAACAATGTTCATTATTTGACTTCTGTAATGGGGAAATACAAAACCAAGGCATCGCCCCAGTATCGTACACCTTGGCTTTGCTTTTTGACTCTCAAATACCAGCAGACAGGGTTGTTTGTCTCATGATTGGCTATAAAGTGTTACCACAGAGACTGTAATGACAGAATTCATGTGTGTCCCTTAGGGAATTTGTATGGTTGCTTTTAACCATATCACCGGTGATGCAGGCGTCATGCATTTGTTGCTTGATCTTATTTACTCGGCATGCCAAATGTTAATATGGTACCACTACTATTGTCAGAAGAGAATCTATTTTTATTTCTTTACATGTGCAGTCATAGCTGCTCTGTATTCCTTCTGTATGTGTGTGTGTGTGTGTGCGTGCTCCTGCACGCTGCTCTGGAAATGATGGTACTCAGGGTCACTTGACTGTGCCCAGGAAAAGAGTGTTTAAACAGCTACACAGTATGTTGCATGAGTTTTCTCAAAGTATACTTTATTCAGGAAAACGCTTAAAATGCATTAAAAAGTAGTTTGTTTTCTATTCTAAAGTTTGTTTTGATACTTTAATAAAAAAGAATTAATATATATATTTATTCATGTGTCATTTAATTCATTCTACGTGTCAAGGTGCAGGAGCAACTTCATTCTCTTGAAACAGAGATATTAAAAAGCAAACACTCTTTACAGGTTTACAACAATGAGCATCTTACAAAGTGAAACTGGTACTGTCCACTGCTTGTCAAGGTGTAAACAAAATTTTGTTGTTGCAAGGTTGATTGCGAATTCCAGGCTAACTTCTTATTCATGGCCTAGAGCTTAGATTAAAGGACTGGAAAATAGAACTCCTGAAGCTTTCCTAACCTTGCAACCAACCAGCTGATAGTTATTTCAACTTTCTGGTTCCCTAATGAGTTTAATGCTTTTGCTACTCTGAAGCCTTAATATTTCTAGATTGCTTTCTACAATTACATGGAAGACACTAAGGAAGTATGGCATGATTAGGGCTTTGGTTTTTTCTCTGTGTGTGTGTATTGGTGTGTCTGGGGAGAAACATGAGGAAAGATGAACAAAATGTTCTCTCCTGCTTTTCCAAAACTGAGTATCTGCACACCCAGACAGAAGTCCCTGTGTTTTGACAGCCGGTGATGTGGACACAAACTTTTGGCTCCAATCCATTGCAAGCAGTCAGAACTTGTAACGCAGAGGCCAGATAGAAGGCCAGGAGCTCCAGGGATCAGGAAATCCATTGCTCTATTGCAAAATCCAGTTAAAAATATCATCTGGAAGGAAGATCTAGGCTACTCTGAGCTTGGCAATGTTGAATGTTTACTTTCCTTATTGGTCCATCCATTTACAGTTGTGCAGTCCCCATAAGTATATTCACCCTTTCATGCATTCTCCTATAGCTGCTGTCAAACTCTGCTTTTGAGCACCCAGTTCAACACTAAATTGGCTAACTTAAAAATCATCTGTCTGTCCTGGTTTAGAGAACCTTACCAACAAAATTAGGGCTATGATTTCCTGAGCTGGTATTTTTAAATTTTTTTTTTTAATGGTATGAGTTGAAAGCATGAAACCACCATTGGTCTCTGACATATTTCTAATAGCATAGTTGGTATTCCTTGTGCAATTATATGCCACATCTTCTCTTCAGCATTTAGCATTGTTCTAGATGCTAAATCTCTCTCTCCAGGCCCATGCAGACCTCAAAGCATGCTGGGCTTCACACTGTACTTTGACAAGGAGCATCTTCTTTTTCTTTTCTAGCTCTTTCCCTGATATAAATGAATAAACAGCAATATTAGAGGTAGGTAGAGACTGAATGGCAACAAAATTAAATTTACAATAACTTTTCTATCTGGGTCCATTAGAATTTGAAGTTATTGATTAAAGGGATAGTTTTGCTAAAGAATCTGGATGATTTACGAGTAATGAAAAGCATACAACTGTTTGTCGCTAACAAGAGAGTTTTGAAAATAAGATGTATTTCATCTTAAGAAATTCTCAAATCCAGGATGATGACAGTATCTCACATCCATTTTCCTTGGTGGTTTTGGTTTCCCTGCCTCCTCCCCTCCAGCACAGTCCTGGTCTAGGTGCCAGCCTCACTCACGCTGGCCATTGCCAGGATTTCATGTTTGCCCAGTGCCCCCAGCTGGAGACCTTGAGAATCATCCCGAGATTAAATGTGCAGTGATATTAATTAACATAATTACTTTCTAACGGTCTTCATTAGTTTGTAATTACACCAATAGAATATTTTCATTTCTATAATAGATGCCGTTCCTTTTTAAGTGTAGTTAAGATAATGAGTGACAATAATTTTTAAGAATCCTGTTGTTTAAAATTCATTTCCTTAATGGACACTGAGTCAGAACTGCTGACTCTAGGGATAAAAATAGTTATTTGCTAATTTTCAGTGCTGTTAGATCTTCAAAGCCATCACAGTTAAAAAGAGAATACACTGGAATCTATTTTTAATACAACATCAGTTCTGGCTGCAAATATTTACTATTGCTGACAGTGATCCATTAACAAAAAACCCCAACCTAATGATTTTCAGACCCCAATGTAAATGTACTAGAGCTGTCACTCAGAAAAAAATCATTAGATCTATGAAATGAATAAATAGAAAATGGAAACAAACCAAGAGAGTTAAAGCTGGAATACTTCTCCTCCTTTGAGAACTTAGCATCTTTATATTTGTAGACTCCGCCAAAATAATTGGTGCACGACCATGCCCGCTGCATGGGAATGCCCAGGCAGCAAATAGCAGTGAGGAGTAGCAATATTTTATATCAGCCAGCTCAGAGCTGGGCACACCCAGTGATGACAGCAGGAATCCCAGCCCAGGCTGGTGGGTGCCAGCCCTGGGTGAGCTCTCTGGGGCTGGGGCTGCTGCTGCTGCCACCCGAGGTGGCTCAGCCGGAGCCAGCTGGGCTCTGGTGCTGCTGCCCAGGTTAGCACAGCACGTAGCTCCTGCATTCCTGCTGGGCAGCCCCCCCAGCTCCCTGCCAGGGCCCACCCAGCCCTGCTCTCTCCCTACAGCCCTGATCAAAAGCAGCTGTCCAAGGAAGAATAGGAACAGGGTGAGCATGCTTCCCCTGGGTGCTTTCCCACACCAACTATTTTCAGCTGGTGAGTCACACGAGCTTTCCATGAATTCTTTAGGTAGTACCCTTCCACAGATCTTTCTGTCAAATGTTCTCACCAGTTTCTCATCCACAGTACCAGCATCTGCAGTAACTTCTGGCAGCAGGTTCCATTGGGCTATCACCACTTAGAAGAAGAAAGCTTCTTGTTTGACCCTGTTCCCAGGAACTCTGCTTGTCCTAGCCTAAGCAGTCTTTTTTCTTTTTCTTTTTTTTTTTTTGGCAGACATTTTACATCCTTGATTATTCCTCTTACCCAGTTGTTTTTTGGTTTTTTTCTGGGAAAATCGTACTTTTCCTAAGACAAAAGAAACCCTTTCCCTAACCATTTCCTCACCCTTTAACAGAAAAGAACTGTGACTACATGCAGTATTCAAGTTGTGGTCAAGCCATGGATTGATACAGAAGGATCTTGATGTTCACTGTCCCTTTCCTAAGAACTCCAGAAAACAGGTTTGCAGGTTTTTTTTATGACTGCCCAGCATCCAGTCCCACACAATGCAACAATCTATCATAATCCCAAGATCTCCTTCCTGAGCAGCAATGATAAACTCAAGGCAAACTCTTCATATATGATGCTAGGACTGATTTTTCCCATATACACTACCTCATGTTTACTTACATTGAATTTTATCTGCCATTTTATTTTCCAAAATGTAAATATAAAGTCTTCCTTCCAGTCTTCTGAAACTGCCTTTCTTCTGCCTGTCCTGAGTAAAGTTGCACCATCATCAACCTTCTGGCTACTTTACTCATGCTCCTACCAGATCATTCATGAAAGTGTTGAGCTCTGCATGTCCCAGTAAAATTTCCTGTGGAACACCACTGGATGAGCTGCCCCTCAGGGGAGAGTTCATAGCTTAGTTTTACTCCCTTTTCTACCTTTTAATCACATATATGCATTTTCTCCATTCATAACTATTCTGTTTCTTGAAATAATTATTTGTTGAGTGAATTTACTGAAACTTCTTCAGAGTTGTCATAAAATGCACCTATTGAATATCCCTGATCCCCATATCTGTCAACTCCTTCCAAGAATTCCAGATGTGCCTGTAAGCCTGAAATAAATGTTATAAAATCCATTCTGACTCTCTTCAAGTATTTCTCTAGGTACCTACTAATTGATAGTTCCTTTATCTTAATTCCCATTAACTTGCATGTTCAGATTACAGGCGTAGAGTTCCTTGGATTCTCCTGGAACCTTTCATAAAGTTTGGTGGCATATTTGCCACACTCCAATCCTCAGATACCAACAAAGATTAAGCCAGAGTGACAGTAAGAGTGTTGTGCATTATTTTTAGTATTTCAGCAATTTTCTTTTTCCATTTTGTTTGAGCCTTTTACTGAAAACTCACTTGGTTAGTGCTGATTCTTCTCAAAAACTCAACCTATAGTTGAATGTCACTCCAGTGTCAGACAGATCCTCTGCTTGTGTTCTTCACTTTGTCCTGTCCTGGAGAGGGTTCTGGCAGGGGAATTATCTCTGTTTCTTCAGCTTCTCAGCCCTCTGAGTGTTCCCTTCATACCCTGATCATCAGTTCTCACTAGATTTTCTAACAGGTTAATTATTACTAATACACCTGAAGGGTGATTTAGTGTTCTTTTCAGTTCCTTTAGCTGCTCTATTTCCCCAGCTTCCCTCTGACAGGCTTCTGACCCAAGTGCCATCTCCTGAATGTCCCCTGAAATGGGGTCTTCATCATCCTCAATCACATTTGAAGCTTTTAGAGTCTGTCAGCTACTCCAAGATTTTCTGTGGCCTTAAAGAGTCATTACACATCTAATTATCAGATTTTAATTCCTGCCGTGCCATGTGACTTAAATACACAAACTACCCAATGCCTCAATTCGTCCATCTGAAAGACAAGGAAAATAACCAATACCATTCTTTCTACCCTTTCTTCATCCCAAGGAAAATAAAATGCCTTACTTTCAAAAGGTGGGTCTTTTGAGCAAGCCTTATGAAGAATCACAAATTGTGTTAAGTAACTAGAAAGGTCCTGAACAGAAGAGTAAATTTTATTGCCATGTGATTTTCACTTTGGATGGTTTTACAGTCAAGTAAAACCATTCAAAACATCAGTAATTAATGGTAGTCCTCTCAACCCCAGGAAAACTCACAGTGTTTTAGGGTCTTTTTGGCTGGGGGGGGGTGTTTTTCTTTTTTTATTCTTTTTTGTTCACTTGTTTGTTTGAGTTTAGGAATTTGGGTGGGGAGTTTTTTGTCGTTAATGTATTTTACACTTTGTATCTTTACCAGCAATATCGACAGCCCAAGTATAAACAATCTGTGAATCAAATGTGCATTAAAAGATAAAAGAATCCTCTGTATAATGCAAATAGAACATCAGTTACCCAGGTTACAGAACAGTTACAGGCTCCTTTGTAACCTAAGTGGAAAGCGTACATTTGGCCAATTTTCCTGCCTCCAAAGGATTTGTTTTACATGCATAATTGCCCATGTGTAGAACTGAAAGAGTTCAGTCAGAGCTTTGGACACCCAGAAGACACTTTTCTGTGAGGGAGGAGCATGTGTGCCTTGGATGCTGCTATCCAAACCACTGCCACAGTCCAAACTCTCCATCCATTGACAATTGCCTGGTTGAGAGGTGAGATGAGTACAGAAATTAGCTGGGAACAAGTAAATGTACAATAACCTCTTTGCTGAATGAAGTGCTGCTACCTTTCGTTGGCTAAAACCAGGGATCCTTTCTCACCTGCCTTGGAGAAGCACAGCCCTCTGATTCTGGCATGGTGAGAGCTTCCCCTCTTATTTTAGTCTACTACAACCATGCAAACTGAATCACACAGGGCTTGTAACCCCCACATTTGCTGCTAACCCCCATGGGCTTGTCACACATTCTCCAAGCCCCACATCTGATGGTGTGACATCCTCATTCCTCATGACTGTAGGAAAAGACTTAGAGAAATTACTTGTGTGTACTAATTTCAGAAACCAATAGAAAAGAAAATAGATTTAGTGTATTAGACTGTTCACATTTCATGTTTAGAATCAAAGGTTCTGCTTTGTTTGTTTGTGCATGGGTGTGTGTCAGATGTATTTGTTTGAATGTCTGAGCTTGGCCACGCCACATTTCCCAGTAGCAGTAAAACTATCTATGGACAGAGGAAAAGGTGGTTAGAGAAACCAGTTATCTGTTCTAATTCTGAAGGGTTTACCAATACTGGGTTCAAAAAAAGAAATCCTTAAAATTAGTAACAAAAGGAAGGAGACATTTATTGTTAAAAATTTACCCACCTTTCAAGTAATACCATGCTTCTCTGCATCTAGCAAAAAGCACCAAGAAGCACTCTGTTTAGCTGTTGTTACTTTTATCTGAGTTTCTTCACAGTATTTTCACCCTCCTACCCTCTTGCACTGACACTTCCTGTCTTTCTAGGAGTCGATACTCAAATGAGCAGAATGTTACAAAACTGGTTTATAGCACACAGCAAAGTATTTCCCTTAAAGAGAAGGGAAACTCTTCTACAGGAAGCTAAAGCAGATATTAAATTGCACAAACACTTATTCAAAAGGAGGAAATGCTACCAAAACCTGGCCACACAAACCTAGTACAATGTCCATGGACAGCAATAAGTGCACCAGAGGAGAAGGACGCAGAACACATAGATGGAGGAGCATTTTCTATCTCTCTCCAAAAAATACAGTGCCATCCTTTAAAGATATTTAGAGATTGGTGGGTTTTTTCCAGGTACTTTAAGATGCATTTCATTGTTTCATTATCCAGATTGCTTGCACAGTCCCCCACCAGCATTCACAATTGTTGTTTAACAATTTTCTAAAGCACAGGAAAGGTCATTCTGGACACTGCTTGCTCAGAAACAGCAATGCAAATATGGGAAATTGATTCCTTCTGAAAGCCAACCTGCCACAAGCAAAAGCAGAAAAAAATTTTAAAATTAAATTCTTTCACAACTGACCCCTTCACTCTAAATATTCACAGACACTGAGCACACAATAGGATCCTACTCTCTTTGCCAAGCCTCCACTTCTGCTGCTCACAGACATTTAATCAGTGCTGTAGCTGCTGAGGCTATCCAGTTATGTCTGGCATTCCAGACTGCTCCTTAAGTAGTAAAGCATTAATGTACTACTCCTGTGCACGCAAATGAAAGAAGGATATGAATGCAGGGGCTGGACAAGACATCCTGTCAAAAAAAACTTGCCAGAGCTGATAAAGAACCTTGAGTTTTAAAGAGAGATTTTGACACCCACAGCCCCCTGACTAGCATGAACCATCCACGTAATCAGGGTGGAAAAACCATTGGAGTGTGAATTTTTTAAGCAAGCCCTCTAAATAAACACAGAACTCCCATGGCACAGCTCCATGCCCCTCCCAGGAAGTGTTCATGGCCAGGCTGGCCAAGTCCTTCAGCAGCCTGCTCTGGTGGAAGGCATCCCTGTCCATGGCAGGGGGACTGGAACTAGGCGCTCTCAAATGTCCCTTCCAATCCAAACCATTCCATGGCTTCATGAAATGTGTGTGTGGTCCAAATAAAAGCCAAGTTAGATGCTGATGGTCAGACAGGCAGGCAGATTCCCACTCAGAGCACATTCCTAGAGCCGCGGGTGCGTGCAACCACACGGAATGAAAATGCAAGTGATGAATCCTGCTGTTTATGCATGGGCAGAAACAGAACAGAAATTTGGGGTTAGGCAGCAGAGAGTTGGAATTATGGCTAAAATCCTTTGGGGGATTTAAGTGCCACTAAGGTACTTCAGTGCTCAGACTGAAATTCAAGCACTAAAGTGTATTTCTAGGTATGGATAAGTGTATGCATTAGTAAGGGAACAGAAGTTAATGCCCAGTTTTCTTTAAAATGAATTCTGTGTAAAACACTTGGTTAATGTTTTTACATCACCCTAGTAACATGATCAACATTACCATCGAAGCATCTTATATGGAAAGACAGATCACGCTAACCTCATGAAAAGGTAATTCTACTTCCATGACTCATGGCCATAAATCCACACTTGTGGAGTGAAATGGACAGACACCAACCATCCTGAGCTCCCAATGATGTCAGGTTAGTTGGCTATTCAGTATATGTAAATTTGGAAAAAAAAAGAGCAAAAGTAAAACAAACCCATAGTACATGTCATACTGAAATTTATAACCCTCTGAAGTTCAGCCTGTTCTGAGCAATTAACACAAAATTACTGCCAGAGCTGTGATATATTAGAATAAATAACTCTTTAAAGAGATACAGATGTTAAATGTGTATGTGCTTTGGAGAGTCATGTTAAACATTTAAAAATAACCTCAGTGATTATTGGTGTGTTTAGATTTTATAAGATCTAGGGCTGGCAGAGGTCTCTGTGGTTCTTGTTCTGTACCACACCACATGTGTGATCTGGATTAAATTTCAGAGGGAGGTCTCTTTTTGTCCCTTCCAGACTTCTACTTAGTAAGAGGGCAGCGAGCTAAATTCAGAAGCAGGGTAGGAATATATATCTCCAAAAACTGCATGGGTCACATTTAGCAGTGACTAAATAGTGGTACAAACTACAATGCTGGTGTCCAAGAAACGTAAATCACCAACTTCAGTGGTTATTCTTCAGAGTATGTAAGATGAGAATCAACCTAAGACAACAAACTGTTGAGCAGAGTGACTTGCACAAATTAAACACATACAGGTTTATAAAATTAATACATTATTATCTGCGTGGTGACAAAGAGTAATGATATCCATGGCAATAGCAACCTCAATAGCAAGCATTGTGACACTGGGCTGCAAATTTTTCCTTTCAAACTCTCTATTATATATTTATATAAATCTACCCTCCTCAGCAGGTAAACTACAGTTTGAAGCTGAAAAAAATTCTATCTCATCACAACAATACCTCAAAAACTGTTCTGGTGGAGAAACATGAAGGCCAAGAGGGAAATAAAGCATTTCTTTTGCATTCTGTCTTTTTGGATAAACAGAACTTGGAAGTAGTACAGTAGGGTAAGAGAAATTAGAAAACTACAGTTTTCCCTCTCTGGCTTCTTTTCAGCCCAAGCTTTATGGTAGTCTACCCTCCTACACTGGGCCCCTACCTCCCTACTCCAAACACACACTACCCACACATCTATCAAGCAATTCTTGTTCCTGCAGCTCCCAAGACTCCCAGCTCAGCCTAGTGTGTAACCAGGTCCTTCAAACTCAGTCACATTCCCCAGTGGTGCTGCTCTGAGCACGTGCTCCACAGGTTCTGCAGGAAGGCTGAGTTCATGCTTACCAGCAATTATTTCAAAAGCACCAAATGTCCAGCCTGTGGTGACATGGATAACTAACAGAAGAGTTTAAGATTTAACTGTTCTCCCCAAATATACAGGTCATCTTCCCTCACTTCTTCCTCTTAAACATCTCCAGCACACTTGTTTGCATGCTTGCTGAGGGCTGAATTAGCTGCAGTTAATGCATTTTGCCACATGTTCCTCTTTTAGGAATAATCTACACACAATGAGAAACTTACACCATGATATAAGTCATTGTTAAGCTTGTCTCAGTCTTCATTGTACTAAACACTACTTAGAAACCACACATAAATTTGTTGCTTTCTTATGCCACCAAGCAGCAGACAAATACAAAGTAATGGGCCATTCTTTGAAGTGTTAAAATCCAGTCTAGAAAAATACAGACATGGTACAAAGAGTTGCTGCAATTCCCAGTTTATGAGTGAGGACCAATGAGTTCAGTCACAAGGTAGTTTTCCTATTTTACATGGACAGGAAGCCCAGTACATGAAGCTTGTTGGGAGAGCTATAGAACTCCACACTTTCTCATTCAGGAGAACTGAATT
The DNA here is from genome assembly GCF_901933205.1 of Camarhynchus parvulus. Classification (NCBI taxonomy): domain Eukaryota; kingdom Metazoa; phylum Chordata; class Aves; order Passeriformes; family Thraupidae; genus Camarhynchus; species Camarhynchus parvulus. The sequence goes on along the minus strand of NC_044573.1, from coordinate 21,620,327 downwards.
TCATAACTAAGAGTGAAAACTGTTTTGTTTTTAAATAGGAAAAAAAAGGACTCGTTAAAAAAAAGTAATTAGCAAAAGAGTCTGTTTCAAACTTCTGGCACTAAAAACCTATTGCTATTGTTTTCCAATACCAGTTTGAGTTTTCAGTAAAGTCTAAGTGCCACATAACTGTTCCCACTGGACATGGGTGAACAAACCCCTGTAATGCAAGGCTTCACCAGGAGCAAGCAGCCCATTGATCTTGAGCTCAGCTTCTTAAGCCTTGGAAAGGACAGAAAGCCTCCTACTACCTCATCTTTCATCAACTTGTTAAGAGACAAACCAAAGCAAAGTTATGCTCTTCAGCCTTTCAAAAAAATTCTGATCAATCTGGGCTTTGGTTGGAGCATCTGTGGTTTTGTTCATCCCTGAGAAGGTGATGTCATTTTCTCTCTGGTGTGTATCTGAACCTTTCTCTTGAGTGTAGGTTTTTAGATGGTTATACACAGCTAGAGAGCCAAAATCATAAATTTTGATCAGTAAACAGTTCATAGAATCAAAGAATGGTTTGGATTGGAAGGGACCTTAAAGATGATCTAGTTCCAACCCCCATGCCCTGGGCAGGGGCACTTCCCACCAGACCAGGTTGCTCAGAGCCCCAGTCAGCCTGGCCTTCAACACTTCCAGGGATGGAAGTGGGCAACCTGTTCCAGCACCTTATCACCCTCACAGTAAAGAATTTCTTCCTAATAACTGATTTGATGCCATGTTCTTTCATGGAATCATGGAATCATCAAGGTTGGAAGAGACCTTCCAGATCATCCTGTCTGCCCAGGAGCACCACTGAAACCACTAAACCACACCAGCCAGTGCCAGATCCAGACACCTCATGAACACCTCCACGAATGGTGATTCCACCTCCTCCCTGGAGAAAATATTCCAATGCCTGACCACCCTAACAGTGAAGTTTTTTTCCTAATATTTACACAGAATATCCCTGGTTTTAAGTTTAAGGCCATTGCCTCTTGCTCTCTCAGTGCAGGTACAGCGGAAGAGACCAACCCCCACCTCGCTGCACCCTCCTTTACTGCACAGGGTACTCGAGGTTAAAGCCATTGCTGCTTGTCCTATCACTACCTGCTCCAGCACAATATCCCTCTCCAGCTGTCCTTTAGCCCCCTTTAGGTACTGGAATGTGAGAGCCAGAGCCTTCTCTTCTCCAGGCTGAGCAGCCCCAGCCCTCTCAGCCTGTCTGCATAGCAGAGGATCCCAGGCTTGTCAGGCACCATTTGCCCTTAGTGAAGCCATGCTGGCTGTTGCAAATCACCTTATTTTCTGTGTGCTTTAGCACAGCTTCCAGGAGGATCTGCTCCATGATTTTGTCAGGCACAGAGGTCAGGCAGACTGGCCTGTAGCTCCGTGGATCTTCCCTTTTTAAAATTTGGGTCATGTTTCCCCTTTTCCAGCCAGTGGGAACTTGTTTGGACTGCCATGATTCCTCGAGTATGATGGATAGAGCTTAACCACTTCCCTCAGGATGTGCAGATGCATCTCACCAGCTCCCATGGACTTGTGCACCATCAGGTTCCTTAGATGGTCTTGAACCAGAACTTCTCCTAGAGCAGGAAGTTTCCCATTGTCCCAGTCCCTGAAAATCTGGATTTGTTTTCCATAAAAACCTCAGAGGTGGACATTTCTTCATAAAGAGAGGCAATAGGATTCTCTTTGGTTCTACCATTGTGAATTTCCATTTACCCAATACAACAAAACAGAGAACATTATTTTACCAGAATAAAAACAAGACAAATGATGGCAAACATCCCCTGCAGAGAAATGCCAGAAATACTTATTAGATTGAAAGATTCAAGAAACTCAAGTTTGGCTCTGGGGTTTATATCCTACAATCCTGAGCTGGTAAAGATGGGAAATTGTGCCAAAAAGCTGTGAGACTATTTCAGGCAGAGGAAAATATATTCATCTGTTTTTTAAATAGGAACAGACATTAACAGTAACATAATCTACAGACAGAAATATAAGTGAAAATATTGAAAGAGAAAAATTATTCCCCCCCCCTCAGAAATTACCATTCCCAGAAAGATGATTCTGAGACACTTCCCTGAAATACCCTCACTTCTGATAAATCATGGATCAGAACATGCAGTCTGTGGAAGAAGACAGTTTCTTGCATCTCCTTTGACTTTTTAAAGAAAAACAGTCACCATCCACAGGAATGAAGATAGGCAAAGGAAGTATTAGGGACTGTGGACAATTAGAGGGACAGAACATAATGTGGAATCACTTCTTTTCATAGGCAACATGAGGAATGAAGGTTTTTGCTCCTAGTAAGATTTCATAAATGGCACTGATGCCTGATGTCAAGAGATACAAGAGGCAGAATTCAGTTCTTGCAATCTAGTCTTCCACTGATCCTCTAACAGGTGGCTTGGTTCTTGTGCATAACAAACCCAGAAATGCCTAGTTCATACAGAGACCTTTTAACTCACATGTGTGCATAGCACTTCCACTGCTTCAACACAAGCTGGGAGCATGCAGTGAGCAGCACAACACTGAGTCACAGAGCTGTGGGCTGCTCCATTTCTAGTAAGGATCATGAGAAATAAGATAGAACCCAAACGTAGGGTTTCTGTCACAGTCTCTTTCTATGAAATGTGGCATTTCCAGCTTGTGTTTCTCAATCAAACCATTGGCAGATCAGCTTGTGTGAACAGCTCAAGGACGGTAACCAGATACTCGCTGCTTGCATAGTGGGCAGCACCAAGGAGAAGTGAAACAAGCTTTCAAGTGCACTTTACTCACAGCAGCCCCATTCCTTCTCCCTCACTGACTAAAGATAGGACAGCACATTAACACTTAATATCCAAGTGTAAGTAGTCTTTCCGTTTCCCTTCCCTTCCTCCAAACAAGCACGATTCTTTGAAACGCTGAAGTGTTCTGCTTCTCAGATGAACTCAGCACTGTGTCAGCAAACGACAAGTACAAGTGCTGGCGCCAAAAAGATGCAATTATTATGCATGGCTTGTGCAGGACCTTTACATACTTCTGGCACTAAAATATAAGTCTGTTTTGCATCATCTGGATGTGATTCTAGTGTTTTAGTTAATTTGAAACAGCATTGCATGCAGAACGCTGTGAGGAGCTTGACTCTTTAATGGTAAGCCAACATTGAGCAGATACTCAGTCTACCCACACCAAGGCTGCTGGAATTTCTATTGGAATGAGGATTATTCTCTTGTAACAGTGCTGGTTTTGGCTGCTTGCAGAAGGCTGGGCAGAGTCATCAGAAGCAGATCATTAAAGCTCAACACATTCCCAAAAGTCAGACTGAATTGGCTGGGCTGAAAGGCGGTTTATACATTTTCTATTTTTATCCAATAATAAAAACTTGGTTACTTTGGCCCAAATCCCACAGCAGGTTTCCTTACAGCAGCTCAGGGATGTGCCAACCTCCCTCATTGGCAGGGAGACCCTCTGCCCCTAAGTTGGGGTGGGCCAGGGGTTGGCCCAAGCTTTCCCTCTCTTTAATTCTACCATTGTGGAGTGGTAGAAGAAGGAAGAGGCATTTGGATCATAGAATCATGGAGTGGCTTGGTCTGGAGGGGACCTGCAAGATCATCTAGTTCCAACCTCCTGCTATGGACAGGGACCTTCCCCTAGATCAGGTTGCCCCAACCCGGCCTTGAACACTTCAGGGATGGGGTGTCCACGGCTTCTCTGGGCAACCTGTGCCAGTGCCTCACTACCCGCAGAGCAGAGAACTTCATCCTAATACCTAATCTAAACCTACTTTCTTTTAGTTTGAAGCCATTTCTCCTTATTTTAGTTTGAATCCATTCCCCCTTGTCCTGTCACTGCATGCTCTTGGTAGAGTCCCTTTCCATCATTCTCGTAGTTTCCCTTCAGGCACCAGAAAGCTGAATTAGGTTACCCCGAAGCTGGTTTTTTTTTTTTTTTCCAGGCTGAACAATCCCAATTCTCTCAGCCTTTCCCTGTAAGAGAGATGCTCCATCCCTCTAATGCCCTCGGTGGCCTCGCTCCAACAGGTCCATGTCCTGCCCGCGCTGGGGACTGCTGGGTGCAGCACTCGCAGGAGGGGTCCCGGCGGACAGACAGAGGGACAGGATCCCTTCCCTCCGCGCTGCCCTCACTGCCTTGGATGCAGCCGGGACCGATGTCGAGCTCTTCACCGAGGCCCCGAAACTCCCTCCGTGCCCAAAGCCGTTCGCTCTCTGCTGCCGCGGGGCCGGGAGAGCGCGCCGCCGCCAGGGGACACTGCGGGCACGGCCTGGGGACACTGCGGGCACGGCCTGGGGACGCTGAGGGCACGGCTTGGGGACACTGAGGGCACAGCTTGGGGACGCTGAGGGCACGGCCTGGGGACACTGCGGGCACGGCCTGGGGACACTGCGGGCATGGCTTAGGGATATTGCGGGCACGGCCTGGGGACACTGCGAGCACGGCCTGGGGACACTGCGGGCACGGCCTGGGGACGCTGAGGGCACGGCTTGGGGACACTGAGGGCACGGCTTGGGGACCCTGAGATCATGGCTTAGGTACATTGCGGGCACGACTTGGGGACACTGAGGGCACGGCCTGGGGCCACTGTGGGCACGGCTTGGGGACACCGCGGCGTACCACGGGCCCCGGGCCGGCCCCGCACAGCCCCGGACCCGGGAAGGGGCTGCGGCCTCTCCGTGAGCCCGAGGGCAGAGCGGGCAGGGAGGCGCTGCTGTCGCCTCCCGCCCCGGGCCAGCACAGCCCGGTCACCCCCCTGGGCCTGCCGGGGGCTCCGGGCCGGGGTCCCGAGGCTGCTGCGCTGCTGGTGCCCGGGAACAGCCGCGGGAGCCGTGCGGGAGCCGTGCGGGACACGGGCTGCTGGGGCTGCGCTGCTGGTGCCCGGGAACGGCCGCGGGAGCGCACGGACACGGGCTGCAGCTCCCAGGCAGGGACTTCCAGGCATGTCAAACCTGCGCCGCGCTTTGGCACACACGGGGACTTCCCCGCGTCTCGGCGAGCACGGATCCAGTAAATGAAAATTCTGAGCCTGCTAGTTATTTGGATGGAGAGTCCCTGATGGCAATTTATAGCCTGTACAGTTGTGACTAACGATCACTGGGTCGCTGGGATTTTCTGAAGGCTTTCAGGTGTTGCCCGGCAAGCTGCCCTAACGAGAGTGGGACATGAAGGTGACAGCAGTGACAGCCAGCAAAACATTCTGTGTCCATGGAGCCTATTCCACTGCATGGGTGAGATACCAGAACTGCTCATGAGATACTGGGTGCCTCCAATGACAGCTGCACAGCCAGTGCTGTGGGCACACACTGAACAAAACTGGGGACCAGAATTACAGAATAATTGCTAACCCTGAGCCACCACCTTTAATGTGTGTCCTCAGAGAACACACAGAAGCTCCAGCTCAGATCCCCCACCTGGGGTGGCCATCAGAGGAAACACCGACTCTAACAGCACAAGGATTGCTACACATCCATCTTGCCAAAGCCACAAAACTGAAAGCATTGCACAGCCATGCAGTTTGCACTCCAGTGCTGTTCCAGTGTAGCCCTGAATAAGAAAAAAACCTTTATTATTAGCTCTGCTGCTCAGCAAGGCTAACTATCCCATCCTGTCAGTTCACCTGCATGGCTTCCCGCCCAGAGGTTTTTCATTTATTGCACCCTGCATTGTGCCACACACACTGGAGCTTGGGCATACAGGTGCACTTGGAGAGCAAGCATGCACAGTGATTCTCTAAGCAACACAGAAGAAAGTGTGTGTAACAAATCACACCATCCCTTGGCAGTCACTTTAGTACAAGGATTGGGAGGCAGCTCAAGGAATAGTTTGATCATTACTGAACAATTATCTGGTCTACTGATTCTGCTATAGAACTGGAAACTTCTGACAAGAAGGGAGCAACAAACATCTCCAGTCATCTTGATGGGAGTGGCCTCCCACAACTTAAGCCACATTGTCTTTGGAATTATGACCAAATGAATATGTATCTTCTTTTTAAAAACAAGCATTAAAGTCACTAACACAATGGTTAAATAGAAAACCATTACCCCAAATAATTCTGTCTCATTTGGAAGCAGAATGTATGTTCATATCAAGTGCAATTTCTCTTTTTAACAGATTTATCTTTATGCTTTTAGTATTTTACTTGTACAGCTACTTGTACAATCTGTAGCCAACATTTCATTCACTGCTTTTCAGTCAATGCTTGGAGTTCCCTCAGAGAGACACATAAATCCTGGGCTGCACTGATCACACCTAGTCAGCAAGAATAACACCCAGGGGCTAAAGCACTGTCCCCCAAGACAGCAAACTTGGTGTAAACTCTGGAAGGATTCCCAAGGCACTGCTTTCCATGTGATTGTTGCAGTCCCTTACACAATTTATAGAGGGCAAATCCTAAAGGAATTTATACTAGCCAAATGGTTTTATTTTGTACATGAGTATCCCTGAAAAAAATCAGAGAGAACTGACATGTGGGATATGTAGGGGAAAGTGCACATGATTCTGTAAAAGCACTTAGTATTCTGAGTGCCTTTTTGGGGAGCTGAACGTCACCTGAGAAAATTGTTAATGTTTTGTAGCTCCCAAGGGAATAGTGTGGAACATATTCCTGCATGACATAGACTCATGTCTCACCTGGAAGCCCTGACTCATTGCTTGGGTGCACTGTTCTGTACATCAGATGCTGTGTAAGACATGATTTTTCCACTGTGCATTATGCAACTTCTTCTGTAATAAAAACTGCGTGAGGAAACTGCAAGAAGCTCTGAGTTCCAAATGAGCTTATTCCATTTTATTGGTGCTGGCAAACCATTCTGCAGAGTGGCATATGGATGGGCTGCCTATCCTGCCCAATTAATGGGATTCAAATGCAGTGTGCATATTGTGGTCCCACTACTGCAAAGGATACTTTAGGGTTTTGAAATGCCATGAACAATTGTGAAAGGGTAATCTCTGAGTATTGCCATTGTACTGCCATAGCAAGTATTAATGTAGACATGAAAAGGGTTTATCACTTAATGCCTTCTCTTGAGGGCACAAATTTCTTTGAAAATAAAGCTGCGTGTGACATCCAAAGCTTCACAACGTACCCAAGAAGACACAACCATAAAAAATATCTCCATATATGAAATAAAGAAGTCATCATTCTAGCCACAGGAAAACTTCCAAATCTCCATCTTGCTTATTCCCAAAGGAAAGTGGAGAAGGAAAGGAATTTTTACAGGTTATTACATTTGAATTTTAAAAGCTCCAGAGGAACACAGACCATGAAGAACATAGCTCTGAGTAACCAGCTGGTTCAGCCTGGAGGAGACTGAGGGGAGAGCTCATTGTGGTCTTCAACATCCTCATGAGGGGCAGTAGAGGGGCAGGCATGGACAATGCTCTCAGGCACATGGTGTGACTCTTGGGGTGTCCTGTGCAGGGCCAGGGGCTGGACTGGATGATCCTGATGGGTCCCTTGCAGCTCAGGGTATTCAGTGCTCTGTGTCAAAGTGGGCAGGTCAGGAGATCAGTGACAGCACCACAGCTGCCCATCAGCACCCAGGAGTTCAGCTATTACTGAAGCATGTTAACAAGCCAGCTGAGATATTTATGCAGCTATCAAATGACAGATGATCTGTCCAGTTTATGTACACAAATGGTGGATGCCAAATGAGGGTGAAGGGGTTCATAACACAATATGTTCAATAGCAAGCACGACCTCCTAATTCAAGGCATTCCCCAGCCTTTACTTCTGTGTCTCTGCCATAGCCAGCTCCCCTTTTTCAGCTGTGCCATGTCTGTTGTTTGCCAAGTCATTCCAAACAGAAGCAGGCAACTGGTGCTCAAAAGAGGCTCCTTTTTCACACAAGATTTCTTTTCAGCCATCTACGGTTCAATGACCAAGTTTATTACACAGCCTATAAACATTGTGCTGCCAACAGAGGGAGAGCAGCAATATGGGAGAAGGGTGGGAGAGAGGGGTTAAAACCTGCTTTAGCTGGTGTTGCCACCTGGAAAATTGCATGTGCACCTACTCTCTCGTGCAAAGGATTGAAATTCTAGGCTAGGTAGTTTTCAGAGACAAAGTTCATTTTTTCCTCTGGATGGCTGAAGTCCCTTCCCTTTTCCTTTCTCTCTCCCCACTCTGAGTAGGAGCAGAGCCTCTTGGTTGAAACCCTGGCAGAAAGGCATTCCCTAACGGCAAATACCACTGAGCTGAGAGATGGAGAGGAACAGGTTTCACCCTGGTGTTTCTCACAAGATTAAAACCAAAACTTCTCACTCTTTGACTGCACCAGCAATAAACCACAATTAAGCACACTGTGGTATGCTTACCTTAAAGCCTCTGTGGCCTTTCAAGGGAACCAAGACATTTGAGTGAGAGCTGAAGTGGGTTAAGCAGAGGTTTGTCCCTTTCTGTCAGTTCTGGTAATCAATGGGCAGAGGAGCAGGGTGACATCCATGCAGACAAAACCGTGGCTGCTGCATTTACCAGAAACTATTTCTCAGTGCTCTTACTCAGCTGGAATGTACCCACATAAACACCCCTACTGAAATCAGTTTGTAAACTAGCTATCATCCACACCCATTTTAAAACTCCTTTGTACTGCCAAGATGGCATAAAGGTGGGGTATAGGGAAAAAAAGCAGGAGTGATGTTTCATTTTATTAGTTAAGTTGGTAGGACCACGGTTTGGAGAACAGCAAGGCAATCATTCAAGCACTTAACAACATACACAGCTGTTTGCAATTTCCCCCAAGATTTTGAGAAAATCTAGACTGCAACGTGCAGATTCACAGCCTGAATACAGATCTGTGCATGCATCTCTTTTGCCCTCACTGGGAGTATCAGCACACAATTAAATTAAAATATTTAAATTTGCTAACAGCAGTGCTGTTAGTAATGCAAATCTTTTTTTTGCAACCGAAGAAAGTCCACTTTCATGCCAAATATACATTAATTAAACTTGCCTCATACAATTCCCTGAGTGGACTGAAGGTTGGAAAGAAGTCTGTTCCATTAAACTCCAGAGAATAACCCCAGAGAACTAACCCTGGGTTGCTAATTGAATGACATCAGAAAGCAGCCATCAGCCATGTTCTGCCAATTTCCTAGACGCTGGAGAGCTTTGTCAAGAGTTGCATTAAATGATCTGTCATCAACTGAATATTAATCTCTCAGTATTTTATTACTCAGACCTAAACAGGGCCTTCTGGAGGGCATGAATTATTGGCAGTGGGAGGCAGTAATTACAAAGTGAGGTATAGTGCAGAAAATATGACGAGCGAGTTTAAATGGTGTCTGGGGACCGTTTAATATTGTGCTGGCAAACATTGCATGCCATAAAATCATTTGAGAGAGAAGAGATATAATGCAGGAAATCCAGCCTCTAAACAACAAAAAGGAACCCCAAAGCAGAAAATTAAATTTTTTTTGTTTCTCACATTGAGGCATAACCCGCCAGGCTCTGCTGATATAGCAGAGCAGTAGGTTCTGACAATACCTTATGGATGTGCCGAGTTTCTTGAATGTGCTGCGGGACTGGACACATTTTTTAACATGTGGTAGTTTCTATAAATGAGATGCCATATTCCATGGCCTACCTTTTGGTTGCTGTGTGGCTGATGAAAGTCTTGCTGAACCAAAGGAAAAGGATCCAAGTAAAAGCAGAGGTAATTTGAGGAAATTTACACTATTTGTGCATAATATGGATGTGATTCTGTTGTAGCTAAGAAAATATTTCAGTACAGAGAAAACAAAATCCCAATGAATTATTACAGTTGAAATATCACAGCCCAAGCCAAGCATGGACAGACACTATGTATTCTTAAGGGATGGTAAGGAAAAATAAATCAAAGCACACTCATACAGGGGATCAGCTGTTACAGGCAGGGCATATGGCTGATAAAAAGATAAGAGGCTTTGGAAAGCATCACTGAATTATTAGGAAGTCTCAGTCCATCAAACACAGAACCAACCTGTTCAGGTTACACGATACAGCTTGATGTTCCCACAACCATCATTATTGCATGAGAAGACATGAGTAAAAGCAGAGGAGTTTTGTTCAGGTGTATCAGGGCATGGAAAAACCAGGAAAGTACTGGAGCATTTCCCTGAATTGCTACTCAGTGCAACAAACCCCCTGCCTTGAAGAACTTGTATTACTAGGCAAAATGGGCAAATGGGGCTGGGAAGAGATATATCTAACCTGATAAATGACAAATAGAAATGCACCTTGCAAAGCACAATGGGCCTAAATGAAGAACATTTGTTTATTAAACAGGAGTTGAAGATGCATAGCATAAAAGAAAAGTCAGTATTGTTAGGGAAATTGGAATGTTCCTGTGCACAAAAAGTAATGACTCTGCGTATTGACTTGGGATAGATTTTTGCTTTCTTACTCACTACTATTTTTAATTTACATTCAGTAACTGAATCACTGCTCTTGAAATGTTACTGTTTCATATAAAACACTATTTCGGTACAAAACAAGCAGCAGATGCACAATGAGATTTTTATTAAGGAATATTACTTATTAATAATTAACAAATACTAATTTGTTAATGTAACAGTTTAATATCCTAGTGTTACCATTTGTGATAGTATATACCTCAAAATTTTGAGAGCAAACCAGGAAAATGATAGTTAAGAGTCTCTGCATATGCATCTGATATTAGATATTGGGATAAAAGTGAAATTAAAAACACATCATCTGGTTTTTCTTTTGAATGCATACACCTGGTACTTAAAAAGTAAAATAATTTCATTTTCCTGAACATTATAAAATGTATAATTTGGTATCAAAGTAATTACCTACAAATGTATGTTGTTTCGTGAATTTGCAGTTGGAGCTGTACAGAAGAAAACCCCAAACAAATAATGATGGAAAACAAATTAGCGGAAACTGTGAGAATTGTTTTTCATGTGAATTAAATGGAATATATGGAGCTTTGCAAAATATAAATCAAAATTACATAAAAAGCTGATAATCTAATAATTTAGAGTGAAAATATTTTGATTTCACAATCTCTTAACAAGATGGTAAAAATACAGGTGTGTTGGGATGTGAGTGCCATTCAGAGTTTCTCATAAAAAGCCTGACTGGTTATGTAACTTTATTTTACAGCCCTCAATCACCCATATCCCCAGTTATGCTCCTCTACTTGAACTGTGTCCACAGGAAGATCCTGTTCTTGCTGCAAGCTGCTCTGCGTGGGCTGACTTCAGCGACTTTGATCTGAAACTCCAGACGGAAGAAGGGTGGAAGTACCAGCAGGACAAAGGTTCACACACAGGAAGGCTCCCCCAACAATTTATTCACCTCGAAAATAGGACAATACCTAAGTTGTGGTCAGTAATTTCCTCACCTGTATGATTAAAAAGGCTCTTCCAATTTTGATTGCTCTTGGCTATTAATCAAGTCCTGTAACAGAGCTGATGAATCAGCTACCCCTAGAGAGGGATGAGCAAGGGTGCTTAACCTCTCAGTGCACTGACAGAATAGGTCCTGGGTCCATACTGGAACTTAGCAAACAAATGGGATGACCAGAATTTACAAGGGAAATTTCTACCTTATGTACTATTGTCATTTACTGTAAGAAATGAAAGGAAAAAAAATTAATCTCTAGAGATTATTTACCTCACACCCAATAGTGCACTTGGAAATTACTGTACCCTAAAACAGCTCTGATAAGCAAAGATGAAACTCAAATAGCTAAAAGGGAACTAAAAGAGCTCTTGCTTAGTATCAAATCCTGTTTTAAAACTTTCTGCTCTTAAAGACATCCTGTTTATATATTTAATCAATGAACTGGATGTAAGACAAACAAAAATGGCCCGCAATCTTCTATGAAATGCGTATTTGCAGAGATGGAGTAATTCAGCTTTTAAAGTAAACAGCTAAACAGCTTGGGAAATTCCCCAAATTCCTGGTAGATTTTGTTTCTGTTCTCTGTGAACAGTGTTCTATTTTTTTTCTGGGAACATATCATGGTTCAATGGTAGGCATTTAGAAAACTCCCCTTTTTTCTGCTCTTTCCTTTTATGGATCTAATCAAAGAATTCAATTTGGTAAGAACTCTTCCTCTGACAAAACCTTACATCTGACCTCCTGTGAAAATGTGTTTCTGGATAAAGAAATCTTAGGGGATTGCTTTGTTTGTTTTAAGATCTGCTTTCTTTTAAAGTTCAATTGCAAGCTTTCTCCAAAGAGAATAAGGACATGGGGAAAGAGGAAATATTTTGGATCAGCAGCGTACTCAATTCATCCCACATGAAATACATGACCTTCAGCCCAAAACTAAGTGGGCTGCACACACACAGGCCAACCCACAAAATTGCTCATGTGCATCATTTCTGCTGGAGGACTTTCTGATGTCTTTCTTCTGACAGGTAGAAACTTCTTCACATATACACCTCAAAAACAAGTACAGGTTATACCTATTTATTTTTCTACTAACACTACTACTTCTCTATGACAGCCCTTACATCATCTTTACTCTGATGTTACTACATAGACAATGATCCCACCATTTTGCAGACTTTGTCTCTGAAAATAAAACATTCTTTATTCCCCTAACCCTCCCAGTAGCCCTTCTGTGTAGCTGTACTAGTTTTGGTTCACCTTTCTTTATCATGGTTGAGCAGAAATGTATACAGTATTTCAGATGAGGTCTGGCCAGGCTCTCACATAATTACATTGATATTTCTCTCTTTAAGAACACAGATACACAAATAAAGAAATAACCCCATCACTATGCATCTGAGTGCCTGTTTTTCCCTTTTTTTTGCTCCACTGCATTGCTGCCTCAGCATCAGTTGCTAACGTGCTTTTGCTGTTCCTTCTGTTGGCATCTCCAACTCAGGAGTCCCCACCTTGTGACAGAACTTCTTGTGAATTGTTCCTCAAGTGTGTGACTGCACACTTGGCACTGTGGCAAGATGTTAGATAGCCCCATCTAGGTTCCCTTGCCCCAGAAGGCTGAAGCAGATGTTCCTTCCAACATGGGCTGTCCCATGATTCTATAAGTAATGGCATTTCTATTCCCTTCTGCAAGGTCATGCAGTCTCTTTTGCAGGACATTTCAGTTTTCTTCTGTAGTAATGGCCCCTTTGTACCCAAAGTCTTTACCAAAGATACTAAACAAGAGAGGTCTGTGATCAATCCTTGAGAACCTCCACTTATAAACAATTTCTTAGCCTAATAGCTCGCTTTTCAAAAATAACTTTTGCCATTTTCCTTCAGCTAATTGTACTTTTTCAATAGCTAGTCCTATTTTTCAATTCTTGCACCACTTCTCCAGCTGAAGCAATTGTATCTTATATGTCATGGCATCAAATATTGAAGCAGTGTCTTGCTGCTTATTCTTTATTGTCAATTATTTACCTGAGACAGACAATAAATTAGTACTCTCAAGATTCAGTTTATAATGGGAAGACAAATTTTAATAATCTGCCTATGCCCAGAGAGATGACCTAGAACCCTTGCTTAGAATGCCAAGAGCTTTGATATTTTAATAATTTAGAATAATGAAAATATGACAATAAGCTCATTATGTGACAGTGAAAGGAGAAAGCTTTTCCACCTGACTGGAGACGTACCCACCCTGTGTTCCAGGGGAATGGTCTGCGCAGACTTCATTGGACTGCAGCCAGATGGGTGTAGCAAGCTCTACCAGCAGCCTGTAGAACTTTCTAAACACATACAATAAAAGCTCTCCTACTGCAAATTTAAAGCAAACACACGTTTTACAGATGTCATTTTCTCTGTGGCTCCATGAAGGAGCTGCTCCAGGATAAGCTGTGACACTGGAGCATGGTAGCCATTCAGCACTGACTCTGTGAATTAATGTTTTTATTTTACACCAAGACCTTTGTGGTTAAGTTTTTCCACTTCTAAAGAGAACAGCAATGATTCCTTTACAGCAGACCAAACTCATAATTAGCAGGAAACAAGTTACTTGCAAAAGCTATGCCAGCTATTTTCACAATACATTTGATGTCATGATGAATTTCAAAATTCTGCAGTGAGAAAAGATTCCTACTCTACCATTACAGTTTTTTTCCATAGGAGCTATGTAGGAAAAAAAAAACCTGAAAGAATGCCAGAAATGGAGCATGCAATCCCAGGGATGATTGTTACTAGTTTCTTTATTAAGAAGTACCCACTTTCAGTGAGCCTGTAGCTATTCTTGAGTTAAATATTACCCAAGTGAGTAAGCAAAGGACTGCATGTCCTCTGAGGTAGCTGTAGAACCATTTCTACTTCCAGTGAAATGGAGGTAAATCCCACATTTCTGCAAAGAATGACCCCAAATTCTTTCCCTCCCTTTTGGATGTGTGCCCATACCACATGCTCAATGTACATGTGAGATGTTTCTCCAATGACCACTTGACAGTAACCCAGGGTTTACAAACAGAAAATTCCTCCCCTCCTATAAAGAGAATAACATTTAGTCTTTGTGACAGAAGATAAACCCCCCACTTCTCCTGCTAATCAGACATGCTTCCTTCCTGTAACAGGAATTATATCACTGCACTGATGGGAAGAAAAGGGATTTTTTTAATGGTTGTTTTATCTATCACTTTCACTGAGACAGAAATTCAAGACTGATTCAAAGATGGAAACCCCAAATGCCATGCAGCAAAGCATTCATCTATGGACAGGAAACAGCATGGGTCTGATAGGCTACAGTAAAGGTTATGCCACCTTCAAGTACTTTTTAAAAGACTGCACCGACACCTTCCTTAATACTTGAGTGACAAAACAAGGCACACATCAGAGCCTTTAATCACATACAAGGTATACAAGTGAAGTGCAATTTCTATGTGGCCCTACAGATTAGCCTTGATCCTCTAAAACGGATTCCATTAAGGCATGTATCACCAAGCTATGTGGAAACAGAAGGATACAGGAAGTAGAAAAAAAAAAGTGGCATTTGAAATAATGAGACTACAAAAGCCAGCGAAAGTACAAATGCAGATGAGATCAGGAGGCATTGCAGAAGGAGCACTAAATTACAGTAACTGGTACCAGGGCAAAGAACACAAAGTCTGTAGAACAGGCTGGTTTAATTTTTTTTTTAAATATGTACTTTCAGTGAGACTGGATAAGTACATGAAGGCACTTATAAATGTTCACAGGCAAGAGTGTAAAATACCACTGGGAAGGAGCAAGACTTTCTAATAAGCTCTCTTGAGGTATAAAAATTGATCTCTGTTACATGAGCAGTAATGGGAAGCTTGACTTTGCCTTTCTGCTGATTTTTTTAGCTTTGGAGGCTAAAATTAACTTTTAAAATATAAAAATTTTCAATCTGACCCAACTAAACCCAAATGAAAATAATAGATAAATAGCTGAATTGGACCCAGTCTGTTCCTAAAAGAAATACTTTTGTCTGTAAGTTTGCAGGATGCACTTTGCTTCTTCATTGGACTCATAGAAAAAAAAAAAAAAAAGAAATCCACACTGAATCTAAACAAACTGTAACCTTCACTGTGAACCTAAGAGGCAAAATCCAGGTTTGTTAACAATCCTCAACTACATGACACATCCACAAATAAGACTGCAGCTCACAGTGCACCTCACATGAACCATGATCTGAATATAGAAAAGATCTTCCCTATTTACCTGCATCTGAAAATCATGTGGATGTGATACAGACCACATTTTTGTGGGGAACAAGTCAAACCAACTGGAAGCTTTTTGAAGCTACCGTACATCAAGTGGGATTTTAGCCATATATAGATGTGAAACCTTTTTTTTTCATGGGGTAACACTGCTGCAAAAGGAGAGGTTTGGATCTGAAAAAGAATTCTCTGTTGCTTCCTTAACAAATGGCCTTTTTCCTTTCTGTTCTCCTTTCTGGTTCCCTATTCATGTAAAAATTATCCCAGGCTCCAGAACATACTTTCTGTTTTGAAGTTTCCTGTAAATCAATATCTTTATGAACAGCTCGTGCAAAAAGCATAATCTGCATGTGTAGGGACACAGAAGCCTGTGCTTTAACAGCTCATGGTCTTTGTCAACTCGTGATTCAACTATCACATTAATTCTATAAATATACCAGAATGTTGGACTTATGTGGCTTGGGATACTAATTTTGCTCACTTCTTTTACTTGAGGCTCCCAGCTGCCTTTGAACATTAGTCACACAATAGACTGATTGGTGAAGTGCCTTAGTGCCTCTATCAAATAGAAGAATGATGCAAAAGGCCCTTTGGAAATATTCCTGGGAAAAAAAGTGATGCAAGAGATGGAGGAAGAAGCAACCCATGTCCTACTGTTACTAATGGACACAATGCACAGGAAGAGCTGGAGCTGTACCCTGAGGTTGTGGGAAAAAAGTGGGGACAGTGAGGGCTCCCACAGGGCTCCCAGCCCTTCCAAGGAACAGCAACATATTCTTGGACTTAGGTTGTTGTCTCCATCACACAACATTTCTGGGAATTCTGCTGTCTTCCTCTGTACACTCTGCATAGATATTGTACAATTAATAAAGCAATGAACTCCAGTGCAGACACCATGGATTAAAACTTTAACTGCAGAACAAGAACAGTGCTTACTGATGGGGAGTCTACCACAGAACTTGGATATGACACCAGGTGATAAGCTGGAGTCAGATTCTAGACAGATGTTTAGAAGAATACATGTGTAAGGAGGAGGATTTCACACAGGGAACTAGATTTGTACTTCTAGAAGAGAGCATCTGTGGAACAAAAGTCTTTAGAAGGATTCTGTGGGATGCACTGTCTTGGACTAATTGATCATTCCTCCCATTTTTGATAGTCCACAGAGCTCCATATATGAGACCAGCTTTGCACAGTCCTGACCTCAGATACTTTCCAGCCAGCCGCACATACCTAGTTAAGAGATATGAAACATTCCCTCTCTGTCTTCATCCTAAATTGTGACAGGTTTTGCCAGAGTGAATTGTTCATTTCCACCATGCTACTCCTTCTCCATTACACCTCTACTCTGCCCAAATTACACAGTGGCATCCAGTGCCTGAGGGAATGTGGGTGTGTGGATGAATATTCATAGGACAGCTTCCATTCTTAAGGGTGACACACGGAACAGTTTCAAGGACATTTCCCAAAATTTGAATCTTGAACTGCACTGAGACTTTTGTTTTCCTAGGGAGCGACTGCAGCAGATTCTCTCTCTGGGATCACTCAGTTCTTATGGGACCATAAGGAACTCTGAAGAGAGCATTTAGGCTGCAGATGCAAATTCTGGAAATTCTCTTGGGAACAACCAGACCCATAATTTAAAGAAGCCAACAGCTCATCTGGAGTTTCTAGCCTAAGACAATGGTACAAGAGGGCCCTTTAGAAGGCAGAGTTGACTACATGGTTTCCCAAATTCTGTCTTGGCAGTGATCAGCAATGCACCATTCTACCAAAGAAACTAAAAAAAAAAAGCTAAAAAAATTAAAATCCAGAAATTTCAGATAATATTCTGCTGATAAATACTGTGATCCTGGTGACGGGAGAAATCAATCCCATGAGTTTAACTGAAAAAAAAAAATCCAAATGCTGAAGTGAGAGAGTTGGCAATGGGGAGCAGATTTTTATTATCCAAAGGTGCTCTTTGACTGTGAAATACTGTGAGAAAAAGACTCTTTGCTGGTTCCCAAGCTACAGCATCCACATTTCAAGAGCTTGATACTATTAGGAATCTTCAGAGAAAGTAAACACATTTTTCTGTGTATTTCTCAATAACATTGCAATCGTACTTCCTTTTTGTAACTAAAAAGAAAACAGAATGTTTTTCTTTCAAGCAATAATCAAACACCTTCAGTGTGGACATAGAACAAAATGCTTAGCAAAATTCAATCACAGACAAAATCTTCCAGAGGCAAGAAGCAAGATGAAGGAAGGATAAAGATACTTGTTCATTTCCAGTGGGTGCATTAACAGAGTAAATTTTAAAATCTACTTTTTCAAACAATGTTTAAAACCATCAAACTCTGTTTGCTTTTCTTCCATACAGAGCAGAGAATCATCATCTGAAACTGACCAAGCCATATTTTAGGACATAAAACACTCCAAGGACTAATGACAGCAGGGCTGATGATTTGGAATATTAAAGACCATGAAAACTCCTTTGTTACACACATTCAAAAGAGGAACCAATGAAGAGGCGATAAGTAAATAATAGAACAACTAACAGGAAGATTAGCATTAGACTTTGGCATTAACCTGCAAATGAAAAGCAGAGATGCTATAAAGACATCAATTACTGAAGAAAGTGGAGAACATTATGGAGATGAGACATCACTTTTATTAACCAAACCTGTTTAGAGAGATAAAACCCAGCAGCCAGATCATGACAGGCATGGGTGACAAGTGACAAAGGGTTACTGGGCAGTGGATGTGTGGGAGGAAGGCATCCCAGACTGAGATTGGTACTTTTTCCTGTCTACACTCCATCGCTCCATAGCGGGCTGCACAGCACTTTGATATTTCCAAAGGCAAAACCATGGCTTGAAGAGTCTACCAAGTTAGAAGCTGCTGTTCAAATTGTCTTTTTTTCCATACTGGTGTTTTCCTGAGATTCAGAAGACTGTAACAATTCAACGTGGAGTAGAGCTGCATGGTCGAGTCCAGCCCTCTTCAATGGAAAAACTGCACTCTAGGTAGTTCTTGAAACCTCCTGTTAATGGTATTTTCACACATCACACTGAGAGGTGATTGAGGAGAGCACTCATCTTGGTAGGCAGCTGGCAAGTGCATCAGGCCTTGGTATGGTCACAAAGTTCATGGTGCAGTGCAATAGTGGACAGATCTTTTCATGATCCTTCAACACTTCACTCAAGTGTTTCATTTCATCTGTTAGCTTTCCGATTTCTCTTTTCAGGGAGGTATTTTCTTGCTCAAGAGACTCATATTCCTGGAAGGAGGGGAAAGAAAAAAGACAACAACTTACAGTCAAAACATTCCTTTCAGCGCTTCCACCTTGAGTACATTCAGATAACAGTAGAAAAACAGTGTGGTTTCTTACTACAATGTACAAAGTGCTAAGAGGAAACACAGCCTGGTGCTGGAACAAGGCAAGTGCTTTACAACCTGTGCCCTGACCACACTGGGATTCCTTTCACAGCCCTAGAGACCAGGAGGTGCCACTTGCCCTCAGAGTCCCCCAGGAGCCCAGGGCTGCAGGCATGGATGGCTGTGTCCCCTGGTGGCCTCTTCCACCCCGGGCTGCCTCTGATGGGAAGGGCCAAAATGGACTCTGCACAGTGAGATCAGAGAAAATGAAAGCACTGACTGCTGAGAGGTGCTGGGAAAACCCGGTGCCTGGCACTGCTGGTGAGAGAAGGGCAGCCCCTGCCCCAGGGCAGTGCAGGGAAAAGCCATTTATCCAGGCCAGCACAGCAAGTCCAGTGCTCTCCTCCAGGCCTGCCAGAGCTTGTAGCCACCTTCTCAGAAGCTCGAGAACTCAGGAGGAGGGAAGCACCATGCCAGCTTGAGGCCAGACTCATTTTGTCTCCAGAAGGCCAGACCACTGCCTTTGGTTATCCCTGACCTGGCTGCTTTTGAGCTAAGGCTTCTCTGGCAAAAAATAAGCTGCTGTTAACTGCAGAGGAATTTTGAGTTGCTCTGCAGCATGCATGTGATGGATGCAAGACTCCTGTGTCACATTTTTTGGTAACTGTGTATCTCAAGTGTCCCTGCTTCTAAGCCTTCCCATCCCAAAGAGCAGAGAGCTGGAGGTTCAGGGCCAGCCCACTGAAAACCTGCAGAGGGATGTCTCGCTGCTGGCCCAAGGCTCAACATCCACCCGCTCAATCTCACCTCCCTGGGAAAGCTTCAGAGCAAACTTCAAAGCCTACACGTGCCTGAAAAGGCAGCAGGGAGAGACTCTCATGCAATGCTGTTCTGGGCAGCCTGGCACTGCCTCTGCTCCCCTTTGCTGCAGAACTTTGGGCTCCTGGCCCTCCCTCACACCCCTGAGCCACCTCTCACAGAGTAAAACAGGCACAGTCCTCCTAACACAGCATTGGAGCCAAACTCCAGCCAAGCTGTCCAACCCCCACTGTCATTCTGCTCATCTCTTGTTGCCCCAAACCCCATGGTCCTGGGTTTTGGAATAAATGTTGCTGTCCATTTGCTCAGTCTCATTTTCAGGGATGAAACTGTCACACTGTTCTTGCTAAGAATGTCTATTCAACCAGATCTGCCTACAGCTGGCAAAACCTGTGTGCCTCAGAATGAAGATTCCCAGAATGAGGAAGATCCTCAAATTCATCAGGAACATCAGAGAGGCTGCAGGATGGCACAGGGCTCAAAAATTATTCCACAAAAGCCAGGGGTTACCCCTTTTCAGAACTACCCTGCACCTGGCTTTCTCAGGCACTGACTCAGAGGAGATCTGGGAAAAACCAAGCCCAAAACTCCCCACAGTGTCCCTCTTAGTCTCTGCTAACTGCTAGCAAATCCTTCCACAGTGAGAAAGAAAAAAGCTGTGATGAACCTTCAGAGCTGAGCAACTGACAAAGCCACAGTGGCAGTCAGTTTTGTGCTGCAAAACTGACAGCTGCCCCAAAAGCTGGCTCCTGGCTACAAGAGCACTGTGGTGTGAGAGAAAAGGGATCCCTGTCCTCCAGTGTTTGCACTGGGGACACAAGAAAAGCACACCACATTGTGATGATATTAAGAGCTTCTGGAAGAATCAATTACTTTCATTTCATCTGTTTGAGACCCACTGTTACTTTTCAAAGCATACAAGTGTAACAGCCAGCCAGGCTGAGCTCTCACACTTGCAGGTTCCCAAGTTCTTAAGAAGCCTTTTCAACTGGGCATGTCTGGGAACTCTGTTGATGACACCACAGTTCTAGAATTTATTTAAGGCAGCATTGCCACTGCATGATCCCCTCCTCTTCCATCACCTTCTACCTTGTAAGACAGCAAGAATTCATCCACTGTCACAGCAAACATGATAACCTTAACGCTATTACAGAAGAAAATGGTTCTGGTTTAGCCCAAAGGAGCCCTGTGATCCCATTCTTTGAGAAGTCACAGGAAGAGCAAAAGAGGGAGGATGAGGCAAGGGCTGGACCATGTCTCTCTCTTCCTAGCAGTGTCACTGAAGGCAGAGCTGCACTGTCCAAGAGCAGCATCAGTGTCTGGAATTCCCGACCAGGCATCCCACAGCACGCCTTCTGTCCCTCACACCCACAGCTCTCTGAGCTGCATTATGTGAAGAAAGGCCCACACCTGCTTAAGAATTCCTGTTTATTGTAATGTCCCGTGCTTGGTACCCAAGCCATGCCTGCAAAGCACCAAGTACCCATTCACCTCGTGAAGTTTATCTGCTTTTTGAGTTTGCTTCTTCCGGCTCCTCTGTGCAGCAACTCGATTCTTTTCTCTCCTCCTTACTTTTCTGTCATCTTCTTCACGACTCTGGAAGACATCAGCCAGAAACACTTCACTAGTTTGCAAGGTGCACACAGAAGATGCCCGAAGTCAGGTGTGTAGCTTTCTGAGAAAGAACACTACGAATTTTACAGCTCTGATCCTCGGTCTCCCAGAGACCGCATGGTCCCTGCAAAGAGCAGCGCATCCCTCGGCCCCACTGCACAGGCGGGCCCGAAGCGGAGGGGTGGAAGCCGGCAGGCTGCGGGGGGATGCCGCAGAGCCGTGCCCGCAGGGGCATTGCTACTGCTGGGGGAAGCTGCGTACCCGAGCGAGGACCGGCTCTCCCGCTCTGCCCGGCGGGCAGTACTTTACACCTGCCTCGCTCTAGCGCGGACGACGGGGCGGAGGTGCGAGCAGCGGGGAGGAAAGCGCTGCTCCCTTCCCGGCTGCCCGCGGCTGGGGAAAAGCCGCTGTCCGGCCGTGCCCCGGCGCTTTCCGCGCACCGTCCGCTCTCCCACCCGGGAAGAGACGCCACGGCGGCCGCCTCCCGGGAAGAGAAGGGCCGATGCCCAGGGGCAGGGGGCACCCCCGGCGCGGCGCTGCCCGGCGTGACTCAGCCCCATGTGCCCGCCCGCCCCTCCGCCGCCCGGTGCCTACCTGCTGGCCGCCCTCGGCCGCCGCGCCCCGAGACAGCGCGCTGGCCCCCGCCGCCGCCGGGAGGGCGCAGGACATCCCGGCGCCGCCGAGCCGCCCGCAGGGCTCCCCCGGCCCGCGGGGGGTGCGACTGCCGGGAGCGGAGGGTTGGGAGCACAAGGGCAGGGAGGGGCGGGCCGGGGCAGGGGACGCGCCGCCCCGGGCCGGGGGCGCCGCCGCCAGGTGCCGGGGCGGAGCCGCCGCCCACATGGCCCTCGCATGGCGCACGCCTGCATCGGGAACCCGGGACCACCCGGCCGCCCCATCCCGCGCTGTCCCCCGCGGGGACCGCCCCCCGGGACTGCCGCCGCTCGTCAGCCGCCGGGAGCCGCGGAAAGTCCGGGTCACGGCGCTGCCGGGCAGGAGCCGCCTGAAAATCCCCCCGGAGAGCCCCAGCCCCGCGGGCCGGCTGGGTTCGACTCCCCCCCGGGCGGCCCGACTCGCTCCTTCGCCCGCAGAAATAAACTCCCCGCAGTTTCTGTCCTCTCCCGGCTGCCCCCGAGCCCGCCTCGCCCCGCGTGTCTCCCGCCGCTCACCTCCGGCCGCTCCTGCACGCCGCGCTCCTGCGACATCGGCAGCTCCACATGGGGCACAGCCAGCTCAGCCCGGGATCGTGGGTGTGAGGACACGGCATCCGTGCTGGGATAAAGCGATTTTCACTTTCGCTACTCACCCTGTTCCTTTAAATAATAAGGAAATGGGACAGACTTCTTGTAAAGGCAAAGCCAGACAAAGAATGCTGGAAATACAGTTGCTGCAGACAAAAATCTTTCTCTTCCATTATTCTGTCGAGAGTATTTTAACAGAACACTGTTTCTTTTACCTCTAGGAACACTTTCCTGCATTTTAATTGCAGTTATCTTGGCCTTCTGCTCTGGAAGGGGGTGTTTGCACTGACAGCTACTTCAACACCCTTGCTCTTCTGCAAAAGGATTTGTACCCTCCTGGCTGTGCTCAACTCACAGAAGCGAACACATGACCATGAGAGGAGGGTATGTGCTCCCAAACTGCAGGGCAGTCAGTCACAAAGCCCCAGGTATCTCCATAAATCAGATACTTCCCTATTTTTCTGGTTTCCTCAGCAGCTTGAGTCATCCAGCTTAGATGAAGTTATAGAGTTGGCAAACTGGGTAAATATAGACTAGCCTTCCAGGAAGATCTGGCTAACAGTGCATGCTAAAGGTGAGGGAACCATGCTCCCTGGAGTCCAAGAGTCAAACTGATGCCTGTGCTCTGCCACATGTTTCCTGGTAGGCTCTGGGACTGTGACTACAAGACTTGAGCATGACTTCCTTGGTTTGAAGTGCTTCTCCCCAGCTGTTCCACCTCAAAGCAGCTTGTGTCTCAACCCTCCAGGCTATCCATGAATTTATTTGATTTTGCACTTCTCCAAGAGCTTCTCCAACGCAGGAGGACCGAGTTCCTGTGAGTCTTAGCACCCTAACAGCCCTGGGAAGGTGGCTGGCTGGTGACCACAGCTGGGAAGCACACTTGCCAATATATCCTGACCTAACCTGCAGCCCCAGACTGTGCTGGGTCTCCCAAGCATCTCACAGGGCATTCCCTGGTTTCTTCAAAAGCAGTCTTGCTTCCTTCTCCCTTTGTCATCCAATGTGCCAAGAGCAGGATGTTCACCAAGGGCTGCTTGTGCAGGCAGCAGTAAGGTGTGGGTTCAGTGCCACTCTCCAGCTGAGGGGATCCAAACCAGCAGCTCCTGGAAGGCAGCCCTGGCCACCAGGCAGAGAGCTATTAGAGGGTGAATTGCTCTCAACTGCTCCTTTGAAACAGCCTAATCTTGCATTAACTACACCTCATGCAGTTAAAGGGAAGCAGTACACAAGGGCACCAACACAGACTTAGTTGGGACAGTTGCTCAAAAAGGGAGCACTGGGATCTTGCTGCCCTTGTAGCTTAAGCTACAAGGACTAGAAGCCAGTATTTTCACAAGGTCAGGGAACAGGTCCTTTCTCTTGCTATGAACCATGTGGATAAAACACCTCAACAGCCCTCTGGAATGATCTGTGGGAAAGAAAGTCCCCTTCCACAGAGGAACTTTGAACTCCATGCTCCAAGAGCAATGCTGCTGCAAATGGCACCTACACCAGCTACCTGACAGCATCAAATCATGAGCAGCTCACCAAGAATTTATTAGTCCTGAGTAAATATCCACCTCACTGAGTAATTCCCAGAAGCTGCATAATAAGGTTTCCAGGATAACACAAGCATGGGACAACCCAGGGGACAGTCCCCTTGAGCCTGAATAGTCTGTTCTTGTTCAGAACAAATGACAAAGGAAATGACAACTCAAAATTTGCTTGTGGGAACAAGTTTCTGCTTAGTATTAAAGCTATCTCTGGTACATCTGTAGAAATGCCTACACAGTAATTCCAGGTAGTGCAGCAGTAAAGGCAGAGTGTTTCTGCACAGGAGAGAAAACCAGCCCAGAAAGCAGCTTACTCAGCTGAGCTTACATTTTATAATGGCAGTTTATCAGTGATTTTTGTCTGCACTGAAGCAGCCTACACACATGCAGACTAGTTTCTGATCATAGCTTAGCACAGCATGGCTCTCCTGGAGAATGGCACGTGTCAGAACTGGGTCTCAGAGCACCCAGGCTTCCAAACAGATGACAGGGTCCATGTGAAGATTTCTGGAAGAGAGCTTCCCCTTTAGAGTTCGTAATCCCCTTTGTTCAGAAAGTACACACAGCAAAAGCATGTGTGGAGGCTGCTCCATTTGCAAGTTTTTCTTGGCCAGGGATGGCCTAGCCTCATGAGCAAAAAGCACATTGCAGACAGGACACATTAACAAACAGTGAGATGTTGTCTCACTCCCAAAAGCCAAGAAATTCAAACTCAGTTTGCAAATGAACCCAAGCATCCCTCACCGTTGAGCTGTCTTACAAAATTCAAAGGCTATATAAAGAAAAACTACCAGACATTTCTTGATGCAATACCAATTCGCCTCAAGTTAAAAATAAGAAGCTTGGCTGTTGTGACATTTCAGTAGAAGCCTGATTAGACATGTCTTGCACAACACTGCCAATTCCTATGAAAAGTTAACTGAAGGACAAAAGGCTACTGGACTGGGGAAAAATGAAGTGTTTTATGTATTTCTGCCAATGGGAAGAACAGCTAGTTGCAGGTATCACTGGCTGTAGAATTTTTTGATAACCATTGGAAAAACTGCTGAACATTCATGTTGAGTTTAACTCATCACAGAACTTGAATTTAAAGGAAGGTTCTCTTTCCAGTGCTGCTTGGTCAAAAGTAGCCATCAGATTTTAAAATTCCTAGTTTATACTCTGCACGTGGAATCTTGATTGCTTTATCTTTTTCTTTACACAGTACACTTGGCCAGCATTTCCAGATGCATTTTTATTCTTCCACCCAGCTGCAGTTGCAACACAGGCTATGGAACAAAAGACCAACTGCTCTAACTCAGGGCATCCATTCCCACTTACTTGAAATCCTGTGCAGGCCAACTATCCCTTAGTCTCTAAACAGAAACATGCACTGTGTGTGCATCTATGCATTTATTTATTTATTTATTAAGTCTTAAACCACAGTGCTTTCCCTTTCTATTTCTTAGGGCATTTGTCCTACCCCAGCTATTTCTGATGGAAAGTCTTCCAAGAGATAGCTATTCCTAGTTATTTTCTGTACTTGCCTGTCATTTGCAGAGAAGAGCAGAGAATCTTCCTATTAACAGAGGAAATGGCCAAATACTGTAACAGTAGCCATGCAGAATCTGTCAGGGCTCACCTTAGCCTAGCATCACCCAGGATCTGCGTGAAGAAAGTCATAGCAGGGATTTCCAACGCCGCACAGAGCGCAGGCACTCAAAATAGCAAGGGGCTGTGTGAGAAGCAGTCTGAGCCACACACCCCACAGCCCTGCAGCTCCAGTCCCTCTCACATCCTGTCCTCTCTTAACGAGAAGCTTTGCAGCCCTGAGATTAATAACACTTGTGAGTTCAAAGGCAGTAAATGGAACTACTTCAGTTACTCAAGCCAGAATTTAAAACAGATGTCCTCTGAAGTACGCTCACTGCTCAGCCACCATCTCTTCCAGGATTAGAACTGACAATATTATCTGAAGCTTTGATCTTCCTTAGTTGATTTAATTTACTTCATATAAAAACACACATTTGTATATACAAGGTCAGGAAAAATATTTACATATTATTACATATACAAAGTCTCAGTACAGATGCTCACTTTTACAAAATAAATGCTAAAATCTGTTTTCTTGAGAACTCTCAGTCTCTTAGACATTAGGTTGGACCTGTCTTCTTGGCACCAAACATGTCGTTAATAAAGCTTCTAAAACCCCCCTCCATTTACTGTGTAACAAATATGTTACATACTAGACAGGAGTATTTACTGCAGGCACATGCAACCATAAACTAGAAAAAGTTATAAATGGTTAAGGCACAAGGCTCAATTTAGTACTAATTTCCAATATTCTAGGCACTAATGAATAAAGAAAACAAAAGTAAGCTAGCTCAAGTGAATACCATTAACTGGTAGCCTCTACTGATCTTTAGTCAAACAACACAAATGCAAACATAACCCAAGTCAAGATCCTTTCTTGGGTAGAAATATTGCTCAGGAAAACCCCAGGTGCATAACTGGATTACCTGAAATTATATATCAGACCCTAAGATGTTGATGGTTGAATTTATGTTCAGAAGAGCACACTGCAAGTAAATACAATTATTAAAAATCCAAGTTTCAACAAACATGACTATAAATAAGCCTAAATGAACTACACTGAGGAAAGGTAGAATAGCAAGGACTAATGTCACATGTGTGCATGGACTTCCTTAAAACTCCAACATCGCATCAAATTTGGTGATTTCAATATTTCAATATGTGTCAATTAATTAATTAATTAATATAAAAGCCACATGCCTCAGTAATTAATGAAGGTGCATTAGGAGAACTAGACATTCTCCAACTTCTTTAGAGACATGCTGAATGTAAATGAGCAGTTAGTGGTTTCCTAAAAGACTGCCCACATACATAAAGCATGCCCATGAACTCTGAGAAGCACAAGGACTCAAGCTAAAAACTGCAATATAAGAGCAAAGAATGAGTTAAATGGCAAATACACTTGCTGGATATTGGATGCTACTGGTACACGTACCATATATCATGTCAGCAAATGTAGAAATATTTAAGAGGTCAAAGACTAATTAAAGAAGCTCCCATGTATAGCACTGAGGGGAGATGAGTTCCAAGAGAAAAGATGGAACACATGGAACAAAAGTACAGGTGAGATTCCAATGTGAAAACACAAAACGAGAAATTCATGCACTGAGAGTGATCTTCCTCCGCCGCAGTGGGTAGCGCCTTCTCTCGGGGGAATCTGCAGCTTTTCTTCTTTTCAGCAAAACATAAGGATTTTTACTGCAAACAGTTCCTGTTGGTGTGACTTCTCCTGGTGGTACTGAATTTTGGACATTGTTTTCCTCCTTCACCTTGAAACCAGAAAAGACTTCTTGCCGCAGCTTGCAGAGTTCCAAGGTTGGTTGCAAAGTCAATGCTTGGGAAAAACCTTCTGCTTTTTCTATGAGTGCTGGAATAGACTGCAAAAACAAACCCGAGTATCTCAAGTTACATGGGAAAAACAATGGTTACAATGCATGCGATATTCTAATGAGATTCTGACAGGCACAAAAGCTTCAGTGTCTGCAGAGATGATGCTCAGGAGGGCGGGTGAGGGCTGTGAAGGCAGAGCTACCACCCCAATAGCGAGGTGTCTGCACCCAGAAACCATGCAAAGAGTGTGCCAAGGTGAAGTATTCCCTCATGATATCTCTAAGCTCAGGCAGTATCACAGGAACATCACAGCTGATGCCCAAGCTGGTACTGAAGTAACAAATGTCATACTCCAGATGAAGTCATACAAGTCTTCAAAAGATGTTCTGTTTTTCAGATGCTGCAGGTTCCAAAATCTCAGTGGAAGTATTTCCTGGGTAATCTCCCTTACTACCACATGAGGGGGAATGCTTTACACACACAATGCTTTACCTGCTTCCTAAACACACACACAGACTTTTTTCTACCAACCTATATGGAAGATGAGTTAGAACTCCTGCTTTGTGACGTATTACCAGATCAAGAAGATAAAACCATATTTCTCTTGGAGCACACGGAGGTCTCACCTGCATTGCTTCGCTGATCTGTTTGGACGCCACCTCTGTCGCCTGCTTCAGATCTGCGATGTAAGCATCTACAGACAATCACAGCCCAAATCAACTTCTGAAACATAACCCTTTCCCCCACCACTCACTATCAGAAAATGGACACAAAACCAGTAAAGTCCCTGTGTAAAACCTAAACCTGCAGCACATCCCTTTCACTGTACCACTGAGAACAGCTGGCATGGTATATCTCACTAGTAGTACTCTTTATTACTCAAATTGCAGTAGAGGCTAGCAGTCCCAACTACAGAAAGCCCCAAAGTTCTTGCCTAAAAAACACAAAGCCAGTATTTGAAATAAGAGAACAGTTCTAAGAAACAGAAAGGTTTGTTTTCAAAACTTTTAAGCTCATATTACATTTGATAAAACCCACACTAAGCACAGAGAATAGACACCACTGTGGGGAACATGAGATTTAGAAAACCCATTTTCAGAAGAGCAAGTACAATAAAGGCTGGGTTTTTTTTCTCCTGGCTTAACTTATCAACACCAAAAAGAACCAAGCATAAATATCATGAACTGTATTAATTCTGCTGTACTAATAAGGAAAGAAAAAAAGCCCCAGCTTTCAGGAACACTGAAGCAGGCAGCAGGTGCAGAACACCAGCATAAATTTGACTATTATAGCAATATGATAAGATCACCAATACTTTAATTCTGTATTCAAGAGTTAAACTCTAGCCTATTATGAAACTGTTTTGCATGTTCTCCATCCACAAAACTTAAAATGAGCAGACTAACATGCTTCTGGGAAGTAAGGAGCCTCACCTCCACTACTCTTAGTTTTCTGCAGGGTTTCACCAGTGCCTGCAGTAGGACACAGTGTCAGGGGGTGCACACACCCCTAAACCCTGTCAGGGTTAAGCACAGCATTCTGTTTTGAAGTCAATCTTATTAGTGCTGCTGAAGGTATTGAGAAGTCAGTCACTGCATTCTAGCTCAGGGTTACAGTGATTCCCTGCTGAAACGTGGTAACCACCAAGGGATGGTGCTTGTTGAACTGTCCATGCATCCAGTGTGCTGGTCAGAGCTGGTTTAGGAACACATGATCCCTACATGAACATGGACACTAAAATGCACCATCATTCAGTTTGGAAGAATTAGCAGTCCAGAAGCAAACTCTTTAAACTCATCTCAGAGCCCTATGGAAGGGCATTCTCTAAAAGAAGGTTATATCTACAAAGAAGCATTCTCACAATAAAGTATTGGGATGAGGAGGCTGGTGGCCTTATGAAATGGCAAGGATGGAGTTAATGAAAGAAGAAATAATTATTTGGATAATTGTACAGAAAGACTGACACACAGTTAAATGAAATTTGCCTGCAAGAGTTTGCCTTGTCATAGATGGCATTATATTCCTCAGTGTTCAAGGCTTTCCAAAACATAGGGAAATGAAACAA
The DNA here is from genome assembly GCF_901933205.1 of Camarhynchus parvulus. Taxonomy (NCBI): domain Eukaryota; kingdom Metazoa; phylum Chordata; class Aves; order Passeriformes; family Thraupidae; genus Camarhynchus; species Camarhynchus parvulus. The sequence goes on along the minus strand of NC_044573.1, from coordinate 21,590,664 downwards.
GGAAATGAAAGGTATTGAGTAATCTAAACATTTTTGGTTTCTGGCCACTGTACTTGCTAAACTGGGATACATAAACTTCCCAAAGACTACAGAATACCAAAATGCTCCATAAACTCCATGGTATCTTTGCTACAACTTTGCTGTTACCAAACCCAAAACCACAATATCATAGTGCAAGCTGCTACTAACTTGCAAGTAGTTGACTGACATCAGAAAAGCCTGGATTTGGACACCAGAAACCAAAAGGAACTCAGATACAAAGTGACCACTGTACTGCTCTTACTGGCTGCTTTGCTGCACAGGCTGGCACTGCTGGAAGCCATGTCTCACATCTACAAAGAGGAAATGATGTTTAGAATGAAGTCAGATCAGCAGGGTGAGAACTGGAAGATTCAGCTCAGCTCCTCAAACTCTGAGCACCACTGCTTGTTACATCATGTGCAGTAATTCATAGTGAGGGTGCTCACTTTTCAAATTAGAAATGCACTGCTGAATTCTGTAATTTTTCAATACTTAACAACAGGCAACGCAAAACTTCCCATTTATGAAAGCCAATCTCAGAAGAGGACATCCCAATCATCCACTGCAAAATCCACCACCTTGTTCCAAGGAGTCTGTACAAGGCATCTTTCCAAAGCACGCAGCAAACTTACAAAGTTGTTTGCAGCTCTGTTCCTTCATCAACCCTCACAAGTGACACAGGCAGGATGAAAACCCTGTCCTAGTTAGGAGAGTCAACACTGCCACCACTGAGTCCTACACAACAGCTTTTCCCTGAAGGAAATGACTGATTAGGAAGAGAGGCTGAAGCATTTCTAGCACTCGTGTAAAATGAACACAAGAACAGATAAGTACAATGCCAGTGATCCATCCAGTTCCCCACCTGGCTCCACCAGTGATGAAGGAAAGAAGTAAGGAAGCCTTCTGAGGGTAGCTGGGGACAATTTCTCCCCAACACACACACACACAGAGCTTTTTGCCTTCAAGTACAGTGCCTAACTGCAGGCAGCACTCAGAATGAGAGAAATGGACACGGTAAAACTCAGGCAGCAATACATTCATTTATGACAAACTTATAGCTTTTTAGTTAATTTATAAACAGCCAATTTTAAACAAGCTTAAAGGAAGAAAACTTTTTAAACATTTACAGTTAGCCAGTAAGTGAGGCAGTGTTTCCTCAGTACAGCTGCCCTCCCCACAAAATCTTTACCTTGAGAAGGCTGAGGTCTTATGTCTGCTGGTTTTACCACAGGCTGGTAGAGCTTCTGCATATTAAAAAAAAAAAAGATTAAATACTCTTTTGGTTTAATAGATATCTAATATATATATATATATATATATATATAAGTCAAAACAATGGAGATTGTGGTGAATTTAGAGCGAGAATGTATTAGAGGTACAGATTATAGATACTCAGTTACTGAAAATAGCATTCTGGTTAACACAGCTACACTCACTGCAAACACATCTCCAGAAATCTGCTTTAGTTTGCAGAATTCTAGTTATTAAAGCATGAGAACTGACATCCAGGCATTTTGGAAGAAGCATTGCCACCTGCTGCATGACTGAGGAAAAAGAGCTGCTCTAGCTTCTCAAGAGCCATTCACAGAACCAGCATGCTTTCCCAAAGCCACAAACTCCAACAAAAGGTACATTAAGAGAAAAAGCTAAGAAAAAGAAAAGTACTTAAACAACTACACTTTAGCCCTGCAATTACTTATACAGAACTAAGAACACTCTGCTTCACAAACTGTGAGTCTTGTGGCCTTACATCAGTTAACTGAGACATGAAGTGAACTAGTAATAACTGAATATGACCCATTCTCAGTTACATTAAAGGTGCAATTAGAAGCAGCTAACAGAGAATTAGGAAACAAAGCAAGGGCAAGGGAACAGAAGTTAGATCATCTGCAAGTTAGTGCTCTCCACTTCAGGAGCTGTCCCTCAACCTTCTTCAAGCAAAAGCAAGCAGGGGAAAGCTAATTATTCCTGGCTGTAGTTTTGGGAGAAATTTTTTCACAGTCCACACAACTTAGCAAGTCTGCAGTAACAGCTCCAAGCAGGAGAACAAACATGGCTTGCATTAGCCTCAAACTCTACAGACCATATTGACTGAAAAGCCACAGGGCGATCTCCTGCTTTGGCAATTACAAGGAAATCACCACAATAAATGACTGGTTCTCTCCAGATAAATCACATCTTCATGGCTGCTCTTTATGCCTCAGAAAGCATCACTCATTTAGCTATGGTGATGAAAGAACACAAGAAACACTCAACCAAAACCAAAGAAACCACTGGTACCTTTGCAGAAATAGCTGAGACATGAAAAAAAAGGACCATTTACAGAGATAAGCTAAGCTTTCCATATTTCTTACATATATTTCTACATATTCTTACAGGGATAAACTAAACTTTTGCAGACAATTTTAATTAAAATAATCATCTAGTTGTAGTGGTGTAAACTTTGAAGAGATCAGCAAGAGAAAAAAAGCAGCATGAGAGGCATTCCAAATAACTAATCCACTGTGGCACTCACGTAGCAGAAAGATTAAAAGGTCTTGTTAAATCTTGGTGTTATTCAATAGCATATTTTATTTAAGTTGATTTTGTTTCTTTTACATACTTAATATACTGACAAAACAGAGAGATCACAAAAGGCAATATATATCAGAAAATATCTCAGGTGTAAGATGAAAGTGCAGCCGTGCACTTTTCCTTGCTGTAAATCATCTCTGCCTGGCTAACCTAGAGAGTTAACATCTGTCAATTTTAGTCCTCAGAAATACAATACAGGCTCCTACACAACTTTCTAAAGAAATTCCCTCTCTGCTTTAGTATAGAATAGCTGAAGGTGGAAAGAACCTCTAAGCACCCTCCTGAAAGCTGGGCCAACTAGGGCAGGCTGCTCAGAACCTCATCCAGTCAACTTTTGAGTGTCTCCATAGAATCTCTCCAAGGATGAAGATGGGAGTTTCACTGGGCAGCTTGTGCCAGTGTTTGACTCTGCCTCAGCCTCTTGTTTTTTGCCAAAGGAATCCTAATTAATCAGGAGGTAAGCAAAAGGGAGGCCTAACATAACTTCAGGGAAGAAATCCAGCAGCTGAGGACACGACTGGCTTGTTTAATGCCAGTAATTACTTTACACTGTGTGTCAAAAATCCCACAGAATTGACTGTGCTGATTCATTAATCCACACTGCCTTTTCTCCCATGCTTTACTTAAAGTCATTACTCGAAGTAGTTTCTAGCTCCACAAAAGTGCTTAGGAAGCCACTGACATTTTTTTAAGTGGTACACTGCATGTGATACTATCTATCTGTATGTAGTGTAACATTTAGCACCTCAACCTCAGCCAGTCCAGCCCTTGGGCAAGGACTTGAGGAACTTGAAGATAAATAGGTGCCTACTGGTTTGTAAATCTTGAGTCACCAGGCTGAAGCAATCTGTTTCTTTGTGCCACAGACCCAATTCAGACACAGTCATAATGCTTTGTAGCAACCCTCAGTAAACTTACTAAGTTTAACCCTTAGTTACTGCAGAACCAGTTAATGAAAAAAAAGCAATATCATTTTATGACAAAGAATCAAACCAATCATGGGAAGGAGCTTAAAGTTCAACACTGGATGATCGATTTCTTAATGGAAAGGTTTTCTGGAAGTTTTAGGTTACTCACCAACATCTCTTGCTCTGCTTTCATGGCTTCGACAGCATGCACCAGGATCTTTTTAGGCCACTGTTTACGCCTAGTTGCTGTCTCTACTATTAACTCATCAAATTGATCCTCCAGAATTTTAATATTGGAATCTGAAAGTGACAAACACACACAGTTACTGTGGAATTCTCAATTTTTTTTTGAGACAAACTTGTCAAGAAAGAGAAGCTTCAGATGTCAAACAAAAAAAAAATCATGCATGATTATCAACATAGAAATGTACGTCTCAAATCTCCTTGCTAAGAGAGCATAGAGATTGGAGCATAACTTGATGTTGGCCAGTTATTTTGAAGTAAATGATCTGGGGTGAGGAGAGGCAGAGAACCATCCAGGGGAAAAATAACAAATGTATTTCCCTATGAACTCTGAATCTGTGAAGAATGTCTTAGGAAGCAATGGCTATCTTTTAAGGAGTAAAATGGTTTTATCTGTGTCATTTACAAGCATTAAACAAACTCCAACGGCACAAACAGTAATTGGAAGCCTAACTGATTTTACATCACACAGTGCACAAACAAGCAGTTTAACACTTCAAATTCACTGTTCCCACTAATGTGCTGAGTATAACTTGCAAGCCATGCAATGTTTTCAATCTAGTGGTAAAGAACGGATTTTGAGCACCCTCTCTGGGTCACTCTGCACAGAATCAAGTGATTGCAACACTCAGAAAGGAAAAGCCAAGGTTTTAGGACTCTGAGAGTTTGTTTTGGTTGTTTGTTTTAAGATCACTATGAAACCATTTAAATATAGACAGGAAAGACTTAAGCCACTGATCAACATAAATATGGAAGGCACAAACTGACAGATCTCTTGGTGACTCAGACTAGATCAGAGATAGGCATATAAGTAAATCTATATCAAATTAAAAACACAATACAGTCCTTATGCCTGCTTTATGCAGCTGTGGGCAGATGACAGTGTCTCAGTTTTGCATTTTGCATCATGAGTTCCGTGCATTTTTGACCTTGTAGTCCAAGTAGCTGGAGTTTTATCATTCTAGAACTACAACTGCAGACACTTCACAGAATCAGAGAATAATCTGGGTTGGAAGGGCCTTTAAAAGTGATCTAGTCCAAGCCCCCTGCAATGAGCAGGTACATCTTCAACTACATCACACTGCTCAGAGCAACCCGAACAAAAACCAGTTCCATTTTTTTGGCTCAACAGCTCCGTAGTTAGCTCAAGGTATCTGTATTTCAGCTCTATGTAACTGCAAAAAACATTAAACTCCAGGCAAAGAGCACCTAAAGCCAACAGAGGTGAGTGAATGAACTGCTAATTTTCTTTGGACACCAGACTACCAAGAATCTCCACTACTATTACTCAAAAGACAGTAATTAAAAATACGTTGTTTCATTACATATATTTATATAGCACTAATTTTCAACACTTCATCTGTATATTCAATAGCAGCAACAGAGAGTCTCCTAGGGTCCTTTGACAGATCTTGGTCACTGCCCTCAACACTGAGGCTGGAAGGGCTCTCCAGAGCCTCCTGCTCACAGCAGAGTCAAAGCCCATTTCAAAACAGGCTGCTACAGAGGGTTTTTGGAAGCCTCCAATGCTGGAAACAAGCTCTGGGCAGCCTTTTCAAATGCTCCGTTATCCTAAGAATGAGTTTTTACTTCCATACATCAAGTTAGAAGCTCCCCTTTTAATCAGACCCCTTTTACCTCTGGACAAAACCAAACCAAAGCAAACCAAACCCAGGGAGCGGGAAGCGAATGGAAGCCAACGCCTACCGCTCTGCAGCCGGGAGTCATCCGAGGCCTCCTCCCAGGGCTGCCCGTTAATGGTGACGTTCTCCCGCACCGCTGTCTCGAAGTTCTGCAAGGCACGGGGCAGACTGAGAATCCATCGGTCCATCCGTGAATCCATCCATCCATCCCGCAGGAAGAGCCCCCGGGAGCCACCCCGGGGCAAGCCGCCCCCTCACCCCGGCTGCCGAGCGCTGCCAGCGGGGCCCGCCGGGCCCTGTGCCGGCACGGTCCCGCTCCCGTTCCCGCTCCCCGCTCACCCAGAGCGCGTCCGCCTCGGCGGCGGCCCCGCCGGGCTGTCCCTCCGCCAGGGCCCGCACGAAGGGCGCGCACAGCTCCAGCACGGCGCCCAGCCCGCGCCGCGAGCAGCAGCGCACCCGCGGGTCCCGCCGCGCCTCCCCCGGCCCCGGCTCCGCGCCCGCCGCCTCCGGCTCCGGCGGCGCCTCCATTTCCCGCCCGGGACGCGGGGAAAATGCCGGCCCGGAAGCGGAACCCGCGGCCGCCCGGTGCCTTCCCGCCGGGCGCGGCATGGCGGGGCCGGTGGACTGTCACTGCCACCTGGCCGCGGCCTGCTTCCAGCCGGTGAGGCGCGGCGGCCGGGGGGAGTCCCGAGTGCCGGGCGCGGCCCCGCGCTGAGGCGGTGCGTGTCTCTTGCAGGACGTGGCGGCCGTGGTGCGGGCGGCGGAGCAGGTGAGGCGGGGCGCTCTGCGGGGACCCTCTGCCCGCGGCCCCGCCGGTCTCAGCGGGCCGGGGGTCTCTGTGTGCCGCAGGCGGCCGTGTCGGCGCTGGTGGTGGTGTCGGAGCAGGCGGGCGAGTTCCGGAGCGTCGTGGAGCTGTCCGAGAGGTGCGAGGCCGGCGGGAAGCCCGGCGCCCGCCCGTGTCCCGGGCCCGGGTCCGCGCCTTGGGGACTGACGGGGGATGCGCTGCCCCCCTCAGTCAGGCCGGCCCTTCTTGGCTTTAAACCTGCGCTCTCTGCGGGCTCTTGGCGCTAAACTTAGGGTCTCTGTGGTCTTTCACCTTCTCGCTATCTATTCCGTGCCTAGATTCCCAGGGTTTGTCTTGCCATGCCTGGGAGTTCACCCCGTTCAAGAGATTTCTCCAGAGGAGCAGCGCAGTGTTACTTTGAAGGTAAAACGCGGCCTCTAAAATACTGCTGTGACTTTTCAGGACAGATGACAGGATGCTCCGGTCTGCCTGATTTACCTTCAGCTCTGCCCAGTGGTTTTTGTGCCCTCTGTCATGCAAGGAGACCCAGTGGACCAAATCCCAGGCTCTCTCAGCATATCCATTTGTCCCTGTTAGCCCTTAAAGCAGAACTGTTTTCTGGAGTCATCTGGCTGTATTACTGCAGTGAAATGGTTTTAGAAATCCCAAGCGTGCTTTGCTTACAGCAAACAACATGTGCAGATGTTCTTTTGTTAACATGGGTACTGGAAGGCAATTGTTTGTGGCCTTATCCTAAAAATCTCAGGGAGCCGTCTGCAGCTATTTAATGTTACCAAGTTTTATTTTTGGGCCTTGTTTTAATAGCCTCTGCTGCTACTGTGAAAAGTTAGCTCAGGAGTATTTAGAATAAGGTTTTGAGATATATATATGTGTATATATACACATACAGAGAGAGATAGATAGATATAGAATGTAATAATAATATGTAATGAATATATGAAATTAAATGGTTATTACATAAAGAAGATAAATCCTTCAGACTTCTAAAATCTGCCTGCACAGCTCACAGTAATGGCAAGTTGTGAAGTACAGAATTTCAGAACAGTGAAGGAAATGGCAATTGAATCATAATGCTGGGTTCATAGCCCCTTCCTCTTGTAAGGGCAGTGAGAGTTGCATCTTTTATTCTTGCAGGATCTGGATGCTGCGCTGCCTCTTATAGAACTTTACAAAGACAAATTGGTGGGGATTGGAGAAGTGAGTGAAATTCTATAACTTGTTTAAATCTCTCCAGCAGCAGCTGTCACTGGAATTACAAAAACTGAGTCAATGCTTGTTTTTCTGTATGTGATAAGAATTGCTATCAGCCTGAACAAGCACTAAGTCCGATTGGTAGTTCTCTTAATGTGCTTTCCTTTATAGCTTTGCTTGATTCCTTCTTTTCCTTTGTTATTGCTAGTAGAAAATAGATGGAATTTATGCTGCTGGAGTTGTTGGAAGATTACATACTTATGCTCTCTCATGTTATACCCAAAGGCAGGTCCTTCCTGCCTTCTTCTCTGACAAAGTTAGGCTAAGCTGTGATTTCAGTACACCACAGTGACTCGTACAGTTCTTTTTTTTAATCCTTCATCTGTCTGTATCCATCTGTTGTCTGCTGTCTTACATTTGTTTATAAATGAATTGAGGCTTTAGGATGGAGTCTGCCTCGATTTGTGTGTTAGTACCAGAGGGATTTGCATCTGGTTCTGCACTGGCTACAGAAGAAGCAGGTTTTGGCAGAGCTTTGTAGCTAAATTTGCCATGTTGTACTGTCTATGAAGAACTTCTCTTCATCTAACTGTGAATGGGACTGCTTTGACAAACATTACATTTTGCCTGAACATGCTTAGATCAAAAAAGTATAGAATTAATGGGTAATTTTTGCTAGAGATTGGACTAAGGCTATGGGTTCAGGTCAGAAATTTTGCTTATACTGGAGATCCATATTTGAGACTTAATCTGACATAATATTCAATAGAATGTAAACCCCCAGAAAACCAGTTGCAGACTAAAATGTTAAATACCCTTGTTAGTAGCTGTCTGCCCACAAATGCTTTCATAGTTGAAAAGCTTATGGTTGAGAATGCATTTTTTTTTTAATTTAAGCTGCAGCTGAGCTCATTTTAATTGCAGTCTCTAGTATACATATTTTGAAATGCTTTGCAGTTTTGAAGCATGGTATGCCTTTGTATGTTTAATTACAGTTTTGTTAAGTGTTAGGTCTGTAAAACTTTTCCCTTCTCTTCTTGTACTGTAGGTTGGACTAGATTTCACTCCCAGATTTGCCAGCACCGATGAACAGAAGGAAGGACAAAGACAGGTTTTGATCAAGCAGATTGAGCTGGCAAGAAGACTGGATTTGCCATTGTAGGTTTTGTTTGTACCAGAAGGAGAATTTGCCAGGTCTCAGTAACATGTTGAAATACTTCCCAGGATTTATGGTTATTAAGTGCCCACAGAACTTTCCTTAGATGGATTAAAGTGGCATAAGTATCCTGTCAGTCTCCACTTTGAGATTTAATTGTAGAGTTTTCTTTATGCTTGCACTTCTGTACAGACATCTTATGTTCCCTGTCCATGCTAAGTTGTTCCTATACCTTCACTAGCTGAAAGGATTAATATATACATCCCTGGGTCTTTTTCTTGATACAAGTTGCAGTATAGATTAATTATTTTCATCCCAAGATACTATTTGTTTATATTTGCAAGAAAAGGAAAGTTAGTTAAATTTCCTAATGCTGGGCCTCTCCTTGCTGTGCAGAAATGTTCATTCCCGCTCAGCTGGAAGACCAACCATCAATCTCTTGAAGGAACAAGGTATGCTTTTAATGCATTTCCTCTGCCATGGCTTTGGCCAACAGGATTTCTCCAGTTGTGCCACGTGCTCACATCAGTTTGTGTGTGTTTAACTCAGGAGTGTGGAAAACACCAATCACTTGTTTTTAAAATTTTAAAAGTTTAATAGTAATAAAATGGTTATAAAAATAGTAATACAATCAGAGTAATAATAATTTGGACAATTTGGATTAGGACAATATGAGACAACAGAAACAAAGAGTTACGGACAGTCCAGGTACCCTTTTCTGGGCAGCACAAGCCCAAAAAAGGACACCTGTTAACAGAGGATTAACCTTTAAAAAATGTAGCCTGTTGCATATTCATACATCTCATACATGATGCATAAATTCCATTCAAACACAGGATTCAGTCTGGTCAGTGTTAACTTCTTCCTCTGAATCTTAACAGTGCCTTTGAGGCAGGAAGAAGTTCGTTCCTTCTGATAAGAGGGCAATACATTATTTTTCTCTGAAAGATTTAGGTGTCCTGTGGCTGCTATCTCGCTGCAAGTCCTTTCTTTAAAAAAGTATCCTACATAGCGTAGTTTCTATTTTAATCTTTTCTATAACCTAAAACTATTTAACACACTACTGAAGAGAATTTATACAGCATTACTTTCTAAAACAACACATATAATATTCGTTTTAATATTTGCGAAAAGCCAATCATAAAATACGCATTTTTCACAGGAGCAATAGTGCAGAGTTTCTGTGTTAATTCTGTATGGGACCAAGGTCCCATTGGAAGCTGGCATGGCAGCCCTGTGTAACCCTGCTGATGAATGTGGTTTGCTTTGTTTCTCCAAGGTGCTACCAAGGTGTTGCTCCATGCCTTTGATGGGAAGCCATCTGTAGCCATGGAAGGGGTGAGAGCTGGATACTACTTCTCCATTCCTCCTTCCATTGTAAGGAGTGAACAGGTAATGTTTTGTTCTGGCTGGGGTCTACTCCTTCTCCATGCATTGCACATTTTTACTTTGGCTGAATTTCTGCCTGGGGCTTTTGCCTTAGCTGGACTTTGGAGGGGGAATTCTGGCTAAAACAGCTCAGCTATTCCTGAGAAACAAGGGGGATTTTTTCTCATTTTATTGTGGTTTCCGGTGAACTCTTCTTCAGAAGATTCTGTCACTGGACTGCTTTACAGCAGGGACATGTCACGTAGAAAAGGAGTAGTTTTTGTGATAGCACTGCTTTCTGTGATAAGCTTAGAAAGAGAGGAAAAAGTTTGATTCAAGTGGAGGGAGGATGAGGGTAGGTACTTAGGAGGAAGGAAAACAAACTGGGGTTGAGAGGTAAAGCAGAGAGGAGGAAAAGGTACACAAATATTATATGCACAGAAAACAGCAAATTAGAATTGCACTGGCAACTCTGTAACTGCAATATAACTGCATGATTTAATAAATAACAATGAATTCAGCTTTGAGATAATAGTACTTTGGATATTTAGAGAATCCTAATTTGAAGGAACTTGTTGAGCAGCTCCTGGTGTTCTTGCTTCTGTTCTTGATAAAATGTAAACAGTGGCACCAAAGTCTTTTGATGTTGCCTCTAAATGTAGGGAATATCCTCCCTTCATGTTTTTTCCCCACAGTTTTAAGTGCATAAAGCATTTAATGGCTGTCTTCTTTTTTCCAAGAAGCAGAAGCTTGTGAAACAGCTGCCACTGGAAAATATGTGCTTGGAAACTGATTCTCCTGCACTGGGGCCTGAAAAACAGGTAGGTGATGGGAGGGAGGGACTTCTGTCTATTTGCATCCAAACCCGCACCTTGTGGAGGTCAGCTACTGGCACAGGATAGTGAAGTAGTCTTCAGTGTGGGTACAAGAGAGGAAAGAGGCTACCAAGGGAACTTAATCCAAGAGGAATGGATACAGTCATTTTTCTGACGATGTGGCTGAAGTTGGGTCAGAAAGTTCTGAATCTGAAACACTTGTGATCTCTAGGGGTCTGTAATTTGATTGGTTTTGTTTGTTTTTCAGGTGAGAAATGAACCCAAAAATATTTACATTGCTGCTGAATACATTGCCAAAATTAAAGGAATTCCAGTTGGAGAAGTTATAGAAGTGACTACACAGAATGCACTAAAAGTATTCCCTAAACTTCAGCACTTTATTAGGATATAAATTCAGAAACTGAAATACGTGATGTTGCTGAAAGTATTACTTGTGGTGTAATTAATAAAACCAATTATTGTACATCTTGTGTTAAAGTGGAGTTTTGCAGTTGGAAGCTCAAGAAGCAAGGAGTGTTACATAGCTGGATGGGATGAAAATAGGGAATTTCTCAAAAGCCTTTGGTGTGCACTGTAATAATCTCATGAATGTGATAAAGACACGTTGTTCCTTTGCATCTTTCATGTCTCTGAACAAATAAGTTTGTAAAGGAGAGCACCATAAAATTGTCAGTTTAGTTTCTCAGACTGCTTGCCAGCTGCTCCTAGTCTGGGAGATGGCCACTGTACAGTGCTTGATGTCCCCTTCACTCCTTGTTTCTGCTGACTGAAAGTCACAAGTTGTGGATCCAGGCATGATAAGAAAGCTCCTGTTACAACTGGCAGCCTGCACATCCCTTTCTGAGCCATTGAAAGAACCCAGCTGGATGGACATTCTCTGTATTCCAAGCTGGCTGGACTCTGAGTGGTGCAAAAACAACATCTTTTCAAAATACAGTTGGAAGGAAAGAATTACAGCCCTTCTACTCCTCTCCTTTTCCCATGTATAAAGTAATAGTTGCTAAGATCTCGGCTGCTTTAACATGGATTTTCTTGGATTTTTAAAATACTTTATTTTTTTAATTGTGTTCAAAGCAAAAAGCCTTGGTTTGGTCTCAGTTCAAGGACTCACTTTTCTGACTGCTCAGTACCAGGAGACACAGGATGTGAAAGGGAGACAAGCTCAATTTTGTGATATCTTAGAGGTGGTCTCTGTGGATTCAGCTATGATGTCCAGTGTCCTAAAGCTGAATGTGGTGCTCCCTTACAGCACCTGTGTGGATGTGGGCCTGTGAAATACTGATCAAAACTTTGTGATTATAAACCAGCAATTGAATGAGGCGGGTTTTATATGGCACCCAACTGTTCTGAGGGCCACTAAGGAAGTGGAGCTTTTCTCTCACTATGGGGAGTTTTACCAGGTCAATGAAGAAAATACACAAGCATTAACTTAATTCATGACCACCTCAGGGGGGAGAAGGGGCCAAAGCTTGCAGTGTAAGTGATGCCCCATCCTAAAGTTTTGTTCTCCTCCACCTCATCTTCCTCAGTTTCTTAAAACCACATTGTCAAGAGGGTTTTTTTTTTGCTGCCTTTATCAGAAGAGCTGTTCTGCCTTTTGATTAGAAGTAGCTTATTAAGTTTAAACATGTGTTCCTAAACAGTTTTTAGCCTGCAGCTAACAACCAAACTTGCACAATTTGTCTCCACTACAACGTGTATTTAGAGCAGCAAACAGCTGGATCTCTGCTGAATGTTTGATCCAGAGGAGCTAGAGTTGTTCCTTACCCTGGATCTGCAGGCACTGTTTCCACTAAAAGGGGTGAAGGACGGCGTTTGCCTGCAGGTGGTGCTAGGGAACAGGTGTGCAATAATATTAGCGTGATTCACTGAATTAATAAACATGTCATTGGAGATGCTAAACATGTGATAGATAGCAGGCAGCCTCACGTGTGTTTCCTGCTGCCTGTGTGTTGGGAAGTCTCCCAGTATTGCTTGGAAATGCAATTATGTGAGAAGGTGCTCTGGGTAAGAAGCCAGGCGGCATCCAAATGCTTGCAAAGTTTTGACCTAATTATTTTTCTCTATGGAATCCTTAGCATTGGATGAAAACACTGGTTTTGCCATAAGGGGGAATATTAAGGAGTCTCCTCAAAATCCCGTCTCTGCAGGGGGGTGGCATTGCTCTGGTTCAGCCTTAGCCTTGCACTAGGATGATTCCTGAGTGTTTGAATCCCTTTTGCTGTGGCAGAAACCTCCAGCACACTCCCATGCTGGAGCTCCTGTGTGGGAAGGGCGCTGCTGAGGGTGGGCAGCCCCCGGGGACCCTGGGGCTCTGGGACAGCCCAGGTCCCTGGGCCCTGCAGCAGCAGGCCTGGCTGCTGGTGGTGCAGGAGCGTGGCTGAGGCTGGTGAAGGAGGCACAGAGTTGCTTCCCCTGGGCCAGGGAGGGCTGGCATTGCAACATCCATGGGCAGGGTGAGCCTGGCAGGAGGCCATGGCAAAACAAACCAGCTCTGTGCTCTCCTTAGACCTGTGGCGCCAGAGCTAAGTCATGGAGTAGGTGACCTGGAGTCCCAGAAAAGGAAAATGCAGTGTCACTCCCACCCTGCCTTGGCATCCCTGACACAACAAGGGTCTGAAGCAGCACCCTTTTCCCAGTGCTGCTGGGAAAAGGGTGCTTTGTTTTGCCTGTGCAAGTTGTGCCCCAGTCCCTGCAGTTAGTCCTGGGGGTGGGCAGCAGGCACTGAAAATAAAGTTGTTACTCTGCATAGGAAAATCTTTAGGGTGCTCACTCAGGACTGGGGGTACTGCTGTACAGTGGTGTCTGAGCTGGAAAACATTGCTGATCCTCAGCAGTCATTCCATAACTTTACCTCAAAAGGGGGATTTAACAGAAAGCTTGGATTTCTGCCTTCATTCCCAGGCTAACGCCTGGCCTGCAGAGGCTGGGGAAGGCTTTGGGGGAGCTGTGTGGCTGTGCACTGTGAAGCCCTTTATCCCCACAGAGGTTGGATTTAGCAACATCAGTGTGTGTCCTGAACCCTGTTGCAAGCCTCTCAGGGTGTCTGGGTAAACCATGCCTTCCCCAAGGTAACACAGGACACTGAAATGGCCAAGGAGGTGTTGGAGGAAGGACACAGTGCAATTTAGTTTTTGGGAAAGTTAGTGGCGACCCAAATTTTCTTTCAACCATGCCACCAATTTTGGAGGTCACACACAGCCCAGGTGACCTCTGTCTCAGAGAGGCGAATGGCACAGATTGTCTGCAGCATTGTGGAAAGTGGTAGGTCTCAATTTCCATCATACCTTCAGCCATCAGCTTTCCTTGGGATGCTACAAACAGTGGATCTGGTTGCACTTTGCAAGACTCCCCATGTCATTTTACCTTGCAGGATGTACATGGAGTGCTAAAAAAGCAAGGAAGGGCTCTATCTGTGCTCGCTGAAATAGTCTTTGGAGGGCTCAGGTGGATCACCCTCCCAGGGCCTTTCTTCTGAAATTTGTTTTTAGCCATGGATTAACAGGGCCTGAATCTCCTGTACTCTGGGGCAAAGTGCTCTGAGTTTTTCCAGAATATGACATGGGAGCAAGTGAGGAGATGGTAATGAGGCCAAGTTGATGAAATACTGCTTATTCCTGCTGTTCATCATGATAAGAGTTTAGACAAATGGACTAAAGACTTTTACCTTTTACTGAGGTGCTTCCAACAGACTCCTATGCAATGCATAGATAGGCACTTAAGAGGCAAAAGCAAACAAATGAATGGCTGGAACTGCAACTTTCATCACTTATGAAGTTCTGCTTTTGTTTGTTTTTTCATTAATGCAGGCTGGGGTTCAATCCTCGGTTCCCATTACAGAGCAGGAAAGTGAATTTGAGAAAGTCACTGGCTTAGCGTAAAGCTTTATTGTTCTCCCCTTTGCTTTCTATATGCAGTACAAAGACACTGCTGAGATCAAAGAAAGGATATGAATTGCCATATTACCCAGTTGTCTCAACATTTTCCTCTTCAGCAGGTGGTTATCCATCTGTTCATTTTCCCTGCTGGGGTTGGCTTTTCTATCAGTGTGAATCTCTTGGGGCATGGGCATGTAAACCCTGCGTGCACTGGGTGGTGACCCCACCATGCAGGGAGTGCCAAGTGCCTCCTCCAGGAGCTGGTGGATTTTTATGCCCCTTTGAGCTCCTGTGAGTGACAAAACAAGGAGGAACCATAGTGAGGATCCAGGTGTTGTTGAACCCTGGGGCAGGGGCTGGTGCCCATCTGCCCAAATGCTTGGTGCTATGCTCAGAGATGCTGCTTGGTGCAAGCACAGGAGATCAGTGTCACCACCCTGCTCAGGTCTGCTGATGAAAACGGGGTGGGATTCCCTTGAAGAAGCAGAAGTGTTGAGGCACTGGTGTTGCTCTGAGGCATGGCACTGAGGACAAGGAGTCTGGAGGAGTGTATCTGATGTCCTACCCAAGTGGCAGAATCAATATATATGGATTTTGTCTGCAGTGTGTGGGTGAGGTAATATGCCTTGTACCCTGCCTCTGAGGGCAGGTGAGGCAGCTGTGTGGTGTCTGTGGGCAGTGATTCACATGAGCCCTGGCTGTGCTGAGGTTGAGCAGACCTTCAGCTGCCCATACAAGGGTGAGTGCAGCTGCCTGAATGACCACGAAGCAGGGCCACATCCCCCTGTTCTGGAAGTGCGGAGATGGAAAAGTGACAGTATGGGCAGTGTGATTGAGGCCCCGCTGCCCAGATATCAGCAGGCAGACGGGCTGGGTCTGTGCCTGGGCTGGCTGTTAAAGCCTGCCTGCAGTGCAGGGAGAGCTCTCTGTGCTCCCCACCCTGCTCAGTCCCTCTGGCCGAGCCCGTGGTGCAGAGCAGCAGCAGAGCCCTCCCCGCGGCCGCTGTCCTGTCTCCTGTCTCCTCTCTCCTCTCCATCTGCTGCGAGGTCCCATGGCTGCCTGCCTGTACTGCACCTGGGCTGCCCTGGCCGCAGGGAATAGCAGCTGACGTGTCCCTGTCCCCTCAGCCCCCCAAAGGCATCCTGACTCCATCCTGTGGGGTGGGGTTCATCCCACTCGGAGCAGAGCAGATGGGCAGCGCCACAGTGCAGGTGAAGTGCCCACATATATTTTGTATTTCTGCAGCAGAGCGTGGACACTGGGTTTAACTTGTTTAGTGTTCCCATATGGACTTTGCATCTGCTCTTTTGGCTGTGCCAGGGCTGTGTGCTTTGTCACCCAGAGTGCAAACAGGTGCTGGGTTCCTTGTTGGTGCCCAATCACACCCGAAAGTACATGATGCCACATTGATAGAAGTTGTTTCACAAGCAGCACAGCCCCAGGGATTTATGATCTCCTCACCACAGCGATCCCAATCTCATCCCCATGTTCTGTGATGCTCCCATTACAGCCCAGCAATCCCAGGGCTGCATTTCCAGCTCCCAGTGTTTCTCCCTGATCTCTGCCATGGTACAACCAGCTCCCCCATGTACCTTCTGGACTCTGCTTGTCATATCACCTTGGCTTTCTTCTGTGTCCCTGTAATTCCCATGTCTCTTCCATGGTGCCCACCCCGAGCCTGTTGGATTGTCATTTAGGCAAGATTAGTCTGGGTATTAGTCATGTTCGGATAGCTGCTGGCATCAGACTCAGCGCTGGGTGTGTGACTTCTCTTGGTGGCCACAAGAGGGAATGGGGACAGTGTCAAGTACCTGTCCAAACTGCCACAAACCTTCTAGGGACTTTGTACCTCCAAGACGTTTGTCTCTTTGCCACATTTTGTTGACCATTGTACAAAACCTCTGAGTTGTGGGTGTGCTAAGGGTCAGCATGTTAAATGAATTCTATAGAAATGTGTGTGCGTGGGATGCTGCATCTCCTGGGTGGAATTGGACCTGTTGCTTGGAGCCTCCTAGGTCTGCTCAGCCTATGAGCACTGGTGAACCTGTGGAATGGACCTGGGGTTATCTAGCAGGAAGGTCTGTCCTTGTGAAGTGCGCTGCCTGGAGAGGGCAGCTTTGAAGTGCTGCTTGGCACTGCCTTTATTGTTATAACCATATAGAGAGAGTGTTTTTGTGCTCAGATCATTTCTGGACGCACAACAAAGGGTGAGGAAGCAAACAAATGGAGTGCTGTGGGAACAAGTTAAATGGAGCACCATGTGGGGAGTTCCAATCACAACATCACCAGGTAACTTCCCATTTCTCTAGGGGTCATTATTCCTGCCTGGAAAAGCCAGGGTGGAAACTCAGCTCTGTACTACACAGGACTTCTGTGCTGGATTGAAGCAATGGTGGGTGCACGTGCACTGGGCTAATGGGTGTATAATGTGCACAAGCAAATGTCAGCACTGTCCAAAATAATCCCTCCTGTGCTCCTGGTGAGTGCAGCACATCCATTGACAATCTTTGTGTGTGACATTTATCCAAAGATGGCATTTCTTAACCAGAACATGTAGGTATTTGATTTATTTACAGTTCTGTGCAGAAAGCAAACCCAAAACACAGCCCTGTACCCTTTGAGGGAAGTTAACTCAAGCCCAGCCCAAACAGCACAACAGCCCAAAGTGATGAAGGGCTTGGCTGAAAAGGCAGTGATTTGTGGGACTGGGCTGGAAGGCTGGCTCAGCAAGACCTGCTCCCTGGTGCTGACAACTGCCTTTCCTCTGGAAAGGACATGGGACCAGCTGCCAGAGACCTTTTAAAAGGTTTCTCAGAGGTTTCTCAGCACTTAAAAGATGAGGCTCAGTTCAGCCAAATGATGAAGAATGGGACCTTTCTTTGCTCACTAGCAGAGTTACCTGGACTAACATCCCTCCAACCCCCTTTGAATGTATCTTTTAATTTTGTTCTCAAAGGACTGAGTAATTAGGTTATTTAGAAGCTGTCAGCAACGCAGGAGACTGGAAGCCTCTGTCCTGGACAGTCATTTTCATGGTCTGCTTTTCAAGTTGTGCCATAATACAGTTTTGTATTGTGGCTTTGTTTGCCATGGCTCAGCTGGTTTATTACAGGCCATGGAATCTGTTCTGCTCTTCAAGAAACACAAAGTTAAAGCTGGAGGCCATTGCTGAGGTAATCTGCTCTGATTTCTGCAGAACCAGAGGGTGCTTGATTTGGCTATGTGGAAACTGTCTGAAGCTAACTCATTGTAACCTCTGACTGCTTACACTCCTCTGCATGAATAGATATGAAATGAGTTAAGATTAAACCCCAAAACTTCATTTTCTTGGCTAAACATCCAGGAGTAAAATGAAAATTGCAAAATCCCACAACGGGAGCATATTGATAGATGTCTGAAATGCTAAAGTCTTCCTGCAATGAAGACATTGTAGGGAAGCTACTGAAGCTACTTTAATCTGTGCCAGGAGTGTTTTTGCAGCTGTTACCACATTTTCTTGATTTTTATTATTTATATGTTACTATATTTCAAGGTTTGTTGTCTTTTGAAGGGTGCTGTCTGCTGCTCTGTTTTTTCTCTGATAAAAGCTTCTGCCACTCTCTTGAGAAAATGAAGCCAGCAAAGGCTTTAGATCCCCCCATTTTGAAGTTCATCACGTTTCATGAAGTTTTAGATGACTTTTTGTGTGGATTGGGCTGGACTTCACTCCATGGGTTGTGTCCATGGCTCAGCAATGTGAGGAGCAGCAGAGAGCCCTGTGCAGCCCCTGGCACAGCAAAGCAGCTGGACTTGGACTTGCCTGAAGGAGTCAGAACCTTTCCTTTGTATGTGGGACTTTAACTAGGCTCAACACCTGTTTCCTGCATCACAGCTCCACAGGCATCCCCTAAAGA
Organism: Camarhynchus parvulus; assembly: GCF_901933205.1. Taxonomy (NCBI): domain Eukaryota; kingdom Metazoa; phylum Chordata; class Aves; order Passeriformes; family Thraupidae; genus Camarhynchus; species Camarhynchus parvulus. Next base: position 21,572,148 of record NC_044573.1, on the reverse strand, counting down.
GCACTGGTGATTGTTTTGAAGTTTATCTAAGTGTTCAGTGGTTTGAGATGAAAAGACAATCATACTTGTGAGCCCTTATATCTAGGAGCATGGTGTCTTTGCCAAAAGCCAACTGGAAAACTGTGCCTCTGATGAGGATGTGGCAGACTTCCTAGCCCTTTCCTCAAGATTCTCCCAAAGGAGACTGCTTTTTATGGCTCTTCATCTCAGAGGCTCAAGGTTAGTACAGACCTAGTAACATAAGGAATCCCCAAATACACCTGAAAATTAGTGAAACCAAGACCAAGGAGAGCACTGTAACTTTGGGGGAGGAGTGGTGAAGGTAGGGGAGCAAAACAGCCACAGCATTACCCAATATAGTGGATTTTTTTTAAATTATGGAAGAAAGTATGATTTTGTGAGGTATTTTTTCTCCCTGCGGACTATTTTAAGCAGATATGTATATGCCAAATTTTACTCATCTAATGGGGAAAAATACATCCTTTCCACACTTTAAAAACCAATATCTTAAAATAAAATGTGACAGAAGGCAACAGAATAGAAAAAAGTGCCCTGGACTTGGGAGAGAGGCAGCTGAGCAATTGCAACAAAGACTTGCAAGTCCCATTTGGGACCAGGAAGGTGCTAAATGAAAAATGTGCCCATTGCCAGTCCTCTGGTGACTGGTAAGTTAACTTGGTGGTCCTTGCCCACCTACCAGTGGGTCAGGGGAATCTCAGCAGCCATTTCACCATATGGAGGGCAGGGTTAACAAATCCAAGCTCTGCATTTTTCAGTGGCTGTAGTTCTGCTTAAAGTCTTGGAGCATTCTCATCCAACTGTATGAACAGGGCTTGGGCTGCTCAATTCTGCAACCTGATCCCAGCTCCCTGGCTTTCATAGGTACACTGTGGATGTTCAGGACATGCTGCTCCATAACTTTGCTGGGACACAGTCTGTCATCCTAGAAAAGCTGGTTATTATTCTTCTTTTATTATTTTTAAATTATTATTATTATTTTCTTGCTAGTACTTTTTTCCCTCTTGCCATTACAAGGCTTGATCAGGTTAATCCTTGCAGAGTTCCTGGAAGTCATTTCAGCGGGGATATAATTGGATCGCATGAGCCTTCGCCTTTTGCTCTCTCTCTTCCAAGTATAATTTTCCAGTATCTGAATCAATGTAAAAGTAAAAGTAATGCTAGCAGGGATGAGGAATTGGCTGGGGCTGCCATGGAACATATCAATGCCCATGTTTCCCTTTGGAGTGATAATGAGACGCTGGGATTTTTTTGATTTTGGAAAAAAAACGAGAAAGAGAAGTCACATAGTTTGAAGCTAAACCTCCTAGAAGCTGTTGTTTTGAAAAAAACCTGCCCATCTTGAAACTAGAGGCACAATTCTTTTTCAGTATTCCTCAGATAAAACCAAACATTTCTACACTTCTAACGGGAAGGCTCAGTATGACATTCTCAATGAAATAGTTTGGTGTTTGTAAATAAATACAATTTCCCAAACATGTAGGTATCTTCAGTTCCTCAATAAATGCAGCCTCTGCCAAGCTCACTCCTTGTCAGGGAGCAGTGGCAGCTCCACCTTCACCACTGTCCATCCCAACATCTCCCAGCTCTGCTCTTGCCCCAGGCTCTGGCTGCTCTATCCCCTCCCTCTGCTCTGAGCAAGGGGAACAAGGCTTTTGCTTCCAGCACTGACTTTTATCCTGGCAGTAGCTGAGCTGACAGGAGTCACCAAGACTGCCAAGTCTGCCTGGGTAAGGGAGGCAATCAGAGCTGTCCCTATCCCTTCCCTTGGGCTGGGAGGAGGGATGCAGGGATGTCCCTGAGCAGGGCACTCTGAGGCTGCAGCCAGCCCCTGGCTGTGATGGTCTTTCACCAGGGTGTGAAACTGCCCTGTGCCTCCCAGCAGCTCTGTGGGTCTGCCTTCTGGCACCCAACATCACCTTTGTCCTGAGCACAGCTCCCAGGGACAGCAGAGAGGAGAGAGCACTCAAAGCACAGTTATTCCCAGGACCCAAGTTATTTCCACTTCATTCCCCTCCTAAGGTTTCTAAAAGCTTTGAACTGTTGGTACTGTCTGAGGTCTTAAGGGACACAAATACTCTGTTCACTCTGTGTTTGCAGTTCATTGGAATTGTAGGATTATCTCCAAAGGCTTAAACAGTCTGAATGCCATTCTGGCAGAGCTGGGATGTATTTTGCATGTTGCTGTATGGATTGCTGCAGTGAGACTGCTTCTCATGGGCCATTCTCTCATGTTTATATCCCCACCTGCACTGGTGCAGATAAGAATAAATGGCCTCAAGCTGCACCAGGCAAGGTTTAGATTGGATATTAGGAAAAACTTCTTCGCTGAAAGGGTTTTTGAGTGTTGGAACAGGCAGCTCAGAGAAGTGCTGGAGTCACCATTGCTGGAGGTATTTAAGAGACATGCAGATGTGGCACTAAGGGACATGTTTAGTCGCGGACTTGGCAGTGCTGGGTTCACAGATGGACTAGATGATCTTAAAGGTCTTTTCCAAAATAAATTCTGTCATCCTACATTTAAGAGCCACAGGGTACTCACAAGACAGATAAACAATTTTTACGTGGACACTATGTCACCATGATATTTTATGAAAAATCCTCTTGCTAGGATTTTTTCTCCTGAGAAGCTGAGAGGCCTCAGAAACAAAATGTAAACAATGATCATCTGCTGCTGTGGAATGCAACAGGTGCATCTTTGATTGGTCTCATGTGGTTGTTTTTAATTAATGGCCAATCACAGCCCAGCTGTCTCAGACTCCCTGGTCAGTCACAAGATTTTATTATCATTCCTTTCTATTCCTTTCAAGCCTTCTGATGAAATCCTTTTTTCTACTCTTTTAGCATAATTTTAATATATCATTTTCTTTTAATATAATGTATATAATAAAATAATAAATCATCCTTCTGAAACATGGAGTCAAGACTCTCATCTCTTCCCTTGTCCTGGGACCCCTGTGAGCACCACCACAACACTACAGCTGTTGGGCTGATGCCATCTGCCTGCTGCCCCAGTGAAACACTCTGATGAATGTATTTGTGGACTCCTCAGGGATGTCAGGAGCTGGGTGACTGCTGGAGGTGCTGAGTGCCCTCCATTCCCTGTGGTCCCACCAGGAGCTGGGGGTGGTGCTGAGCTGGCCAGTGTACAGGCTGGAGGTGGGAGCAGAAGGCCAGGCTCTCTAAACATCTGGATGAAGTAGATGTTGTCACTCACACGCAAAAAGTTCTACATGCTCTGGGGTTGTCCTGGCACAGGAGCTGCCCACTGGTTGATACGGGCACTAAGTTTGTATCCTCTGACAGTAAAAGAGAGGGAGTTTTCTGTGAAAGGTGCTGGGTTTGCAGCTAATCTGAAATAGTTTATATCTTGCAGCTGTGATGCAAAAGACTACTGTTCAAAAGGGTCTTTGGAGAACTCTTGGAGTGCTTTCCCAACACAGGAGTTCCAACAAGGAGAGTCCCTGGTGTCTGTCTGTCTGACTTCCTGTTAGAATGATTAACGTTCCTGCAATGTCAATGCATTTTCCATAATGTACTCTCACAGCCAGGGTCCTGGGCAGGAATCTTTTATTGTTACCCAGTCTAAACATAAAAAATCCTGCTGGTTTTCAGTTAAGCTGAGGTCAGCCAGCATCTTCCCCATGGAATGCATGTAGACCTTCAGAGGCTCTCTTCCTGCTGATAACCTCTTCAGAGACAAATCGGGAACTTCAAGCTGTTACTAAATATTTGGTTTTCCTCAACAGTAAAAGTAGCAGTGTTTCTCAAGCTTGGCTGATCAATCTGTCTCTAAGACACATTTTCATACGAGGCTCTTAGTGGCTCCAAAATCACATGTCCCTTCCATTTAATTTTCAAAGGATCTGTGTGCATGGACAGGCAGGTAAAGTGTGATGAATCAGGTGGTGAAGGAGAGTTACACCATGGCTTTTCAAGAGCATAGTTTGTTTTTTTTTTTTTGTAACTCTGAGACATCCTAGAAGTGAAGATTTTATTGTTGTTGCTCTGAAAAGTGGTTTCACCAGCTGCTTGCTCCCCATTCCTATGCAGCTGGGCAGGGAGCAGGAGCTCTCAGTGGACATTCTGCATGCACAGAAGGCTCCCTCTGACTTAGTCACTTGTGGTGCTGCTGCAGCCAACAGAGACAACTCCCAGATTACTGAATTCTTGTAAGCTGAGTTGCTAAGTGGAGTGTGTTGGTGGAGTCCTACACATCTCCAGGTGTGTGTTTGGGGCGGGATGAACTGCAGCCCAGCAGTTCCTCGGGCTGTGGGGGAGCACACCCAGATGCCTCTGACTGCATCTGCACAGCTTCTCCATCCCTCCTGTTCCTCAGCCCTCTGATGGTCCAGGCTGATGTCACCTGTCAGCTTTTTGGTGATCTTTTAGCAAGGAAATGAACCCAAGGCATCAGGATTGCCTGAGAGCACATTGCTGTGCTGGTGTATCAGTGCAGGGAATCTGTGATGTACCGCTGAAAATGCCTCCAAGCCTTTCCCCAGATTTAATAACCTTCTAGTGAACAAGTGCTGATCAAAAATGAGAATGTTCATCTGAGACAACCCTTCTACAGATCATGCATTTTATTAATTTTTTTTTTGTGGGCATATATACTTTTCTTACTGTGCATAAAGGATTCAAATGAAAGTTACATTTTTTGTAATATATGAAGAGCCTGTTCATCTTGGAAAATAAGAACCCAATAAATTTTGCCAACTATATTTGTTGACATGATTACTTTTTTGTATTAAAATTTTATTTTGTGTCAGTAGTTTTTCCCCTGCTTGCTTTGCTAGGAAACTCAGGGGTAAAATTCCATTACATATATGAAATTGATAGGTAGCTACAAAAATAAAAGCAGATGGCAGCCAAGCAGAAGCGCCAGATGTACATTTCTGCATCTTTTGTATGGGTTGAGACACTCAGGAACACAAATTTCTATTGTTTACAGTAGAGAAGTTAATTACCCATATTTTAAAATTCAGAACTTTTCTCTTATATATTCTTGTCAGTACATCAGAAATTGAACCCAGGTCATTGGCAACATGCCTACTGTGGGCAGTCACATTCCCAAACTGGGGTGGCCAGACAAACTCCTGGAGCTACAAACAAATTTCAGGCAGGTGCCTTGAGTTGGAAATGCTTTTTCTTCAGTTGAGGGTTCTGGCTTTACCTTGTGGGGAGACTGGGCAAATGTAGCTGCAATGAGGACTGCATAGGAGGAAAAGGATGTTTACATTTCCCCCTGAATTCTCTCTGAGCTTTCCACCAAGACATTTAGGCGTGTGACTTTCCAACTCTTTATTTCAAGTCCAGCTTATTGAGCTTTGTTTAATTTCCAGTTAAATTGTTCATTTCTAGCTCAGTTGGAACTTCAGATCTTTTGTTCTGAAATCCCTTTCTTGAGGTGCTGTGGTTTTCTTTTTTAAACAACTCATCTGGGAGACAAGGACCTGGTGCACTCCTGTCATGTAGGTTTTCTCTGCATGGAGAGATCAGCTTTTGCCTTGACAATCATAACCAAGATATAAATGCATTGTAAAATAAAGTTTAATTTTTTTCTTGAAGACTGATACATGGTTTGAAACATTAAAACCCAAAGATCTGAAAGTCTTCACTGGGTGTCTGATGTACATAAAATTTCTTTAGGGTTGTTTTAGAATTGCTGGAATTTTGGCAAGATTCCACAATCTCCATTTCAGACTCCTAACCTTGGCCTCATATTTTTCCAAGAATGGACTGACTTGTGGGGCTTTTATGGGGGGCTTAGATACCATTTTGAGGTTTGGAAGGAGGACACAACTAGGAATTGATATGACTGAGATAACCCAGCTAGGGGTGTCCAAAAGCTAATAACACCCTGAAAGCAACACTCTACAGCTGAGTTTCCTGTATTTTGTGAAATGCCCTGGATGGAATTTAAAAGGCTCCTTCTGAGCCATTTTTTTTTGTACAAACATGCAGCTGCTGCAAGATGAATTTTTAGTTTCAAAATAATTGTGAAGATACACTCTTCTTTCAATGGCACATATGCTACAGAAGGAGTAAAAACATTACTGCAAGTAAGGGTTTGGCATTTCTAATTGCTTTTTTTCTCCAGCCCAAAAATTTAAGTGTAAGGTCCCTGCCTGACTTCTGGAATGTGGATACAAGGAAATAATTTTTGTGGAGTAAATTTGTATCACATACATGCCAGTGACTTCCTGATACATAAGAGGTATTTTGGCCTTTTCAGAGCATTCAGGAAAATAACTTTGTTACTGCTTGGGTGTACATGAGAAATTTCTGGCTCTATCACTAATAGGAGTATTCAGCAGAGCCTAAGTTTTCAGTTAGAGGGTAAATTTAAAACAGAGGGCAATTTTAAGCTAAGCTGTGCTGTAAACCTTGATATCAGTGTTCTGTTTTTAGCTTTATAAATTGTCCATGAAATGTAGAAATCCAGGGACTCACATTTTAAGTGAAATGCTACAATGGTTGTTTCTCCTGGGTCACTTTCTCTTGCTGGGCAACTTTGTCCTTGGCCTTGCTTTTTGAACAAATGGCTGTAAATCAGAAGTAATGCTCATGAAACCTATGAAATACAGCAAGAGATAAATATCAAAGCTTTGCCATTGTGAAAAACGCCAATCACTTGTTTTTAAAATTTTAAAAGTTCAATAGTAATAAAATGGTTATTAAAATAGCAATATAATTAGAGTAATCATAACTTTGGACAATTTGGATTAGGACAATATGAGACAACAGAAACAAAGAGTTACGGACAGTCCAGGTACCCTTTTCTGGGCAGCATGAGCCCAAAAAAGGACACCTGTAAACAGAGGATTAAGCCTTAAAAAAATTAGCCTGTTGCATCTTCATACATCTCATACATCATGCATAAATTCCATTCAAGCAAAGGATTCAGTCTGGTCAGTGTCAACTTCTTCCTCTTAATCCTAAACGGTGTCTTCGTAACTGAGCGAGGCAGGAAGAGTTCATTTCTTCTGATAAGAGAGCAATAAATTCTCTTTCTCTGAAAGATTTGGGTGTCCTGTGGCTGCTATTTCGCTGTGACTCCTTTCTCTAAAAAAATATCTTACATAGCATAGTTTCTATTTTAAGATTTTTTTATAACCTAAAACTATATTTAACACATTACTGAAGAGAAATAATACAGCATAACTTTCTAACATAACACATATAATATTCATTTTAATATTTGCGAAAAGCCAATCATAAAATATGCATTTTTCACAGCCATCATGTTGTAAATTTGGTTTGTCTTTTCCTTTCTTTCTTAGGAAGGTGCTGCTGGAGATAAATGTCCCCAGGATGCAAAAGCATTGGTTGTACCTCACCAAAATCAAACTTTGGGTTTGATTTCACTGAGACCAGCGCAGCACAGCAAAGATGGATCTGCCTCTTTGCCCATCTGCTGTAAATAAACTTGCTTCTCTCTGGAAGAACTCTCCTTCCCGGAGTTGGCTGGCATCCACTGCCTCTTTCCTTTCCCCTGCGGTTCCCTGGTGTCTCGTTGCTGCTTCCGTGCAGGAAGCCCATGACAGCGAGTGCGCCGAGCCCGTGGCTGCGCAGCGAGGGCACACGATGCTCTCGGGCACGGCGGTGGTGGAACCCAAGATGTGCCGGCCATTCTTAGCACAGGGCGAGTCTGAGCCGTCCTCTGAGCTTGTGAGCAGGCAAGGTGCAACAGTAGGGAAAGGAAGAACGGGAGAACAGAGCCTATTTTCGTCTGGTTTTAAGGAGTAAATGCCATCTTTGGATGGACTTTGAGATCATCCAAATTTCGAGGGAAAAAAATGTTAAATGAAGTCAGTCAAATAATGTTAAATGTAGATCAGTGTTTGTACCTTCTTCCAAAAGAACAAGAATAATTTAGGATGCTAACACTCCATCTATTCCACCAGCCAAAGCGTCACAGCCCTTTCCCTGACCCCAAGGGCAACACACAGCCTGTGCCAGAGCTGAAAGGCCAAGCACTGGCACAGACAGAGTCTCAGCTGTGTTTTCAGCACACAACATGTAATATGGATATACACTCCTAAAGTAAAAGCCAGTTATTCTGTTGCTTTGACAATGTTTGTTTCAGTTCCCAATATACTTCTTCCTCTTGAGGTCCTGTTTAAAAAAAAAAGCTCCATTGCTAGAGTACTTAGGACAAGTCAGGTAGAGAAACTGAGAGAAATTTACCAAACGTCTGATCTTACAGAGGAAAACAAAAAATAAATCAGCCTTTTTTTTTTTTTTGGCATGAATGAGAGAGGCAAGAAGGGCCTGAATCTGACGAAGGTAACTTTATTTTTGAAGAGCAGATTTCTTGCACACACCTCTTACCTGCAAATTCAGGACTACTTGCAGTAGTCTCTAAAATTCCATGGTGCCTGCAATCATTGCTACTGTTGCTCAGCTAAGTGCTCAGGGAAAGCAAACATAGCCAAATTAATAGTTTGAAACACGTGTCCATATTATCATCTATACTGTAAATAAGATTAGGAGCTGTGGCTTACATAGGTCAACAAGTCTTGAGTAAAATACCTACTCCTAATTAGTCAGGGTACTTAGGACTGGTGGCTGAGTGTATCCACAGCCCAGACAGATCTGATTAGGCTCTGACATACCCATGAACAATGTGCAGTGTGTTATTTGCTGAACATGGTCCAAACTATTTCCCACAGAAACCAGTAAAATACTATTAACATTGTTAGCAAACTTAAATATTTCTGTATTTTCTTATTATGCTTTGGAGAATAATCTGTCTCCTTATTGGGGGACACTGTCTGCAGCAGCAGAATTCCAAACAGTGACAGGGGCTGCCAGACACTGCTCCCGTGCAGACATGGACCGGGCAGGGTCTGGGGGAAGATTGCTTACTGAAGTGATATCCACTGCACATGAGCCAGAGGGCCAGTTTTCTGGGGTATGTGTCAAATCAAATTTCAGAGGTTGAGTAGAAACAAGGAATGTTTTGCCTGAGGCTCTGGAGGCAGTGAAGGGCTGGGGTGGATGCACACACCCTGATAACGCACTGTACTGACCACCCTCTGCTGCAGTCTGGGCTCTGTCTCTGCCCATCCGTCTCTTATCACTTCAGTACATTTCTCTGCATCACCACCACAAAGAGACAAATCTTAACAGGGCAGGGGAAGGCCCTGGATTTTCCCAGGATGTGCTGGAAGCGGTGTGGCCTATGTGTCCCTGCACAGACGGTGTAGCAGCCGAGCTGCCCTGCCTGTGCCCAGGAGGAGGGCTGAGGGATGGGCCACAAAGCAGCAGGCTGTGCCCACCCAGCCTGGCCTGGGCCAGCACACCAGCCACCGAGAAGGTTACAGGAAGGAGGTGATGCTGCTCCTTCCTTGGAGGTGTTGTGGGGATTACTCATATCATTACTTGTCACTGTAGCACACGAAACAACATGAGCACACACACTGCTGCTCTCAAGGTGAAGAAAAGGGAAGTTAATTTTCTGACTCCAACATTTTTATATATATCATATATAAGATTTATATATGATAGTTTTCCAAAAGTGACAGTGGATTGGAGGGTGGAAGTGCCACCTCTCTGATGACACTGGACAAACTAATAGTCTATCAAATTTCTCTTCCTCCATAAAACAATGCAAAGCAATAAGTTATTTACAGAAAGTGTGCGAGAAAGTTTGCTACAAGAATATAAACATCAGAAGGCTTAGAAAACCTTAAAAAATCAGAGTGACATCTACTATCACCCCATCATTCTCATGCAGCCAGCTAAAGTCACACAGCCTTTGTAACTTCGGTTTAAAAGACTTAAAGAAGTGTGAGTCTCTGTCTGTGTGTACACAGCAGTCAGCACTCAGATATTGGGATGTGGGGATTGAAGCGGAGCAGGACAGGAGCAGGAGTGCAGGGATTGTGCAGATAAGGAACCACGAGAAAGATGGACAAAGAAAACGGGAGCAGAGGTGTGAACAAAACAACTATATCTCTGTATCTAATCTCTGTATCTCTCTCTCTATCTCTCTATCATCTATATCTATCTATCTATCTAGCTAGCTAGCTAGCTAGCACTCTAGCTAGCTATCTATCTAGCTATCTATCTAATCATGTATATACCTACATGCACACGCTCCCAGCACTTCCCAGCAGCCCGGACTGCAGTCCCTGCCCCCGGAGCCCCCCACGCCCTGGGCAGCGCTGCCGGTCCCGGCCGGTCCCGCCCTCCCTGGGGCCGCCTCCCGCTCCGCCCGCCGGGCACGGTTCTGGCCCGGCCCCGGGGCGGGGCGGCGAGCGAAGCCGGGGCCAGGTGACCTTGGCAGGCAGAGCGGGGCTGTGCCCGCCGCCGGGGAAGCTGGGTGCGGAGACGGCCGAGATGGTGGAGGACGGCGGCGAGGAGGAGGCGGAGGGGGAGAGCGGGGAGGTGCCGGCGGCGCCGCTGCAGCAGCAGCGCTGCAATGGCTTCCTGCCTGGCAAGGAGGCGGCGGGCGGCGGGCAGCGAGCGGCCCCGGCGGCCCCGGAGGCCGAGGAGATGCTGGCGGCGGGCGGCGAGCGGCGGGAGGCGCGGCTGGAGACGCGGCTGTCGCGGCGGCGGCTGGCGGTGCTGGCCGTGTTTAGTTGCTACTCGCTGGTGAACGCCTTCCAGTGGATCCAGTACAGCATCCTCAGCAACGTCTTCGCCGGCTTCTACGGCGTCTCCTTCACGCAGATCGACTGGCTGTCCATGGTGTACATGGTGGCCTACGTGCCGCTGATCCTGCCGGCCACCTGGCTGCTGGATGCCCGCGGGCTGCGGCTCACGGCGCTGCTGGGCGCGGGGCTCAACGCGCTGGGCGCCTGGCTCAAGTGCGGCAGCCTGGCCCCGCAGCGCTACCCGCTCACGCTGGCCGCCCAGGCCGTGTGCGCCGTGGCCCAGGTCTTCATCCTGGGGCTGCCCTCCCGCATCGCCTCCGTCTGGTTCGGCCCCACCGAGGTCTCCACCGCCTGCGCCGTGGCTGTGCTGGGCAACCAGGTAGGGCCGCAGGGGAGCGAGGGGGGCTTGGAGAAGTGGGCTTCCTTGGAGTTCGGCTTAACGTGGTGCTTAAGCGGGAGAAGGCTTCCTGCAGGATGCGGTGCTGGGAGAGCGGCCGGGTGAGGAAGCGGGGCTGCCCGGGCCATGTGCAGCTCCCACGCTTCCAGCAGCTGCCGCCAGTACAGCAGCCGAGAGAGAGCCTTTTCACAAGTGGTCCTGCTCCACTTCCTCTTTCTCTTGCATTTTGGCGCTTGGATTCATTTGACTGAATCCAGCCCCGGTTGAACTACGTGAACTTTCATGAAGAGCCCCAGCGACAGCATATATTGGTTTCTGCTTTTTAAAATATGGCCTCTAATTGCCAGGTGCCAGTAGTCAATACCCTGGTGACTCCTGAAGGTTTGTGTAACGCTGTGATAGTTCACATCACTGTTGGGAGCTGATAACTGAATCATGGATTTCCTCAAGCTCCCTGGTCCTGGCCAGTTTCAGAAAGCTGGAACAGGTGCATCTGAAAGCACAGGTGCAGGTATGATACTTTTTCCTCCTTCAGCCTAATTCTCACCTCTTGCCACTGTCCCGGCTTTTTTTTTTCTTTTTTCTCTTGTGGCAAAAAAATGGCTAAGATTCAAATCAGCATCACTGATGCAAGCTGAGGTCATAGGTAGAGTTTGGTTAAGATAATGGGGGATTTTTTTTTTTATCATGTGAGTCTAATGATTTTATGTTTGCGCACTTTGGATTATGACAGCAGTGGCATTCATTTTACATATTTACAGTGAGGGTGTACCTAAACCTAGCTGATTCCCCATTAGCTGATACCTGGCTGTTCACAGTTCTTCCAAAACATTTTTTTTTGCATTAAAGGTTTCCAGTGGACAAGTTAACTGTCTCTTTTGGACTGAAGATTTCAGAAATTGTTGGTTGTTTCAGCAGTGAGGCAAAAATTTTGGATCTGTATCCTGGTATGAGGTTAAATGTTTCCTTGGCAGCTAAATTTCCTCTCTTTCTGACATGCACCACTCCTCCCAGTAGCAAGGAGTTACCGGGATTTCAGTTCTGCAGTAGAGTGTCAAGTATCCAGCTTGGAGCCCGAAACTGATGCTTCACTGGGATGCTGAGGTGTGGGGTTGGAGTGGTGCAGGACAGGAATGGGAGAGCAGGGATTGTGTGGATGGGAACCACGAGAAGGATGGACAAGGGAAACAGGATCAGGATGCGAACAAAGTAAGCCGTGGATATTTCTGGAGTGTATTCCCCTCCAGAAGCTAGGACTGATCTCAGTGTGCCTGCTGAAATGTGTCAATAGAACAACAGAATTTCTCTATTCTCGTGTTTTACTTCCTTAAAAAAAAAAAAAAACCTGAAAACTCTCAATAGCTAGATTGAAAAAGTAGCAAGAATTTAGGCACTTGGAATTTAGAAGTAAAGTCTGTGTATCCCACTGCAGTTCCCTTCTGCATACACATTCCTGCTGGGTCTCCCTGTCCTGATAACTGCACAACGTGAACTGTGTAACAGAACGCCGCTCACTGTACTGGGCAATTGCACAACCTGAACTGTGTCATAGAGCAGGTTGCTATAACCCACCCAGCTGCTGGTCATCAATTGCTTATCAGATTGCTTATCACACTGCTTCAGACTGGGTGAAACTTCAGAGCTACAGGGCTGGCAGGGACAGCAGGCAGGGGAGGAACAGAGCAGTTATCAAAATTTAGATCTCACTTCTTTGGGATGCTGATCGTTTGCAGCTGGAACACAAATCACTGGGAATGCAGGATGTACCTGCCAAGGCTTGTTTGGAGTGCCAGATCTCCACAAGTATTTACCATCTTAAATGAGGAATGCCAAACTCATTGGAACACTTTGTTCTGGCCTTAACCTCTCTAGATGTAAATGATGGAAAATGGTATCACTCGGCTTTGTTGGAACACTGTGGGTACTGCACTGGCTCCTCTTGGGGGAGGAAAAAATATACCTAAAGAAAAAAGTAGCTGTGTGCTCAGTTCGTGTTTGTAGGGTTCATATACTGAAGAGTGAGGACAAACGGAGACAAATTCTTCCTGGGACCACTGGATACTGTGTCAATATGATGGCCTGGGGAAAAAAGGTAGCAAAACCCTCATCAGGGTATGCACAAAGGGTGTTTTGTAAGCACAGTGGCTCTAATGTAGTGTGCTTTCTGATTGTTGGACTTGCTACCATAACAGTCTTTGGTGCTCTTCTTAAATTTAATTTTACCTAAAATAAATGTTCCAACACTTTAAAAAGCTGCTAAGTTTTGGGGAGCAGAAGAAGGAAATTGGAGAATAGTTCAGGACTTGTTCCTTCATGTTTTAAAATGCCTTATATATATACCCAAAATTTCAGTTCCTGTTTTATGTCTCTTTAATGCAAAATCAGTTGTTATGTTGGAATTTACTCCACACACAAATACTACTTCATTCTGTGATTTTTATTTATTTCCTTAGCAATAATTGTTGAGTTTGGTCTTAATAAGAATATTCCTTTTCTCTGCTCTGTCTGTTCTTCGGTGAGCCTTGCAGTCAGGCTTTACTGTAGTGGCAGGAGCATGACATCAAAGAAGAACATTTCTACAAGGGTAGCTGGAATCTTGTGTCATCTGTAGTCCTTCAGTTGCAGGATGACTGATAAAAAATTATGTTCATGCGTGGTGTTTTCACTTCCTGTGAAAGGTTCTTGTATATGTATGAAGATTCTTGTACAAGCACTATGTGTACTGTACATATATACACTAGGTGTGGTATTGTAGTTCAATGGAGAAGTGGGAAGGTTAAACCTGAGTTATGGAAGATCAGGTTGTAAAACAACATTGAGAGCAAGTGGCTCAGAAGTGTGATACTAAAGTTTTATCAGTGCTTACTATTATAACAATTCTGAATTCTACCTGCAAAGACTTTTCACTTCTGTTGATTTGTATGTTCAGAGGGAAATGATTTTGGGTTTTTTTTGTCCTTGCTTTCCAGCTTGGTACTGCAATTGGCTTCCTGCTGCCACCTGTTCTGGTCCCAAATACACCAAATGATATTGATCTTATGGCACACAACATCAGCATCATGTTCTATGGAACAGCGATAGTGTCCACACTTCTGTTCTTCTTAGCAGGAGTTGGTAAGTGTTTAAATTACTGGGATTTATGTGCTGGCTACAGAGGATGTTTACAATGTCTCACTTTAAAGCAGCAGACTGCTCAACCTAGTTGAGGTCACAATGTTTCCAGTTTGTGTTCACTTACCTGTCGTGCCAGGGTTAAGCAACATCCATTTCACTCTCTGTTGTGCCTCACATGGGGTGATTTCTTTCAGAACATTTAGTTCTCTCAGTTTCTTCGCTGCAAGGACTTATGATATAATGTGAATTCACTCTGTTAACCTTACAATTTGTATACAAAGGTCCTGACATATTGCAGACGAAGTCTGACCATATTTTGGTAGCAATCAGATGTGACCAGATAACACATCCTTTGTGACTGTGACTCAATTCTTCCATGAGAAAATCTAGAATTTATGTTTTTCATGGAGTTGTTAAAACTACAAGTCACTCTCCTGAAATTCATCAAGCTGAAACACTTCCAAGAAAAAAACCCCCAAAAAACCCACACATTAGTTTGGTAGAGATGAAATTGTTCCTTCTTTTTTTTCCCCCAGTGTTTGAAGAAAAGCCCAAATACCCTCCCAGTCACTCTCAAGCAGTCCTGCAAACCAAACCTCCTGAGGATTACTCCTACAAGCAGTCCATTATTAACTTGTTCAGAAATATTCCATTTATACTTTTGCTAATCAGTTATGGTAAGTGGTTCTATCTGCTTGTAGTCTGTAAAAAGGTTCAAATGTGGGCCAGAAGCATGTAGAATTTTAATTGTGGGGGCTTTTTTTATGGGGCAGGGAGTGTCAAATTTTTTATTTACTCAGGTGCCAATGCTGGAAAATCTGTAAGGATGCAAAATATTGCTTGTAGGTCCAGTGAAGAGATTTTACCTGGTACATAAAAGGTTTTGTGCTGTGAGTCTTAAATGTCAGAAGATGAATTCTTTAGGGTAACAAATCAGCATGGCTGCACCTGGAATGACTGAAGCTTTTTTCTTGGTACTGCAGGTATAATGACTGGGGCATTTTACTCTGTCTCCACATTATTAAACCAGATGATAGTAACTCATTATGAGGTAAGTTTCTTGGATCTTATCTTTCTCTTTTTCACTGTACATTTGCAGAGGTGATATTTATTTTGTAGGTGCTATGTGTGCTCAGACATTTGGTTTCTTTTATACCTCTGTACAGTTTCTTGTGCCATACAGCTGTGGGAGTCATAGGAATGTTTGCTTGCACTTGTGACTGCCAAGAGGTCTGAACTTGACTCTGAATGGAAGCAATTATTAATGAGCACCATATAAATATTTGTTGAAAGGGAGAAGAAGTGAACGCTGGGAGAATTGGCTTGACACTGGTGGTGGCAGGAATGGTGGGTTCGATTATTTGTGGTTTGTGGCTGGATTACACTAAAACATACAAGTAAGTGTGGGTAGGCATGTGTGGGGTTAGGGGTAGGAGAGTGGTGCAATTGCATTAGGAAAATACTCCAACATAAGGGCTGAAATGATCTGCTGATGAAATGCAGTTGGTCCCTGATCTTTTAGTGGCCTTGATGGAGAGAAGTTTCTGCAGCTACAGGGAAAGCTTGAGACTCTCACTGGTTATTGGCCAAAAGAAACGAGGGAGCACAATGCAAAGGGATTTGTCACCTACTCCTGTCTCTTCAGGAGTGTAAGGAAAGCACTGCAGGTCCTACATACAGTGGCCAGGTGGCCCAGTGGACTTCTTCTCCTAGGAAAGCATAAAGTCTCAAAGGCTGCCCTGCATTGTTTTGTAAAATGGCCAGCTGATAGATTCTCAATTTTTTTATGCCACTCCTGATCCTATTAGTAAGTGTAACGTTTGCTTTAATTGAGGGGATGACCATGGAGCAGAGCTCTCTTCTGGGGTAGGAGCTCCTGGATCTGTCATCCAGGAGCGAGCACTGCCCTGGAGCACTGTTTGTGATGGAATAGTTCTCCCCTGTGACTCTTAGTACATTATGTGCCTCTACAAGCCTAATGGATGTTAATGCTGTAGATTGGCTTCGTTTCTGCATGTGTTTTGGCATACAAATATGTGCTTTAAGAATTTGGAAGACATCCCTTCTTCCAGATTGAAAATAAATAAAACACTGTAATGAGATTTGTTTGACTTGCCTCTTGTAGGCTGACTTTTATTGCTAATAGTGTTGGACTCAGCTGCTCCTGTGTTGATGTATTTGTATAATGGGCAGCACTGCAGAATGACCAAGAGGTACAGCATAGCAGAGGACTAAAATAGTCTTAAGGTAGTAGTATGTGCTGTGGTTGTCCATTCTTTGAGAGTTTGAGTCAGTGTCCTTAGCCTGGAGTGAACCAGCCAGATAACCAAGACAATGAAGGGTTCAGGAATGGATATGTGCTCACTGCATGCTAAGTTTGAGGCAGAATTACATGAAGCAAATTTTATAGCTTTAGAATGGCTTATGTAATGTTCATGTTATCCTTCCATGCTTCAGCAATGTGCTATGGCCTTCTATGAACAATGTTAATTTTTTGTTGTTATTGTTGGGTTGCAGGCAAACTACTTTGATTGTTTACATTCTCTCTTTCATTGGGTTGCTGGTATTTACCTTCACCCTGGACCTCGGATACCTTATAGTGGTGTTCGTGACTGGAGGAGTGCTTGGGTGAGCAGTTAAAGAGCACTACAAGACTTACTGCATTTCTCTTCTGAAACATATTTAAATGTTTTACCTAGATAATTCTGTGTATTCTGTCACCATGATCTCAGCCTGTGCCTTTAGCTCACAGTACAGATAGGGTTTCTTCTTCTGTTACATCAGAATAAGGCTAAAGTAACTCACTTTTCAGTAAATTTCATTTACCGTTTCATGGACCTAAGAGAGGTCCCTATGTGATCAGTTTCTTTGGTTCCAATTCAAATACTGCTGTCTGCAGTAAAGCTGAAGCTTTCTCTTGACCAGTGTGTAGGTGATCAGAGTTTGACTGAGCAGATCTAGGAAGACTGGCTTCTCTGCATTTTCATTAATTATACTTTGACAGCCCAAGCAACATGCTGATTGCTTTGTTTGCTGTGCTCATAGACACCCAATCTAAAAGCCTCAGGAGGTGCTGGGGGAATGTTGCTGTATTCAGACAGAGAAGTCAAGATGAAACCAGAAATGTCTTAAGAGTTTCAGTTTAAAAGCCAGTCAACCAACCTCAGCTGCATTTTAAGCTTTTTCTCTTCCCATCATTCATCGATCCCCTCAGCTTCTTCCATAGCAGCTTCCAGCAGGTGTTCAAGTGTACAGCCTCACTCCCTACTCATGGTCTCCTTTTGTCCTCCAGCATGGATATTTGGGCTGATCAAATGATGATGTCTGTGCATGGCTTTCATATGAAAGTAATTGGCTTCAGTTGTATGGAGTGGCTTGCAGACTCCTTTGCAAAGGTTATTTCGTATGTATGGTGGTTATGGGAAATAGGACAAACATGTTTTAGCAGCTTTGCCCTAAAAAGATGTGTGGCTAAAATTCTTGGATCATGCTGAGGGAATGAAGCAGTCACTATTATTTGGAATTTCTGAATGCTGTTAAGTCATGAACACATGACAATTCAGAATACCAGTTAATTCATACCACCATGTTTGTATGTTAGGTTTTCTTAGCTGTAGTAACAGATGAAAGTCACACCTGTCATCCTCTTACTGTCCTCTTCAACAGGTTCTTCATGACTGGCTATCTTCCACTTGGATTTGAATTTGCTGTGGAAATTACATATCCAGAGTCTGAAGGCACTTCCTCAGGTCTCCTTAATGCATCAGCACAGGTTACAGCATTTTATTTCTTCAAGTGCAGTAATGTTCAGGAAGGCCACTATGCTCAAGTCTAGGAAGGTTTTCTTAGGCTTAGCTAAGTCTCTTTTTGTTGCTATAGTCCTAGTTTTTTAAAACTTGATTTTTATAAGATGTGACTTGGAACTTTTAATGATAAAATGATGACTCTTTTCTGTATGATCCTGATGACGTTACTTGTTTGTTTATAGATATTCGGAATTATCTTTACACTTGTTCAAGGAAAGCTCACAACAGACTACAGTCCTCGTGCAGGAAACATCTTTCTTTGTGCTTGGATTTTTGTGGGCATTATTTTAACAGGTAATTACAAGTGCAAGTAATGGCTTCTCTTTAATGTAAAAACATAGGTGTTTTTAGGATGATATTGCTAATATATGGACAGCCATTTGACCCCCATTTCTTGAGACGTGTCTTGAATTTGAGACAGATGTCCATCTCCAGAGTAGGGTGAGAATTAGAAATAAATGCACAAATGGAGGCAGTTTGCAGTTTTTCAAATGCAAGAAATTGCTGATGCACTCTGGAACTGTGCCAGTGTTTATACATGTTGACTCACAAATGTGCTGAAAGTGCTGAACTATCAAGCTTTTCTTTAAGTGCTTGTGGTTTAAAAGATTTTATTGTCATTGCCTGCTTTGTGAGGAGCAAGTCCAAATTGTCAGTGACTTCAAATTGCAAAGAAAAAATAGGGGTATTTTGAAAATGTGCTGAAAGCAGCTTCTGTGTGCTTGCACCCTGCAAACATTTCCCTTGAATTACATGTCACTGCAAAGGTGTCAACCAGCTTTCCTTTTTCCTTCTTTTCTCAGCCTTAATAAAATCAGATTTGCGAAGACACAATGTGAATTCAGGGATTATGAACTTGGACGTTAAAGCTGTAAGTGGTGACTCTTTTCCATGATTGTATTACCTACTTGAATGCTTGACTTCTACTGGCAGAACAATATCAGCTGCAAAAGAGTACTTGACCAAGTCTTATGACTGGTTCCATGTTGGTTTTGAACAACAGAGCCACATGGGATGCTGCTCTCACATATCTGTTTTTCTCCTTAACTCCCATGAAAAAACCTGAAAAAACTTCTACTCTCAGAATTTTTTTTAATTTTTGAATTTTTTTAGTATTTGAATTTTAAGTGGCTGATAATCTTATTTTATTGCTTGAATCTTGCTTCTTCATAATAGCAGGGGAGCATTGTAAATTGTGAAGCCTTTTTGTTTATTGGGTTGTGAGGCCATCCTGTAGACTATGTATTTTATTTAAAATACCTGCAGTCTCTTCAGGTGAAGTCAGTGTCTGATAAACAGAAACCATGCTGGAGTTTCTGTGCAGTGCTGCATAAAGAGCCGGGTTTGTTCTTCTGCTGACACTCTCAATTGAAAGGAAGACTGAGCCTAGCATTTTCTGATGATGATAAGGCTCTATGTTTCAGCAGTTTTCCAAACTACTACAGTTACTAGTAGAAATAAAGCTCTCAGTGAAAAGTTTTTCAATGCTGTGGGTTTTCCATTGCTTGGATCAAGATATGAGACAGTTTTTTGGAGTCAGACTTCGCAAGATCCTCTGCCATACTTATTTTTGTGTAGGTGTCTTGCATGCCCAGCAGCTTTTGATCATCTGTGTGTGACCAACTGCACACTGTTAGTGTCTGTATGAGGTTCAGGAACTTTGAGCTGGTGCTGTCTGAGCTAACTTGAACGTGAAACCTGCTGGCAGCTGCGGGTGCTCAGTGTGGCCTCCTGTGCGTTTCCCAGTCAGGGTTGGGGCTGTTCATCACTTGTCTGCTTTCCATTATCACCTCGTTAATTAGCCTAGATAGTCACCCCGCTTCATTCATATTAGCCACGGTGTAAGAAAAGCTGCAGTCCTTGCCCTGATGTTGCCATGCATGATTGAGACCTGGCTGTGTTAATAATACTCAGTATCACTTTGATACTGGACCTTGATCAAGAATCTACTGTGGTTAAATGTAACAGAGAAAAAAAAGGGAAGTTAATCTTCATGTGACAGATACTTATAAGCAGTAAATAGATACTTTAGAATTATACCAAGGAACTAAATTCTATGTTTGGACTCTCTTCGTCTATTACAAAAAGAAAAGAAAATAGGGTTTCATATAATTTGCTTAATTGGGCTAATTAACTACACAAACTTTTGGAGCCTAACCTAATAATTACCCAATAATACTGAGTTTGAGAATAATTTTGTTGAATAACAGCCTAATTCCTGTTGTGTTTTTACTTTTTCATCTTCCTCTTCAGGTACCAGTTGACAGTCCTGTAGAACCTGAAAGCACTACATTAAAGATTCAGTCAGCTTTATGAAGCTGAAGGAAGATGACTCAGAAATGCACAAGTTTGGTTAGCTATGGAATGATATGAGCTAGTGTAATCACTGGATTTGTGTGTATGAGTAGTGACATGTGTTTGTTGATATTGGTGGTAGTTGTGTACTGGAAGCTATGAAGATGCTCAGTTCATTTTGCTCAAGATGCAAAGAATTCACCTTTGTATGGAATATTTATTTTAACATTTTCAAGTCTTGCAGTTTGATTAGTAAAGAACTGTGTGAACGCTCTCCACAGGAGGGAGATGTGCATTCAGGATGCATACTTGAAAAAAATCAGGAGTCTTGAACTACAGTTGTCATGATCAGAAGTATCTAATCTTCTTTTCTTGTTCAGTCTTGCTGGTGCATTTGAAAAGTCAAAGTGTAGGTAAATGAACAGCAGGAAGATGTTCACAAGTTCATTTTTTATTTTAAATGTATCTGTATTTGAATATAAGCCAATGATTCCTTATGGAAAAGTGATAGCACAATACTGAGAACAAGAGATGACGTGTGTGTTTCATACTGGCATCTGACATTTCTTTTGCCTTGAAACTTCTTTATAGCTATCAAAAGGCAGATAAGAGAAAACACTGTTTTTGCTATAGCTTCATTGTAGCATTTCTGGGGAGATTTAAAAGGTTTCTCACTAGATAAATTGGAGAAAAAACATTTCTTATTAAATACAGTAAAAAGGAGGACAAAGGCCTTTGATATCTCTGTTATGAATATTTATAAGCAATGGAACACTACCACACAAGTTTCCTCCACGGAATATTTTGAGTGCTTTCTCATTTAAAGAGAGACGAGTACATGTTTACAAGGAGCCAGTGCCTTTACTTTGTAAAGAAGATCCCTGCCTCATCTTGAGTTTAATCAGTGCTGCTGAAGAAATTCCATTTTGTGTGTTAAACCTCTGAATATTTGTGGAGTATCAGAAAACGTGTTCTGTCCTTTTTATGAATTGTATCACTTGTCTCATGTGAAATTCCTGTGCTTGTGTAACTTAAATCATGTCTTTTGCAGTTAGTTAAAAGCTGTAAGGATGACTGAAAAGAAAATAGGGATATTTTCATTATTTCTGATCAAATATTTTCTTTTATACCATTTTAGCTGCAAAATGAGCAGACATTATTAACAGTAACTTTTTGTTACTTCATTTATCTGTATTTGGGATGGGGGTTTTTCAGTGCAGTGCTTTTGAAAATTTTGTCCTTTACCTTGTGCTCTATCTACACACCCACAGAACTGATAGCACTACAGTAATACTATTGCTGGGAAACTCAGACCTGGGTCAGTGGACTTTTTGGAAATATTTCATTTCTAGCTCAGCAAAGTAAAGTGAGCCTGCAAGTTCAGTGGCATCAGTGATGCTGTGTCTCTGAGTTCCCACAGTTGCAGTGCCATCCAGAAGGTGCAATCCTGCTCCAAGTTTTCCATGGGTTGTTACAGTTGGGGATGGGGAATTATTTAACTCTGTGCTGGGATAGTTAATTTTCTTCACAGTGGCTGGCATGGGGCTGTGTTTTGGGTTTGTGCTGAACACAGGGCTGATAATACAGAGATGTTTCATCCTTGCTGAGCAGGGCTCACACGGAGCCAAGGCCTTTTCTGCTTTTCATGTGTCAGAAAAGGTGAGGAAGTTGGGAGTGCCTGGGAGGTTGGGAGGAGACACAGCCAGGACAGGTGACCCCAACTGACCAAAGGGATACTCCAGACCATGTGATATCATGTGCAGTGTATACACTGGGGGCAGAAGGAGGAAGGGAGGGATGTTTGGGGTCATGGTGTTTTCTTCCCAAACAGCCATTGCACTTGATGGGGATGGCTGAGCACCTGGGATCCTCCCTGAGCACCTCCCTCATGCCTGCCCATGGGAAGCAGTAAATTAATTCCTTGTTTTTCTTTGCTTGTGTGTGTGGCTTCTGCTTTCCCTATTAAGCTGACTTTATCTCATCCCATGAGTTTTCCAGCTTTTACCCTTCTGATTCCATCCTCAATCCCACGGCTGGGGAAGGGAGTGAGCAAGGGGCTGCCTGGGGCTTGGTGGATGGCTGGGGCTAAACAACAAACTCCAGGATAGTCTCTAAGTACAATAAATATAATTAAAAGCTTTTCTTTTTCTTATTTCACTGTAGAGTCAGGAAAATCCTTTTGTATAAAAAGGGCCCTGAAAGCTTATCTTTCAAAGCTTAGCCTCTAAATGTGATGATCTTGATTTAAACATTTTGTATAATAAATGCTTCAGACAGGGCAAGACCTATCAGAATAAGCTAAGCATGCTTGGAACACTTAGCTTGCCAAAAAGGGTTCATGTCTCTTTGCCAGGTCCAGTGCTAAAGAGAAAATGGCCAGGCCTTGCTGCTTCTGGGGAGGTGAACTCTAGAAGAGTCCACTACTGAAGTACCTGAATATAGGAAAAGTCACTCTTGGCTATTCAAATGGCAGGCAAGGGTATAGGAGTGAAAGGAGAGATGCTTTCATTATGTCACGAAAGACATAAATGAAGTGAAAGTAGAGATGCTTACATTATAGCATCAAAGAGATGCTTTCATTATTCATTTACATTGAAGCTGCCCCACCAAGGGATGTACAGGTTTTCAGCCTGAGGGAGAAAAGTGAAAGTTTCTGCCTTGTGGCATATGTGGGTGGCTTTTCCCTTTGGAAAATGATAATAACGTGTGCCAAAATATATATATGCTTTTCATCAAGATACAGAAAATATTTATGTTCATGGCCCATGCATGGTTACTTTGACTTTTGGTGTTGCAAAATCTTAACAAGATAATATTTTTCTAGTTTTGGGGAATTGTTTTCAAATGTCCAGTAGAAAGTCTTTGCCAGTATCCAGGATGGTTGCTGACCTGTTCAGTATACACTGTTCAAAAGAAAAGATTGAGTATTTTTGTTCCATTCTTAAAATTTATTTTTTCAATTCCTTTCTTCACTGCTAGTTTCCAGTTTCTTTAGTTATGTTCAGCTGATTATTGAAAAAATATTCTAGTTCTGGCTCTTTGTATTTTTTATCTTCTGCCAAATTACTTGGCTACCTTCTGAAAAGGTTGAAAGAAGATTTTGGCTGGCTGGAAACCCTGCTGGGTCCCTGAAAAGAAAATATTCCTAATAATGAAGGCTTAATTGCATCCTGGATTTAATATTTCCCTTCTAAAAGGAGCTTGAAAGTTGGAAACCTATGAGCTATTTTCAGGCAATGATAAAGTATTTAAATGAAAGGCTCAGCAGCAGGATAAAGAGCAAATCAGTATTTTCTATGCAATAATCTTATCATCTGTCAAGAAATTGAGGTTCTAGATCATGGCAGAAATAAATTTGGAGTAGTTGAGACTTTGTGGTTTTTGCTTTTAATTTTAAATTTTTGGGTTTTAGCAGAAAACATGCACTCAATCAAACATAGAATCCCAGAATGTTAAGAGGTTGGTAGAGACCCTAAAGACCATCTGGTCCCAACACACCTGCCATGGGCAGGGACACCTCCCACTAGACCAGGCTGCTCAAGGCTCTATCCAACCTGGCCTTGGACACTGCCAGGGTTGGGGTGCTCACAACCTGCCTGGGCAGCCTGTTCCAGTGCCTTACCATCCTCACAGTAAAAAATTTATTCCTGATACTTAAATTAAATTCCCTCTCTTTCTGTTTGTACCCATTTATGCTTGTCCTATCACTACAATTCCTGGCAGAGTCCCTCCCACTTCCCTGTAGTCTCTCTTCAGATACTGGAAGGTTGCTATGAGTTCTCCATGCAACCTTCTTAGCCTTGAAATTCCACATGCATTTGGAATTGCAAATAGGGGTTCTGACTCTTAGCCTTCAGATCCTGGCTCAGCCCCCCAGCAAGAGTAGAGCTGGGGGCTAAAAATCCTAGCTGCTAAAAAAAAGTATCATGAATGGAATTGCACATCAGCTAGGAGAGAATGGTGTAGGAAACCAAGTGAGAACAGGCATCCCAGTCCTGTGCATCAGCTTTTGCTTTTCAATTTGCTTTTTTTCTGAGTGTTTCAGGAGAGCTCTGGAGGATGCAAGAGAGCACACACAGTGGGGAGCATAAACAAGGGGACTGTCCCCAAGGTCCCAGGAGCCCAGCAGGTTGTGCAATTGATAACTTTCAGCTAATTCAATTGATAACTTTCACAAAGTTTGGAGATTAGCATTAATATTAGTTCTTACCTTAGTGTTTCTTCCCAGCCACGTTAAACTTTTGGTAATTTCAGTGGAAGAGACTCAGAGAACATTGACACATTTTTATTTAGGATTCCTGCCATGGCCTTAAACCCCTTATTTTATTGGCTGGGTGTGAAAATACCAGACCTGTAGGATGGACTGTGGAATTGCTGGTAGGTAAGTCCCTCAGAACAAGTATTTGTAGATGGGTGCTTGTCTTTAGTAACATCTCTTTCTGTGTGTAAATGCCCATGGCTTATGAGGAAGAAAGAACAAGGGAAGAAGTAGCAACAATACATATGAATCATTTCAGATTAATAGTGATGCCTTGAGAGGCTACCTAGAACAGAGGCTAGACAGTGTAAAAGGAATAAAGTAGGTATTTGTTAAAAAGGGCTTCAAAGGAAACACCTTGGGCAGCACAAGAGCCTGGCCAGGGCTACACCCAAGATGGGTGACGGGTCACATGTTTTCACACTTTTATGTTTTGGTCCATTTACATTTTGGGGTTAATTGTCCAATTACAGCTTCAGGTTATGAAGTCCCATCCTCCCAGATTGCTCTCCTCAGTTATCTGTTTTGGGCCCAAAGCTGCAATGGTGTCCTTGGTTCTCAGTCTGGAAAAGGATTGTTTTGTCAAACTAAACTGTGAAGAGAATTTGCTAACACTTCATATGAACTTCACAGTTACACACTAATGCAGTACAGAATCTGGAAAATATGAAAGCTAAAACTTAAGGCATCAATAAGGCTTTTCTAACTTCATTCTCTTGGTTATCTCTTTTGTTCAAGGCAGTCTGTTGTTTCAGAGGCAATCAGTGGAGTGTGTAATTAGAGCTGGCAGCCCATGTTGCCTAATGAAAAAAATGTTTTTTAGAGAAATATTTGTACTACCTTGTGCATCTACCACCAAGTGAAATTTGGTTAAGCTGTAAATATTTGTTTTCCTTTTCCATTTTGTGAACTCACTAGTTTTTCTGTGTGAATGGGAGTGTGTGACCTTTACAGTTGCTGTCTTTCAATACATGTATGTACCACCTCCTCAAGTGTTACAGGCTATTGCTGTTTCATGGAGCACAAGCTGTCATTGTACACAATAATGAGTGATTGCCCCAGCCCCACCATTTGGTCTGAATTCTGTGAAGAGGGAGAAGTGATGTTAATGCAGGAACTAGAATGAATTAAGCAAAAAAATTTCCTAAGAGAAATGTATTTCTGTGTAAGACCCATGTTATTTAGTGCTCATGCCTTTGTTCTGCTCATGAAGATAACAAATGTGTTTTACTGTAATATTTTGGTTTTGTTAATGTCCAATTCTTTATTTCAAGAGAAAATGCAAAGTTCTTAATGAATATTCTCTGATTGCCATACTGTATGTATGTGTATATGTGGATGCCATCATTCCTTACCATTCTATGTTACTAATAAAGTGTAGGATGCCTAAATTGATTGGAGCCAAGAGTAGCATTTTTGACAGCTGGTAATACAGCTGCTAATCTAGAAGTGATTATTTTTTTCCTTAGAATCTGCCTTTTAATGTAGGAAAATGTGTAAGTGTATGACTTACTGTGTCATTAATACACATACATGTACATGCAGAATACATGCAGGGTATAGAAATTTATTTTACACAAGAGTATTGGCAACCAGAGACATTTTCTTGGGGCATAGAATTCAAGCACTAGCATTGATAGTCGAGTTGTACTACTCTAGCACAGAGATTTCTCCTTGGCTTTGGAAAAGATCTGTGAGGAGATGAAAGGACAAGTTAACCCCTAAAGCAGAGCGCTCCAAAGGCAGCTTCTTGAGGGTAGTGCAGAGATTATTTTAATAAAGCACTTGGTTGCTCAGAGAGTATCTGGGGGGAGAGGGTAGGATAACTTCTGAGACAGGATAGAAGTGAGACATTACATTTAGTTATGGCTAAAATCAGAGGTGTCTTCAGTGGGAGCACTGCAGAACCCTTGTGAGCACTCTGCAAGGACTCTGTCACCTACCCTCAGGCATTTAGCCCAGGTGTGAGCCAGGCAAATTTGAGGAACCTGCTTCAAAGTATGTGGAGTCATGGTAAGAAAAGGTTTCATTTTTTTTATCTCACTTCTCCAGAAAGCTGGGATTCTCTCTCAGCTATTTTGGTATAGGAGATGCTTCACAGAAGGAGGCTGCAGGTGCTGCAGAGCACAGCAAGCACAAGCCTTGTGTCACAAAGCAATGCAGTTCAACACTGGGTTGAACTTTCAGGTGCATTCTTCGTTTTACAACCAGGACCACAAGGTCACATTCCTCTTATGGTACCCCTATGAAAGCTGCAGGCAATATCCCATTAGCACTGTAATTTAGACATTCCCACAGCTAGGAAGTAACAATCCCAAAAAGTCATTATTGTCCAAAGTTTCTTTGGCGTTGGAGTTTTGGGGTGGGTTGTTTTATTTCTTTTTTTCTGGTTAGATTCTCCGTGCTTCAAAGAAAACACTAGAAACCTCATCAGGTAAATGGGAAATGTGAAGCCATCCTGACAATCATTAGTCAGATAATTATTTTTATAGCTGGGAGGAGGCTCTGTGATCCAAAGCTAACAATTATTACCCCTTCCAGAAAGTGATGTGGTTTGTGTATGGATAAAATAGGCAGATGCCTAACAGTCCAGCTGCTTCCTGGACTGGAAAGGTTTCTTAGAAGTCTGCTGGATTTCCTTCTGTCTGTGCTTCACAATGAACTAACCCTATCTGACCATGCACTATATCAATATTTACAGCTCTATTAAACAACAACTTTTCAGAAAACAAAACAATAATATCCTGAACTTTGTAGAAAGCACTTCAGCAGATATATCACAAAGGCTAAGTATTGGCAATGGTTAGGCATAATTACTGATTTGTGAGTAATTATATATTTGTGAGTAAGGGGCTAATATCTGCTTAATGTCAGGGATCAAAATTCAGCCTCTAGGATGCTAATTTTCAGTGTTTCCTCAGTAAACTGCTTCTGCTTGTAACAGTGCTTAGACCGTTAAAAAGGCAGTAAATAGTATCTAAAGGGCATTGTCAGTATTGTGGCCTTGTGTTACGAGTTTCCAGAAGCAGGCACAAGATTCTACAAAAGCTACAAAATCCATGCAGATGGAAAAATCCTGGGGAAGTATTGAAGGCTTCAGAAACTTTTCTAGCCTGCATTAGGCTGAACCAGAAAGTTCCCATTTTCTTTTTTCAGAATGGGGCAGTCCTAAGGCTTTTTAGATGTTGATCACTAGTTTGGTTAAGGTAATAGAGAGACTGCAGCTGACTGCAGAATCAGTTATTCTTTTATAAATCAAATTGTCCAGCTTGCTGCCAAGAGAAAAATAAGTTAAAATATAACAGTGCAGCTTTCAAGGCTGTGCATGGCATTTTCTCCACTAAATATTGGAAGGCAACTTGATTTTCTCAGAATAATTCATCAGCTGGTTCTGAACAACCCTGCAGGCATTAGACAGAATGTACATCCTGTGTGGAATGAAGAGACACTGTCCCACAGGGATGAGAATGACTCACCCCTTGGGTTAACCCCTTGAGTTAATGATCATTAACTGGCTCCAGGGGACTTGAATTTGTGTTATCTTCTGCTCACAATGAACAACTGAATTTTCTTTGGGCCTGAATGCTAAAAAAAAAATCACTTGCAGGCTACTGCCTAAAGCCTAGAAATACCACGATTTCTCATCTTCTCACTGCCCCACTGAAGCTTCAAAAGGGTAGAGAAGGCCTCAAAGGCTCGGAAGCTTGACAAAATTGTCCAAGCCAGCCTG
The DNA here is from genome assembly GCF_901933205.1 of Camarhynchus parvulus. NCBI lineage: Eukaryota > Metazoa > Chordata > Aves > Passeriformes > Thraupidae > Camarhynchus > Camarhynchus parvulus. The sequence continues at coordinate 21,543,923 of NC_044573.1, read as the reverse complement.
TCACCATGGGAGATACAGAGATCCCCCAGCTTTTGGGGAACAGAATGCCCCATGGTCAGTGTGATTCTTCTCTGACTTATTTCATCTGCTCTGAATGCGAGAATCTCATGAGGGTTGAAATGTTTGCATGCACTGAGAGCATTAGGGAGTCTCCTCCAAGTCCACAGCTTGTGTGATTACACAGCATTCCTGGGTTTGATTCCAAAGCCAGAAGGTGCTCTGTAGGCTTCAGTTTGCTCTGAAGATTATAATCATTCATGTCTGGCAAATAATGAAGAGGGCTGAAAAAAAGTAATTTTGCTCCAGATTACTGTATTTCCTTAAAGAGCTTTATTTTTAAAATGACTGTGATATTTGAATTTTACTGTCACCTTCAGGTGCTTCTGCAGCATTTTGATTACTCTTCAATCATTCTCTGGAAAGGGGAACTCAATCTGCAGAGCACTGTCTCCCAGGGATGCTTGAAGCGATGCTTCAGATCAAAAATTGTTTGATTAAATCATCAGTGTTGTCATGACACCTTGCAGCACCATGGCATTGAGAGCAGTAAATCACACATTTCTCTTTGCAGGTTTCACACAGCATCTCAATTCAAAGGCTTTTGGTGTTTGGGCTTGTGACACATTCTATTGCTAGGTTTAATAACTTTTCCAGTCTGCTTTTCTTTCTTCCTGGAAAGAAATGCATTTGAGGAACTTTAATAATAAGGACGATATTTGGTCAGTGTTTCCTAACCAGCACCACACTATTCCTAGAGGGCACAGGTTATCCCATAGCACTGCTAGACTGCTTAATTTATTTCTGATCAGCAACAACAACTGTGCTTCTAACCTCAAGCAGACAGGGGTTTATTGCAGTGCATTCCTCTCTCCAGGAAGGCAGGGATGACTCAGTGCTCACTTGGCAGTGGAGGTAAGTCCTGACTCTCACCTCTGGTGACACCACTGGCAGCTCCTTTGTGACAAGGTCTGTGGGTGCTGATGATTGCTGAAAAGAAATCTCATTTCTAGGGAGCAGATTTTTTTCAGATACCGCTGTTCTTTACTGCCTGTATTTTTATTATGCAGCTCCCCTGGGGGGAAAAACAAAGTGATTGTTCTGGGTAGTTTACCCTCTGACTAAATGTTAAAGAAGTAATTAGTAAAAAAAAAAAAGCCAATATTCATTGAAGGTTACATTAGTGTTTTCTTGTTTTTGTAAGCAGAGCTTGCTGCAGAGAACAAATCATGTGATATGATGTCAAGTAAGACCTTCAGAGCAAACTGTATTGATGTAATTATTTTCCCAAGCTACTGCAATGTTTGAGACTGAGATTTTGGAACAAGACAGGAGTAAGGCAGGCTAATTGGGATGCTGATGTTGTACCATTCTGGAACAACAGTTTCACCTGCATCTGATGCCATCAGTTGTACACCAGAGTGAGGTGACTGTAAGAAGTATGGAAAAGGTTATTTCACTGTCAGCAAAGGCTCAGTCAGGTTGCCAGGACCTGCTGACCTGCAATGGGGAGTGGAAAGTGAAAATTTGCAAACCAGTTTTGGGGAAGGTCTAATTTATAGGCTTTTCATAACACTTAGATTTTTTTTAAATGCTTTTAAAAATCTTTTTTAATGAAAGAAAAACTTGCCTGTTGGACTAGTCTGAGAACAACTGGTGTCCATCTAGTCCCATCTAAAATAAACACTGGAATGATTTGTTGCATTAGAATTATTGCAGGAGATTCTGGACTTGCTCAGGCAGAAATCAAAACATGCTGCTGAAGTTCTTCATTGGTGCAGCCAAGGCAGCTGATGGCTGCTTTTTCTGCTAGATGATTGCAAAATAAACAGTGGCTTAAGAGTTCTCAGAAAGGGCTACCTTGGGAAAAGCTCCAAGGAAGCACACCCTCAGACGTTTCTTTTATAGCTTGCTTTTTTTTTAAAGTCTGCTTTAGATATTTATTTTCCCAGTGATCACAGGGAAATTCTATGAGTACAGAAAGTTGTTCTTACTGGTTACTCAAATTGCTCCTGCAAACTTGTACCAACAGCCATTCCCATATTGCCATGGTTATATCCTTACCACAGTCTGACCTTTCATTTCATCACTAAAAAAATCCCATTCCAGCATAATGTTCAATTTAGAAAAAAAGTCCCAAACAAACAAATTTTATATTCCTTTCAAAGGATCAAATGAGGTCACTATGGTCTTTTCAGGAAATGGGCCAATATTTGCATTGCAATAATGCAATTTACTTAAAGCAGGCAAACTTTCTTGACCTGTGTTTTTCTGCTGCCCTCTGCAAAGCTGAAGCACCCCTGTAGGATTAACCATTCTGGCCTGCATCTGCTCTGCTGGCTGCTAAATGCAGAAAAAGCCATTAAGGTCACTTGGCTTGACTTTAGCAGAACAGTGTGCCCAAGCTGGTGTCAGGAAAATCCACAAGCACCAGAGGTTTATGTCCAAAAAGGAGACAGAGGAGTCCTGCAACTTTACTCACAAAAAGGGAGAGTACACCAGAGTAGAAGCCCACAAATTTTCTCTCCCGAGGTTTTGGAGGGTGCAGCCTCCTTTTATCCTGAACTCTCGACTGCATGTTTCTCTCTTCCTTTCCCGATTGGCTGAGGCACTAGGAAGGTACAGCCTTCCCTAAATGCCTACCACATATTCCCCCCTTGAACCTACTATTTTACCCCAAAGTTCAGAAACTCAGGCTTGTGGACTGAGTTTGTTACAGGAGCCAAGATGTCTGGGCTCTGCAAGGAACCTGCTGCCCAGTTAGTAGAGACATTGAGCCCCATTTCAGAGATGTTAACACCCACATCTTCACCCATGATATTGTTTGTAAGGACATCAGACTCTCTCCTCTCACTGGGAAGGTATCCAGGCTTCAGGCTTTTGCACTGAGTGCTGCCAGCTGGAGGTGCTGGGCACATTTCCTGCTCCACCAGTAACTGATACTGGTACAGCGTTATTGTCCACTTTTACTGAGCTGGGAAACAGCCCAGGTCCAGATCTGTCCTGTTGCCATCTGATGGAAGGAAGGAGGAAAAGATAAACAAGCTTTTGCTTCCCAGCACTGCCTTGGATGGCAGCATATTTGAACTCCCTTCTCGCACAAAGGAAAACTTCTGTTCCTAGTGTGAAAAACGCCAATCACTTGTTTTTGTTTTTCTAATTTTAAAAGTTTAATAATAATAAAATGGTTATAAAAATAGCAGTTATAATAGAGTTCGAGTAATAACAATTTGGACAATTTGGATTAGGACAATACGAGACAATAGAAACAAAGAGTTATGGATGTCTGGGTACATTTTTCTGGGCAGCACGAACCTGAAAAAGGACACCCGTTAACAGAGGATTAACCCTTAAAAACAATAGCCTGTTGCATATTCATACACTTCATACATGATGCATAAATTCCATTCAAACACAGGATTCTGTCTGGTCAGTGTCAACTTCTTCCTCTTAATCCCGACCGTGTCTTCAGGGCTGAATGAGGCAGGAAATAGTTTGTTTCTTCTGATAATGGGGCAACAAATTCTCTTTCTTTGAAAGATTTAGGTGTCCTGTGGCTGCTATCTCGCTGCGAGTTCTTTCTTTTAAAAAAGTATCTTATATAGAATAGTTTCTATTTTAAGATTTTTTTAGAACCTGAAACTATATTTAACACACTACTAAAAAAATTAATACAGCATAACTTTCTAACATAACACATATAGTATTCATGTGAAAAGCCAATCATAAAATACGCATTTTTCACAGTAGGAGGGTTAGAACAAAACGTGTCTCCTGCCCCTGCTGGCTGGGCTGCTGGAGCAGCTGCCCTCTGCCTGCAGAGGCATCAAAGCAAATGCACCTGTGTGCCGTGGCTGTGGCTCTGAGAAGGGTCTGCTGTGGACTGAGACCCGGGGAATTGCCACATGGCCTGGCTTGGAGAGCTCCAAGGTTGCAGAGCTGGGGCTGGCCAGGCAGGGAAGGGGCAAGGGCAATCTGCTGGCCAGCCCATCCTTTCCTGCAGTGCTGCTGCTGGTCTTGTTTCACTTCTGCCTCCTTGTGGCCCTGGTAGCACAGAGTGGCATTCCTGTTCACAGTGAGAAGTATTTTCACATTACAAAGTTTGTTGATAGCAGAGTCTGGACAAGGCCTTACAAACATCTTGAAAAGGCTGTAGCTGTGCTGGCAAAAGATCTGCAGAGCAGAAAACCACCGAATTTCCAAGCAGCAAAGCAGAGGTGAGACCTTGCAGGCCATGAGACAGCAAATGACACCAGTCATCCCTCCCCAGCCTGGCTGTAGCTCCCTCTCCTGAGGCCAGGCCGGGCTGGAGCTGCTGCCCAGGAAAGCCTTCTCCTGCTGGCTCCTTGCATGAGAAGGGCTGTTTGGAAACAATGGGTAATAGAGGAAGTGCTTTCCCAGACAAGTCCAAATAAATACATGAATGAACTTCCTCTGCTCAGTATCACAGGGCAGTGAGGGTTTGCTGTGTGGCCGGGCTGAATTCACTGCTGTTTGATCTCAGAGGAAGAGGATAGTGGGACTCCTTGTGGGGGTGTGGGGGTGGCACTTTGGAGAAGAAGCCTGCTTGGAAAAAGTGCCAATGCTGATATCACCTTGCTGCCATGGTGCAAATTAAGAGCTATTAAGTTTCCTGCACTTGGTTGTGTAATTGCACTGCAGGGCCTTTTGAATGCTGCATTTAAATGAGTCTGCAATTGGAAATAATGAAGGTTAAAACCCTCTTACATGATGATTCTATGATCAAATTAGTTCCTTTGACCCAGAAAGCAGCTGTGGTAGCAATGAGCTGTGCACTAGGAGCAAGACTGTAGATGGTAGTGTTATTTAGAGCTAGCTTTAGAAAGGTACATCCATACAAAGTGACTGAATTTCAAAGTCAAACAGGTCTGGCACACCGGGACAGAGGCTGGGCAGGAACCTGGTGTAGGAGGAAGACCTGCAAACAGAGCAGGGAGGAAGGCAACTCTGCCCAGAGTCATCGTATCAAAATTAAGTGGCCCCATGAGGTGAAAGCTGGGGGCATGATGCATATCCCATCCTGCTTTTACTCATCTTGAATATCTGTTCATAGCTAATACCAGGCAGAGCTTTGGCTAATCCAAAGCAGCATTATTCTATTTTTACACCTCATTTGTAGCTGGTGAGAGGGTTATTAAGACTTTTCCTTGGTTGTAGGGACTTAGGGACTCTACTTTTATTTCCTTAGGCTGTTGCTTTGAAGTTGCCTTTAGCTCCAGGACCCCAGCTAACTTCTGCCCTGCCTGTCCAGCCCACAGCTGGCCTTGGACACACTGACTGACCTCTGGGAGTTCAACTTGTCACTCTTCCACCTGAGCATCAGGGAGGAGCTGGTAAGAATTTTCTTTCTTTCAGTCCTGATTGGAAGTGGTCTGGATGCTGCAGACTGCTGTGAACAGAGCTGTGGTATCCAAACCTTGCCAGCCCCTGACCTGTCTGGCCAGGGAGAGTCCTTCCCTCTGGCATGGAGCATTCCCTGACATGGTGGATGCAGGAGGCTTTGAACTGCAAAGCATGTAGCATCACTCTAATCTTCACCCTCCCAGGGTGGCTAACAAGTGGGTGGGTGTAGGAAAACATGATCTGAAGCTTCCTGGCTGCTCTGGGCAGTGAAGCAGCACTGAGCAAGGCTGTGACAGCCTCAACATGGTTGCCTGTTCCAACAGGGAGTAAGGCTCTGGGATATACGTGACTGCCAACTTGTGTATCAGCATCCTTGAGGGTGACATTCTGCTGTGTAATCCCAGCACTCCAGGCTCTGTCACATGCAGTGTGCCCCTCAGCTGCTCACACATGGATGCCACCACCTGCACTGTCCCATTAGTTCTAACATACAGGTCTGAAGGATTTTCAGTTTTTCCCCTGGCTCTGCTCCAGTGAACTCACAGACTTTCTTGGCCTTCCTTTCCTTGCAATGTCTTGTCTGAGCCTCCCCTGGCTCCTTGAGAGCCCTCTCCTCTGTGTCTGCAGCTATCTGCAGCCTCTCTGGGTCTCTGTGTTTCATCATCTCCCATTGGGAGCTCCTCTTGGTGCTCTCACATCTTGCTGATGTTCAGCATCATCTGCGCTCCAGAAGGAGAGACAGTGCTTTCCCTGGGATCCTGCTTCCAAACCCAGCAGGGTGTGGGTGTGTGTGTGTGTGTGTGTATCATCTCTGCCCAGCATGGATGCACATTTTCCCTCCAACTGCAGCGTTTGCTTGATGATTAGGGAAATGCAGGACATAGTGGAGAGGGTGAAGACTTCACAGCAGCTCTAAATCCACCCTGACCTTTACCCCTTTCCCCGGATTGTGTTGCCATCTACACACGGAGCCCCCACATTCAGCTTGGGGGTTTCTACACTGGGTTGAAAGCTGACACTGGGCAAGCCATGTAAGCTGAAGCCCTTGATTTGCTTTAGCTGATGGAACAGCTTTTCCCTGTCCTCCCTTCTGTTAAAGCTCCTGGTGAGATTCTGGCATGCCATGTGGCCAGGGGACAGCAGGGAGGATTACTGCTAGGACTCACAGAGACATCGGCTCCTGCGGAGAGTGATTAGCAACTCATCATGCACTCCTGTCTCCTGAGAGCCTTGGGAAGCTGATTAGGGCACCGCAGAAATTTATTCCTGTCTGGGAGCAGGGGAGATTGGAGCTGCAGCAGTATCTAAGCGCATGGTCAGGGGATGGGAGCAATGCTTTTCACACTATTTGTATCTGATGGGGGTCACTCACAGTTCTAGGAGATGCATTATTACACTGACACTGTTGTGCTTGGCATGAAGAGCTGAAAATTCCCGTCGGAGCGTGGCCACAGCCATCAGGGCACGGTGGGCACCGGCGCGGGCAGCACGGCCAGGGCGCTCTCTGCCGGGCCTGGGGCTCCTCTGCCCTCCCCTCACAGGCGCTTTGCCTTCAGGATCTCACTGCCACCACCGTACCGCTGCGTGCTTGACAGCGGATCTTCCAGCTCTGCTGGGAAGAGCGAACAGCCCGGCTTTCTCCGAGGAGGACTTCCAACCTCCGGCCTCCATCCCGCACTGGAGACCGGGACGCACGGCTGGGCTCGGGCTGCGATGGGCTGGGTTCGGCTTGAGGGGATCGCCGCGCCTCGGAGGGGCCGGGCTCGGCTCTGCCGGGTTTGGCTGCGCTGGGCTCGACCTGGCTCGGCTCGGCTCGGCTCGACCTGGCATGAGCTACGGTTCGGTTCGGTTCGGTTCGGCCCGGCCCGGCTGAGGGCGAAAGCGCTCGGACTGCGCCGCCCGGTTGTGGTGTCCCGCACTGTCCAGCAGGGGGCGCCTCCCGGCGGCATCTCGGCCAGTGGCGGCCCGCCCCGCCCCGCTGGCCCCGCCCCTCTTTGTTGCGGCGGCCAATGGGAGCGCGCCGCGGGCGGGCGGGCGGCCGGTCGCGCGGTAACGCGCGGCATGGCGCGCGGCGCGGGGCGCGCCCCTGCGCGGCCGCGGCCGGTACCGGGGTCGGGACGGGGCGCCCGGAGCGAGCGGGCCGGCGTCGCTAGCGAGGGACCGCCCCCGCCCGGCCTCCTCCGCACGCCCCTCACAGGCGCACACACACACATACACATAAAGAGCGGCCGGGCGGCGGCGGCGGCGAGGCCGTGGGGCGCATCCCGGCAGCGGTCCCGGTCCCGGGCATGGCCGCGGGGCCATGACGGGCGTGGCGGGCCGCGGCGGCGGCTGCCGCGGGAGCGGCCGGCGTGCGGCGGCCGGCAAGGAGGGCGGCCGGTCGCGGAGCGCCCAGCCGCGGGCGGCGGGCGGCAGCGGCAGCGGCGGGGGCTCGGAGGAGGAGGAGCAGGAGCAGCAGCGGGACGGCGGCTCGCTCTTCCTGGTGAACAAGAGCGGCTTCCCCATGGACGGGCAGACCTGGGAGCGCATGTGGGGCCACGTGGAGCGGGTGCACCCCGACGGCGGGGCCGTGGCGGCGGCCATCCGGAGCGCCGCCCGCCTGGCTCGGGTAAGGCGGAGCCGCCGTGTGTCCCCTCGTGCGGGGCAGCGGGTGACAGCCAGCCCAGGGCGGCGTCCCGCGGCTGCCGCGTTCGGTGCGCGTCCGGCGGGCGGGCGGCTCGGGGCCGGCTGGGAGGGTGCGACACCGCTGCCCGGAGGATGCTCTGGAGCACTGCGGGGATGGATAGGGCATCCGCTGTCCCAGAGAGCACAGACCGGGGTACGGGGCTGCGGGTGCTTAGGGGATGCACTGGGTGTCTGGGGAGCAGGCAGGAAAAAAATTACTCCTTTGAGCTTGGGGAGAAAAAAGCAGAAAACAAAAGTTAAAGGAAATCTTCAGGGACTGAGTGAAGCATTTTGTGCAATTTAAAGCAGGTTTTTATTTTGCTTTTGCAACACAGGTGTTTCCTTAAACACAGCGTTGCTCCTCAAATGTAATAAGGGATTTAAAACTCAGACATTTCTTTTCCAGTATGTGGAAGGATTCCAAATGCTTTTGTCTGGTATGTTCCTCAGTACAAGCCCCAAATAGCTCTGCCTCACCCCAGTCTTTTTCCTCCAGACAGCAAATAAAATGTTGATGTCTGCTGCTGTTCCAAGGCTCTTGACACTGTGCTGCCTTACTGCTCACAATGTCTTTAACACTCTCTGCTTTGGCAGACTTTGAGCTTGATTCACTGCTCACATCAGGCAGCATTAATGTGAGCTGACCGCTGGAGTCTGGCTTGGTTCATACCCCTCTGTGTGCTGGGGTGAGATGGTTGGGCTGCTGCTGTCATGGTCCAAGCTGTCAGTGATACTGACATGAACCATATGCCTGTTCTTCTCGTGGAGTGAAAAGGAAATTCTGTGCACAGGGAAGTCGAAATCTTACTGTGTAGGGCTGTATTGAGAAGGTGCTTGTCAAATAAGCTGCGGGCTGAAAAGGCCTTTCATCTCTCTTCTGCAATGTTCAGTCCAGTGCAAGTGCAAAAGGGACCATCTCTCTCCACTCTGCTCTCCTTGTGCTGGAATCAGCCTTTGTTTGGATGGGGGAGCACATCCAACTAAAGAATAATCAGGTTATGCTGAGTTTGTGGTTCCTTGGTGTGGTTCATCTTGTACTTACACGAGCACTTGAGGTGGAAATGACGGGGCAGGGACTGGGCAGAACTTCTTGTTTCAGCAGCCTGACCAGCTTATGCCAGTCTGGATGGCCTGCAAGCCCACTTGATGTTAAGAGATGGCAAAGTGTGTGCTAGGCTTGACTTTCATCCTTTACTTCCCAGCTCCAGAGCATGTAGCTTTTACTGGTGACACCCGTGGTGACTGACAAAGCATCTGGTGAGAGACATGCCAGTGGCTCCTGTGTGCTGGACTGTATTCCTGTGGGAATGTCCCAGAGAGCATTGACCATGGCTTCTTTCTCACTGCCACAGCTCTGGGCTTGCTCTCTGTAGCATCTGTGTAACCTGGGCAGAATAAAAATGTTTTGAAATCTGCCTGGCCACATCATTTGATGTTGATGATCAGTGCCCAGTGCTGTAGGAGTTGTACTTCTCCAGCAGTGCCTGGATGCAAGATCCCTGTTACAGTGATTAGTTTCTTCAGGGTCTGGGGCACCTGGTGCCCTCTGTGACTAAGAAGCTCTTGCTGGCTGAGTGTGGCACCTCTGGGGCCAGAGAGTAGTTTGAGGACTAGCTGGTCCTTATTAAGGCCAACAGAGCTTGGGTGAGCAAATGAAGGTTAGGAGCAGGGTTTTTTGCCAAAGTGCTAGGGGATTACCAAAGCTCTGATGGTAATTTCTGGGTCAGAGTAGGAATGTGAGTGGAGACTTCTTCCTTAAATGGTGGTACAAATTATTTTAATTGGCTTGTGCTGCAGGGTATGTGTCATCCTGCAAAAGACCAGGTACTGCTGTTTGGGAGTGATGAGGAAAACTCGTGCCCGTGAGAAGATGATTTGTAATCTGCTTGCATGGATAGTTGGTTCAGGCTGAGTGAGTGGCATGTGCAACTGCTCCATTTCTGCATCTGATCTGTTCTTAATCCCTAGTGATGGGAGAGAGTTTTCATCCCCTCTCCAAGAAGCTCCACTTGATTGCTCTAATCATCTTGGCATTAGTCTCAGCAATCATACACGCAGGGTGTAAGGAGCTTCTGGCTGTGTCTGTGAGGTTGTCCTTACTGCAACAAATGCAAGCTGCAGAGGTGCAGGGCTGCATCTCTCTCAGGAGGCAGAGTCCTTACAAAAAGCTGGCTTGTCTGCAAGGGCACTTTTGGAACCTGTGGGGTCCCCACCTCTGACTGTTGGCTTGAGCTCTGCAGATAGTGCAGGCTCACAGTTTGGAAAGGCTGTGCAATCCTTTACCTGTTCTGTGATCTTGGAGGTGCTTGGAGATTGTAATAACTTAAACCTCTCAGCAGCTTTGAGAGCTCTTGCCTGTCAGCTTCATCCATGCTGGGTAGCAGTGTGCTTGCAGGGGGAGCTGGTAGAAAATGACTTTCTGGTCATTAAGTGAGACAGTGGATTTGGGCAAGAGGAGTTCCACACAGGATATCTGTGCTGAAGTGAGACTACAGCATTTCCAGCCATGGGATGAATCTCCAGCTCTGCCACGTGGTCTTGCACTGCAGCAGCTCCACTGTCTGGAGCTGCTATTCCTTGGAAAGACTGATATAAGGTCAAGGCTTTTCATCTGACTCGTCTCTGAATTTCTCTTGCTTTACAAATTCATGGTCTGTATTGCTGTGTCTGCATTTCCTCTTGCCATCCATTACCTCTTGCCTGCTCCTTGCTGCTCTGGATGCATACCAGGAGCTGGAGGGCTGCATCCTCAATCAAAACAAAGCTGTGCTTTCCTGCACTTGTATCATGCAGCCCTGGCTTCTGCTCCATGCTGGGTGGGTGCCCAGGATCAGTCCTCCTGCAGCTGGGGCAGGAATCAGGGAGGGAAAAATGTTTGAAGGAGTGGGAGTGGTGTGTGGCTCCCCAGTGCCTGGCCTGGCTGGCAGCATGGTGTGTGTCCTGCCTGCCCTGGCTGGAGAGAGGAGAGCAGTGCTGCCCTGTGTGCGCTCAGGCTTATGGATGCTCCTCCCTTCTTGCCTGACATCTGGAGGGGCTTGAGCCTCCTGGCTCAGCAGGCCTGCTGAGGTAACTGGAATATGTTCCAGCCAGTGGGAAAACCCTGGTTCTCTTTTCTAGGCTGTGCTCTGGTATCTGACACCATCAACCTCCTTGGATAATGTGATCACCTACCTTGGAGATGGGGAGCACCTCACCTGGAGTCTGACCCTGTCCCCTCTGGTGAGGGTGGCCTCTGTGGGTTTCAGGAAGGGCTGTGTCTGTTCACACTGCTGCTGTCCCTGTGGGATGCTGTCCTGGGTCCCACAGCATGGTGAGGGCTGGGAAGAGGGTGGAATCCCCACCTCTGCAGCAGCCAGGCCCCTCACTGGCCGGGGCTCCCATTGCTCAGTGTGTTGTGTAAGTGCAATGCATGCACCTAGAGCTTCTGTATCTTTGAAGCAAAGGACTGAGTGTATTGGAGCAGAAATGGCCCCTCCAGGAAGGTGTGACAGCCCTGCCAGAATTCCCTTTGTCAGCTCCTTGCTGCTTCTGGAGCTTGAGCCTTATCTGGTGTGTTGAGTCCAGGTGTGCCTTCGTGCTGGAAGGGACAGGTGAATAATTCATCCAGCCCAAAGGGGCTGGGTGGGAAAGGAACCTGTGGAACCAAAAAAAAGCCTCTAATGAAGAGCTTAGGCATGAAAATCATGATTAAGAAGCACTAATGAGTCTTGCTTATAACTCCCACTGGTGAGAGGAGACAGCCCATGTGTGCCGGCGCCGTGTAGCGCTGGGATGGCGGGGGCGAGCTGGAAGCCTTGCCATCTGCTTGCCACTTACAGTTTGTTTCTGTGTGCCAGGAGTGTAGGAGTCTCTGGTTTGGTGTTTTCTCCCCTCTTCTCCAAGGTGTATTTACTGCTTCACTGTAGTAACTTGCTGTGTGTAGTAAATTCTGGGTTTTGTTGCCTTGGGATTACTGGTGCTCATTCTCTGAAAGCAAACACACAATCTTAACAGAGATGGGAACTGGAGAGGACAGCCTTTGTGGCAGAGATGCTCCATACCACCTGAACTTGCTGTTCTTGTCAGTAATTGCTGACTTGAAATATATTAAGGACAGTGATATATCACTTTATGAGCTTTAAACTATGGCTATGACAATGTGGTCCCACAGACACTTTTCTTTGCACCTTGTCACAGCTGCCCAAATTGCTGGTTCCTGAATGGAATCTGCATTAATATTCAAATTGCTTCCTCCACTGTGTTTGTGAGAATTGTGCTGACATCTTTTTAGCCACACTGCCCACTTTAATATCTGCTGACCCCATATTTTGCAGTCTCGCCCCTGAAATAAGTGGACTTGGGACAAGAGTGTGCCCCTTTCCTGCATGGCTGCAGGCTCAGGAGCCAAATAGCTGTGGGGATTAAATGTGGATTGAGGACCTGCCTTCTTAAAATGCTTAGGCACAAGCAGATGTCTTATGAGATTTTGGAAAAATCCCATTATGTTGCCAGTCTATATCTTTAAGTGTCTTAATGTCATTAAATATTTGGGTCCCAGGTGGTCTTCTAGGTGCTGTGCTCTCCCTCCCCAGCAAGCATGCTGCAGACATATGGCAGATGGGAAATTATGCAGCCTAGGATCCTTGTCTCCTTTTATCTTGTGGTAAAGGAGGCCAGAAATTAGACTTGAAATGGCTTCCAGGGGGAGGGAGAACAGCAGAGTCAGTACTGGGACTCTGCTCATCCAAACTGCCCTGTGCTGGCGGGGGGAATGGGAAGCAGAGGCTTTCTGTGCTGCACTGCCTGCCTGCATAGGGTGGTGTTTGAGGGATGCTCTGATGACCAGCCTGCCACAGTCTCTGTGCAGGGCAGGGCTGGCTCTGTGGCTGGGGCAGGCCCTGTGGTCAGCAGGATGGCTTTGCCTGACGCTTGAGTTCACGTGGGGCTTAAGCCATCTGTGCTGCAGCGTTGTGTTGCACTGAGCACATGCCACTGCTCAGTAAATCACTTATCTGCTCTGTGGGGAGCCGTGGCTGTCTAACCTCTTCATCTTTCTTCTTGTGTGCAGCCCTCAGTGCCACCAGTGCCAAACTACAAGCTCTCCATGTCAATCCCAGAATGGCTCCAGGCAATACAGACCTACATGAAGATGCTGCAGTATCCTTTTGCAGTGTGTGTTCTGCAGAAAGAAGGCTGACTTGTGCCTGCTGTGAATTAACAGAGCTTTACTGAAGCTGTAGCTGGTTGTGAGGGCTTGGGATCATTTGGGGGTAAAGGGATGCCTCCAGGGATTTGTGACAGCACCAGCAGCACTGAGCTTGTCATAACAGTCCTCTGAGAGATGTAATTAACTTTAAGTTATACTGAAACATTTAACTGAAGTGACGTTGGTGGGAATAGAAGTGCTTATTTTGAAGTTGATGTATGAGGATGTTATGATTGGATCATGATGCCTGGAGAAATAATATGGCATCTTGTCATAGAGCCACTAAGAGGGAGCCAGTGTTGTGGCAAACCCTTTCTCCCTGTGCCTGGGCAGCCCCTGTGGGTTCCCTGAGGATTGCCTGTGTGCTCAGCCTGCAGGGAGTGCTTGTCACTGGGGTGAGGGGAGGACCCCAAGGTGGTGCCTGTGACACGGAACTGACCAAAGGCATCTCCCTTCCAGATGTTCCACCTTGCTTGGGGGATTTATCAGGGATCTACACATCTGTCTGGCCTGTCTGTCACTGCCCCATGCCCAACTCCTGCCTTTCCATTGCTGACAGATAATTTCAGGGAAGGTTGCTGGCCCAGATGCTGCTCTTCTGTTTCCCTTTTTTCCTGAACTCTGCCTTTTTGTGTACGGGGGGAAACAGGGGGGATGAGGAATGAGTGTAAAGTGCTGGTGAGGATTAAGAAGGATATGGGAGGCAGCTGGAAGAGCATCCAGAAATAGCAGGCGTGGTGAGCTTGGGGGGGAGTCGTGGCTGGGATCAAGGCAGGCCTGGAGCTGCAGCAGCTGCCCTGGGCAGGGGGCCTGGGGCCTGCCTGCTCTGCAGGGGAATGGTGCACTTCTCTGCTCTATGGCAGCCACTGGGCCAGGACAGGAGGCTTCTTGCCTCCTGGGATTGTGCCAGAGAGGATACCGTGTCATACAGAGCTCCAAAAGTGACATTATCCCCCACCTCCCCCACAGTGGTTTTGAAATCCTGCACTCTGCTGTGTAGCAGGAGCAGGCCTTGGGCACAGGGCTTGGATCTGTGTTCAGAAAAGCTTCAAAGGGGGCTGGGGAGCAGAGTCTGGGCTTCCTCTGAGGGCTGCAGGAGGATGTGTGCTTTGTGCAGAGCACCCTGAGAGGCCTCATGAGTTAGTTTTGAAGGCAGGAGGGAAGTAAAGCCATGTTTGTGGAGAGCTCTGAACTCTGATTGAAGTCAGTTCAGAGCATCCTGGTGAGAGCTGGAGTTTTTATTTAGGCTATGGTTATACATCCAGTAGCTGTGCTATTTATGCCTTGCAAGCAACTCTCAGCTTCCATGGGGTCACCTGCTTGTGCCTTGGTATCACCAGTTTTACTGGCATGAACATTCTGATGGGAATAGAATTGAGGTACTAGGTTAGGAAAGAGATTCAACTGGAAAAGTAACCTAGCAAAAATAAGGGCAGTGTGATTTTTTTTTTTTTACAAAACTTAATTGGGTTTTTTGTTTTGTTTTTGTTTTTACTGAAGAGATTGTTTTCCTGGTCTGATTTATTGCATTGCTGCTTGGACAGAAATGCACAAGGAGCAGGGAAGAGGCTGCTTCTGTTGATGCTGCTAGGAAAGTGGTGCTGAGATTTGGTTGACTGTCTGCTGGCATCATTTGTGATGAACTTTTCTACAATTAGTGTTAGCTAATGACCTTGACTTGCACATAGCTGGTTGTTTTCATTTCAAGAGTATCGTATTTTTTGGAGAATGGTTTATATTTTCTAAGTGTGAAGGGATGCATCTGCAATGGTTTTGGTTGACAGGTCACAGGTGAGCCATGAGGCTGACGGAGTTAAAAGACTTCTAAAGGAAGTAAGTTTTTTCAGACCATGGATTATGTTGATTGGTTTGGGTAGGCTATGAAAGCTTTCTCTTGCCCATGTGGGAGACTTTTTCCAAACTTGCAACCTAGTGGTGAGCAGGACCTAGTGGAAAAGAGAATCTATAACCATCAAATGCTGAATTTGGCTGTCATTTTACATGGTCAACCTTAATACATGATTCTGCACCCACTGCTGTTAATAAGTCATATAAAAAGACAAGTGACAAGTTTTGCTTTATTTTACATGCCACATGTTTCATATCTGAGAGTCAATGGCTTTTACTGTCCGTTTTGTGTTTCAGCAGGAACTCAGAACTGAAATTCACCTTTTCAGCAGTGTTATTTTATTGCTTGGCTGTTCAAGTTACTTTCCCTTAACAGACAAACTGCAGATACAATCACACGGGAACACAGTTCTTCGAGATCAGAAAGAGCAGACCTCTGAGTGGGTAAGTGCCACTGGAATTGCTCTAGTGCCCTTGTCCCTGATCAGCTGGCATTCAAGCACTGCAGCACATGGCATGGGAGGGCTGTGTCCTCTGTGCCACAGCTCCTCTGGCAGGGCCAAAGCTGCCTCTGTTGCTCCTTTGCAAGGAGTGTGCCAGCTTGCTGCTGGGTGGCAAAAGGACCATCGAGTGGAAAGGGCTGCTCTTACTCAGCAGCTGTGTGGGAGCTGCTTTGGCTGCAGGCCAGAGCTGCATGCACAGGGCTGGGAAAACTCTCTCTGCTTATTGGTGTTGGGCTGGGAGGGCTGGGCTGCTTTTCTGAAAACTGAGTTAAGTCCTGATATTCTGGTTGTGCTGAAATGCCCTTTGCAGGTGGTAGGAAGGGATTAGCTGTGTGAAGTGCAGCAGGAGTTTGGACATCCTGGGCACAGTAGTTTTCCCTGGAGGCTTGCGATGGACTGTTTAAGTTGTGTCTGTGCTTCTGCCTTGCTGCTCATCTTGCTGTTCCATCCATGGTGGGCTTGTGCTGGCTGGTGATGAGTTGTGCAGTGCAGCTATGAACATGTGCCCAGGGAGCCTAGCAGCAGAGAGCTGGGGTCTCTTGCATGTTAGAACTGCATCATACTTAGGACAGCTCTTTAACAGAACCTAATAAATTAGCAGGTTAGGGCAGGAAGGGTGTTGAGAGCATTATACTTTTATTTTAGGGTGAAATTAAGATAAGCAGAATATGATTACTCCCATAGACTGCTCTGTCTCTAGCTCTTCCCAGTTCTCTGTCAATAAACGAATGGTCCCTCACTCTAAAATTCCAGTTCCCATCTCAGCTTTGTGCTTCAGGTTTTCATCTTGCTGACAGCAATCTTTCTCACCTCCTTTATCTAATGTTCCCTGCTCTGGTGGAACTAGTTTAAAACAAATCTTGTGCCTTGAATGATAGATGGGTTTACAGAAGCTTAAACCAATTTTCAAGCTGCTCACTCATTTTTAAATTTGTCCCATTACTTTTTTTCAAAGGAAGTGAAGGATGAAAATGAATTATGCTCAGCACTTACCACTTAAAAGGTCGTTGTCTTCCTGGGCTGGATAAAAGCCTGGCTTACAGGATGGTGCTCTTTCCTAGAAGGGAACAGATAGAGTGCTCCCAGCTGGAGATGTCCCTGTGGCTTTGAATCACCTCCCAAGTGGAGCCATTTCCTCTGTTTATCTGCCTTAGTGATTGCTTGGGGGTGAGTGTCTGACTCCTCCCTTGTTGCTGCTTGGAACTGCTTGGAATGGGGTGACAGGACTTCTGTGGGGTTAAGGATGGTGCCCCTGGAAATGTGCAACCCCTCAGGGGCTGCCAGCTCTCCAGGCACAGTTGCCTGAGCGTGGTGTGTGCTGGACTCAAACAGTGTTAAGTCCTAAGAAGGCCTGTGCAGCTTTGCTCCTGGATTGGGCAGATGGGGGTGCTGGGAGGAGTGGAGCTGTCAGGAGCACGAGTTGCTGCCCAGATCCTGCTGTTCTGCTGTAGGGCTCTAACACTTGCCTGCTCTTGGTTTCTCCAGTTTTGAGAAGGAGAATGCATGCAAGGCTGTCTGAAGTCCCTGTTATTTTTATGAAACCAAAATTCCAGTTGTTTTTTTGAAGCTTACAGTTTTTGGTTTAGATGTCAGATCTTTTAAAATTTACCTGGCCAAGTCAGGAGGATGGGACCAGACTATTTTCAGTGGTCCCCAGCGACAGGACAAGGAGCAGTGGGCAGGAGCTGGAAGTTCCATCTAAGTATGAGGAAAAAATGTTCACTCTGAGGCTGACAGAGCACTTGAACAGGCTGCCCATAGAGGTTATGGGGTCTCCTTCTGTGGAGATACTCAAAACCTACCTGTGCAACCTGCTCTAAATGAAACTACTTTAGCAGGAGGGTTGGGCAGATGGTCTCTGGAGGTCCCTTCCAACCCCAGCTTTGGTGCTTCTGTGTGAATAATGCATTGAGGTGTGCACAAAAGCTTCCCTCTCCTTCATCTGGCCAGTTTTCATCAAAGCTGAAAAATCACTTACACCTCCAAGTTATTTTTCCTGGGAGGTGTGTTCTACTTTGCAAGAAATCTGCTCCCAGCATGGCAATGACAGGTGTCCTGTGCTGGGGTGACAGGAGCTGCTCTGAGCCATTTCTGTGGTGTGAAAGGCCTTGCTTGCTGCAACGCAGCCTTTGCACCTGGATTGGGCAAGATGCTGAAGGCCTCCAATTGCCACTGGCTCTTGAAAAATGAGGCTGTTCCCAGGGCTTTATTGACACTAAACATATTGCTGATTTCATAATGTGAGGGCTCAAAGCTAGTGAAAGTATTATGAAATCTTTGGCAGCCTCTCTTCAAGAGAGCAGTGGCTGGACACAAAGAAGCTGAGTACTAGATGGAAATTGAATATTCATAAATTCATGTCAAAGTGTCCTAAAGCAGCTGGGGCATATTAATGAGTTTTCCTATTATGGAGGGAGGACTAGATATTGTAGAGATTTACTGCCAGCATCAGTGTGATGTACGAGAAAATAAAAATTCATGGCTGAGCATAGGAAGAAAAGCATAAATTATCTATGGGAGCTCATTAAGGGATATAGTCTTGCTATAACTCAGTATTTACAGTCTCTTTAAAAAAAGTTACTCTTATTATCAACTTGAATTTTAGAGTGCCAGACCACCACATGGATTTGTCTAGACTACAGCTAGCACTTTTAGCAATGCTAGATTTCTGTTGGCGTAGCTGTGTGAGTCAGGGTGGCAGAGCTGTGAACCTGTAAACTTGGTGTGCTGTTCTTGCTGTACTGGCAAACTGTGTCTGAAAATGTGCCTGGGTCTCACCTCTCCTGAGTTGGCTGTATTTGCATAAAATCCAAATTTATGGGTGTAGTTACCTCCTTTGTAGGAGTGCTTTGCTTACACAGGTATCCTGGGAGAGTGCCCTTCACAGGCTTCATGATGTACCTTTTTGTACTGAATAGGTAAAGGGCACCCTGTGAAGTTTAGCTCTGCTGATCCATGTGTATATGCTTGTGATATGAATGTTTCAGACACCAGTAGGACTGGTTCTCCTTTTCCCATGCAGGATTATGCTGGCTAAACCTATATTAGGCTTTTGTTGGTATGACCAGTCTGATCAAAAATGGTACTTTTGGCTGACACAGTCATTCTTTTTAAAACTTCCAGGCTTGGATCATGTAAGAGCTTTAGAAAAAAGTGTATGTCTGGATATCTAGTAATATCTGTAACTGTGAATTCAGTGTCAACAAGCTGTTACTACTGGGTTTACAAGGAGAGATAAGCCCTCTGGAAGCTTCTGTTCTAGGATGCAGGCATGAGGCACGATGAGAAACAAATCTCTTTATCCTCCACAGAGGATCTGGGGAGATGCAGCGTTGTACTGTTCCCTCCAGTTAAGTGCCAGCTGAACAGGGGGACCTGCAACTGGAGCAGAAACTGATGTTTGGGTTGGTTCTGTGCTCTTTGAGGAATTGGAGCCCAGAAGCTGCTCTGTGAGGAGGGAGAGCCCTTCAGTGGCAGCAGATATAATGTGTGATCAATTGCAGGAAAGGAGCATGACAGGAGCTGTCATGTGGCAACGATGCAACCAAATAACAGGGAAGGGGAGATGGGGAATAATACTGTTTCCACACACCATGTTATTAAGGAACACTGATGGGGCTGTAAAGAAGAATGGGCTCATAGCATTTCCAGACAATAGACTGCAGAAGGCATTTAAACATCTGCTTCTCTCTCCAACAAAGGGGGATGTTACAGATACGGTGGGGTGTTCAGCATGTGGTGGAAATGCTTTTGCTGTTGCAACACTGTTTTTGAGAGGATTCACAAGATTCATATCTGCTCTGCTGTTTTATCTCCTTTTGCTCCTGCTGGTGCCTTTTGCTTCTCTCTTGGCTTCGTATCATGAATGAAACTGCCAGGAGCCTTAGGAAAACTTGGGAGAGGGAGATTTTATAGACCTCATGCAAACACATGGGTCTGTGCAAGGAGAATTTTGTGGAAAACCGTGCTGGAGGATCTCACTAATAGAAGATTTATTCAGTCTTGTAGAAATCTTTCTGGTGAAGGTAATGGGGTACCTCTCCTAAGCATGGTCATCCCTGAAGGGACTCCAGTGTGATTGGTGCCAGCTGTTGAGATCCTCCAGGTTTGGGCATGCTGAATGGTTTTAAAATTTTTCTAACCTGTATATGAAATTGGGTGCCCCAAGTGAAAAATCTGGAAGCAAAAGGAATTAATGATTCCTGTGAGCTGTCTTTAGACACTGCCATTTTAAACAGAAAGCATTCTGAAGAGGCAGAGTCAGCTCCTTCCTGGGCCTCTGTTGCTGCAGGAAGCAAAGGAGATAGTCCTGCTGAAAACACTGAAAGAAATGTGAATCAATTAACAAGGAAGTATCACTGTCTGCCAAGGACTAGGTCTTGAGGGAGGAACAAGCAGCCTGTTCCTGTTGGCCACATTTGTTAAGAGGCAGAAGTGTTCACTGTGGTCTGGAATAGAGATGTGCCTGGCAGACGTCAGAGAGTGGTGTAAATGCCACAAGGAGGGGAGCTGCAGGGTGCTGTCTTTGGCTGTAGCAGTCTCTCCTGGAGGAGATGGGCTGCCCCCAGTGCTCGCTGGAGTGTGGGGAGAGGATGGCTGTGGGCTAATTCCCAGCTGTCTGATACATAAGATTGTAAAGAATAGCTATATATGTGGGCTCTTTTCAGGTAACTGTCAAGATTTAAAGAAAATCCCAGAAGCAAACCCTGCTAAGACAGGGAATTGAAATGCTTGATGCTGTTTTTTAATTCTTTTCAGCCTTCCTTAAATCTCCTTTCACAAGTTTAACTCCAGACTTTGTGGTCACTATTAATATCTGAGGCATGTGATAGGAATTTAGGAGTGAGGGAAAAGAGGGAAAGGAGAAATCAATGAGCACCTGTAATGAGCTGTTCTCACTTGAGCTGAATGCTCTGTCATTTGCCATAGATCCCTTAGAGAGCTGACAAGCAGCCTTCAACCATTAATATTTGTATTAGAGAACATGGGGAGGGTGGGTGCTGGGGAAGGCAAAGATAGCAGCCTTTAAAAAGAATAAGGGAAAAGATAAGTCTAGGAACTCTTGAGTTTATCTGCAGTTCAAGGGAAGGGAAAGGCAACATTAATATTGTGGGCACTGTTCGTTTCTGAGAATTTCCTTCTATGAGCGTGTAAGAGCTTTTGTCAGCAAGGGAGAAGATGTGGATGTAATAACTCCTTGTTTTACTGTGGCTTTTGATAAGGCCACATCTTATCTCTGCAGATAAGGCGGGGACCTTGAGTCTAAATAAAACTATTTGATGTAAGGGCCCAACTTGGTGAAAAGCAGCACGTAGGAAGTGGCACTTTAAACATCTTGCCTAGCAAAGATTGTCAGTCGAGGTGTGCAGGGTCTGTCCCAGCTCAGATTTTCCTTAATGGTATGGGTAGGACTAATTGTATCATGATGGATGATTTGCAGTCTAGGCTGGATAAGGTGACAAGGCTTGGAAAAGTGAAACTGGGATATTTCGAGTGATCTCTTGGGCTGGAACAAATGGGAGATAATTTAGTGAGGGCAAATATATAGGAGAGTTTGGGAGTAGCCAGCTGTGGAGAGCAAAAGTGGAGTTTGGCAAAGAAGATGAGCTTAAAAAAATAAAAGAAACCAAACAAAATTCACGAAAAAAGCCCAGTCAAAAAATCCCTACTTCTAACAAAAAAACCTCCCAACCAACCTAAAAAAAAACCCCACCAAAAACACCAACAAAAAAACCACAAGAACCTGATTCAGTGTGGGCCAACAGAGAAAAGCCAACAACTCGCTGGCTTGGTTGCAAATATGCACTGAAGATGGATTCAGAAGGAAATTGGTCTGTTTGTACTGTTGTGGGCTTAGCCAAAGGACTGTGAGAAGTGAGTTGGTTGAAGGGATTCCAAAATTGAAAGAAACAAACATTGTCCTAAACTCATAACCTCAGGGGAGTGAGGGAGGAATTAAATAAAAATGGGTGTCTGCTTTCTTATTTTTACAGAGGAGAAGGTAGATTACAGTCTTTTACATATACAAATGTCTGTAGCAAGAGGAGAGATGATGAATGGTCTCCATGCCCACTGTGGAGAGCCAAAACAGCTCCTGATTTGATTTGCAAAAAGGGAAGGATTTAGTTTAAACATTAGGGGACCTTCTTAGATGCAAGGTTAAGTATAGGATAGATTAGCTGGTGGGTTCCCAGGCTTTTGAGAAGCCAGTTGAAAGCAGACTGAAAAATAATCTGTGGGGAGTGATTTAGATTTGGCTTGTGCTACCTTGGGCAGAGCAGTGGCTTGGGGATTCCCCAGGGGCTCTGCTTCCAATACAAACACAGGGTTTAAGGCCATGCTTTGACTCAAGCTTGTTAAAAGTTGAAGGAAAACTCTCAGTGGCTCTTGAACTGGGTCATGCACATAAACCCTGAGCTCTGTGCTGGAAATGCAGAGAGAAAGCAAACTGTTTGCAGAGTGCTCCCAGGAGTCCAGGGGGGCTGTGTGTGAGGGCACAGCCTGCCCAGAAGCGCAGGTGGCTGCTGCTTGGCTGGCAGCTGGTGGTGCCTCTTGGGCAATGCTCCCCTCTCACAGACCCTCCCCACGGGTGTCTCTGAGCTGCCAGGTCCCACTGCATCCCTGGGTCTGGGTGCAGGCTGCTGGGTGTGCCAGGGGAGGGGATGCTGGCCCTGCCCCTGCCCCTCAGACTGTGTGAACCAGGCATAGGCCACACCAAATGGCTTGCAGGTAAATGGTTTTACAACTCATCATGCACATTGATAATCATAATTTCTTTTTTTTTTTTTTTGTGACTGACTCCCATGTATTTAGAAGACAGGAAATCCAGTGGATTATCTTGTTTATGGATACCTCCCGTGCCTCATCTGCACATAACACTTCTGAGACAGAGACAGGGCTTTGCTGTGACCAGTGGGAGCCTCTGTGGGCGATGAAGGAGCCCCATTGTGTGCCCTCCCCAGGGCTGCTCTGTGCTCCCAGCAGTTCTCTGGGGTTCTGTGCCTGATTGTGAGTGTGGAGGAGGCAGGCAAACTCTAATTAGTCTTCTGAACTGCAGGCAGTGTAAGGGGTGGTTGTTTACAAATGAAAAGATAATGTCTAACTTGGATAAATGGGACCTGAAATGGCTGTGACAGGCTGTAATAGCAGTAGAAGCTCTGTTGTCACTTGCATTCAACACAAGGTTTAAAATGCATGAGGTGGGTGAATCAGAAAGTGGGGGAAACAGACTGATGGTTTCAGATGCATATTTTCATAATCTTCTCTAATACAAATATTTTTGTCATTTAATCTTGTATTTCCTTAGAGTAGGGGTCTGTTTACAAAGCTCTTTCCAGAGAAAGGATAGGGATAGAGAAGACTGCAAAAGAAAAGTTATCCTCTGGCTGAGTTTTCAGCTGTGCTTTTTGGGAGGGGCAGTTTTTTGGTGCGGCATTGGATGTGACTCTTCTGGCCTTTTTTGGGCTGCTTCCAGTTTTTGGGTTTTTTTTCAAACTGTCCAGGATTTCAGGATCTGTTTGTGGAAGGGGATAGGTTACCTACTAGGTTAATAGTGCAGTGTCAGTCTGGCACAGCAGCTTTCTCAGCTGACCTGAGGTTGCTTGTCCCTGTCAAATAATTGTACTCCAGAGATGGTGTCTAGATTGTCACAAAACTTTGGGAACTTGCAAAATCCTGGGCATGCATAGTTTCCTGCACTCCTGCAGGAAAATGTGTGGATTTTGCCACTTTCCCTGTCCACAGGAGATGTGGAGCAGCAGCAAGACAATAACTCAGTGTGCAGGGATGTGAAGTGTCTGTGTTGGTAGAGCTTTCTGCAGTGCAGGCTTTGATAAAGAGGCAATAAATTCTGGTCTGCAGCCGTAGCTATGGGGTTATGCAGGCATTTGTAGCTTTTAGGGGGCCATGTAACCTCTCCTGGTTTGTTTGTTTTTCCTGCAGAGGAAAGCCAGGGTTATTTTGAAAATAAGCTGAACTCAGTCCTGCTCTGGGATTTCCATGACTGCCAGCTCGTGCCGTTCAGTGGGGCTTTGTGTTACAGTCTCAGGTGATGCTCAGGGAGTTGCTGTAGGATGCAGAGAGGACTGCATTCCTCCCATTCACCTTCAGATCTTTTTTTTTTCCTCTTCCTTCCCCCCCCCCACTCATCCTCCAGAAGTTAACAGGACTCTGACAAGTCACTCAAAGGGAGAATCAAGTTCCCCAGCTCTTGCTAAGATAAGAACTGGAGGTGTCTGGCTGTTGGTGTATGAGAGGACCTTTTGATTCCTGTCAATTGCTCTGGCTGGAAGGACTGAAAACTGTTTTGTTTCTGTTCTAGGTTAATGGAGACAGCAAGAGAAATGACCAGGGAGTCCTTACCTATCAAATGCCTTGAAGCAGTTATCCTGGGGATGTATCCTTTCACGTGCCTTTTTCCACTGCAGCTCTGCTGAATACATTGCCCTGCACAGGTGGTGTTTGAGAGGGCTGCAGCCAGAGGTGAGTGCCAGCAGCTTGGGGAGCTGCCCTGGTATTCATCACCAAGTTGCTGAGTTGCCTGGGCTTGTAGGTGGGAGTTGGGATGCTGTGTGCCAGCTCATGAGTGTTGTGATTTGGCCATGCAGGCTTTGCCTCCTGCCCTGGTAATCTGCATAATGTCAGGATCTGACCCAAAGAGCCCAGATAAGTCCCTTTCTGCACAATCCTTGTTTTCTTTGTTAGCATTTCACTCTTGGTTGTTGTTGGAGCTTGGTGACACCCGAGGAGATGGGTTCTGGTCTGTGTTTGTCTGATGTTTAGCTTTTGTCTCTGAGCCTGCAGCTGTGCTTTGTGCAGAAACGTGTGTGTTACAGTTAAACATTGGAGCTTCCCCTTAACATAATGCTTGCTTCCCACTCACTCTTCAGTCATTTAGACACTGATTGCTTCTCCACCCGCTGCTGCTGTCATGATAAATCCACCTGCACCATCCCCAAACACTGGAGGAGGGCAAGGCAGGGCTGCAGGAACAGGTTGCCAGACACATCTTGTCAGAAATGATCAAATTTCACTTAAAACAAATCCCAACTAAAAATAAGCCCCGGAGCAAGCCATCTCCTGGGATGTCTCTGCAGCGTTTTGCTGGCTGCTGCTGCCCCCTCCCGTGGGACAGGGAACTGGCAGAGCCTGGCAGGTCGTGCCTGTGAGAATCCATGGCTGCTGGGAGTGGGAGGGGGGTGGGCTGGGCAATGTGTGCCAGGGATGGGCCTTGGATTGCAGTCTGAGAGATGGCTCTGGCTGGCAGGGTTTCCCTGGGAATGCTGACAGGCTCTGCGTGAGCTGGAGGTATTGGGGTCCTGGGGGCTTGATGTCAACAAGAGACTCAAACCCCCTTCAAAGCCCTTCCAGAAGGAGAAATCATAGAATTATAGAATATCCTGAGTTGGAAGGGACCCACAAAAACCATGGAAGTTCAGGCCCTGTGTTGTCCAAATGCTTTTTGAACTCTGTCAGGCTGCCTGGTGCTGTGACCACTTCCCTGGGGAGCCTGTTCCAGTGCCCAGCCATCCTCTGGGTGAAGAACCTTTCCCTAATATCCAACCTAAACCTCCCCTGACACAGCTTCAGGCCCTTCCCTCGGGTCCTGTCACTGGGCACCACAGAGCAGAGACCAGTGCCTGCCCCTCCTCTTCCCCTCAGGAGGAAGCTGTAACTGCAGTGAGATCTCCCCTCAGTCTCCTCCAGGCTGAGCAAGCCAGGTGACCTCAGCCGCTCCTTGTATGGCTTCCCCCCAAGGACCATCTTCATTGCCCTCTTTGGGATGCTTTCTAATAGATTTCTATCCTTTTTATGTTGTGGCACCCAGAACTGCCCCAGCCCTTGAGATGAGGCTGCCCCAGGGCAGAGCAGAGTGGGACAATCCCCTCCCTTGCCTGGCTGGCCATGCTGTGCCTGATGCCCCCCAGGACATGGTTGGCCCTCCTGGCTGCCAGGGCACTGCTGACTCATGTTCCCTCTCTGTGGTGCTGTTCTCCAGCCTCTCATTCCCCAGTCTGTCCACACAACTGGGTGTGCCCTGTCCCAGATGCAGAATCTGGCACTTCTCTTGTTAAACTTCATAGGTTGGTGATCACCCAGCTTTCCAATTTGTCAAGGTCTGTCTGCAGGGCCTCTCTGCCCTTGAGGGAGTCAGCAGCTCTTCCCAGTTTTGTGTCATCAGCACACTTACTAAGCATACCTTTGAGTCTTGCATCCAAGTAATTTGTGAAGATGTTGAACTGGCCTTAAAATGGAGCCCTGTGGAAGCCCACTAGTGAGTGGCTGCCAGCCTGGTGTGACCCCATTTGCTGTAAGCCTTGGTGTCTGACCCGTGAGCCTGTTCCTTACCCATCATGTTCTGTATTTCTCTAGCTGTATGCTGGATGTTTTGTCCAGGAGAACATGGGAGTAACAGTATTGAAAGCTTTCCTGAAGCCCAAAAAGTTTATATTAACTGATTTCCCTTGAGGTGATGTCAGTGGATCTGTTATGCTTGCCCTTGTGTCAGGGTTGTGTTCCAAACTATTGGAATGGTGGAAATAATCCCCAGGTGGAGTTGATGCTGCTCTGCAGGGTCAGTGTGGCTTGCACTGCTGTATTTCTAGGAGTGAACTGATTATTCCAGATATCACAGGAGCAAAGGGTGATTAATAACCATGATAACCTGAAAGTGTTGTTGCTGTTTTTTTTGCTTGCCTCAAACCTGACTTGTGGGTTCAGTTTGGTGGTTTTGGGGTTGTTTTTTTTTTTTTTGAGAAGTGAAGGAAGCAAAATAGTCGAAAGCTATATTTTATACTATTTGTTGTCATTTGAAGTTTCTTCAGACTTAAGATGTGTATGAATTTTTCTGTCTCTAGATGTGAATTAAAAAACCTCAAACTTAGGGCAATTTTCTTTTTAATTGAGAAGGTTTAGCCAGAGGAGTGTATGGGACAAGCTTGTCTTGCTAGGACTTCTGCATCCAGTCTTGGAAGTCTCTGTCTGAGAGCAGGGACTGTCTGCTGGCTGGTGGTGCAGTAAGAGAAGCATTTAGGTTTACAAGATTCATGCACTATAAACCCCAGGTATTTTGCTTGAGGAATGGGTACACGAAGAGTGTAGCAGTGGTGAGGGATGGACCACCTGGATTTGTGTGTCTGGGAAGTGGCTGGTACAGAGCCTGTATGGAGTATGGAACCTCGCAGTGCTGTGATGCACGTGCAGCATGAGGGGTTTTGGGAGGCATCTTTGGCATGACATGTCACAGACATATTGTATGAAAAATCCTTTTGCTAGGATTTTTTCTCCTGAGAAGAGAAGAGAGGCCTCTGAGAAGAGAGGCCTCAGAAACTAAATGTAAACAATAACTATCTGCTGCTGTGGAATGCAACAGATGCAACTTTGATTGCTCTCATGTGGTTGTTTTTAATTAATGGCCAATCACAGTCCAGCTGTCTTGGACTCTCTGGAGAAAAAATCCTAACGAAAGGATTTTTCATAAAATATGTCTGTGACAGGGAAGTCTGCTATTTTTTGACAGCCATGAGATTTTGATTTTCAGCATTGCCCTCTGGATGCAGCCACAGTGAGGCCAGCAGTGTTCCAAGGTCAGGTCCTTTCCAGTGAAGATGTGCTTACCCTCTCCTGAGTTCCCAGGCCTGAGCTGAGCAGCCCTGTGTGTGTGTGAACCTCTGGTTCCATTCCATGTGTCTGGAAATAAGGTCCTGCTGTAATTTGTGTGCTGGCAGGCCCTGAGTGTTGCTTGGATACTGGAAAAGCTCAGGCCACTCCAGCGACCCTCGGTGTGAGCCTTCCTTCAAAGGCCGGCTGGCGCAGAGCGGCTTAGCGAGATGTCACTTTAATTGAGCTGCTCGCTGGCTTTTTGTAAAAATTGCCTTTTACTGTGTGACTTCTTATAAAATGCTTCTATAATCCCTCTTGGTGCAGAATTAAGTTTTGCATAATTGCCTATGCACTTGATCTTGAAGCGTTTTTATAGGGCAGTGAAGTAAAGTACTGAGCTACCCTGTCTGCACACACCAAGGAAGCAGCTGCTCTGAGATGGCCAAAAGCTCAAGCAGATCTTCCAGTATTATTTTGCAGCAGTCTGCATAGCTCTTTTTCTCTGTGTAGCTGTCTGAACTGGTTTCATATCTCTGCTTACATGATCTGCTTGTCAGAGCCTAACCAGAAGCATTCCTCCTGCTGTCTTCCCCAGGGCATTGCTTAGTTCAGCTGTAAATCAGCTGAGTAATGGTGCGTTCACCCACTCTTTCTGAGCAAAGATCCAATTGATTTGAGCTCATGAAAGGGAATACTAAACCAGAAAGTGCCAAGGGAATTTTATCTGTGCTGCATTCACTTTATTAAAACGACGAGAGCAGAATATCAGAGGGGAAGAGGGAAGCTGCACACTGCATCCCTCCTCGGGGAGTCTTACGGAGCGCGTCCACATTGGCTGAGCATAAATCACAGAAATCACTCCCATTGCCTTCTGCATCCTTCTCCCAGTTCATGTGAGGTAGCACTCAGACCCACACAGGGTATTAGAGCCCCTGGCCAATAATATCATTAAACAAGGAAGAGAAGAGCAAAAGTGTCTCAGGAGAGAGAAGTTATTCAGTAGCTTCTGCAGTGTTCCTTCTGTGGATGCAGTCTGTGGATGGTGTTTATCACCCCTGGAGGCCTGGGTCCATCCATCTCCTCCAGGCCAGCAGGTATATCCCCGGGCTGGGAGTGAGTGTTTTCAGTAAGGGGGAGAGTTTCTTGCAGTCATTGCAGGATACTGATGTCTGTTTAGTGCTCCTCCTTGCCTCCTGCATGCTTGACTACAGCTTGTCCCACTTGCTAACTGAAATAGGGGAAAGGAAGGTGGTGCTGAATGTCTGCAGTCCCTGTGGTGGCTATGAAGAGCTAGGAGAGAGGTTTTAATTGCTTACATTGTCATGGTCTAATCTTTAGATAGTCCCACCTCTCACTGTAGCCAGGCACTGGAGAGTAGGTTTCTCAATCTAAGGGATGTGACCCTGGCAGTCCTGCTTTGGGAAGCTGAACCAGCTGCTTGAGCCTTTCCTGCATGGACCCTGGAGCTGCCAGGGGGAACTCTGGGCCCTCTGTAGACAGCATCCAGCTGTGGGCTCATAGCACTCTGCCTGACAGTAAGCAATCCCAAGCCCATGGGAAATGCAGACTCCAGCTGGAAACCTCTCTAAGTGTTTATTGCTGGTGGTTGGGGGCCCTCTGAGCAGTTGCTTGGAAAAGCAGCTCTTATGGTTTTACTGAAGCCTTATTGATGATTTTGAGATTTATTTTCCTCCTGCTCCACATGCTGCTCTGTGCTAGCAGCTTCAGCATTGCTAAGAACTAGAGCAGCTTCCTTGCTCCCCAGCCTGCTGCCATCCTTCCAGCTCACTGCTGCTCAGTGGCACTTGCTCATGGCCCTTGGGAGTGGCAGGAGAGGGGGCAGCCAGACAGCCTGTGGTTTTCTGTGCTCATCCTGACCAGACTTCAGCAAAAACACCCTTGCTGGGCTCTTGAGACATGAAGCACTGCCCCTTTTCAGGTATAGATTCCAGCACTTCTCTTGTTAAACCTTTTGTGGTTGGTGGTTCCCCATCTCCCCAGTTTGTTGAGCTCTCTGTAGCACCTCTCTGCCCTTGAAGGAGTCAACAGCTCTTCTCAGTTTGGTGCTGTCCCCATACTTCCTCTGAGTTCTGTGTCCATGTTATAATGAAGATGTTGAAGAGGCCTGGGCTGAGGATGGAGCCCTGCAGAGCCCCTCTAGTGACTGGACTCCGGGCTGATGTTACCAATTCTCCAGGACTCTCTTGTGCCTGACGTGTGAGCTTCTTGTGCTTCAATTTCTGCCCTGTTGCCTCTTGTCCTGTTGGTTGGCACCACTGAGAAGAGCCCAGCTCCATCATCTTGATTGTCAGGAAGACCCAGGATTAGGAGGCCACTGAGCTTTGCTGCAGCTGCTTTTGCCCTCTCCTGCTCTGCTCTGCTTCTCTATTGTGACATGTAATTCACTCCCTGACTCTCCATCCTGCAGTCACAGTCCCAGCTCAGAAGTGTGATTACAGCTGCAGCATTGCTGTGTGCTTTGCCTTTTGTTTGCCACAATACCGCTCTCCTTGGGCAGAGCAGAAAGGAAAGCTGTAATAATGATGCAGGGACAGAGGGGAAGATCTGACGTGCCTTTCCAGCCCATTTGCTGTGTATTTCATCTCGGGTGGGGACTCTCATTAACCAGTCCCTCAGCAGAAGCAACCCGTACCTAAAGGTTAATTTCCACAGCAGTTGTTGCTGGGTTGTTTGATGGTGGGTAATTTCTGCCCTCAAAAGATTCTTTTACTCCTACTAAGTATTTAATGAGATTAAATTGCAACTTCTCTGAGCCCTTGTGGCAGAAGTGTGTATGTGTGGCAGGTGGCCACCAAAGCTTTGTATGGACTTAACAGAAAGGCACTTGGGGAGCAGAGTGAAAACCCTTTCATAATGAGGGGGAAAAATAGTGGTGATGTTTGAAAGCTTCCTAGGTGTTAATAAAAGGTAGTGCTTTTTCAGTTACACAGAGTGATAAATACAATGGGCTTTTGCAGGAATCTGTCTGTAGGACACAAATTATTGTAACATGACTTTGATGTACACAGGATGCACCTTTTAAGGCCCAAAGCAAGGTGACCTTCTAAATGAGGTGAGTGTGTGCTGAGTTTTCCAGTTGACATAATGGCGCTGGGCCGCATTCTGCCCTTGCAGTGTATTTATAGTCTTTAATTTTGAATCATCTACTGATGGTGGGGTGAAGGTATTTTTCTTGGAGAAGCAAGTCCTAAGGCAGCAGCAATCCAGTGAGACCATCTAAGGCAGATAGAGCTGTTTCTGTTCTGTGTAGGTGATGTTGGGGTGGGCTTTGACGCTGCAGGGTGTCTGTGTTTGGTGGCAGTGGGGCAGGAGGTGGGTGCACGTGGCCTTGGCTGGGTGACAGATGTGTGTGGCTGGGAGGTCTGTGCTCTGCTGGACACAGCCTTCCAGACTCATGGTCATACAGCCAGTGAAGTGCAGCGTGAGCTGAGCCCACAGTGCTGTCTGTTCCTTTACCCTCTAACACATTTTCTCCAGGCTGCTAAAGCTGATGACATCTAGCACTGAATACAGCTAAACATGTTTGACATGGAACTGAAAAGCTTCCCTGTGGCTGTCCCAAAAGTTCTGAGTCAATGTGTTTTTCTTGCCTGACTTTTTGTTTTGTTTTGTTTTTTGTTTTGTTTTTTTGTGAAACTCATTGCTTCTTGACTTCTGGGCAGTTCATGGACCTCTTATTAGTTGATTTCTGCATTTACCCAGAATCCAGAAGTTTAAATTTGTGAAATTCAACAAACACTGGGTGAAATAACCCCCTGAGAATATGGTTTAGCGAGAGATGAGAGCCACTGGATGCTTTTCATGCAACCCTATAGAATGAAGAGGTGAAATGTGGGGTGCAGGCAGGGGTCAGCATCTCAGGGAGTCACGCTGATGGTGAGGTGGTGGTGTGTCAGGCTGGGCAGAACCCAGAAGAGAGTCCAAATTTTGTTTTACAGTCTTGATACAAAGGCTTTTTTGTGCTCTCAGTTTCCCAGCAGCTGTCTGGCAGCCCTGCTATGCAGGCAGGGGAGGAAGGCTGGTCACAATAACATCCCAGGATCTCTCAGCTGTGTGGTGGCTCTTGTTTCACTGCTGTTAAATACCTCCTTTTTGGGCATGAGGTATGGAGAAGAGGGGATGCTAGCGATGCCCAGAGCAGAATCCTGGACAAAGCAGGTTCCTGCAGCTTCAGTGGGAACTGAGCCCACTCCTCCATCTGTCAGGATGCCCCAACATATCCTGGCAGTGCTACCTTTTGGGCTGGTGTGTTTTGTAGTGGCAGCACCATGACCAGCTGGCTCAAGGGATGGCTCCAAGGTTCCAGCAGGTGCCTCTGGCTGGAGTAACCCCAGGCTGGAGCATTTTGCTACAGCCTTTTCTGGTCATCCCTCCTCCGTGCCCCAGGCGTGGGTGGGGGCCTCAGCTGCGGAGGGGAAGGGCACCTGCTGTCCCAGGGGCCAGGTGCCAGCACGTGGAGCCAGGCTGAGTTTCAGCTGTCCCAGGATTAGCAGCAGGGAGCTGCGTGCAACGTAGGCGCTGACGCAAAGCTGCTGGTGAGGGATTCTCAGCCTGTCCTCTCCCTGGCACGGGCCAGCAGCCTCCCTGGGAGGTGACCTGCACGTAGCTCCCCTCTGAGATCACACACTGCACTGGCACGGAGCTTGGTCCTGGCCTCTGCATGTGGTGCCTTTGAAATGGCCAGTCAGTGATTCCAGGGACAGGGTTTGCTTTTTAAGAGTGTTTCTGACCATGCCTCTGTGCTTATCTAATTAATTATTCATCTTGGACCTTTCCTTTGGCTTCTCTCAGCAATGTGTTACAAGGGTAACATGCTGAAACACTCTCTATGAGGAGTGCAATGTCGAAGGCCGGTTTACAGAAGGAAAGGCAGACTGTCATCTTGATGAGGAATAAATCCAAATTTCTTGGTACTATTTGAAAACATGAGAAAATGAGGCTCAGTAAACTAAGTTGTATCAAACTCTCAAGAAAGGGAGGTAAACACTTTTCCTTTTGGAAGTGTGGGAGTTTGATGTAGGTAGTGGGGAGCTTCCACAGACCTAGGGAGGGTGGTCTGTCTTTGGGTATGATGACCTGAACAGTGTTGTGGGTTTTATCTTTTCCCTAAGTGTGATTAAGAATAATTTCTTTTCCAAGCAGTGAAATGGGCTTTGGCAGCATTGGCTGTATCTGGGCACAGAGATGAATGTGAGGTGAATGAATTCTCACACAGTGAGAATAAGTTTGTGTTTACAGGAAAGCCCTTTGCCCTGGCAGTTAGAAACCCCAAACCTGCTGAAGATGTCTCTCAGGTGTAATTGTAGCTGCTGCTCTCCCAGCACCGTTGTTGCCTTGATGCAGTGCACCCCAGCTACTTAACAAACGGGCAGCCCTCCGTGGAACGATTCCCCATCAGCTTTAAAACCCACTTCTCAGGGAACTATTTCCATCACGTGGTGCTTGGGATTTACTGCAACGGCCGCTACGGCTCACTGGGCATGAGCAGGCGCTCGGATCTGATGGACAAACCTCTCACGTACCGGACTCTGAGCGACCTCATCTTCGAATCCGAAGACTCCTATAAAAAGTACTTGCATTCGGTGAAAAAAGTCAAAATCGGGTTGTACGTGCCGCGACGAGCCGCACAGCTTCCAGCCCATTGAGTGGAAACAGCTGGTCCTCAACGTCTCCAAGATGATGCGCACGGAAGTCAGGAAGGAGCTGGAGAAGTTTGCCAGGGATATGAGGATGAAGGTAGGTCTGTGCACCTGGGTGTTGGGCTCAGGAGGCAGCTGTGCCTTGTCCCATCCTGCATCCTTGTCCCCCTTGTGCCTTGCTGTGTGTCAGCCTGAGATCATGCAGGTATCAGGTGTGCTGGAGGGGGTGCTTGCATCTCTCTGGTGTGCTTTCCAGCCCTTACAGCTATTTAGTTGAAGGAGCTCCCCTTTAGCCTGGCAAACACTCGAACCCATACTTGTCCCTGGCTATCAGGGTGCTGTTGCCCAGTTTGCTTTCCTCAGTGATTCCAGAACAAGGTGATTGGGAAGAATCAGCATGGCTGGGGCTGGAACTGCTGGGAAGAGTGGCCTGGTTGCAGGTAGGGGGGGTCTGTGTTTTCCATCTGAGCTGCAGGAGGTGCCATGGGACATCAGTGTCAGTGGTTGCCTCTCCTTGCAGGACATGCCAGGGGGCTGATGTCTACTACCCTCAGCTAAATCCCAGAGTAGGTTATGTGGGACAGGCGAGTAAAGCGACTCCCTGACAGACTTCCCTGCTGGCTGGTTGGACTGAAGAGCTCATTGGGAAACAATGGGGAGACAGGGCAGGCTGCCAGGGGCCTGCAGGGTTTGGCTGCCCTTGGGCATGAGGGGTGTCCCTGACCGTGCCTCTGAGCCTGGCATGGGCCAGCAGCTCTTCGTGATGGTGGTGCAAGCAGATTTGGTGCCTGTCCAGCTGGCTGCCAGCAGCAAGAGCAGAGCAGGTGTGTTGCTAAGTATGGCTCTGGCTCTTGTGCAGAAGTATGTGGCATGGTGTCCAAGTTATTCTGGGTTCTCTCCCCTTCCCTGCTAAAGGACGGCTCCTACGTGGCAGCCACGTGCCTTTTTGGCTGAGGCACCTGCCCCTTGCCCTGACCTTGGGTGAGCCCTGCCAGTGGCATCAATGTTCTGCTGCCATCTCTCCTGCCCTGCCAAGGAGTTTTGAGGGCCACCTTGTACCATGCTTAAGCATATGGGCTTGATTACTGATGTAATTAAGTT
Source organism: Camarhynchus parvulus (assembly GCF_901933205.1). Lineage (NCBI taxonomy): Eukaryota > Metazoa > Chordata > Aves > Passeriformes > Thraupidae > Camarhynchus > Camarhynchus parvulus. The sequence goes on along the minus strand of NC_044573.1, from coordinate 21,510,000 downwards.
TGGGTTTTTTCCTTCTTCTCTATTCATGTGCTTTTAATACTGTCCAGAGAGCAAACAGCTGAAGCAGGCTTGAGTTGAAGAAGTCCACATGGGTGGATGACTTACTGATTTTTCTACTTGCTTTTGATAGAGGTCCAGCTCTCTGTGTGCACTGAGCTGTGACACTGGGTCTTGTCCTTGTGACTGCCTCAGGGCCAGGACCACAGCCCTGAACCCTTGAGGCTGAAGGCTGTGCATCTGATCTTTCCCTCGAGTTACTACAGCATTCAGAGGGCTTCCATTGTGAGTGGGCTGGGTTTGGAGGATCAGGTCTTTAAAGCTGTCCAGAGTGTGAGTATAATGCTGATGGCCCTCTTGATGTTGGAGGGCCTGGAGGATGGGGGCAAGTTGGAGACCTACTGAAAAGCCTCACTGTCAGAGTTCTGCTGCCAGCCTGAGAGATGGTCACCTCTATTTGCTTAGAGAAAAGCTGGAGGGTAATTTGGTTGCCTGAGTTTCTTTCAGCTGAGGCTCAAAGCCATTTTTCTTATCTCTTGCCGTTGCCAGCTCTGAAGAAAGCCATGGATGAGACAGTATTCAGCTGGGAACTGAACTGGTGACACCAACTAATTCTTGCAGGGGGCCCCTGAACAGCTATCACATGATAACAGCTTTGAGTTCCTCTTAACCTGCACAGGGTTTGAATAAGCCCCAAGGGACTGAAGGCTCTTTGTGTGCCATCCCTGCTACTGTATGAGGCCCTTTATTTTAAATTTTTATTTGCAGTGAATCATTGCCTTTATTGAAGGCCACTTCCTTCCCTCCCCATCTCTCACAGATTCTGAAGCCCTCAAGTGCCCATTCTCCGATGAAGGAGAGGCCCCGGGGTAAGTCGCTGTCGCCGCGCCGGAGGCAGGGCAGCCCTCAGAGACGGGCCTGCAGGAGGGACAAATCGTGAGTATCCCTGCCACCATCCCTGCTGGGCACAGGGGAGGCTGCTGGGGTTACTTTGCTGTACACAACTTCTGTGCTCACTGGCACATACAGGAAAACTGCACCAGGTGCCTTTGGTAGCAGAGAGGCTCCAGAAGCTGCTGGCACTGCTGATGTCCTGGCATTGCTTCCAGTGCTTCCTGCTGCCTGATGGCCCCTCCGTGCAGGGTCCTTGCACTGTGCAACTTACAGAGACAGGGGAAATGTACACTTGTCTTCCCAAAGTGACAACATCACATGAATTGTATTCTTTGATTTTAATCAGCTTAGAAAAACCCCAGGCTGCTTTCCATGTGTGTCATAGCTGAGAGTTGTTCTTCAGCTGTGTGGGGAAGGATGGATGCAATACCTCTAAATGGATAAAACTGTGCTTCCAGACCCACAGGCCTTTTACAGCCACTGGCAATTCAGACTCCCCTACCTTAGATGTGGAAGAGCTGAGTTCTAGCTGTAGTGCTCCATGCCAGGAAGCTGACAACTGTGAAAGCCTATATGTAACCCAGATTAGTCACATATTTATGATCATTGCTTTTTAAATAGGCTCCCAGACTACTGTCTCAGCACTTATTTATTTATTTTAAAGCACCTAACAAAGACATTAGACTAACCTTCTAAAGATAACTTCAAGATACGCTAGCAGCAGATGATTTCACAGCAAGCTTTTATTTTTACACGTTCATTCACACTCAGTCCATGATGCTGTACTTTGGGCTTCGTCACTGAGAGCTCCTTGTTTAGTGCATAGATAATTATAGTTGTGATGGGCTCAGCTGCTTCAGGCTTCTTCACCTCCTAGATTCTCTTTGGGGAACAGTTTCATTTTTGAGTTTCTGATAGTGCTTCTGCACTTGCTGGAGTGGATCAAGTATTTCTGGAGAGGAATGAGTGTCACTGGGCTTGGAGACTCTCCAGTTGAGGTGGTTTACTGAAAAAGCTGCTGGGCATGTGGCTGCTCTACAGTGACTGATCTCTCCTTGGCTGCTTTGCTTTTCCAAGACAGTACAGGTGGCCTTGCAGTGGCTTCAGCACCTGTTACCTGCTCAGTGCTACTGTTCTGTTGCTCTGCATCAAGAGCAAATTATATGTAACTCTAAAATAAACCCTGGGTCACCCTGACAGAAGATGCAGGACCCAGACACAGTGTGATGAGCTGTGAGCCTTGAAGGGGGAATGGCATCCCCAGGTCAGGGATGAGCTGAATGACACATCCCAGCACATGCAGAGGTTGATATAAGGGGAGAAATAAAGAAGAGAAATGGGATATTCTCTTCTCCATATTGGTGGATCTCTGAGAACCTGATGGAGTGAGAGGCCTTTGTGTTACACAAGAACAGGAAAGAGTCAGGTTTGCTCGGCTTTAGGCTGGGATCCAAGCTAAAGAATGGCTGTGCTTATCAACACTGTTTTGTTTCTTTGTGGATCTCTTACTCACATGCTGTAATTACAGCTTTCTTGAGCTTGCTGGGGAGGGGGAGAGAAGCCTTTTGCTCCAGTGTGAGCTGGCAGGGGCAGAATAACACATTCATTTGAAAGGCTTCACCTGCTGATGACAAGCTGTTATTACAGCCTGGGTTTTGTCAACAGTAAAATTATATGGGCCTGCTGGGAGAAATCTCCCACTGAAGGATATGGAGTGTGAACTAGAGTATCTTGGCTGGATTGTTTCTGAAGGACAAAGGCTGAAATTGTGCTTAAGGATGGAAGAGGATTTCACAGCCACAAATATTTAACTTCTCATCCTTGCCCCTTCAACTTTATTAGGGAAATGCTTTAGTTGTGGCTGCCAGCAAGCCCAGGATAGCCTTTCAGCCTGGGAATGCAGCTGCAAAGCAGGTGGGGCACATTGCAGGACAGGTGGCAATGCAGTACCCAATGCATGCCTGCTAGGAGGCTGGTGTTTAGTCAAACTGCAGCTTGTTAACTGAGCTGTGCAGCAGTCCCTGTGCTCTTAGCCCACAGCTGGTGTGATCCTGCATGGATACAGAGCATATAGATAGGGCAGTGTCAATCTCCCTGGTGAGTCTGAAGCTTTACTCTCTCCACTTGCCCATCCTCTGAATTCCCAAAGCAGAAGGGTGCAGTAAATTGCAGAACAGGCAGTGAAGTGTTTCATCCTCACTAGGAGTTCCTGGAGCTGGAGGGGTTTGGGAGAGTTGCTATGAGTTTGGAAGGGAGGGTCATGCAGTAGTCTGGAGAATCTCTGCTCCTAAATGTCAGCTCACCAGATCTATTTCCTTTCAATTTCATGTTGAGCCTTAACACGCATGCTCTGTGACTGGCTGGCAACATGGGCCTTGTGTGCTTCCAGCCCAGTGTAGCTGCTGAAAGGGAAGTTCTACTAGTCTGTTTTATCAGGGTGTGCAAGGGGGCAGGAGTACATTAGGATGTGTAACATCAGGCAGCTCCCGTGCAGGGAGCTCTTGAATCCTGTGTGCCCAGCAGGTGGGCACAGCTTGCTCACGCTCGTGGTCAGGGTGCTTTGGACAGGAGGTGTTATCTGATGGGCCAGTAAAGCAGAGGCCCCTGGCCTCAGAGGGCATGTTTGGCATAAGGTCATTTGGCACCAAGGAGAATGGGATCTCTGGTCCAAGTCTTGTCTTTTCCTGAAACTTATGGAGGACAGTCTGTAGCTAAAAGCTACAGACAGTTGTGGATGGGTGGAAATGGGCATGTCACCATGTACAGTGACTCCCCATCCCTCCTGGATAATCAGAGAAGGTACTACCATCCAGGCATGCTTTAATTAAAACCATATTGTGACCCTAATTAAAGAGAGGGAGAAAAAGGTGTGAAGAGAATCCCTAAATTGGAGAGAAGGGGGAAGGAGGGACACTGGAAGTTTCATACAGTGCATCTCTTGCTGGTCTCTGACTCCTACGCAAGCTCTGAGGGACGCAGCTTGTAGTTTGTTTACTGGTTAGTCAAATCCCATCTGCTCTGAAGGAATAATCAGGAAAAATGCAAACTATCTTACCGTGATTTCTTTTAAATGTGATCCCTTCCTGCAAGTGAGAGGAACCAGCGAAGACTCCTTCACTTCTGTGAATTACTTAAACTGAGACAAACACAAGGCAGGGTGCAGGGCAGTACTGCAGTGAGGATGATGAGGTTATTATGAGAGGTGCTTAGATAAATGGCAAAGCAACAGGTTTTTTTCAATGTGCTGCTAGGCAGAAGAACAGATGCCTCAAATGCTGTGCAGATTCTCAGCAGGGATCTGGTGTTAGCTCTTAAAAAAATAAAATCCTTATTGAATTGAGCAATTAAAAAGTATTTCAGAGGCTCTGTTGCACACATGCATGTGTGAGCTATACACTCTCAGCTCTTGGGGCTGCGGCAGTACAGCTGTTCCCTGGTGTGTGCCCCAGCAGTGTGCCACAGGCAGGGCTGGGCTTTCCCTGGTTTCCAGCCTGCCTGTGGCACTGCTGCCTCTCCAGGGTCCTGCTGCCTGCCCTGAGCCGCTCCAGTGAGAATGGGCTGGCAGCCTGCAGCAGGGAGATAAGGGCCAGCCTGGCTGTGCAAACTCAGGGGTCACATCTGCTGCAGAGTGAGCAAAGAGGAAGCACACAGAGCTGGAAACCAGGGCTGAGGAGCTAAAAGCACTGGAGCCATGATCAGCCTCCCATTGTACTGCTGGGGCTTTAGCTGTGTTTCTGCAGGGAAGCAGACGTGCTATGGAGTACTAGAGAAATGTGTGCTTTAAACAATGTCTGTCTTCAGAAAAGCAAACACATGGCTCAGTGTGAAAGCAGCCAAGAGCCTGCAATAAATTCTCAGATTAGACACTTCCAGACTATAAATCAGCTGGATAGTTTTGGTTTGACAACTTTGTTGCAGGAGCTTTTCCATTGCTTGCTAAAAAGAGAGAGACTGATAGCTCAAGGTTTCCTTTGGTTCAGGCTGTTGGTATACTTAAATGGCCTAACAGCATCCATGTGTGTGTGATTGCTCAGGTGAGTGGTATCAGAATGCTGGACGCCAGGAGGCTGAAGGGAGTCCACCCTGTGTTTTCTGTTTGGTGGGCTCCAGCCCTTCACAGAGAGCAGCCAGGAGGAGGGGGCAGGCTGGGGGAGAGCCAATACGCAGTGCTCATGTGAGAGGCCCTGCCTGTTTGCTCTCAGCTCTTTTGGCTTTGTTCTAAAAGCTGGAGTCCTGCTCCGGGGTGGATGACAGGTGGGGTGTGTCTAGTCTTAGCTACTCATTTAGGGCCTCTCTCAAGTCAGGAGGAGGGGGTGCTTCAGGCTCACATCCTAAATCCCAGGCACAGCTTGTCTAATGCAACACACGGACAGCTCTATCACAGTAGCTCCTGTAGCCGATTTACCAGGACTGTGTTTAAGATGACACCATTAGCTCTATCCACCCTCCCTGTGGCTGCTGAGCTCTCCACGCCTGCACGGTCGTGCGGGATCGCTGGTCAGCAGCGCCCTCTTCCCTCCCCTGTGCGCAGGCCGGCGGTGCTGGACAAGAAAGGAGACCTGGCTGCACTCAACGAGGTGGGCTATCAGCTCCGCATCTGACACGGCCGTGCCACGGGCTCCAGAGGGCTTCCCGCTGCTGCCGCTGCACTTTACCTGCACCCCCTTGGAAGGAAAAAGGAATGGGACTGGTTTTTAATTTATGTACTCTCACAATAAAAGTTTGACCTAGAAAATAGGGGGTGGTTGTTTTTGGTGGCGGTATTTATTTCAATTTATAGAAAAGGCATCAGTGAAGAGAACCTAAAATTAGATTTGCCAGGATATGAGATTTTTTTTTCTCTCCCATCATGTAGCAGGTGACTTCAGTGGTGTGAGTTTCTTCAAATACCATTTCCCTGTACAAGTGTTAATTGAACTTGGCCTTGTGCTGGGTGGTTGCATTGGAGTAACTAACAAATCATATTCTTAGTATTAAGATGTGCTGGGGTGCAGTGCAATTTAAAAAAAATCATATTCACTATTAATCTTTAATTCAGCAATAAAAGCAAGCAGTGAAGAAGTGGCATAAGTTTTTAAAGTACCAGTATTACCTCACTAGACTTAATAGATATGCAAAACTGTCAGTATTATTATTTTCTAACCGATTTGTACTGTTTCCCAGCATTACTGGGAGTATTAAAACAGCACTGGATGTTTTACTGCCACCTGTATTATTATTTTCTGCGTGTTGCCGAAAGATGTTAAGTAATAGTAATATGCAACTGTATTCTTAACACTGACATCTTGTTAGGCAAGATACAAGGGTTGAGGTTTTTTAAATGATGATAATTGATGAATAATGAATTTTTAAACTTTCATAATTTTTTTTATACTTTTGTCACAAGCTTTTAGTCTTTCTGAACTACACCGCTGAAGCACAAAACATAGAGATTGCTGTTTTGTAGAGACAAGTCAGCTTTTTTCTCATATATGTAGTACCTGGAATAATGGAAAAACTGTGGGAATTGCTAACCTGAGTCTATGTGCTTTTCTCTCCACATTTATGTGCAAATTTGAACCTTGTCTTTGAAAGGCTGGGCAGTCTCTGATGGTGATGCCTTGACACCTTGTATTAAATCAGGCATGGCAGGCTGAAGTCAAACCTGCTGTGCTGTGCTGGGAGTTTTCCTGCACATGTTGTAGTAACAACTGCTTAGTCAGACTTGAATAAGGAAGTATGACTGAAATAGATGAAAATCAAGCTTCTCTGCTTCCTCCCTGCTCAGCTGTATTGTTGTAAGACTTGGCTAAGGACCTGTGATGGACAGCAGTGTACTCAAGTGATGCAGTAAGACTTGCTGGGGTCCACCATTCGACTTAGTGAAGTTCTCTGGAAGCATTTGAATGCTGCATTCCTGGAAATGTTTCATTAGGTGCCTAAATATAAACTGGATTATTGTACATGTCCAGCCTCTACCCTTTGTGCTGTGCTCATAGATGATGCTGCCATGGGCCTGGTGTAGCTCCCTTCCTGGGCACTTACTTTTTTGGGATCTCAATGAAGATGGATGCTGTTACAGACTGACAGTATTGCTTATTCAAATGGAATGATGTAAGCTCCTAGGACACTACCATCAGCCAGAAAATGCATGAATGTAGAAGGAAAGAATTGCTTGTTCACAGACCTCATTACTCAAAAAACTGAATTTCACCTGCCTAAGACAGGAAGAAAAAGCCAAGACCCAGCAACCTTCTACAGCCCATGAAAGGCTTTCTACTGATTAAGAGTTCAAAAGCTCTAGAAAGAGAACTTTTCAAAAGTGTGACACTTCTTTATCCAAGTTTACCATATCAATATCAGGAAGGCCTTTCCCATCCCTCTTTCTTTAAACTTTTCCACTCCTGTGTTCACAGTAAGGATTTTTTTGGTTAAGGAGTGAAGCTGAAGAGAGGGAAATACTCTTTTGGTAGAAATTCTTGTGTAATTGATATCAGCTACAGAGTTTTGGTTTCAAACTTTGTGCTGCCCAGTGTCTTGTGACCTAAATATTTTTTAAAATGACTTCTCATGGATAAAATGATGTGGAAAAACTTTTGATCAGCTGTATCCTATAGCACAATGTTATCTGATATGTTGCAACTTTTTTCTATGAAACCATGGTTTACTTCAGCTCAAATAATGGTTGTATATAGTTTCTACCCTTGTCCAGCACACTTTATTTTCTCTTAACTGATACTGAAGCTTTTTAATGCTGTAGAGGTGTGTTGACAAATTGCTTTTGGTTCTTGTTTAAAGTTCTGCTGAAATATTCTCTTGAAACTTGCTTATGATGGCATTTGTCTTAAGTGTGGTTCAAGTGACAGCGAAGTGGTCAAATAGTGTAGAAAAACATGCATGACTTTTTGGACTTTTTCTCATCACTTGTATATGCACAGCATGAAACTTCAATAAAATTATCATGGTAGTCTTTTTTTATGACTTATGTGTGGTTTTTTTTGGTTTTGCTCTTAACAAGGGTTGCTACAACTGAACAATGTTTTTAGCTGTAATGTGGGTGTGCCCAGAAATTTGTTGCCTCTATCTAAGTATGCTGGCATCTATGAGATTACTCAGATGCCTGAAACCAGACAGCATCCAGGATCAAACATGTCGTCATCCTCAGCATCAGCCTGACTGTTAACAGGCAGAAGAAAGATCTTCAGTTACAACTACCTATGACTATGACAAAAGTAGCCTCTTCCAAATTTTCAGCAATGTAAGCTGAATGTTTTAGCAGGTGCTTATATTTTGTAATGGACTGAGGAGCTTCTTTAATTGCAGTTATCTGCAGTCAGGGAAAGGCAACACAGATGAAAATTCCACAAGTGCTTCTGGGAGACAAATGTGTCTGAATGGGTGCAGGTTTTCCAGCACTATGGTGAAAGACAATTCTTACTTCAAAGCTGGTTCTACATACACATCCATGTGTCGTTTGACCAAATGACAAAATTTGTTTCCAGCCCCTCTACATTTCCTACTCAGGCAGTCTGGTGGTTTTTTAATTACTTTGTAAATTGTATTTTATAGAGAATGTTTATGAGTGCAGCGTGAGAGTAAATATAAAACCATGATAATTTAATAACATCAGGATCTGTCATTTCAAGATACAACCAGGCCTTTTTAATAACTAAATGGAAAAAAACCCCATCCTGTCACCACTTCTTCTATAGGTATGAAACCTTAAGATGTCAAGGGCTAATTTTTTTGCTCCTGTATACATCAGTTAAGTTTCCTGTGATGTGGTGTGCTCATTAAGCTTAGCTTTATTTCAGATATTTTAAAAAATATTTCAGTGAATGCTACCTATATTTAAGCCCATAGAATTTTAAGCAGCAAATTCTTAAAGCATAAGTATTTGCCTGTATGCCTTTCTTCCTTTGAAAGTTCAATCTTGCAGCCTCTGCACTGACAACACTGAGTAAATTCCTTTGCAGAAGTGTTAAGATGGAAGTGACCACAAAGCACCTTTGTAGTAAAACATTATTTTGAACTCATTTTAAAACGCTGCAGATACACAGATACATTCCCCTCTGCTTGAAGAAACACACAGTTCTCAGAATAGTCCTTTTTACTGTGATTTACAAAAAAATCATTTACAACATATTCATGAAAAATAATGCCATTTGGAGTCTGGCACAGATGTTTTCCTTTATCAAAGAGGAAGCTAATGTAAAATCCTTTTTCTCCCTAAAAGACTTGGTAAATTAAGCATTTTTTTTTAAAGGAAGTCCCTTTAGAAAGTCTACTTTACACAACACTAATAAATCAGCATGCAGGCAAACTTATTTAAACTGGACCAGCAGTGCTCAAATTTTAAAAAAATAATAATAATCATCCCATGAGAGAGAAGGTAAAGGGAACTTTACCTACAGCACAAGTCCTTTGGATATTACCGTTCAACAAGCCTGAACTCTGCTAGCAGTGGCAGGTGGTCAGAAGAGTTATTTTCATTGGGAAGACCATTAACAGTCCAAAGATCTTTCTCTGTTACAAGTGCCAGCCTGCCAAGAAGTTTCAGACCTCCACAAAAAGAATCCTCTGCTCCTGTTAGAAAAAACAAATCAAAGGGCATTGTTTATCAGTGTGGGCTAAATATCACATGTTCATACAGATGTAGAAGGAGGAAAGCAGAATGGCAGCAATGATGCACAGTTGTTACTGTTCCATGCAAAATCACCAATACAACAGTTTGGAAATTCTTTTATGATTCCCAAAACAGAGTTTCAGCAGTAGAGCTCAAAGTATTCCTAAGGACACTATTTTGTGGAGGAGTAAATAGAAATAAAAAGGAAAGTGCATTTATTTGTTCATTCTAACTCCCCTGCAAAAGCCTCATATAATCCAGTCCACTACTTTAGACAACAGCATTGCTAAACAGAGCTGACACTTGTGAAAGTATCTTTTCAGAGTTACTGGTTCACATAACATTTTATTTCCGTATCCTCAAGCACACAGTTCCCCAGCAGGCAGGTCATACAGACACTTTTGCTCATAAGGATGAAGGCATTCCAGCTTTCTATTCCCTTTCATCATAAGAAGGGATCTCCATTATCTCCTGCTGCCTATTCCTGTAACTACCTCAGGAACCCACTCCCACCTCCTTCCCCAGATGGAACACCGCACTGCTCATGCAAGAGGGAACACGACTCAAGCCTTGCAATCACTACACACTTACATAGAATGGTTTGGGTTGGAAGGGATCTTAGGGACCATCAAGTTCCAACCTCCTTGCCATGGGCAAGGGACACTTTCCACTAGAGCAGGTTGCTCAGCGCTCCATCCAGCCTGACCTTGGACACTTCCAGGGATGGGGCAGCATTGGTCCCAATACCCTGAGGAATGAGGAACTGATCCCTGAGGAATGCCACTTGTCTTCACCTGGGCATTGAGGCACTGATGGCAGCTGTTTGTTTCCAGCCAATTCATGGAGTGGTGCAGCCACCAAATCCATCTCTCCAGCTGCTGGGCAGGACCATGTCAAATGCCTTGCACAAGCCCAGGGAGATGTTCAGTTGTTCTACCTTTTCCACAGTTACTGTAACCCTGCCACTCAAGGCCACTGGATTTGTCAGTCATGATTTGCCCATCATCAAAGAGCAATCAGCTTCTCAGCTCAGGTGGAGAAATTTCACTGAAATCCTTTCATGATGTGTAAAATTTAGATTTCCTGAGCTATGTATTCAAGTTGGACAACTACTCAGCAATCCTACCTATTGCTTTCAGAGTGCAGAGATGATCCTGGGCAAGTTGAGTGCTTTCAGGACCTGTACAAACCGCAGCTGTAAGTTTTGACAGAAATACTTCCTGTGTGAAAGCTCTCAGCAAATTCAGAACTTCCTGGCTGACCCTGGCACTGGCTTCCCAAGAGATACTTTAAAGGACTATCCAGCAACTGCTGAACTCCTCAGAGTTCAAACAGCTTCATCCTTTGCCATCTGCCAGCTTTCCAGCCCTTCAACAACCCAGCAGCTGTTTGCTGCTTTAAAGAAAAGCTTTTTCACTGCAAAGATCTCTTGGCAGCTCTAGAGCACATGTCCACCAGGTCTTGAGACAAATTTATCATTTGGGACAGCATCTGTGTATCTACAAAGAAGCAGTTTGTTGCCACAGAGAACTTGGTCTGCGTGCAGTGGTTAATGTCACTCAGAACACTCAGCAAAACTGTGCCCTGCAGGACTCAGGTAGATACTGAACCCTGGTTACAGGAAATCCTGGCAGGTGGATTTTTTATACCAAATATTTGGATAAACATGACAGAACAAAGCATGAATATTTTAAAATAAAACCCTTTAAATGGAAAAACCCAATCTGTGAGCCTAGACCACATTTAAAATTCACTTGTACTGACTTTGGCAGCTTTAAATACAGATCATCAGAAAACTGAAAATCCAAACCATGGCTTAATTTCTAGGAGCTCATGAATAAAAATGATACTTGTTTAAAGTAGTTGGAAAATTCAAGTTTGGTTCCATTCTATACTCTGATGTGAGAACAATCTATTTGAAAAACAAGTGCAAAAAGAAAATAGTGCTGTATCTCTGCTGGAGCAATGATGGTGCTAATGATGCAAAAAATATATAATGATGATGCAAAAAATACACAAACAGGTGAATTAGGATTAAATTCTGTGCAGAGATGCATTCTGCAATCACACAGCACTCCATTAAATTACATGGCATTCAGAAGTAATTTAAATACTTCCCATATTGTGGTTTTTCAGTCAAAGCTTTTTTATGTGCCATTTTACATTAATGTAGCATTTACTGTGCACATTATGACAAGTGAGACTTGTGTGAATTGACTCAATGAATTCTAACAATCTAGTCTCAAGTTGCAAGAGATGAAGGTGGTATTTTCATTCCACATACTGAAAAAATCTTAATTTATAAAAGTCAGGGGCACTGTACAGTGGGAGCAGGAATGGAATCCAGGTTTCTTTGCTCCAATGCAGAGACATTTATGTGCTAGCACTGCACTGATGTTTGTTGATGGCATGAAACACAGAACTCATGGGAGCATGGAAAACAAACTGCTCAGAAGCACCCACAGAACGAGTCCCAGAGCAGTGAAGCACGGAGAAACACTGTGATACCATCACGAAATTCCCACAGAGGTACCGCGACTTTCTTGCACCATCTGGTGACTTTTAGCTGCAATTGCAAACTGGAGAGTGACAGCTGGGCCCGTGCCAGTGACCGTGCTCACAGCAAAGGCCAAGAGTCTGTTACTTGGCACAAATTATTGCAAGACAAGCTGAGAAGTAAATTGCCAGGAAACGGTTCGTTTATCAGTTTTAATGCACATCACAAATTGCTGTTCATTGTGTTGATCAGATGATTGGGAATACTGCCTTGCTGTAGGTCTGGCCTGCATTCCTGACAGCAGTACTTCTCAGGTGCTACTTCCACTGCTGCTTTCCTGTACCTCCAGCTTGTTCCCATGCTGAGACAGGAACCACAGAAATGTTCACTCAGATGAAAAGGGTGGCCCTGTGTGGCACTACAAGTCCAGCTGTGGTGAGCTGACAAGGCCATGTTTCTCAGGTAACAGCTGACATTCAAGGCCCTACCATGAACCTCTGAGGAACTTCTCATGGATGAAATCATCACTCCAGCAAAACAAATATTCTTGTTTAGCATTTATGAAAATGAAAAGTTGGTTTCTTTACCTGGCTGGTCAGCAGTATCATCATTTGCCGCAGAATAGAAAATATAATCCACGGTGACAGCACTTCGGGAATGACAAGTTGTCACTTCTGGAATCCCAGTTTCAGGGAAGTAATGAGAATACACTGAAGACAATTTAAAATGGTGCCGCAATTTCGAAGATGACCTAAAGAGACATCAAAGAAAAGAATTTTATTTTCTTCCATTACCAAGAAGGAATAAGCAATGAAGAAATACCAAATAGTTCCTGGTTACAAACAAAATTAATTATCTGGATATGCAAACTAGTATTTCTCTCCTGCAAGCCATCCTGTAGCCTTTTGTTTGAGAGGCCTAAAATTCTGAAGGCAAAATGCAGGCAGCATTTTTGAGTAAAATTGCTGATCAGAACTGGTTTAGCTGACACTTTACTTAATAGATAGCTTTCACTCTATATACATTATGTAAGCATTTACATGTCCTCATTCAGCAATCTCTTCCTGACACGCAGGCAGAAATGTCCACGAAAGCAGCTCATATGAAAGGAACAAAACACAAACTCATCTAACCAGACCCTTCAGCATAAAGAGAAATTCAGATTTTTAGAGGTTTTATTGTCCCCCAAGCTAGAGGTATCAAGTTCCAAGTTAGGCTATGCTTATGTCTTTCTTCCACTCAGGCTCCCATTTTCTGTCTCCCCATCATTTGTGTGTTGCTCTTCAGTTCAGCCCATCTTGTCTCACCTGTCTTTTCAATCTTGAAAGCAAAATGCAAACTGCACCTTTCAGCAAAAGAACTCCTGTCTCTCAGGAGTTTTGCTTCCATCATCTCTACAAATCATCCATCCCTCAGCTGTACCTGCCTCATCCTGCATTTTAAACCTAGGCTGCAATGTGTTCTGATTGAAACACAAGCAATTAAACAAAAAAATCAGCACATTACCTTGCCTGATTCAGAGCAGAAACAAATATGCCAATTGGTACAACACAGGCAAGTAGTAATTTGGTTTTGTTACCTGACATCCCTTTTAAGGTGAGGGGAAAAGCCCTCCAAGAAGTATTCAGCATGCTATGGATTTGAACCATAGCATAAGGCTTCCTATTTGTTATCTACTTCTTTCAGAAATGCCATGACACCTTTTTCATCACCAAGAATCACCAAGAGTCCTACTATGACTATCTGCAGTGATGCCAAGATCTCATTTCTGGTAAGAAATACCTGACTTGGAGCCTGACATCCCATACGTACATTTAGGGCAATTTCCTTCCTCTATGCCTTACTTTATATGCCTTTACCAGTTTGGTAAATGCAAATAGATTCTTGCTTTCAAAAAGAAGTTACATTTTCCTCCTCAGCATTCTAGCCATGGCTTCCTCCTGACTGAAAGCTGTATTAGCAAATCCATAATACTCCACATTTCTCAGACTCAAAGAACTTAAATACTCCCACAGAACTCATGACAAGGAAGATTTTATGACTTTTCCAGTTCCTTTCCCTCCTTCATCCCAGTTTCACACTGTATGATAGGATTTTATATATCCATAAACCAGTGTATCAAATACAAAAAAAAAAGAGAGAAGTGCCAATACTTCAGCAGCTGGACAACACTGGCTTATTTTTTTCCTCTCCCTTTTTTAAAAACATGGCTTCTGCAACTGGACTGAAGTTCACATGTTTCTTGTAATATCTCTACAGAGGATGATGTTCTGTTTATGTCAAGAAGTGACAAAAAATGCCAGAAGCATTCTTTTAATGAGCAGACAGAGAGTACCCTCTAGACAGCACTGACACCTCAGCCCTGCATTCTAAAAAAATATCTGCAAGTTTCTGAAGAACACATATTCCATTATTGCCAGTTCTAGTCTTCTGCTCTCTGATCAGCCTTTTCATGTTTAAATGAACCATAATGTTTTTGCCAAAAGGGCAGACAGGGTTGGGTGATCATCAGGTATCCACAGCTGGAATCAGATATAAGTTTGGTCTAAAACCAAAACCAGCCCCCAAGTAACCAGCCAAGGGCTTGCATATTTTTCCCCAATACATACTTTTCAGATGCTATTACAATCTCCTGAGTGTTGTCTGGTTTTGCTGTTTCCAATTTTTCTCCTGCAAAATGACAATAAATTCAATTTATATTTAAAATGGGATATATAAAATGAGACCAATGCTGAAGAGCTACAGTAAAAAAAAAAGTATCTTTAAGTACGCTTAATTTTTTACAGCAGACAAGATACAATTCACCAAACTGAAATAAACTCTGTTCCATTAGTAACATCCCCTCTAAAGACTTTTTTATATTATGTCTCATTCATTTATTCTCATTCTGTCAAAGGAAAAAATAGTGGATGAAAGATGTAGCCATACTCAGCAAGGAATCACTTGGTTCTCCCAACTGTTCCATGAAGTGCCAACACTATAATTCAGAAACACTGAGGCAGAATGCAGGTCCACACTCTGTCCATGTGCTGCATCCCATCACCTCCCTCTCCCACTCACAGCACAGCTGGCTTTCGGGATGCAGACACAGGAGTTTAAACATTACACACCAATTCCCGAAGGGAAATTTCTAACTATTATCTTATAAATATTCAAATTTGCAAAGTTTATATGAATAAATCACTTTGCACTCTAATGAGCCCAACAAGGAAGTTTTGTAAGCTCAAGACTCACTGCTTTTTCCCCACTAAAACAGAATGTATGGTTTTCATACCAGCTGAATGACACTTTCAAAGGCTCACAAAAATTCATTCATTCAAAAACTGACCTGCATTTTCTTCCTTTGGTTGCTGTTTTATTTCATATACACAGTTTTGTGAAATACCTAATTTTTTGGGCCAAATTGGAATAGATAAGATTCTTTGTCCCCTTGGAAACTGTTCTTGTCCAGAGACCTGAGAAAGACAACAAGCTTTTTTTCAGACAAAAATCTGATTAAAAAAAAAAAAAAAAAAAAACCCGCCAAACCAATCTGAAATAAGTGAACATTTTTTTGGTAAAGTTTAAAGAAAAAGGCCCAGCCCCTTGGAATAATTATAATGAGTCAAATCCCTGTAAAAATAACACCCTTTATGTACATCCACTCTGTTTATCTGTAGCAAGTTCTTTGCAGGTACCCAATTTTTCCAGATGGTTCTTGTGACACTGAGACACTTCCAAGGACACTTTTAGCAATGTGACAGCCCTGGCTCAGCACACAGAGCTACACAGATCAGCTTCAGGATGCTGATCCTTCTGGGAGCAGATCAAGTCAAAGGGGGGCTTGAATCAAGTCCCCACCAGCAAAGAACACCCAGCAGGGCTATTTTTTTGGTCATGTTTCCTTATTTTATGCAGTTCAGTCAGTCCTATTACATAGCATGTGACGCATCCAACAGCTGCATACAAGAGCTCACAACAAGACATCTTTTATCATGAAACAGTTGAGATTCAGCATCTAATTGCAGCTTTGCTTTTACAATTACTGCAGCCACCAAGTTTATCTACAGTAAGAGTTATCTTCCCACAGAGCACACAGGAGGTTTTTTATTAAGTGATTATTTTATCCTACTTAAAGACTGGAACACTTAAACACAGTGATAAAATCATCCAAACACGTGATACAATTGTTCTGTGGATTCACTAAATTTCAGGAATGATTGTTGGTGAGATTGTCCTTTCAGAATGCTGGGAGAGGACACAATATTCCCTAAGGCACAGCTAATATATCCAAGCTTATTTAACTGCAATAACTTTTGCTTTGCAGGCTGCTGACAGGGCACTAAGAGAGGCACTGCAATGGAAAAAATCACAGCACCACCCAAATACTTCTATTTAATCAGCATTAACCATTTTTTTGGTAAGAAGTGAGAAGCACAGCCTACCTTCCCTATAGCAAGTCCTTCATAATTTAACTTTCCTTCCTTTATAAATCTGTACAATGGAGAGCCAGGAACAGAATTGAAGTCCCCACAGATGATAATTGGGCAGAAAGAGCCATCCTTCTGAGGGGCAACACTGGCAATCTCTGCCAGGAGCATTGCAAGCTGGGTCAGTTTGATGTCCCCTCTCCTTGGGTTGTACAGCAGGTGGGTATTGGCAATACAGATGGCAGCACTGGCTTTACAGTGAAATCTGGGCTGCAGCAGCAACACCAGTCCAACGTTGTCCCTGTCCAAGAGTGGGATATCACGGCGAAAAAATTCCACTGGGTTTGAGGAAATCAGGCTAAATTTGGAAGTTTTGAAGCAAATGGCACAGCCATCAGGCTTTCTGCCTGTCCTCATTTTATACTCACAGTGATACCCTGCAAGAAAGGCAATTAAGAACATAAAATACTATTGTATAAATAGAGATCTTAAAACAAACAAACAAAAAAATCAAAAAGATCTCACACTGCTTTCTCACATGACAGTCAACCCCAGTCTGAAGTACCAAAGTCTGTGTGAAGTTCACATAGACTTGTGCTCACTTTTCTTTCTGCCCTAATCTGAGCTGAGGCAAGGCAGGACAGGAAACGTGGTCCAGTACCTTATGCAAAGTGCAAACATCTATATACTGTAAGTTACCAGTCATGTTCTTATCTCCTCATCTGGAAAAAAACCCAAACCAAAACAACAAAGAAACCCCCACAAGGCACATAAAAGTGGCCTTGTGCATTGAAGTTCTTCCTGGATGCTACAAGAATGGCTTAGGAGTAATACCACTGAAGCATTACCAATCAAAAGCCTTAATCATGCTAAGTCATTAGTCAATATCTAAAATTATTCATGGAACAAAGGTCTCAAATGTATTTACATAATTATGCAATTATCCAGTGAGCAGCAAGTGGCAAGCCTTCACCAAGGAAACAGAGACACTTATCAAATGACAGCACTGGAGTTCAAACAAGTCCATCTAGAAATAGTGATTTGCCAATTTCTTCATTTTATGTAGAAGTGATTTAAACAAGATTTAAACAAGACCTTATCTATGTAAGGAAAAAAAATTAGATCTTGAAACAGTATCTAGTTTTTGCCATTTTAAAATGTTCTCTGCCCTGCCCAGACTATATGAATTCATGAAGTACAGCCTTGGTGAAGTAGGGTGAGCTGACCTGAGCTCACACCAGTGCTGGAATAGGGGATTCCCATTCCCTTCTCCCAGATTCAGGCCATGTTGCTCCTGCCACTTAGTGCTAACTCAGTAAACTAACAGAAAACCAATCCAGAAAAGTAAAATTAGTCTGGATAGTATTCTGCTGGACTGATGGATTTCACCAGTGAGTGCCAAAACCAGCCCAGGATAAGGGGCAGGACATGCATCTGGGAGCTAGGGATGGGGAAATGCTAGGAAGAGCTAAAGCAAGCTCCAGATCCTCCTGTACAGAAGCTACAAGCTCTCTTGCCCCCACAAGTCTGGCCTCAGAGTGTTGTTTCAAATTTCAAGCGGATTTCAGTCAGTACTGCCATTACCCTCTTCTTTGCAAACACTCAATTCTGAGACTACCTCAACTAACCAAAAAAGAAAAAAGTATCAGTCCAGTGCTGCTCCTTTACCATGTCCTCCTGGCATCAGACAAGAACCAGTGCCAGGATGGAAGCAGGGCCTTGGGACTGGAAAGTGGCGCAGGGCATAAAAGATTCAAATCAGTTTAAACCACTATGGAATCAACCCTTTGCAACACATTCCTTCCATAAAATCACAGGAGGGATAGTGACAGGACAGTCTATTCAGACTGACTGACAGCACTTGTATAAAAACCTCATGAATATGTACTGACCATGGATAACATTTAGTGCTCATATCTGGAAGGTTTCAAGGCAGAAAAAACATGCCCTTGAAGAGCTACCCAACAAGAATACTGGTAAAAAGGATTAAGGTGGTTTCAAGAGAGCACTCGATGAATTTGTAAAAGAGGATACACAACACTGTTGCATGTTGATTCTATGCAAAAGACTTGATTCTATTATAGTACTAGCTTCCTCAAAAAAAACCCCCTGAGTTCTCAAAGGGTAACAAGTTATCCCTGCAGGGGAGAAGACAATGTATTGGTCCTAAGAGTTTCATCATACCCAGGGATTCCAAACTTGACTTGATCTCTGTTCTGTAGTGGTCTTCTTGGACTTCCTGTAAGCAGAGCACCTAAGGCAAAGGTTTACAATTAAAATATATTAGTAAGTACATCAAAATGTTACTACAGCATATCTCTGTTGGCCAGTCCATACAGGAATTAAAAAAAGCAAACTCAGAAGGTTTTTGACTCCATAATCCCACAAAAGAATTCACTCTTTGTAGAAAATGCTCCCTAAGATTATGAAGAAGGCCCCAATTCCTCCTTTTTCAGACAGACATTTTCAGAGGTGAGATTCAATTTAATCACAATAGTAACTTGGTCCTACATTCTCAGCAGCCCAGGGGAAGGCTGAGGAAGAAGGGATGAAGAGGCAAATGGCATACTACAGGGTGAAAAACAGGCTTCCATATTATAAAAACCTGAACCAAAGCTCAAACTGAAAATACTCATTTAAGAGCGTTCACAGAATCACAGAATATTTTGAGTTGCAATGGACCCACAGGGATCATGGAGTCCAACTCCTGCTGTGAGCATCTCTGAGCCTTCCCCCAACATGCTGCAGTAACACAGATCTACAACCACCACTGGGATAAAGGACTGAGCTCCCAAAGGGGAACAAGCTACCCCTGCTTGCTGAACTGCAGCAACACATTCCACCTGCGCAGCTGACATCAGCTCATTCAAGCTCTCAAGGGAGAGTCAAATCTCAAGCAACATTCTGACATCTCTGCTTCTCTTAAGGTTACAGTTGCAACCAATGAAACAGTTAAAAATCTGTCCTTTAGCAAGAAATTTCTCTGTGGAAAGGATAACTGCATCTACCAGGGTCTGAGAGCAGCTGCTCCTCTCAGAAAGCTATCCAAGGTATCTCATTGTAAATATAAATTTATACATCTTGTATGCATTTATTAGGAAGAAGGGAAGAGTTTGAAGGGACTTTAATTTCCAGATTCCTGGCTACATACTAACATGATTGCATTTTTCAAATGGCACAAGGCTGTTTTTCTGTGGCTTCCCTAATACAACTATTTTTTTTTTCAGTACTGTTTTTTGACACAAACAGGATGGATTCTATCACTGAACTTTTGTTGGTCTGAACAATGATTGAAGCAAAATTTTACTGACTTGACTTCCTGATTAAGACTTACAATAATTTATGTGTCCTCAAAAACAAACAATAAACTCTACAACCAACCAAAACCACAGAGGTGTTTTTTCAGACCCCAGCACAGAGTAGCAGAACTTGCTATTTCAGTTTATCAGTTCTTAAGAAATATCCACGTGCTCATTTTCTACTCACATCTGCATCCAGCTCTTTGATTTCTTGCAGGATGTTGGGAAATCTGTATGTCCAGAATAGCAATCGCTGCCTGCAGTGTCTGTACAGGTGAGAGTTGTCTTCCAATAAATTCTGTGAGAGAATGTTGTAAGACATGACTGTAAAATCAAATGTTGCCTCACTTCCTGTGCTGCTTTGGTCAGATCCTTTATTTTTAGCAGTTTTCACTGTTTTACTCTGCTGGCAGATATATTCCCAGTGTCTTTTGATGGTTCCTGTTAAAAGCATATGAAGCAGAAAAAAGTTATGTTATAGACCATACGACTTCTTACTGTTCTTGGAAATCATTCTACTGACAACCATTTGTCCTTCAAATCTCTTAAATAATTCTAAAAGCTTATTTAATTAGCTGTGATTCGGACCCTCTGTTTAAGATGGATAAGCATCAGTTAAAAAAACTAAAAATCAAACAAACCAAAACAAACAGCACAAAACCATCATATGCCCTAGATTTCAACTGCTTTGAAACTGGGGAACTGGTCTGTTCTAAGGAGATTGTTGCAATCAGACTGCACCCCCTGCTCCTGTAGAAGGGCTGCCTAACTGGCGAGCCAAATCCAGTCTGTTGGGAGTCTCACACTGCCTTGTGCCACTGCCTCTTCAGCAGAGATGGTGTATGCCAGTCTGGATACACTTCTCAGGGCAGCAGCATATGGGCACCTTGCTGATCTCTCTATGCATGACTAACAAAGGGTTAGGAATCCATCAATCACTTCTACCATGTGTACAGTCTGTAAAACTCAGCCATAAGCTGCAACAGGGTCTACTACAGGAGTCCCAAAACAAATAATGAACCCAATTTTCCTCAGTGAGTTGAGATATCAAGAAATTATTAACTTTCAGAAATACTAAGAACTTCTGAAAAGGCATCCTTCACCTTTCTGCCATTTTAAATTTCATACTTACTATTAGTAGGAAAATTCATAATAACATATCTGCCCATCATTAAGCATCCAATTACTTTTTAAGAAATGTATTTCTCCACTTAAAAGCTCACAGAGATGCTTTTCACCCTTTATATCTGACCTCATCTGAGAGCAAGCTGAGGTTCAGTTATCTGTGCTAACAATCAGTGGCAGACTGCAGCTATAGCTGCCACCATCTGTCCTATTTGGGGAGTAATTTTCATTGCTGTGCTTAGATTATTCAGGACTTTACAGTGTTTGCAATGAATACAGCAAAGCTTTAAGTTCTGTTTCTGTGGTGGGAGAGAAGCCACATTGCTCCTCAGCAGGTATCTTTAATTAGCATCTCCTTCCAAAGGGTAACTGGGAAGGACCACAGTGCCAACCACACTCTCAGATAAAGCTATCTGATAAAAGGCAAGCAGGGTTAAGGGAGGTCTCTGTAATTAAGGCACAAAGTCCCCTCCTTTGGCTCCTGAAGATAAATATGATGTTTCTAAGCCTTATGGGTATTTGTGTCCAAAAATCCCTTTGGGATGCTGATAGCATCTATTGCCCTTTTAAATCATAAAACAATTTCCAGTTTATTTTGCTAAGGAAGTAATTTATGCAAGAGGGCAACAATTTTGACTGTGGCCCCCTGTTTGTCTCACACTAGACAAAACTATAAATATACTCAAGACTCAGCAAAATATTTGGATGCTATGTACAAGATTGTATTTGTAACAAGTTAACACAGACACTTCGAAGTTTCATGGAAGTTTGTTACTAAGCCCAGTAGACAACTCTGCACTTCCTCCTGTATTTATCTGGATAAGCACACGTGATGCCTGCTCTGTCAGATATGATCTGACACAAACTTGCTACCATGCCAGTGGCAGAATACAGCTGTAAAAACAAAATCACACTGGAAGTATGCACCATTAAAGCTCAGTGAATTCATTCTCAGTTTTCTAGGTCACAGATAACTCAACTGGTCTGGAAACCAGTTCAGGGTTCATGAGCTCAGGTAGAGCACAAGGAATGAAGCTATACAACTGCCAGTCCAGCTCAGCCATAAGCAAGTCAGCCAAATCTTTTTGCTTTCCAGAGCTTCCAAATTACCAGACATGACCTGATGACAGAGACATGAGAGAGTGTTGTCTGAACCAAGCTCAGGACTCCCCAGGTTGGGCAATCCCTCACACAACTGACTGTGTTCCACTGCCAAGTGCAGTGAACCTAGATTTGGTACTGTTTGACAGCACAAAATACAAGTTTGCAGACTAAACAGCATTACAAAACTGGAGCATTTTAAAGATATGTTTCCCTGAGAGGGGTGCCAAGAAAAACAGCAACTCAAAAGAAGCAGGCACTACTGCTCATGTCTCTAACCTTATTTGGTGTATTCAGCATCACAAATAAACACAGCAAATGAGCAAAGAGCATCTTTTACCTTTCTTGCTGCCGTGTTTTTCTTCATTCTGTGCTACAGAAAGACAAGATACTTCCTTCTGATTAGACAAGTCTGTTTGTTGTTCAGGAATTGAAGTATCATCCTGGCCACTGAGTTTTCTCTTCTTTGTCAATGGTTCTTCTCCCTCAGATTTCATACTGGGGTTGGGTAGGTGAAAGCAACAACTTTGTGTGTAGTTATCAAGATGCCAATTAGAGTTCTGAAATTGTCTCCAAGGTCCAAAAAATGGATGGAATCTCCAGTTTGCTGAAAAATCAGCTGAAATGGGGAGTGGAAACGAGGCCCAGGGAGGATAGTGTCCAGCCCATCTCATACAGCTGGAAACTGGGCTGTTCAAGGCCAGTATCTGGGAGCCATTCCAGTGGGTGATCCAGTCTCTGCCCAGCCTCTGCACATGGCGGGGCAGCATGGAGTGTCTACCAAAAAAGCACGAGGGTCATTGCTAGCACACAACTACATCTGCCTGTACAAAGCTGTGGAGGCAAAGTCATCCCGGTCAGCATTTACAGAATATACTCTCTCTCTACAAGTTAATGCATACAAGATATTCAAACACTTATATACAAGGTATTTAAACTTTTATCTAAATTATATGCAAAATGGGACTTTACATCTTGCATCCTTTTCCCCCCACAGATTTGTGACATTTAGTGTCCAAACCCTATCTGTCTCAGTAACAATTTAAAATTTATTTTCTGCCTTGTTGAATTCAAGTGTCTGATCTTTCAAGCGCTCAGAGGAATGAACTTTACAAAAGATCATTTTTGCATGATACATTAGCTTTATTATAAGGCTCTTTGTAAGGAATGAGGAGACCACTTTCCTGCAAGCTGTCAGAACTTTGTTTGGAAAGCCATTGATTTGGCTCAAATCTCAATGCCAATACAAAAGGGAAATAAAGGTACTAAGTCTCAAGCCATCACTAGCACCAGCTTAAGACTAAATCTGTATTCTTACTTCTTTTCCAGGAGAGCAAATCACAGCAACTAAAGCCATGAAAAAAGGTGGGTTTTTCCTTTTTTTTTTTCTTTAGAAGAAAGAAATCTGTCTCAACAAAATCACAGGAAGGTAGGCTGAGTAACAATAATGTCTCAGATTCCTCACTGTTTAAATAAGGTATATTTTGAGCCTATAAGCAAAAGATATGAAAGCTTGATGTGCTTGAAGTTGTACTGAAGTGAGAAATTCAGCCAAGCAAATAAGCCAAAATACAGAATCACTGAATCACAGAACACACTGAGTTGGAAGGGACTCACAAGGATCTTTGAGTCCAACTCCTGGTCCTGCACAGGACACCCTGAGAGTCACACCATGTGCCTGAGAGCATTGTCCAAAGGCTCCCTGAACTCTGTCTGGCTGCCCGGTGCTGTTCCCTGGGGAAGCTGCTCCAGTGCCCAGCCATCCTCTGGGTGAGGAACCTTTTTCTAATATCCCACCTAAACCTGCCCTGACCCAGCTTCAGGCCATTCCCTCGGGTCCCATCACTGGCACCACAGAGCACAGAACAGTGCCTGCCTCTCCTCTTCCCTTCCTAAGGAAGTTGTAGGCTGCCATGAGGTCTCCCTCAGCCTCCTCCGGGCTGAAAATGACCTCGGCCACTCCTCACATAGATTCCCCTCCAGGCTCTTCACCATCTTCGTAGCCCTCCTTTGGACACCCTCTAATCGGTAACACAACTCTCAGCAAAACCCGCTTGTCCTCAAATAACCTTTTCCGCCATAGCGCACCAGATGTAGTACGGCAGAGACAAAAACAAAACACCCTCCCGGACACCACAGCATTGCTGTGGAGCAAAAAGAGGCATCACTCCTTTACAAAAAAAAACCCTGAAACACATGTTTTACAGAAAAGCACTGAGACGCTGCTCCCTCCTAACCCCGCAGCCCCCTCCCCCAGCAGCAGCACGCCCCACGCCGCGCTCTGTTTACCGCGGCCCTGCTGGGCCTAATGGCGGGCATTGACCACCAGCGCCCCCAGCCCCGTTACCTCCCGGCGGGCCTGGGCCCCGCTGCCGGCCCCGCGCAGCCCCGGCGCCCCCCGGGGGGGTCAGCCCAGGGCAGCGCCAGCTCCGGCCGCCGCCGCGCTCCGGCCGCCCCGCCGCCGCCTCATCCTCCGCACGGGCTGCGGCCGCGCCGCGCCCTCCCGCTCGCTCCTGGGACTTGTAGTCCAAGGGCCGGGCCCGCGGCCATGTTTAGCCCGGGCAGCGACGCCGGGCCCGGCCGCCATGCCGGCCCCGGGCGGGTGGCGCCCCAGCCCGCGCCGCCCGCCGGGGGCCGCGCCCGCCCGGAGCGCAGCTGAACCCGCGGGGAGGCAGCACGGCTGGGGGTTTGGAAGCATGTGGTTCCAAACACGGGGTTCGTGCATGTGAAAAACGCCAACCACTTGTTTTTAAATTTTTTTAAAAAGTTTAATAGTAATAAAATGGTTATAAAAATAGTAATACAATTAGAGTAATAATAATTTGGACAATTTCAATTAGGACAATATGAGACAATAGAGATAAGAAGTTACGGACGTCCGGGTACCTTCTTCTGGGCAGCACGAGCCCGAAAAAGGACACACGTTAACAGAGGGTTAACCCTTAAGAGCGATAGCCTGTTGCATATTCATACATCTCATACATGATGCATAAATTCCATTCAAACACGGGATTGTGTCTGGTCATCGTCAACTTCTTAACCCTAAGGCGCCTTCGGTCTTTAGCTAGGCAGGAAGAATTCAGTTTCTTCGGATAAGAGAACAATAAATTCCTTTTTCACTGAAAAATTTAGGTGTCTTGTAGCTGCTATCTGGTGCTTCATTCCTTTCTTTAAAAAAAAATCTCACTTACATAGTTCTTATTTTGATTACAAAAGTTACCTTTTTAACTACAAGACTACATTTATCATGTCATTAAAATGTTAATACAACACTACTAATCAATACAGCAAAATACATATAGTAAATATCTATGTAGAGCCATATAATATGCACTTTTCACAGTGCAGTAATTTCTTCAGCCAGAGGGTGGTCGGGCACTGGAAAAGGCTCCCCAGGAAAGTGGTCACGGCACCAAGTCTGGCAGAGCTCAAGAGGCATTTGGACAATGCTCTCAGGCCCGTGGTGTGACCCTCAAGGATGTCCTGTGCAGGGCCAGGGGTTGCACTTTGATGATTCTTGTGGGTCCCTTCCAACTCAGCATATTCTGTGATAATTTCCATAAGTGGTCTTCTCCCTGGGATCACCGTGTGTTCCTGCAGGGTCAAAGGGGCTGGGAAAAGCTGCCGTGTATTTCAAGGTGCCATAGTATATTTCAAGGGCACCAGCACCATGCTTAGTCTTTGCAGAAAAACACCAAAGCCTGCTCACCCAAGTGAGTATTTCAACATTGTCAGGTTTTAAAATGCAGCTGAAGGTGCTCTGCTGAGGAGAGCTGGCCTGAGAGAAGGGTGGGAGACCTGCCCACCTTGCAGCCCCTGCTGACAGACCCACCGCTGCTTACCAGCTGCAGCAACAATCCTCTGCCTCTGCCGATGCTGCTTGAGTAAGCACTCAGAACGCTTTCTTGAGGTCTTCTGAGGCCAGGGGAAATGCTGGCCCTGTAAGGAAACGTAGCACAATGCATATGCAAAATTATAGTGCTGAATAGTGCAGATGCTGTGCAGGAACTGTAATCAAGTAAAATACTGTTTCTCTGTGTTCCTTTTATATCTGTCATAAAAGTGACTTTAAATAACATTGAAGTTTTCCCAGGAGTGGTAGGGAAGACAGGAATTGAAATAATGCAGTGATGAGCAGGCTAGTTAGGCAAGATGTGTAAGATCCACTTTGGGTTTTCCATTTCTTGGACACAACTTACTGGTGAAAGGTAAAAATACCCATCCATTTTCTATAAGTTTCTTCACCATATGAGAATGAAGCTACTAACCCCATAACACATGTGTAGTAAAGGATCTCCCGGCTGCATTTTCAAGACCATCTTGTTTTGGTGGTTTGTTCCTTTCTGAATTTTTGTATTCTTATCTTTTAGATGTATTTCTAGGACAGAAGACAGTAAGCCATAGCTATAGCAACAACAACTGCTGTTATTTCTAGGAGCAGAATCTACACATAACATGCAGTTATTTTCTGTATTTTCTGTATTTTCTATATGTGACCTGCACAGGGACACCCAAATTGATCTGTCACTTCAAAGGTTTTTACATAGTAGTAATCTCAGTAGTGATGCTGGAAAAAAAGAAATCACGGAAGCTTTGGATTTTAATGAAAATGAAGATGTGCTGAGAAGTATGGAAGTTGTGTAATAGACAGAGAAGAAAGAAAAAGATTAACCTATTAATATGATGCAAATTGTTTCTCATCTCAGTGTTGCTAGATTTTCTTACCTTGACCTAGAAAAGTCTTAATAAGCCAGTAACACTTAATTGTGGGTTTTTTATTCCCGTCTTCTGACGGTGTTCACAGGGCTTTTCAGGTGAGGGAAGAGACCAGAATGTTGACTCTATGTTCAGAAGGCTTGATTTATTATTTTATGATATATATATTACATTAGAACTATACCAAAAAGAATAGAAGGAAAAGTTTCATCTCAGAAGGCTAGCTAAGCTAAGAATAGAATAGAAAAGAATGATAACAAAAGGCAGCTGTCTCGGACCCTGTCTGAGACAGCTCGGCCTTGATTGGCCATTAATTATAAACATCCAAGATGGGCCAATCAAAAATCCACCTGTTGCATTCCACAGCAGCAGATAACCATTGTTTACATTTTGTTCCTGAAGCGTCTCAGCTTCTCAGGAAGAAAAATCCTAAGAAAGGATTTTTAATGAAAAGATGTCTGTGACACCGCCTAATTACTATTTTGTGTTGGCGATACCATGTGAAAAGATATTCTGCAGAATTAGATATCTCCAAATTCTGATTTGTAAGTAGAAGCCAAATTATTTTATGAGTCATTTGAGCTTTTGAAACTCCCTAGTGAATGGAGGCTACTGACTCACTGAGGGATGCTTTGATTGATTACTCTGCACATAAGAACAGCCACGGTGGCTCAGATCAATGGTCCACTGAGCTCAGTTTCCTGCTTTCTAAACGTTATTAGCAGCAGATGCCTAGAAATGTGCAGGGGCTGGGCACACTTCAAATGAACACTCTCCCTGCCTCTTGCTGTTTTCAGCTCCATGCATTTCCTAAGCCTGATATGTTTGTCTCTTTACTCACTGACTTTCTCCCCCAAGTACTTGAATTTGCGAACTTTTGGTAACTCATGGAAGTTCTGTGTACCAGCACAAGATGTAAAAGACATGTTCTGCCCCTCTCAAAAGATAAGGGAGAGTGACAAGTGAGCTGCTAACAACCAATGTCCTCTTTCTTCTCTCTTCCTTAAGAAAATGTTCCTCAAAGGAGAGGCACGTGCTTACTATGAACTTCAGTACAAGAGACTCTTATCTTTCACAAAGACACGTGGTTAAGTATTGTTAAACACTTTATATCAAAAACCTGTATGACAGCAGGGCTATTAATAACCTGTTAAAGAAAAGCTGTTTTTTCAACATCTGCAATTAAATGAATGAACGCCCAGTGATTAAAAAAAAAATCAAGTTTCTATGATCTGAGGTGTGAGTTCTACATTGGTACAGACCCCACTACAGAGAAGAAATTGAAGGTAATCTTACAAAAGGACGAGGTCCTGTGGCACAAAGTTATGCTCCTCAGAACTGAAGCAATGCCCCTCAAACCCTGGAGGGTCTCCTAACCCCAAAGTGTTCCACAGACCTGTGCACGGAGAGAGCCCATCCACAGGGAGAAGTCCAGGTGCAGCTTAAAGAACCTGGAGGAGACACAACCCACCAAACATGGTGACTCGGTAACCATTAAATTTGCCTTTCTGGTAGCATTCCTCTTTAAAATCCGTGAGTCATTTCTGCGTTACAGGCCTATGGATTTAGGGCAGCAAAGCCTAAAATAGCCCGCGGCAGACGCTGGGAGCGGCGTACCGGGGGCTCCTTACGGATTTGTAGAGGCCACGGGAGCCTGTGGAGCGAGGGGCTCGGCGGTCAGTCCCGCCGAGTGTAAATCCCCCACTACAAGGGCCGTGCCCCTGTCGAGCACCCGGAACGGGGCCGCGCCGCCGCCGGGCTGTGCCTGCCACGTCTGGGCCGCGACACCTCGGCCTCATCCGCGCGGCGCGGGCTCCCAGCCTCGGGGAAACACCGCGCGCGGGGGATCCGAGCATCCCGCGGGGCCGGGCGGGGCTCCCCGGGCCGGGCCCCCGGCGCCGCCCGGGCGGGGCGGGGCGGGGCGTTCCCGGGCGCCGCTTCCGCCTGTGCCGGGCGGGCGGCGCGGCGGGGGCAGCAGCAGGATGCTGAGCCCGCGGGAGCGCGGCGCCGACCTGGCCCGCTTCTACACCGTGACGGAGCCGCGCCGCCACCCCCGCGGCCACACCGTCTACAAGGTCACGGCGCGGGTGAGTCGGCGGCCGCCGCCCAGCCCCTCGCCCCCGCGGCTCCCGGCGCCCGGCCTGCAAAGCCGCCGCTGGGTGCGGAGCAGCGCCCGCGGCTGCCGTGCCCGGCGGCGACGTGGAAGCCCCTGTGGGGGACACGGGTGGGAGAGAGGGAGGGAGGGCAGGTGGAACACGGCGGCCCCTCCCGAGCCGAGCCCCGGTCGTCTCCTGCAAACTTGTAGCCTCGCAACGTTGTAATGGCCTCAGAGGCGCTTTGCAATTAACTCTCCGTTTCCTTGCTGTGCGTGGCAGGGCGTGCGAGAGTAGCTTAAAAACAAACAGCTCTCTCTCTTTTTCTCCCGTTCGTGCGGCCCAGATGTGGTGGGTGGGTGGCGGTGGGATTGCCCAGCGTTCCTGCAGCCCCGCAGCGCAGCAGTGCGCCCGGGAGGAGCCGGGAGCCAGCGGGGCGCGGGGGCTCTGCCCGCCCACGGCGGCAGCACCGAGCTGCCCGAGCCGCGCACGGAGGCTCGGCCTGCCCAGGAGGGGCCAACCCCCGCCGCCAGAGCGCTCTGGGTCGCTCAGGCCTAGCACGGGAGGCAGGGAAGCTGCTGCAGATGTTGGGAGAGCTGCTGTGGGGCTGGCTTTGATGAAAGCTTGCTGTGTTCTCCTAGGGAAATTCCTTGCTTTCTTTTCTCTTCCACTTTCCTATTAAACCAAAAAAGGGAGGCGAGTAAGTAAATATGTGGAGATAGGTTCAAGAGGAGTGGCAGTTTAGCTCGCAGGTGTGGTGGGATATGTTGAGAGCATCAGAAGAGGTGTCACAGAGAGACAGTTTCTTTAAATGACCCGTGATCCTGTAGTTAGTGCAGCTGTAGACATCCTGCCTGTGAGAGCAAGTCATGCTTATAAGCACCCTCCTCTTGATTAAAATACAACATTCTGTATATGTATAGCGATTGTAATGTCAGTTTGTTAGCCTATGATCAGTTTGTATGACTGGTAAAATTAAAAATTAAAAAAAAATTATTTTTTGGTCAACTACCTACCTACCTACCTACCTACCTACCTACCTACCTATCTCTCCAAGTTCACCAAACACAAATATGTTTAAACTATTCTTTTTTGTCCAATACAATGTAGTATTTGTGAATAGGAAAAAAAGAGTTGCTTTTCCCTATTAGGCTGCAATTTAAAAAGACTCTCCTGAAATAGATGCAAAGAAGACAATACTATCACATCTTCTGCAGTTGTTCTTGTTGGCCCAAGCGTGTGTGTGTGTACTGAAAAGCTGTGTCAGTGAATTAAGGACTAATAGGAATGAGCCAAGACTTCTGCTGCTTGTTTTGCTCTGGTTTTGTTCTTACTGGCTAAAGCAAATTAAAGTTCTCTGTGATGTTTTGGTTTCTGTAGAATTGTTCAAAGTAGAGTTGTGGCTGACTAGTTTGGGATGTCATTCTCTCTCCTTGTCCCATAAACTGAGGGTGCTCTGGTGCCTTTCCAAGGGAGGCAGTGCAGAATCAGGTGGTGTGTGCTCAGAGCAAGGAGCTGATCAGTCTGTGAGCTGTCCAATTCAACTGACCGAACCAGAGATCATTAGTTTTTTACAGTGTTTTGATAGGTAAAATCACCAAAGGGGAAAATTACTCCCTTTTTTTGCAGTAAAGGATGCTTTGGACTCCCAAGTGCAGAAATATAAGTAACTTTTGTTTCAGCAGGGCTCTGTCTGGTAATCTGTTGTGTAGTACTTGAAGTGAGGATTTGGGAAATGGAATAAAATGATTTAAAAAGGATTCAGTGTACATATCAAGTACCCTTTCTGTTTCTTTCCTCCTATTCCTCCCTCCTGTTCCTGTGGTGATCTGGCTCCATGGTTGATATCACAGCACTCCAGCTGTATTTGCTGAGCATCAGCTCGGCAACTTTGGGGGACCGCCAGGAAAGAAGTGAGAGGGGCCTTCCCGTTGTGTTGAATATCATTCTGGCTGAGATCTAGGGTAGTCAGGATGTGTGAGTGGAGATTTGTGGCTCCTCAGTGAGTATGAAGTTAAAGGAACTTTCTGTTTCAAAGTAATGTAGATAAATAATCATGGATAAGAAAGCACTTGTATTAGTGTGTCCTAAACATCTGCCCAAGGCATAGCTACCCATGCAGTCTCTTCTGAGTGCTAATATCATTATTGCAGCTTTTTTCTTAAAAGTTTTGTTTGTATAGCAGAAAATATATATTTTATTTACTCATAAACTGTAACATAATTTTAAATGCGGACAAGTTTAAATGAATATTGGCTTTTTAGTACCCATTTCCAAATGCAAAGAAACAGATAGATATTAGCAAGTTGTGATACGAGGAGTGTTCTCTAATGATACCTTAAAATATAGGCCACTAATAAAAGTTTAGAGAATTTGGAAGATTACAATTATTAATGATAATTAAAATTCTGTGAGTTATGTTGGATATCTGCAGGTCAGATGAAGAATGGGGTAATCTGAAATACTTTTCTTGATGTTGAGGATCCTTGTAGGATCTCTGTTTTCGGAGTCTGGTGTAGTAATTACACATTGCTTAGCTCATTGGTGGGTATCCTGATGATATTTTTGAAAATAGGTTATAGATGTGTAAATAGGCTTGTGTTACAGATTTGCAGAAGGAACTGACTGCATTGATCCTTGGGAAAGGATTAAAAAAAGTACATGGAAAATTTAGGGGTTTGGGTCATCTTTGCGAAGGCTCTAGGTTGACTATAGATTGGGAGGAAGGGGCAGACCTCTTGTGAGATTGACCTTCAGAAAAGGATATGAAGAACAAAGTAGGACAACACATAAATTATTACATACTGAGTTAAAGCTGGCATGGCTGGGAGATATAGAAGGCGGTGTAACATAAGAACAAGTGTGAAACAGGGCCTCTGGGTTTTATTCCAGATTCTTACTAACTGGCTGGGTAATTACTCATCTCTCTGGGTCTCCTTCTGCCCATCTGGTAACTTCCCTAGCTGCCAAAACTGTTGCAAGGCTTTAACTAAAGGTGAACTGCAAAGCAAAGCAGTTGGCGTCTGCCCTTTGGTGTTCTCTGTGATGTGCAGCCATGCCTGTGATATTTTCTTCCCCCAGCTCTACAGACTCCTTGCATCAAGTACGCCAGCTATTAGAAAAGGAAGTTAGGATTATTTCACCAATTGTTCTTATAAACTGCCTGGTAGTGAATGAAAGAGCAACAGCCACCAAGGTTAGCATTTGGTAAAGTTGCCAAATGTTAGATTACTCAAGAGTGAGGAAAAGTTGAGAAGGGTTTTATCAATGTAGACTACGCTGGAAGAAGAGGACTTTGGTGTGCAAGGTGAGAGAGAGAACGTGGAGCTGTGAAGAAAAATGTTTCAGGTCTTTTGGGAGATTGCTAGAGAAGGAAACGCTTCTCTTTTCCATCTTGTCTCCTCCAAAATGTGTGAGGGATGAGCGGCTGGGCTGTAGTAAACGGATGGTACAAAATCTGAGAGGCTTTGGCAAGGATTCTTGCAAAATAGAAGTGAGGAAGAGAGCTGAGTTTGTGGGAGATATAAGAGGGATGCTATTGTCACTTAGCAAGAGGAAAGTGTGGATTCAGTGGCTTCCATCTCAGAGCAACAGCTGCGTGGCACTTGCGGAGCGGCGGGACGGCGTGTGAGTCTCTGGGGTGCCAGTGCTGTGGGCTCCCTGCGCTTCCCTGCACGCATCACCTCTTCAGGGCATCAATTATTCCGGGGTGTGGTGCTGAGGACAGTCCCAGTTGCATTAAGAATGCCCTATTTTGCTTTAGCTAACAATAGACTAATTATTTTGTTAAACAGCTTTGGCTCTTATGATGAAGGATATACTGACTTGCACAAGATAATTGTAGTTATGAATTAAAGATGTGTCTGTTTGGTTTGTGGGGATACGCTCTTCCTGCTCTTTATAGGACCAGTACAAAACTTGGATTACAAAGGCTTTTGTGATCAATATTTATTTAAAGAAGAAAAAAAATCTTGATGCAATACAGGCTTCTTTATGGTGTGCAGCCAAGCCTGATTTTCACAGCAATTTTCCCCTGGACTAAGTAATTTATAATTAATTAGGCCAAGAGTTTTTAAGGATAAACAAATACACCAGGATAGTCAGATGTGTCTGCGCTCTCGTGATTGTAAGTAAAGTGGAAATACTGTCTTACTAAATACAAATCCTCACATTCTCAGTGAGGTTGTTTGCAGCTTATATTAAGCCAAGTAGCCTTAGTGAGCTCTTCTTATTGGGGGTAATGTGGCCATAATATGAATTAATAGGAAGAGACCGGAAAGATGATAGGAGATGTGCTCAGTGTAGCTTTGTTTTGAGAGATGCCTTTTGTGCCATTCTGCCTAGAATGTACGCCTGTCTTTATGTGTGATCACGACTGACTGCTGCTGAAATCCCTCACTGTGTTGTCTTTGGGTATTTGACTTCTCTAAAACTAAATCAAAACTTCCTGAGTGCACAGGACCATGCAGCTGTTTGCCTTTTTCCAGACTTTTCTCTTCAGCAACAAATCATTGTATGTTACTCTTTAACTTCCAAACTGAAAATCCAAGGACTTATGTGGTTTCATTTTTGTTTTGCCTTTCAGATTGTTTCAAGAAAAAATCCAGAGGATGTCCAGGAGGTAACATTTTAAACTTGTGCAAATGTTTTTATGAATCACACTATGCCTTTTGAAGCGTCTTTGATGTAATTTAGCAGTTTCTGTGTGTTTTGTCCTTGTAATTGAGCCAACAATTTTCGTACGTTTCCATTTGTCTTTAGCTTTCATAGTTAAAAACAGTAGCTAGTGTAACATGATGCATTTCATCCCTCAGTGATGAATGGTGACTTGAAACAAAGTCTTAGGGACTAAAATGTCTTTTGATGACAAAACTGCTTTGATAACTTTACAAGCTCTTTTCTTGGGGCTGGAATTGGCAAATTGATGGTTACTTAACTCCTACTGGTAAAATTAGAGATCAGTCCACAATTCAAGTCTTAGGTCTCAGCTGTAGGTACTCTTTTCCTCTTTAACCAATGCTTCACTGAAAAGCCTACACCATTACTGTCTGTTAGTGAAGAGAGAGAATGGAGGAGTCTAGGACTTGTTGACAGAGATTAGACTGCAAGTCATAGGTGTTATGCCTATCTCTCTGAGGCTCCTTAAGTATTTTCCAGTTATATATTTTGACAAAACTTTAAAATTACTTATTCTTTGCCTCTTCTGAAGAGTCTCTGAATAAGGATCTGCTCTATTCTTGTGCGTCTTAAATACCTCAAAAGTCTGTCACAGGAGTCATTTAGTGAGAGAGAAAAATACACCACATGTGTGTGCATTGTAGATTTTTTTCTTTTTAATAAATAAATCTTCCCCCTCCCCTCCTAGATTTTTTTCTGGACTAGTGACTTGACATGGTTACTATTATACTATGTACCTGCAAAATCTTCCCTCAAAAGCACAACCTTTTGGCTTTTCAGACATTGTGTAACACATGCATATGTTCAGTTTCTGGTGCAGTCTCTTAGTACAACTGAGGAGAACCTGCATAGTTGATGAAAGAAGAGCTCATAACTGAATTCATTGCATCTCTGTGTGGTCAAACATGAGTTACTGATTAGTGGTTTGGCAGAGGTGAGAATTGGCTAATACATGTAACACACCCTTACTGCATCCTTCTTTGAAATCTTGAGAATCAGGCAAGCATGAGCATTTGTGCTTTTTGCATTTTTTTTTAATCTGTAGGAGATCAAAGTAACCTATCAGAATCAGAGATGATCATGGATCAAGTTTAGAACTGCATTACTGTAGTTTGTAGCTTGATGTTCACCTTTTCCAGGGAGACTCCTGAATTGAACCTATCCATGAGCACATTCTGCCATTACCCTAATCTTCATTTGTGAGGAAAAGCACTTTATAAGAGCTGTTGATGAGTCCATTCATCAGAAAAATATATTGTAAGTGTCTTTCAGCTAGAGTATTGCATGAATATGTGTTAAGTAGTTTTGACACAATAGCAAAACCATATCTTTTAGTTGTTGCTTTAATTTGTGTCTATAGGTTACCCATGCAGAGTTTCACATGCTCTTGACAATAAGAGGACATAAATATGAGATGAACTTCTTAATAGTTGTCCTTTTCCACCCTGCATTGTACCTTATTAATTATTCTGCATGTGATAGCATGTTAGATGCAGGGTGAGTCTGTTATAAGCATTATCTGAAAATAGTTGGTTATTGTGAGGAATGTCCTAAATGGTGGTTGACATAAGGGGGAATTGTAGTCAGAAACCCTCATATGTTGAGAGCTTTTCTGTTACATGGCCTCTTACAGTAAAAAAAAGAACTGTGAGCAGCCTTTGGAAGAAAAAGAATATGCCCTTAACCTGCTCCCGCTGAAAATAAATTTACCTCAGTTTTCCAGAATGCTCAATGAAGAATTGAATAGGAAATTTTGTGCACAAAACCACCTCATGGCTTTAGGATGTGTCTCATGCAACCTGCTTCCCACATCCATGTAGGACCACTTGGCTGTGCCTGCCTCCTCCTCCAGGTGTCCCTTAATGCCACTGCTGTGATGTGAATACATTCTTTACATATGTGCAGCTGCTTGTAAGGCTGAGTGCTGCGACCTCAACTCCACTTGCCAGTTTTCTGTCACATCTTTTGGCTGCCCTTTGGGATACAAGTCTTTACCACTGCAGCCAGTTAGAGCTCAGTGTAATCCCAGCTGTTGTTGTTGGGGCAGGAAGGAAGAGAACCTTGTAAGGCTTTCCTCTTGAAGGAATGAAATAGATAAATGTGAAGTTTTGTGTGGGGATAGCAGATACAGAAAGGCCACTGGGCCTAACTTTAATGTCCTTGCTTCTTGATGGTAGCAATGTGGTGTGTAAGGCAATTGCATCTAGGGTAGTCCTGTGTGTTTTTTTTCCCTTTTCATTTAGGAGAAAGGCTTATTCATTGTGGAACAGATGAGTTGCATGAGTTAATAGAGATCTACTGGCTGTCGCCATGACAAACACCTTATTGCATTACAAGTCTAACATATGTTTTATGATATACTTGCTGTGCTTCATTGGGCCTCAAAGTACAATGTGTCCTTCCTCCAAATCTAATTTCTAATGAGGATGTTAGAACTTTGCTAACTTTGCTGGGCCACATGCATGCAAAGGCATGTTTTCCATGAGCTTCTGGAAGGTTTTAGGATAACCTTGACTGCTTTTGCTATGAAAGTTACTTAGGGATATTTATTTTTTTTTCCTCTTGACTATTGAGTGATCACTTGTAGCAGTGAAAAATGATGCTTTTTTGGTGGAATGAAATCTCATGCTCTTATTTTCTGGCAGCTTTTCATGTTGTTTCCAAGTACTGACAATACAGTAACTCAATGTTTAAAAAATTCACCATCTTAAGCAATTTTTTGTTTTATATGCACACTGCTCAAGAAGTGCTAATCATGCAGTCTCTGGTTATTGGATTAGATAAAAGTAAAGCATTGAAAAAATATTATTTCTGATAGCAAAATGACTGGTTTGCCTTCTTGAGATGCCTCACTTGTGTGTGAGGAGTACCAGCTGTAATTAAGTAATGAAAATATGTGCCAATAAGGAAGTCAGAATCAGGACTGCTGGTTCCAGCATAGCTAAATTTACAACGTGGATAGCGTGTTGCCACACTAAAGCTTTGCATGTCCACTGTTGACAATCCTCTTACCTTATGTCTACATTATTCTGGAGGTAGGACTTGCATCTGTTGAAACTTAGAAGGCCTCTGATTGCAGTATTAAAAAAAAAACCCAAAAAACAAAGCCACAAAAATGCTCTAAATCTAAAACTTTTGCTTAGCTCTAGATCTGGTTTCATTGAGGAAAAGTTCAACTTTTTCAATTATGATTGCTCATGAGAAGGCAACCTGGTAAATCATTCTGAAATATGTGGAATAGTTAAAGTTGTATTAAGTTAATTGAGACATTTGACTGGTGCAACTGTGGAATCAACTGCTGAATGCATGCACTCTCCCTTCTGTTCTACTTTAATCACTTTACATTAGTGTTGAGATTTATTGTGATGGCTTAGTGAGTCTGACCAAAAATGAGGTCAGGATATAAAAAAATTTGTGTTAATATCTTTTCATCCTGATAACAAATCCAGTAGCAGTCAAGTGTAAGTGTTATTGTTTACTTCTTTTATTGGTTTGATTTTCCTACTGGGTTCTCCTCCTTTCTTGAATAGAAAGAATGGGATGGAAGAAGGATAAAGTAGATACCTGACTGAGAGATGACTACTTTCTGAAAAGGAGGGATCAGGAATAGCTGATGAACCGATGACATCTTTATATTCCTAAAATGGAGTTTTTTGTCTAGATTACAAAAGGAACATACTGGTTTGGTTTTTTTTAAATTTATTTTATTTTTGGTGTTATTATAAAAAAACATTTAAGATGGAGGCTAGCATTTACATCTGATCCACACTTTACATACACAATTTAGGAGCTGTTTTCTAATCCTCGGTGTTTAATATATTGTCCCTAAAAATCCCTTGCTTGTGTTGGGATTTCTCTTCCCTGGTTTTCTCTTTTGCTGTTGTCTCTCTTCCCCACACCTGCAGCTGCATCAGGCACAGTGTACTGTTGAATGTTGGATAGTGCAACACTCCTGTTCAGCATTTTTTTCTCTCTTACTGGCTCCCTGTGTAGGTCTGGATCTCAGAATGACTGAAGCAGTGCTGCCTTTGCCCTCCTTTCAGCTTTTACTCAGTTTTTCTCTATGCACTGTAGTGTTGTTAGCCACAATGTGGGTTGGGGACAGATAATGACCTTTTTTTATGCTTGTTACACTTGGCAGTTCAGACTGTGTATTTTTGTTAAACAAATTTGCTGGAGTTAGTGGTCTGATGTGATTAACCCAGTGGATTTGTGGTGTGATGTAATATGAACAATGAACCTCACTAATGCTTCTCTCTGGTTTCTCTGCTTCAGATAATCGTTTGGAAGAGATACAGTGACTTTAAGAAACTGCACAAAGATCTTTGGCAAATTCATAAAAACCTATGCAGACACACAGAGCTCTTTCCACCTTTTGCCAAAGCAATAGTGTTTGGTAAGCATAATTTCTTCCTGACCTGCTAAAATTCTTTGATAACTCAATATCTGTAAATACATCTTGTTTTGTAGCTGGATGAAAAATTTTCTTTGTGCTTTTTCTACTCAACTTTAGGTGAGCTAGTATCATAACTTGATGCTTTTATTTATTTTTGTAATGTATAAGAGTTTATGTCCTCCCCTCCACGTTAGACATAGTAGCTGAGCTATTTATTGATGTATATGTTCTGTATCTTTACAACATACATTCCCTGTTTTCAGGAGCATAAATTCTCTGTTAGCTTTGTGAACAGCACTCGAACAGCAAAAAAAACACCAACATTTTATTATAAGCTGTCTGATTTTTAGTGATGAGCTGTTTTAAAGTATTAAATGGTTGTTGTAACAGAAAAAAAATATTATGGCAATTTGATTGCAATTGTCAGTTTTATCTAGCTAGGCTTTTGAGATCAGTTTTACATATTTCACCAAAACAATCTGCCAGAGAAACAGGTGACAAAAAGGAATTAGCTCTTATAGGTCTTAATTTCATCCTGATGTGTTTGTCCTCATGAATGAGCTATAGGTGGACTTCCAGGGAAGTGGTGTGAGTGTACAGAATTCCACCCACCATATTTTTTTAGCAGCGTTGTGTTTTTAAAATCACCTTTATTTGTGTATGTTCTTCATGTCCAGCACAAACTGGAGCTATGTTTATATATCACGCAATAGCCACTGCGTTTTTAAGTGTTTTTCAACAATTTTTTAGTGTGCTCAACATGTTTGGTATCTTTTTTACATGCGTATACTGCATGCTCTGTGAGTGTTTCTGAAGCATTTCTAAAGTGTTGCTGACTGTTGCTTTTGGTGTACATTTACCATCTGCTTTTGAAACCATTTTCCCAAGAATTTTAAAGTTGGATTTTGAAAGTGTCCAACAAGTGTTTGACATTTGTTTACTTGCATCTGTCATGCACATTTAGTTTGGTTTTCGCATGAGCTTTTCGGTTTCTAATGTGCTTTTGGGGTTAAAGGTTTCCAGTGTGGACTGTTTTTAGGTGTGATTTTGGTCCCTAGGGCATGGCTAAGATGTTATTTCTGTCCAGGATTTCTTTAGTGGGTTCTTTTGCATACATACATGGTACGATTTTTCAGTTTGTTATTTTTTGAGTTATGCAGTGGAATTTTTTCTATGTATCCAGTATATTTGTTGGGCCTTTTTAGCATGAATTTACCATGTGCAATTTACAATTGGGCATTTTAATGGTTTTTAATCTTTGAACATGTTTGGTGGTTTTTTTGGCATGCATCTGCCAGATCCTTTTTTGGTGAGATTTTCAATTTCTGAGGTGTATTTTGGATTTTTAAAATCCTTTTCAGAACCTAAGGCATTTTGGGATTATTAAATTCTTTTTATGGTGTTTACAAGTTGATTTAGTTTGTGGTTTTTTTTCTTTGTTTTGTTTCATTTTTTTAATTAGCATTCATTTGTGTTCATGGTTTCTCTGTGCACCTTGTATGGGGTTTAGTGTCCAGGATGTTTGGCATTTTTTAAAATGCATCTGCCATATGCTCTTGTTTCTGGTCTGGGATTTCTGTGTGTTTTTTGGGGTGGATTTTGGTTCTTACAGTGTTGTCCCAGTATATTTGGCATTACTGCAGTGGTATTTCGGGTGTCCAGTATGTTTGGCATCTTTTGGCATGAATTTCCAATGTGCTCTTTTTTTGCTAACCTGCTTGAACTTTTAAAAAAATGTCTTTTGTTTCGTAGGCATTGCTGCAGTGTTGCTTTCCATTGCCATGTGTTTTGAATATGTTTTGGTGTTTTTTTAAACATACAGCACACTTTAACATGGATTTACCTTTTTTTTTTCTTTTGCGTCCTGCTACCACATCTTTTTTTTTTCCCCTCCCCAGATTTTTAGCATTTTTAGTGTTGAGCTTGTTTGGCATTTTTTTACTACATCTCTAGGGCATGCTTTATGTGTATTTGCAGTTTCCATATGTTGTGTCTGGTTATTGTGTTTATTGCCATACATGTTTTTTGCATGGTTTGGATGTATTGTGCACGCTTTAGCACCCAGACAGTATTTGGTGGTTTTTTTGTGCATGTCTAGTGCTGATTTTTGCAGGTTTTCTTTGTGTGGCATTTTTTAGCAGTGTTGGGCAGTCATCTAGAGGCTATTTTCGCAAATTTTCTATGTGGCTCAGATTGGTATGTTTTAGCATCTAGTATGTTTCACATTTGTTGGCCTGCATCTATGAAGCTGAATTCTGATGTAGATTTTGTGGCTCTCTGCATAGAGCTAGGTGAAATTCCTGGTTTAAATTGTATGTCACATCAGCCAAATTGTATCCAAGTTTCATGTAATTTTTTTTTTGCTTATTTAAGAAGTTGGAAGTGGGGTAAGTTTTGGTGCTATGTCAGAGCATGGACAATACTTGTTAAATAAAGCATATAGTAATAGTTTCATTCTGAGATTATTTTAAATCCGATTTACAGAGTAGAGTTCTCATTGGACAAATTATTTACAAAGCTAGTATTTTCAGGTAGAAGGTATGATAGCTATTCATAGGGGAGAAAAGAGAGGGGTAAAAGAAAATCAGGGTAGAAGAGAGTATAGGTGTCTAATATCTTAACAAATTAAAAATTTCTATAAATGCAAATTAACTGTTTTTACACTAGCTCTGTAAGCAAGAGAAGAATTGAGTGAAATCCCTTCTGAAAAACATCCTTCTTCCATTGTATTTAGTGAACAAAAGTGACTGAAATGTACATTGTGAGAGATGGAAATACACAGAAACATTCAATGCAGTTATTTATTAAAAACCTCTTTGAAATTAAAACCAAACGAAAACAAACCTCACTACATTTAGATGAAGCTGAGACACAGAAGAATACAGAAAAGTGGAGTAATGTAAAAGCAAATTTTAAATGATTGGTACGTAGCTGAAAGGAACAGCCCTATCTGATTCTCCAATTTAAGAATTATTTTTGTATTTTCAATATAAAATTTTACTGTGTATCCTTTCATTGCAATTCTGCACATAGTAACTGCCATATGATTTATTTTAATTTAAAATAAAAACCCTAAGGTTTTTTTGTACTGGAGGAAAAATACAATCTTTATAGATAACAAGGTTTTGAAAAACTCGTTTTCAGTCTCATTCTGTTAGTGATGACCTGCAAGGTCCATCTCTCTCAAGATCTTTTGTTTCCATGCTGCTTTGATGGACCATTTCTGTAGTATTGCTTCCCTTTGGCAATGTTACAATTGTTGCAGCTTTTAGACTAGTTTCTAATTAAAATTGTGAGTAGAATTGTTGGCAACTGGTGGGGGTTTTTTTGTGATTTTTTTTCAGCTTTTTCTTTCTTTTTTTTTTTGTTTTGTTTTGGTTGGTTGTTTTTTTTGGATATCCGTGCTTTAAATAATGTCTGTACCTATTGTTTGCAGAGGGTGCAGTTTGCAAAATGGGCATTGGTGGTTCTGACAGTTGAACTTAGTTGTAGTAGAATTGTTAAAGCTGAGGAGCATCTCCAGTTCAGCATTCAGAGCTTCAGGAGATGGTGTAGAGAACTGAGATGTATTTAAAAACAAATGTGTCATGCTGTGCTTCCATATTTCATGCAACTAAAGACTTGCCACAAAGTGTGTGTATTTTTATGTTGTTGCAGTAGACCTGCTTGTGTCAAAGCAGAAAAATTCCTGTGGTTGGGAAAAAGAAATCATCTGACTTTCTCTGTACTTCACTTGAACATTTCCTACTTGTTTTATAGGAAAAACCTCAGTGAATTTGATCATGGAAATCTAAGATGTCCTAGCATATCCAGCTGCTGAAATTATGACACCTATATCTGGGATATGATTACTGTCCTCTCCTAATACACATTAACATAATTTTTTTCAGTACTTTCAAGCTACTTCTTTGTTGTTGTTGTTGTTGGACACTTGTAAGTATTTCCATATGTTGACCATTCATGGCATTTTATCAAAATATGGGTAAATCTGCGTGTATGTTGTCTAGCAATTGCAGAAATGTACTCTGGTATAAAAAAAAAAACCTACACCCCCCCAACCCACCAAAAAAGAAACAAAAGCTCCCCAGATATTTACAACTTGATAGCAGTGAGTCAGGGTGCTGACATAAAGGTGCTCTTTGTATTTGAAGACTCTGGATGAGGTAATGTGTTTATGAATTTGGTGCCATGTACAGTAGGAAGTCTTGTGAGAAGCTAACTGAAACATGAACACACACTTTGCTGGGTGTTTAGTTGTTCAGGTCTGCTCCACAAAATTAATTGTGGATTCTTTTAATAGGAACTTACATTTGGTTTTTATGTAAATAGGAAATTTTGAATGGATCGTTGCTGGAGGAGTAAGAATTGTGTTATACGCTGAGGTTGTAGTTGACACTTCTTAAAAATATCAGAAAGATGTGATCCCTGTAATGGAGTGTGTATAGGTCTGAGAATTGTAAAGACTAGTAGAAATAATGTCGATTTAGATGCAGAATGACATCCTGATAGAAATGTTGGATGAGTCAGCTGGCTGCATAAGCACTTTTGAGTATTTCCTTGAGAAGAGTGACAATGAAAGTGTTGAGCAATACAAATTGCTTGAAAGTATGAAAAAAGGAAAAGGAGGAAGGAGATGGGCGGGGCTGCCTGGGAATTAAACTGCCAGCAAGATGCCAGGAGTTCTGTGAACTGAACCAGTACTGAATAATGTTCTTCCTTCCCCTAAAGCCCTCTAGTTCTAGAAGCAGTTTTCCTGATGCTATCATGATGCTAATGGGCTGGAAAATGTGACAGTGACTAATGTTTCAACAGCTCTGTTCTAACATGTATTTCTATTTTTTTTAGCTAAGTATCCTAAGAAACTAAGGCTTGTGAAATTGTGCCTTTAGAAAGTCGAACCTCTTACTGATGTGGCTAATATCAGCTAAATTTGAGAGTGAAGGTGGTTGCAAATGTAATTATACTTCTGCAAAGTCTGAAATGGCAGCTGAGTAAGAAGAGAGCATGTGTTTTGGTGCTGCTGAGGGCCAGGCAGGCTCAGCTCATACCTGTGAGGTTTGCAGCTGCCTGGCAATCAGTGAATGCACACCAGTCAGCCTGGCAGGGCTGGTCCTGATGTGTCCTATCTGGTGCCCAGTGGAGGTACTGAGAAGATGTGGATAAACAAAATTAGTTTTTATTGAGTTTGATGAAATGGAACAGGGAGAGATTCTCGAGGGAAAATATCTTACAGAATTTTTTTCTAGCAAAAGTTTTCTGTTTCTGGTATTGTTAGGTGTTTACTTCTTCGCCATTGATTTGCTACTGCATTGTAGCAGTGTTTGTGTGAATTTGTAGATTCATTTAGCTGGGCCACACTGCTGTGCTTTGCTAAGGGAAGTTGTTTTCTTTCCATGACGTCCAATTTTGCATGGAATGAGCCAAGAGCCCTAATGCACCCCCAGTGTTGCTCTGAAGACTTAGGAAGTTTGGTGAGCAGTTTAATAGGGCCTGATTTCAATGTTCGCACTCACTGTGGTAGCATTGCTTTTGCCTTCTTTCTGCTTGCTTGTTGCTCACTCTTTTGTGCAGCTGCTCCTGTTTGTACAGCTGAAACGGCAGGGTGGGTAAGGCACGGAACCAGTCCAGCTGAAAATTAGCCCAATGATGTCTTTTCTTTTCTTTCATGGGAAAAATAAGCCCCAAAAGCTTTGTTTGTGATCTTGTGAGTATGTGTGTGTCTTTTTAGTTTTATTTCCTTTTTTCTGATACCGCATGGGCAGGAGCTATTTACTTGAAGAATTTCTGGAAAGAATCCTGCTTTGATACTTTCTTCTGGGATTATTTTTTTGCTTGCTCTAAGTATAAATGAATTTTGCTTTTGTATTCAATGTTTCTTTTGTCCTCTTCAAAGGTTAATGCCACAGAGCTGTCACAGGTGGTTCTTATTTTTCTGATCATGCTGTTATAGCAGTACTGTTTCTTGAACTTGTCTTCCCAGTCCTTTTTTCCCCCTCTGTATAGCTGTTGCGATATCTGTTCTATTCTCCTCCAATTATTACTGTTAACCTCTGCCCTTTTTCTTTTGTAAACTTGTAACTATTTCAACAACAAAGTGATGTTGATATAAAAAGCTAAAATAAGTTGCGTGCAATTGTGAAGGATGTGAATTAAGGTAGCAATCCAAGGGTT
The DNA here is from genome assembly GCF_901933205.1 of Camarhynchus parvulus. Classification (NCBI taxonomy): domain Eukaryota; kingdom Metazoa; phylum Chordata; class Aves; order Passeriformes; family Thraupidae; genus Camarhynchus; species Camarhynchus parvulus. The sequence continues at coordinate 21,466,020 of NC_044573.1, read as the reverse complement.
TTCTCCTGAGAAGCAAATCTCTTCAGGTGAACTGTGGGATTGTTTTTAAGTATGTTTTTTCTAATTGGAATGTTTTGGGTGCTGAGTAGAGAAAAAGGAATGATCATACATTTTAGTAAATGAGCTGCTTCCAGCTCTGTTTACCTCTTGGATCCAGAAGGAGATGAGACCCTGTCTGCATGGAGTTACTTCAGAGGAAAGCTTCGGTGTCTGGTAGCAGGGCTTCACCATCTCCCCTACACTTTGTCTCCTCCATAAATGGCACCTTGGAATTGAAGATCTGTTTGGGGGCTTTTAGCAATACTTTGTTTACTACCCGCTCATATTGTGCGTTGTTCTTGAGAATACGTGAAGATTGCTCAGCTCCTTACAGGATTTGGGCCATAATCAAGGCTGACACTGACTGGCATATTGTCAAATTGTGCATGTATCATTTATTGTCAGATAACACTGGACATCCGTTAGTGTCTCTTGGCTAATCAAGAGTGTTGCCTCACATATTCTTACGATGAGAGGGCGAAGGATTCTTGTCGTAGCTGCCAGCTTTCATCATCCGAGCGGATTGCAGAAGACGGGACTCTAGGGACAATTGAGAATAGGAAGTTTGAAGATTTGCTATGTTCTCCTGAAGCATTGGAGTGACTTTCATAGACTCAGGGCATTGTCTCCAGAAGGTTGCTTTTGTCTCGTTTGTTTTCTTTCGTTGTAGTTGTTGTTGCAAAATAAATGTATGGCTGTTTCTGAAGCTGTCAATCTGTGTGTCTGTTCCAGGGCGATTTGATGAAACTGTGATTGAAGAAAGAAGGCAATGTGCTGAAGATCTCTTGCAGTTTTCTGCCAATATCCCTGCTCTCTATAACAGCAAACAGCTGGAAGAGTTTTTTAAGGTTGGTTAGTATTTGCAGAAGTATTTGCTTCTTACCGACATGACTGAAGTATAGTACTGATTCTGCTTTACTTTATAAACCATGGAAGGGCAGTGAGCTGCTCTGACATGCTTTGGGAAGGGACTGGGGCTTTTCCGTTCACTCTGGAAATGTGGCTTTAAAAAAACCCCATGCCACACCTCTACGAGGTGGAAAGTTTTACAGGAACTTCAGGTGAAGGGATTTGAATTTTTTTTAATTGAATGCTGAGCAAAACTTGTGATGATAAATTCCAGTGGGAAGTAATAAAAATATTGCCACTGTTCCTATATTTTCAGTAGGTGTTTATAGTTTCTAACCAAAGGAGCGAAGACTGTTTACACTGTTTCCTTCTGGTCTTTGTGAGCTCAGGTCCACAGCAACAAATTTGGCATATAACTAGTCCAACCTGCTGATTGTACAGTGCTGTGAGAGCCAGTCTCCATAACAAATTTTAGGACAGTACATTGATATGGACTTGCTCTTTATTACGGCTGAAGCAGTTTCTGTTCAATAGTTCCTTCAAACCTCTTTATTTTCAGTAGCTTAGTCTAATGTTCTGCAAACTCATAAGCATAAATTTACATGTACCCATGACAGTAACTCTCTGGAATTAAGGAAATGTTCATCTGACTGAGATGGGACTTAAGCATATTAATGTGTTTAGTATATTTAAATGGTATCTATATGCAAGAGCAAAATTTTATCAAAGCTTAAGATTTTTCACTTGTTTTCATGATGACGTTATTGCAGTGTTCTTTAAAATACTTAAAATAATGTTCTTTAAGCTTTGGTGTCAATGACTGGGAGACTGAGTTAGACTATTTTACTTTTTGGTTTATTTGCATTTGCATTTTTTCAGTTCTTTGGAAATACTTCTGTGGTTTTTGGGTAGTTTTTCAGACTTCTCTTTCCTTCCTTTGCTTAATAAAAGTGTTAGTTTTAGCCTCCCAATGAACCTTTTCTGGCTTTGCAGGGAAATGAATAAAACTAGAAAACCAGTGTTTTTTTAGGACAAACTATGTCTTCAAGGAGGGTTATGCAAATGCAATAATTTAGGCTCATTTGTTAGCTGATGTGGTGTCATACTTTCCTGGAAGAGAGCCTTAGATTTGGTCTGTCACCAGCTCAGCCTGTGTGCTTTTACCTCTACCCTTGGGTGGTTTTGTTCCTTTTCAGATTTTTGTGGCTGTGGAGAGAGAGACTTGGACAATGAATTCTTAGAAACATCTGAAGGGAGTGTTCTGTTCATCTATGTGTTATAAACTCCAGAAGAAAGAGCTGGCTTGTGTGAAAATGTGCTGGGCTGGTTCAAGGCAGATTAGCAATGCCTGTTTGTAATATGATTTTGAAAATGGTGCACTTTTTGTTAAAGTGGCATGGAAAGTGTGCTCCTGGGATGTGAAGCAGAAATTTAAGAAAACACTGAAAACATTTAGGTGGTTTCTAATGCTATTGTTACTTCTCTTAGCTTTGTTTCCTTTCAGGCTTGGAGAGGAATGTCCTCCTTGTATTTTTGTGAAGTCTCAGCTATGACTGAACTCAAGATAGTGGGTCATGAGTGGGACATTAGTCTGATGGGCAGTCCTGTGCTTGGGAGCACCTCTGAAGGGCACAGACTATATGTGACACAAGAGATCAGGAGCACTGTTAGACTTGGGTGTGCAGGTCTGTGTGGTTCAAAATTCTGAACCTGACTAGGTTCTAGATACCTAGTCAGTCTCTGGCAACCAAACATGGCTTAACTGTTAGATTTTGCAGGCTTTTATGGTTTAATTCAATTCATTAACTGTAAAGTAATGGAGCACTCACTGATTAGGCGGTATCATTTTGGCTATCACTTCTATACAGTGAGAATTTCCATAGAGCACAGCAGCTGAGTAATTCCTTTGCTCTTTTTTTTTCAGGGTGGAGAGGTGCATGATGGCTCTGAGTTGATTGGTCCTGTTGAGCCTCTGTCTGACTCTCTGACTGACAACCTGTCTGACTGCAGCTCTGAAGGTTTGCTTTCTCTTCCCACATAACCTCATAGCATGATCGTAAACGGCAAGAGGCAGATTTCTTCATGGAGCATTGGCCTCCAGTTTCTGTTTGCTTGTTATGGCAAAAATGCTGAGCTGGGATTGGCAAGAGAGCAATTTGGCTCAGCAGAGCTGTTTGCACTTCTGGAAGTTTCATTCTAAAGGTGTACATGCTGACTTGGATACCATGTGTAGAGTAATTTTAGTGGTACTTTTAGTGGCAGTTCACTTGCACTAAAAAATAGTAGAGTTGTAAGGAAGGGTCAGTCAGCCCAAATAAATGCTGTACTGGAGCTTCTTGCCTGCCTCTAGGCTGAGTCAGTTTAAGCATTTCTGTGTACCATGCAATCTTTTAGATATTTTTGTGTTTCTGAGTTATGCTTGGTCCTTGTGATTTCTATGAAATTCTTCTTCAACTCTTAAGTTTTCCTTTGGAATTGCTTAGCACTCATATATAAATCCACATTATTATACAAACACTTCTTAAGCTTATTTAGGAGGGGATCTGATCATTCTGGCATAGAATTTCCTTTGATAAAACAACCCTTGGAGAACAAAACATGGGTTTTGTCTTCTGACAGTGGTTGGTTAATTTTTTTCACTTGAGGTTGTATGACTTGTCATTGGGATCTCTCTATGTCAATAACTTTGTTCTTAGTTGTACAATATATTCTACATAGGAGGTGAGCTTTGCATTTTATTTTGTAGTACCTTCTATGATGCTAATGAATGAATGTCCCCACAATATTTTGTTCTGTGAAGGGAAAAGTATAGAAGTTGTTGTTGTCTATATATAAAACGATATGGGTTTATGTTTATGTATAAAACATATGTTTATATATAAACATATATGTTTATATATAATTGTTTAGTTGAAGAGGGCAGTTATGGTAAATAGCACTAACTAGTGTTAAAGGGTTTTAATGATTTCTGTGAAATTTAACATTTCAGATTCTGACAATGCTCTCACTTTACACTGTGCCCTATAAAATAGACTGCTTCTAAAAGTGCTTAATGTGAATACTTCTATTCATTATTCACAAGGGCCTCATTTTTAGCAGAAGAAAACCACTTCCTTTATGTCAGATAAAATACTGAAAAGAAAAATGCTGTAAAGTAGAAAAATTCTTTGATACCCTTCTGAATCGGCTGGAGGGCTTTTACAGGATCCTTGGAACAACTACGAGCACAGGAGTTGGATGTGCTGAATGTGAATTTTGTGGAGTTATATTTTCTAAAAACCTATGTGTCTTCCAGCTCACATTGTCTTATGCTTGAAAGCAGATTTTGGTGGGCAGGAGGCTGTGGACAGAAGGAGACGTCTGTCTTTAAAACCTCTAGATGGCAGTGGCAATACTCGGCCTTGAGTCCTTTCCCTGACTCTCCTCACAGCTCCTGCCTGCAGCTGATTTTTCCCAGTCTGATTATGGCAGTTAACTGTGGCTGGTTCACTGTGTCACCTTCTGTGGGCATGCAAGGGCCTCCACGTGGGCACTGCTCCTTCAAGCTGTTGTACTGAGAAGTAGCAAATCCATCCCTTAACAGGTGCTGCTGTTTGCTTTTAAGGGTGGGTTGTGTTTTCTCGCTTTTATCTGTTCTTTCCAGACAAAGTTCATTTTGCAGAAGGTGTGCACATTAACAGTGGAAGATGCAAACTGACAGTAGTAGAAATGTTTTTGTACCAAAATAAGCAACAATTATCTTGCTTGTAAAAGGAGTTTGGCAGTTCATGCTTTCACAGGAATCTGCTTTTCAAGAGGCCAGATTACCCAGGCTTTCCACCAGTTTTTGGAAACTGTGTTTACTTTTCAGATACCTTTTTCAGACAAGTACAGAGATTTATGTTCAATTTCAGCATCATTATTCTCATTTTATATTCCTTATAAACAGTCACTTTGTCTTCTTCTGTGAGTACACTGGATGATGTTCAGATGTCCCACTTCCTCATCATAAATCTTTCTATATTAATTAACTTACCAGATTCTTTAGAGAACTTCATCAGGAAGTAATTTTTTTTTCATTCTCTTTTTTCCTCTGTCCTTCTATTTTACCATGTACGCACGATCTTCCCAGAAATAATCTTGTGCACCTGAGATGCTTCCTACCCCATAAGCTGACTGGAAACCCCATGACTATTGTTGTGTGGTGCCAGCTCTGGGCTCTAAACCTGACCTAAAGAAAAGTTTATTAGCTCAGGCTCTGTGCCATGCTAGCTGTGTTCATAGAGCGTTTGGTCCAGTTGGCTACAAGACAAGAGCAAACGTGGTTTTGTTTGGCCTGTAGGGAGGGGAACTTGAGTCTGTGTGAAATCTGCTGTGTGGATGGGCTCTAATTCATCTCATCTGAGTGGCCAGAGCACCCTTCCAAAACCCCCAGCTTTTCCATTCGTGGTTTCTCTTTGCACTCTTTGTCCATCAATCAGATCTGCTTTCACCACCTGGTACCTCTAAATGGTGTTTAATAAATGCTTAGTTCTCCACCCCCAAATTTGGTATTGCTGCCCCTAAATTGAGCAGCTGAATGGCTCATTATTATTATGCTAGTTAATGAATCCTCTACCCTCCTCCAGCTTTTCTGTTGTGAGTTTAGCTTCTTTCTTGCAGGACTGGGGGCTACACAGTTTTCTTCTCTGCCTGTACACTTCCCTTTATAGCCCTTCCATGAGAAGATCACAACATTGTCTTCTGTGCACCCTGTCCCTTCCTCTCAAGTAGTATAGTGTGTCCTAAGTATCACTGTCCCTTGCTTTTCAGACAAAGAGTGGTTGGTAATTTGTTGTCCTTCATGTGTTTTTCCTCTCACTCATGTTAAGGAACTGCTGGATTTTAGGAAAGCAGTATTTCTACAGTGCCTTCTTACTCCTATAAATTTTAAACTCCTGTAACTTTACAGCTGCAAAATGTGAAAGAAAGTATGAGTTAGTTGCCTTTGAGTCAGCTTCTACCTGCTGCCACATACTTTTTGAAAATAAGTCAGAATATGTTACCTGGAAATATGGTTAAATTCATCTCTCTGACAATAATATAGGAGAAAGCAGGCACCAAGTTTTAGCTCAGAATTTACTTTCTCTGTGCGTGCAAACAGCTAAATGTCTTGACCTTGTTGCCTGTTTTATTGCCTCAGTGGGTACATGTGCCAAGGTGATAAAACAAACTGCTACTTGATATCCAGGTGGCACTGCCGAATTTGTGGCTTGCTCCGTATGTCTCATGCAGAGTACTATTCTGGAATGATGTTTTTGAGACTGAAAGCTGGCTTTTTTTTTTTTCCCTTGTGTGTAGGTCCCAGCTTTGAAAACTTTCCTGTTTTAAGTCTCCTTAGCTGTAAATTGTCAGAGCAGTGAGATAGGGACTGTAGTCTTGCTGTTGTTGAAATGTGGAGTGTGAGGTTTGAATAATCCCCCATGCAAGCAAGGACCTGTGTTTAGTTTTTCAATCTTGGAAGCAGTGAGAAATGGCAAACCTAATACCTACTTTTAATGTTGTGTTAACAAATGGGTATCTCTGATAGCCAGTCAAAGAGCAGTTTCATACTTTTACTTATAGGAGGGTCATGTATTTTCATTCTGATGGCAAAGGAACTTGTAATCTGTTGTACACATGGGTGTCAGAAACATTTTTGTCCTTCTTTTCAGTTCGAAAGGATTTAAGTGGGCTTGATGATGTGACACTTACGAGCCAGTCGGAATGTGGAGGTGAGATGTGGACGTTGTCTCCATTACATTTGTGGAAATTAAATCATTAGAAAACCCTAATTGAGTGAATGCCTTTTGTGGATGCTAATCCTTACAGAATGAAATGGTATATATGTAAAATAGCATTGTTGCCATTTATTCCCAAATAACCATGAAAAGTACCTATGGTTTAGATACTGAAGGTCAGTTTGCAGTAAGCGTGTAGTGACTTATGGCAAATGTAAAATAAAATGTGTTAGCTCAGATTTGAGTGATGAAAGAGGTGCTAAGTAATTTATTTTACCATGTGTTAGCAATGAAGGAAGATTATATATATTACATGTGAGCTGAGTGCTGCATGATGCATAAGCTGACAGTAACTCTGTGTTAATTCAAGCTCCTAATTTACTGTTTTGAGGATGCTTCATCTTGCTGATTATAAACAGTATGCTGGGATTTCTTGCAACAGTAATTTGGCTCCTGTCACACAGGTTTAGTTTTGTAATTTCCTGGAGCCCAATGGTGAGTTGCTTTGTAAGTTTAAGTTGGGTGTTAGATGTTGGTCTCTTCATTCCTAGTACTGAAATGAAGACTGGTTGTTCTGCAGAATTTGTCATTAATTTTTAAAAATGTTTCTATAGGTACTAAAATTTTTTAGAGGCAGCATTGCAATCAGGGAGCTTCTGTGGGTATTCTGAGGAAACTGCCTAAGTGAAAAGAGCTAAATCTTTGAATGGGCTAAGGAATTTTGAAGGCTCCTAAGGTATATGAGCAATCCAGAGTAATGGATGCCTTTCTGACTTCCAGGCTTCTCCAGTGACAGTGACCTGATCTCACTGACAGTCGATGTAGATTCTCTTGCCGAGGTAGATGATGGAATGGCATCCAACCAAAGTTCTCCCAGTAGAGCTGCTGGCCTTTGTGTTACTTCTGAACCCCCAGTCCAAAGCACGCTGGCATCTGAGCAGGAGTGGAGCAAACCTGAAGGAGAAAAGGAAAGCCATGGTTTGTTTACTGGAAGCTTAAAATCCAAACCAGGCAAACAAGATTACTTGGAGAAAGCAGGCGAGTTAATAAAACTGGCCTTGAAGAAGGAGGAGGAGGAAGATTATGAAACTGCCTTAAGCTTTTATAGAAAAGGGGTTGATCTGCTTCTGGAAGGTGTTCAAGGTATGGATCTTCTCATGCTGTTTGTCTTCTCTTTGGTTGTATTTGTTTATGACATTTCCATGGGTAACATCAGCTTGCTGCATTGCAAAGAAGTGATCTGAAATGCAGAGTTACGTATGCTTGGTTTTCAAGTACTTGATAGCTGTGTGCATATGAGAGAGAAACTTTTCCCTCTAAGACTGAATGATAATTGAGGGTCTCATCTTCCAAGTGCCCAATATCTCCTCTGTTAGAATTGCAGCACAACCTTCAACTTGCAGGTAAGTAGCAAAGTGCTCTGCTTTTGCCTCTTTCCTTTTTATTGCCTAGCCATTAATTAATATGTGGCACTTGCAGCACTGTTGAAACATTATTTAATTTACATGGTTAAGTGAGGATTAATTATCCCCATTTTACGCTTGGGAAGAGGCAGACTCAGGTTAACTTCCCAATCACAAAAGGATTAGAATTGCTCTTGTCTCACAGTCTCTTGCTTCTTCCATTAAACTATTCTTTTCTAGCTAAAGGATGCATAGAAACTTACATGCTTGCATTGCTAGAGGAGAACGGGTTTTTTTACCTTTTCAAAAGGCTTTGGTCTGTCAATATAGGTCTGCAAAAGCTGTTAATAGACTGGATGCAACTACATGCAAATTTCTGCCTCTTTGCACCTTGTCAGTAAGGGAGAAAATTTTTTCCTTTCTCACTCTTGAGAATCTCAAGTGATAACCTCATGTAATCTGTGTTTTGTCCAACAGTGGCTTAAAACTATAAAGTACAGGGAAAGATTTGTTCTTTCCTGGAGTGAATTCAGGGTCTGTGTATTGTGCTTCTGTCCCACACTGATCAAATGAGTGAGATTAGAATCATGCCTTTGTTTGACAGTGTACAGGAGAGGTGCATTCTGCTGCTCCAGATCTGGACTTAGACATGAATGTACCAAACACACACAAGCAAGAAGCCTTTGCTGCATCCCAGTGGGATGCACAGCAGTGGTCCAGACCTTCTGAACAGTTCTAGCAATGGAAATTACCTGCTGAGCTGATTTAATGGGGCCTGGCAAAAAATAATGGGTAGGTTACTGATGAGAACTAGAGGTGTGAGCCAAGATATGTGCATAGCCTTTGCTTAAAGTGTCTTATACTTTTTGGCAAAAGTAAATCCACCTCTTTTCAAGTCTCAGTGATGTCAGTAGGGTTCTGCTTTGCTGCTTGTTGTGGTTTTTCAATAGCATCCTTCCTTTCCTTGCCTGTGTTGTCAAAATGTTTTTCATTCTTAGTGTTGAATATGCTGGCAGTCTTCTTTTGGAGAGCCCAGCTATTCTTTCTTTGCAAGTACACTTTTTCATAGACCTGTGGGCCATTCAGTTGTGATCTTCTGAAGGAGATCCTATTTTGTCATAAACACTTCTGTCTGCCAGTCGTGATGCAAGGCTGCCATGATGCTGTTTTGAACTGACATTTCAGACTTCAACTTCAAAAGCTTTCTTTATTAAACAGTTTCAAACTGTCAGGGGATGAAAACAAGTCAGTCTATTGCCCATCAGTTTTGCTGTGGTAATTACTGTGTATACTTGAGTTGTGGCAGTGGTTAAACATGTTGGCTTTGAATTCATGGTAATCCTTAGGGTAATACATTTGCTTTAAAGTTATGAAAGACTTTTTTGCATGTAGGTGACTTGCTCAACTCATGCATATGAACTTGTTAAACCAGAGTAGGTTGAACTTCTTACTTATATTTGCCAAAATTTCCTCCAAGGATTTTTTCTTCTTTGCTGTTGACTAGCCGCTCTTCCAGCTGCCTTAGATAACTGTTAATCCTTTTCTATCACCCACTTATCCCTGCTTTTCAGGCTAGGAAGAAATTCAAAGAATTTTAGAAAATTGTGATATTCTGCCTGATTTTCTTGATGCCACTCAGTGCAGTGGCAGTTACTAATAAATTTTTAGTGATGGTTACTTGTGTGGTGTGTGTCAGTGTTCCTGATGGATGAAGAAACATGTAACCACCACCAGCACCTTTTTCTTTGCAGTCCCTGACATTGTATCTATATTGCATACAAGAGGGAGTAATGGGAATGAGTTGCATTTTAGGTGGCATCTTATCCTTTGGGATAATTGTACACAGGGTGGTTCCTAGCAGCCAGCTGTTTTTTCATTTCTCTGTGTTACCTTGCATGGCTGTGAAGAAATATTCCTTCTCTTCTGGGCATTCATACTGGATTTGGGTAGATCCAGGTAATTTTGTCCCATTCTCCTTGAGGCTTATGAAAGCTGGCAGAGAGACACTGTTGCCCTCTTCATGATGGCAGGGCTGGTCCAAATGTCTTCCTAGAAACGCACCATCTCATGATCTATGAGGACAGTAAAAAAAACAAAACAAAACAAACAAACAAAAAAACCCCAAACAAAACTTCCTAATCTAGCTGCTTTGTGAAGGCAGTGTGTTTAGCATAAATATGTGAACATTTAATGTATATTGCAGTAAAAACCCACAAATCTTCTACCTAATCACTTGTTATTTAAACACCCCTAGTTATGTATTTCACACGGATAATAACATACTCCTTTCAAAGATAAGCTTGGTGCATTATTACAAAACGCTTCTGGTCGTCTGCCACTGATTATTTTGCACCTCTTCAGTGTAAATAAGACTTTGTAACAGCTGAGAGTGAAACATAGTGTTCATCCATCCTTACCCACCTGTGCAGTGCCGTTGTCTCTGTGCACAGCCTCTGCAGAACGGGCCGCAGGTGGCTGTTTCCCTGGAAAATGCAGTGACACGGGAATACAGACATTGGCCACGAGGTGGCGGCAAGGAAATAGAAATTGCCGCCCGAGACTTGAAATCGGGCGACTGTAGCAGCGCATGGAGATGGGGGAAGGAATGCCACCCATCTTCTGTGCTTCCAGCTTGACTTTTGAGGCAGAGCACTCGCTCAGGTGCGGTGCCTCTGTGAGCTGCCTGGCTGGGTCTGAGGGGTGAGGCTGTGTCTGGCACCAGTTGCTCCTTTAGGCTCAGCACAAGATCTGCTCAACAAAACCATGCGTGAGAAAGTTCAGTGCTGCAGGTTTATATACCTGTGCTGGTTAGTCTGAGGTAAGTGGCTTCCCTAAAGGCAGTTGAACGCACTTGAGCCTGTTATATTCCTGATGATTTTCCAGCTCTCTGAGCTGCTGGCACTAGTGTTAGGCAAGGCAGGTGTTGTATATTTGAGAAATGGCCATCTTGACTTTGTTTTCAGCTCTGTGCACATGCTCTCAGATGTACAGTGGTGTTAATTATTCTGGGCAAGGTGCACATGTATTTTCTTTTGCTAGTCTCTTGCAGAGTTTAGTACTAAATCCTTTCATGTCCTATTTGTAGTCCTGCCAAGAGACCCGATTTGTGTCCCTTGGGGAAAGACTGCGTGCTCAGAGACTGGTGTATACCTTGGGCTGTGGGATCTGCTCCTTACACATGTCTGGCCTACTTCTGCTCCATACTCATATTTAGTATTAACCAGTTGTCAGTGGGAAATAGAATGAAATCTTGGACTGTCAGTGTAGCCCTGGAGCTGCACCTTTTGTGCCTTCTTGTTTCATGTATACCAGAGCTGCCTTGCTTGCAGTGACAGGGAGTAGCTGCCATAATTTCCTTTTTCTTCTGAATATGTACCAATGCTGCTGCTCCTCTTGTGTTTTCTGGGCATTGCTGCATGCAGGGTTTGGAAGCTTTTGGAAGACAGGTTGTGTAGAATGGTTCAGCAATTCTCTAGGAGCTGAAACCTTCTAGAATTCAAGGTTTTCTGCCTTTTTAAGCATACTGAGTATGCTAACAGATAGAAACTTTGGCTCACAATTATTGCTGTTCCTTTGTTTTGTTAGCATGTCAGAGCACTTTGAGGTCAGTGCATTGCTTCAGGCCTAGAGATGGAAAAAAATGCATTAATCAATAGCAAGCCACCAACTTCCAGCTGGAAGTTAACTCTGTTTTATGCAAAGTAGTGCATTCCCTGACTTTGGTATAGGGCACAGTTTATGTTAGGAAGAAGCAGATCACAAGGCTGAAATTATGGAGAGTTTTTTTGGTAATAAAGAAGGGAGTCCTGTTTGTATAAACTGCTCCTCTTTTTACAACAGCAGCCTTTCTTTAGTTATATCCATTATGGATCTGAGTCTGAGGTGTGTGATACACAGAGTTAACACTACTGCTTATTGCTGTGTTTCAATAACTTCAGGTATGTGAAGAAGCAAGAATGCTGCACAACATGGCCAACCTAATTCATGTAGAAAAGTACAGGATCTCTTCCATGTGTTTTAGAAACCAAATGTGTTCATTGCTGGTCTGTCCATGTTGCACATTAACATCTGAAGGGAGACGACCCGTTTACTCTGTCGGAGTTTTGGGATGTTTATTTTCACATGTGTAGCAGCTGTGGCTGGGCAGAATGAATATTGATTTAGTTTAGGCAGCATGAACCTTGTTGCATGAAGTATGTGATGCCTCTGGAGTGTCAGCAGCCGCAAGCTGTTTTCCAGGTATCTCTGTTTTGTGTTAGGGATCCACAAGTTCTGAATAAGCTGCTGGTGTCTTTGAAAGCAGGCTGTGAATGTCAGTTTTGCACTGCTCCATGCTATTTTAATGTTTATCCAGTAAACAGAGCTGGAACAAAAATTACACAAATTACTGGAACCTTGCTAAAATGACTTTGACTTTTAACCCAGAAATGCATATACAATGAAATGCTGGGAATACTTTGGACAACTAGACGATATTTTTGGATATACTGAAAACAAACCAACTTGTGTCTAATTACTGGGATTATGATGGGCTATGATTTGAACTTGTGATGGAGCCAGGGACGCAAACAGGAGCATGCTTGACAGAATGCCAAGAAGACAGTACTTTATGAAAAGGGAAACAGCCATGGCGTTCCACCAGCGCATTTCTGGCTTCCTTTGCTTGTTTGTTGAATGGCACTTGTGAAGACAACTTCTGTTACCACACAGTAGCTATTTTAAATTCCTTTCACTTGTGAAGGCCTCTGAGTAGTGTTCCTCATTGATGTTAACAGTTTCTGAGCTATCCAGGAGATGTGTCTGGTTGTGGCAGTGTCTTTAAGGAAACAACAGACCTGTTTTCTGAGAAGGTGAATTGGGGTGTGAGCTGATGTCTGCAGGGAAACCCTCAGAGTTGTGCTGAACTCCACAGGGAAGGTTGGTGATGGGATGACTGATGCAAGTGTCATTCCCCCTGCCCTGACCTTAGGTTTCTGTGTTCCTATGGTGTATTATCACTCAGCCTGTTTGCTGTAGAACTGCTTGGGCTGAGCTTTCTGACCAATGATACAAAGTGCTCCCTCCCTTCTAGTGCTTCGTATAACCTTGAAATTACAGCTGCTGCTTCAGGAGAAAACTGTGTGACAGGACTTGTCTGTTGATAAGCAGCTGGATTAAGAATGGATGTTGGAAATACTGTGATTGGTTAAAAAAAAAAGTCACATCTCACCGTGCTGCCAGTGATGCTGAAACACGTGCTGATATGGACTATGAACTGTTCATAATTGGAAGGTGTTGTCTCCAAGCCCGTTGCAGACCATACAGAGCTTCAGAGCAGATCAGTGCTGTAGATCCTTCACTGTGCAGCAGGTATTGGATGGACTACCCTGAGTGATGTCATTCCCTATGTGGAAGTGCTGCGTTTAGACACCTCATTGTGGCAAAGCAGTAAAATACAGCATGTGCCAGCAAAGTGTGGTTAATGTGTATAGTTAATGCCAGAAACTGGTTACTGTATAAATACAGCCAGATTTGGCTATGTAAAGGAGCACTTAAGGCAGAGTTCCATTTAAACTGCAGGACTTGTCTGCAGCAGGAGGCTGATAAAGGTGTGAGGTTTAGTTCATGCTGCAGAGAGCTTAGAACCTTGCAATACATGTAAAAGTGAATTGTAGCAATACCTGCAAGCCAGTGTGTAGGGTGTGATGCAGAGATGACTCTGAATGCAGGTGACTGCTAAAGAATTAATAAATACGTGACCAGGTGAGCCTTAGAAATCTCATTTTCCTTCCCTCTTGGGACACAGCTAGCTCCATTGACTTGGTGCTGTTCTGACCTTTCCACGATTTGAGTCTTCCCTCATAGCAGTTCCTTGCCAGGCTGCTGCCTGTGCCTGGCCTCTTTGAGAGACATCTCTTCCAGCCTGCACTGCCTTTTATCTCAGCTGTTGTTAGCCACAACACTTAGCTGCAAAGTGCAGGAATCTTTTTTGACTGTAGCTGTGTGGGGTTTCTGCCTCCCATCAGAAGAGCCAGTAGGGCTGCCACAGTTCTTGCAGCATGCAGGGTAGACAGGGCAGACTGATTAGGTTACAGTGCTGCTGCTGTCCGCAGGTGAGAAATTTGAAGTCTCTGGCTGCAGAATTCAATGCCTTAGGCACTGTAGGTGAATTGAGGCAAATTACTGGAATAGAAAAATTGCATAGATAGGTTTAAGGGCATGATGCTGCATGATAATCAGTGCTCTGATTCTCTCCCAAACAGTTCTTGCATATACAGCTGCTCTCTTTTCACATCCTCCTTTGCTCTTTTCCTGTCCTCTTTCCTTCTTAACTCTTCCAGTATCTTAAAATAGCCTCCTTAGCTTCAGAGCTGTCTAGGGCTAGTATGGATTTGATCTCTGCAAGGCCTGCTGCTGGCTCTTCTGTTTTAGAGATTTTTGTGAATGCTCAGGGAAAAATACCATTTCCCATAGCAGTATGTAAAAGTACATATGAGTTGCATTTAATACATAAATATGAGTAGTATTAGACTGTCAGGATTTATGAATCTCATAATTGGGTTTTTTTAATCTGCTTTTTTCTTTTTTTTTCCCTGCAGTAAACTGTTCTTACTTGAAGGGGTAGGTGTCTGTGTAACTGGATTCCCTCTGCTCTGAAGCAAGGGATGTTTGTGGATGCTAATTCTAATTTGAACTTGTCCTTTTAGTCAAGAAGTGCAGAGAAGCTGGAAATTTCCTCTCTCTTGTGATGGTGGCCCGGATAACATCTTTCCTTGCTCTGACTGTCAGTGCTCTTCCCCTGTTCCAGTTGGTGCTTGTGTTGGAGGACTTGCTGCTGCTGTCACCATTTTGTTTCCTCCTCTGTGCTAGAATGTCACTGCTTGTTCTTCTGTCTTGAAACGCTTATAGTGTAGTTCTACAGAACATTCAAGAATATTTGTCATATTAAGTCTTATTTGGGTGAAATGCCCTACAGTTAAGACAACTATTAGCTGATAGATGGGAAGTTAAGATTTTCCTCCCTGAAATGCTGGGTGCTGTGACCATTCATTTTATTTTTCCCAGGTACATGAAAAGCTACCACCACCTTGTGGATTTAACATGAGAGTTTATCTAGAAGCAGATGTTTGTTGGTTAATATTTCTGGCAAGTTACATTTCTTGTCTTCAGTGTTACTGACTCCTTCTTTACTGGTCACTCAAACACATTTCACCCACACCATTCTTCTGTGTAATCTTCGGCAAATGTACCAACAATTTTTTTTTTCTCCCAGGGAGATGTTTACCTAGACATTTACATGACAGGTGTGTAGCCATAGGTTATCTACAGGATGCAGAACTGGCAACTTCATAGGAAATATAGATCTCTAAGGGTCTCAGGCAACCTGCAGTGAAGATGATGTAAGTAACATATGGACATAATAGTTACCAGCACACTGGAAAGTTGGAAGAAGAATTTGTAGGCATTCACTCACTGTCACAAATTTGTGCTTTAGTGTTAAAGGTTTAACTTTTAAGCGGCTTTTCTTCTTGGTTGATAGAGTGCAGTACTGTCCTGAATCTTCAGAAAAGCAAGAAAGAATGGTTCTGATAAATGTGTTGCATCTTAATAAATTTCGGCTCTCTCAAAATGTTAAGAAAAAATAAAAAGAAGGAAAAAAGATCACTTCAAGCTGTTTTATCATAATGGGGTTTAACCTTTGTCTTATTATTTAATATTTACAGGGTTTTTTTCAGCTGCAGAATTTGATCAGCACCTCAAAGTAACTCGCTGTTAATATAATGTAAAGCATACTAGAGCTGATGAGGTAGTGGTCTTATTTCACAATTCCAAGCCCCACCTGCTGCTCAAATCTGTAGCTCTTTCCTTGATGCTGCAGTATCTGTCTACCCCAGCACCTGCCACATTTCACTTAAGTAATTGTTTGAGAATTAAAGGTTACCCACCCTCCTGTGAAAGTTGGTGGAGACTCGTTCCAAAATCAGCAGCTTTTCCCCTTCCTGAAATAAATTTTGGGGTTATAAAACAGTGTCCAAAGTCATCACAAACCCGTGCTGGATTATGAGTCGCATTGTCTCTTACGGTGTGCCTGAGCTTTTGTTTGGCTAATATGGACAAAGGAGTCTGCTTCACATGATGTAAGAAGTGTTTGCCCTAAGAAGAACAGAGGTCCTCTTGAACCAATTAGGCAAAAATAACAGCTGGGCTACCCACTAATAAGGAAGGTGCTGCTAAACCTCTTTTCATTGTGAGAAGAAATAAATCTTTTAAGGCTTACTCCCTTGCATTTTTATAGAGAGCAATTCTTTGAAAAATTCAGCAATCCAGCTGGGTGATATGTGCAGGAAGACTGTGAAGAAGATAAAGAAACTTTTAAAAATAAAAAATGGTATTATAGCTGTTAGATTTGGCAATTATAAATGTTTCATTGAAGATTTCAGTATTTAGAGAAAGTTTTACTGTTTAAATTGTTAAGAACGTGGAGTTTGGGGCTGGCACAACAGGCAGTCCTGTACCAGTTCCTTGTAGCTTGTTCTGCAAGAGGATATTCCTTCCTGGAGCAAATCTCTTCTGATATCTTCTTTAAAGGAAGGCAACCCACATATATTTTTAGTAAGTCTGAGAGAAAAGCAGGAAGAGGAAGTCACAGAGGATTGGGACAAGTAATATTAACTTTATGGCCTTACTTTTTCTGTGAAAATATTCCTGTCCTGGTCACCCACCTACTCAAGCAGGGAGAGCACCTATGTTGCCCTGACAGATTAAGTCTTGCTGAGGAAAACCTCTTAACACTTTAAGGGGGAGGATTTGGAACTGGTCAGGCACAAAGAAAGGAAGGGATATCTGGAATTCTTGGGTTGGTGCTACATATTATGGCTTACTGATTTTTTTTTTTTTGTATATGTTAGTAGTGAGTGGCAACTAGATCTGTCTTTATCAGCCAGAGAGAAACAGATCTTCACCATGACTTCATCCTGGATCCTTGGAGGAGAATAGTTACACACCAGAGCAAGTTTGACAGCACTTCTATGCATCTGAGATGTGTTCTCTTTGTAGTATCCCATATTATTTGAGGAAAAGGGCAGATTTTTGTCCACGGTCTTTACTGACCCATTTTTTTTTATTTGTCTAAGTTTATTGAATATGGCCCCCTTTCAATAGCTTTTTGCTGTTACTACCTAAGCATTGGCAATTTTACTATATGATAGAATTACAGAAGATTTGATGTGAGAATAAGCAGTTAACTGAGCTGAATACTTCAGCATTGAGTTAGCTGATCTCTCCAAGCTGTGTCTTCTTCTGAGGTACTATGAAGTGTGAGTGAAGACTCTGAGCAGAAGACAAACGAAAATACTGCTAGTTTTCCAGATGCCTCTGCTGTACATTGTGGAAGTGCTGCTTCTTTGTGTTTTTCATTCAAATCAGTGCACTATGGGCAGACAATCAGACAAGTCACAGAAGAACTCAATGGCACAATTATTCTGATATTTGTGGTTTTCTTCTATCAAACCTTCAAAATCATTTGAATGTTGTTAGGAATATCTATGTTTGTAAATATATTGTAGCTGAGCTGTCTTTAGAAATATAAATTAAAGAACAAATTTTAAATCATTGGCTGCTGTCCTAATGTCCTGGCTTACTGTTACTTTGGTCAGCAGGTAGCCTGGTCAGCCTTTCCAAAGCCAATTTTCATTTTAGGATATTTTTACTTCTTTGTAATAGGCAAAGCCTTTGGAAAATGAGGGAGCAGCCTGCTTGTGCTTGTGTGTGTGGATGAAGGCTTATATGTGCAACAAAGTAGCTGTAGAGTTTTTATATTCTGTTTGCAGTAATAGTAAACAGAGCATCTAAAATAACCACTTGCACATTGCAACAAACACATCATCATTTGCTTAAAAAGAGTTATAATTACAGTTGACGAAGCATGGACACCATAAAAAATGCATTAGTTTGGCTTGACACATTAATTACCTGTTTTTGCAGATGTTTTTATATATTGTTGTGTGAACAGTTTACAAAATAATTACAGGAAAGTCATATGGAAAATAAACTAAGTGGGTGGTTTCTCGCCTTAATATTTTCATTCATGTGAATCTGTGTGAGGCACAGCTGCTCTGTACCAAAAGCAGAGAGAGAGAAATGGGGAATCTTGAGGGGTTTTTATTCTAAGGTTCCTATGATCAGCCTTGCTGCACTTTTATACCTTGCTTTAGCAGTGTAGTTTTTAAAAGTGTAGAATGACATTGCTGATTTAATCCCAGTGATCAGGAGGGGGGAGAAGCTTTGATCCTGATCAGATGAAACATAAATCTTCTAGTATCTAGGAAAATAAATGAAAAATCAATATTATTTTAAGCAGGATGAGCTTTTATGAGCAGTTGTAAAGATTCATCAAAGGCTTTGACACAGTTTAAACATTTCCTGTTTGCTGGCATTTTAAGAAAAATGCCTTTCAAGTTTAAATTGTAATTAGAGAGATACCTCTTTAGATTATTGTGAGCTAACCACAGAATGGAAATAGGAGCTCAATATGCTCACACAATATTTAAATCAAAAGTTCTTAACTAGGAATAAATGATTATTCCTAATTTATTATAAAATTATGCTTTTGAAAATACATTTTGCTTAACTAAAACCAATATTTCATGGCAGAATGTAACATTACATTTAAAAAAACCCATGGAGTCTGAATCACAGCTTTGACATCTGTCAGATATAAGGATTTGTTCTAGTACTGTGTTTTAGTGATTTATTTGGTTTTAAGTGAACAGTTCTATGACCTCGAATTTGGCATAAATGCTAAAGATTATTTTTAGCTTAATGGGGTCTTTATTGTTACTCTCTGTGTTTGAGGCTTTTTAAGTAGCATTTATTTGTTTATTAAATTTATATCCTGTATTTATTTACAGATTTTTGTGAGATATTGGCTGTTTAAATGGGAATTTGTATTGCAATGTAGTTTGTTACATTTTCTTGGTTAAACTAATGCAAAAAATTAAAAAGCCAAAATCCTATTTCCATAAACCTAGTTCTCAATCATCCACCTGTTAAAGTGTTCAGAGACTGAACTGTTAATGATCTTATCCACAAATACAATGTGAGAACTTGTTGAATAAATGTTATTTTTTGAATTCACACCCTTTGTTATGGCTGAAGATTTTAATGAGAGGAACAGCTTGCAAAGGTTATTCAACAAATTACTTGGGAAGGAAAAGTAGAAGGAAAACTGAAATTAATGTCTTGTGAAAGTAGGGAGAACAAAGACAGCTCTGAGGGGACATCCTAGCTGGTTTGCCTTAATTACTGTAAAATTACTGAAGCATTGGAAAAAAGCAAGAAACATCCGAACTAAATACACATAACTAACAATTAAGCAGTAAGCTTGACTTTTATGATAGCCTTAGACACTGACCTAGCAGTTTTCTAGCAGCTTGAAGGAAATGCTGGCTGCAGAGTTTATTGTTGCTGTGCAGATGTCTTGCTTTCCCCGAGCAGCTGCCACTTGGTGTGTCTGAGAGAACGTGGGTGCTCACCAGTGCATCAGCATGAAGAAGTTTCATGGTGCTTTCACACTACCTGCAGAGATGAAAGCCAGAGTTAGTCCTGTTTTAGGAAATTGCAACACAGGCTTATTGAAAAAAATACTGTGTATCTACTCTCTTTTGATAATGCCAACTTCAACTTCAAAGAGTTGAGTGATGCTATTTTTTTTTTTAATCCTGGGTGGGAATAAGACTGGCAGTCTTATGAAGGGAACTTTTTACCAAGATTTCCCTAGGTCTTTAGAATGAGAGAAATTATTGAGATATTGATAAATACCTATAATTTGGTATGCGGAAAGTGCACTGAATTTCTGTCTGTCTCAAATGAAATGTAGACAAAGGTTTGTGCAGAGCAGTCTTGTGTCTATATTCAAGGAGGGGGCAATCACTTTTTCCTCCTTCCTTGAGGTGGATAATAAAATTTACAAGAGATCACTTATCCCAGAGCTTGGAGTACCCAAAGTCTCTTCTGCTAACTCTTGATGGAGTCTGGGTGTGATGGTTCTGTGTGTTTGGGTAGTCTCTAGTTGTGATATGAGAGGAATGGGAGTCTCTATTTTAAAACAATCCACCTTGACCCCTGCCTTTAATTCTGTCCTTGAAAATCTCACAATGACTTACACATTGCCACAATTGCCGCCTGAAAACCTCCCGCAGTAATTTCTGAATGCAAGCATTCACACAGTAAGTTCTCTATCAGAAGTTCCATAATAAGCTTGCCCTTTTTTATGAGACTCATTCTTGATAACCCACAATAATCCTGTTTTTTTTCTTATCAGTTACAAAGTTTCTGGTTGAACTCCTTCAAGGTTACACTCGGTTCCTTTCATGGCCCGGTGATCAGTGTCTTACGAGCTCCAGTCTTTGTTAATATCTCTTATCTGCCGTTGGTTGGGGTTTGTGTATTTGTGTGTTTAATTTATTGCCTCTCCTGTTCCTTGCCTTGTCTTTCATGTGGAGTAGCTGTTGGGCAGATATCCTTGCAGTTCCTTGCCCTGTTTGAGCATCGGTTTGAGAGGTGCTGGCTTGCACCTGGCAGTGCAGAGCCTGCCACAGTCAAGGCTTTGTTTCTGCTATTCTTGGATGGCCTCAGGGCTGGGAGAGACTGTCAGGGCCATATCAAGTCTCTGCTGTCCTTCAGTCTTCTCCTGGGATAGTTGTCCCTGTCTTTTTTCATAATAATCTCATTTCTCTGTTATAACATTTGTGTCTCACAGTCTCTTATCTTTGTTGGGTGGTTGAGGTTGGTTGGGTGTTGCCATCACAGGTTGAGTTTGTTACAGCAATACATCGCTCAGGATGTGAATGCCTAAACCAAACTGAAAGCTTCAGAGTGAATTCAGTGTTTGTGTCGTGCCCTGTGGTTCTCACAAGAGTTTGGCTAGATCAGAAATAATACAATGGTTGTTTAGCCATTTGGAAAGTGAAGTAGTTGGTGCAAGTGCTTATTGCTTTCTTCCCATGTTACCCCAAGACTAGAGGCAAGGAACGTCTAGCAGAGAAAAGCTCTGAGTAGGAGTTCTTGGTGCCTCTCCTCAGTTGCCTTCTTGCTTTCAATAGCATTTCTAGACTTCATGTACAGTTAGGAGAGTCCATACTGGACACCTGATGTCGCAATATGACATGAAATAAACGACACTCACATGCTGAGATGTCCAAGGCAAAAAAGCATGTTTATTTTTGGACTTCGATATTTATAGAATTCTAAAAGTAACTATGGATTGGAGGATGAAATTGCTACTTCTCCAACCACACTGGTCAAACTAACAGTCTATTAATTCTCTCCTCTTCTAGAAAGTAATGCAAAATAATTATTATTTACATGAAAAGTGTGTGAGAAACTCCATTACAAAAATGTAAACATCAGAAGGCTTAGAACAACTTTAGAAGAACAGGGTGATAGCCTGAGGAAAAAATAAGTTTGTTGTTTTGTTGTAATCATCTTATTCTGACTTTCCTAATTGATTTTGCTTTTTGGAATGCAGGGTTTGGATCAGAGGTTTATTTCAGTTCTTACCTATGTTACCATAGGAACATATACCAAATCACAGAAATATTAGAAAGGCTTTTTATTTACCTTTTTATTTTTTATTTTATTTTATTTTATAGCAAGGCTTAGTTTGTTATTTTTGTAGAACTCTGAGATCATAGTACTGGATTTTTAGAAGATGCATATCTTTAGGTTTGATTATGAATAACCTAAAGGAAATCAAAAAGGTAGAATCAAAGCAGTCATGTGCTTTGATTACTTAGTACCTCTCTCTTTATAGAAAACATAACTTTTTTTTTTTCTCCATTGAGGTGAATCAAGTCCAACTCGTCGAGAAGCAGTGAAAAGGAAGACTGCAGAATACCTTATGCGTGCTGAAAAAATTTCCAGTCTCTACCATAAAACCTCTGAAGATGCATCTGTTTCTGTGGTAGGCTTTAATTAATTTTTTTCTGAATTAATTTTTTTCAGAATTTGGTATAATTAAGTAGCAAAGCATATTCTAGCTTAAGGTTGAAAAGCTGTCTAGAATTTCTCTTTTGGGAGGCTGGAGGAGTATTTTGATGTTGTCTTTCTGTTAAGTTGCCATTCTTTCTGATTCTCCATAATTTTACGAGGAGTGCTTGGTTTAACACAGGACTGCTTTTCATGTGCTTTCCTACTGCTCGTGGTTGATGATGTAGACATTTTTCATCATGCTGAAGAATCTAAAGGTAAAGGAAAAAGCCACTCTAGAGTGTAACATTTCATTTGACTTTTCCATGAGAATGTTGGTTGGTCCTGTAGGGAGTGAGAAGCCTGTTGGTTTCTTTAGCCTACCACATAGTGAATCATCACAACTGAGTCAAGCACGGGGTAGAGGGGATCACATTAATTTTCCGCAGAACAAGTCCTTAACAGAGCAAAGGTTCTTCCTGATCCTTTCAAATGTCTCTCTTGGATATGCTTGTGGAATCAGTTCCTTTTTGACTTTTGAGAAGTTTCTGTGCTAATTTCCACTTTCTTGAGCAGAACACCTTTATCTGTGCTTGTACAAAAGACAAACAAAGCTTGTTCTAAGACACCCTCGATAAATATCTAGCTTGCTCTTCCTTAAACAGTTCCTTTAGGATTTATCTGTTTCTAGTTTAGACTTTTACTGCAGTCATGTTAAACTGTATTATTGTCAGTGACTGCCCTACTGCAGTAAGTATAAAAGCTGCAAACTTCCTGACTCTCTAATATCAAGGGATAACAAAAGAGATAGAAGATTATTGCTTCTTACTTTGCACAGATCTAAAAATGCTTTAAGGAGACAACTGCTGCAAAAATTGGAAGCCTTCTAAAAGCTGTCTATCTAATAAGTAAATTTAAAAAGCAAAGACACTGATTTTTAAGGGTAGATTATTTCATGTTGAGAGCCCACAAGTACAATTTTGAGGATGTTCCAAATGGGATATATTTTGTGAGGCTTGGAGTCTTGCTGTTGCTATGAACTGCACTTTGAACAATTTAATATTTTGGACAGATACGAACTCCTACTAGGTATTCTTTCTTTGGGTCAAACACCCCTGAAAATGGGGAAGAAGCTATATTGAATGGAATCCTCAGTGTGTTTGGAAACTGGAGAACAAGAGAAAAAAATCCACGAACAACCTATTTTTGCCTTTTTATAAGTTTAAAAACTAACTGTGGTTGGGAAGGAGGAAGAAATAGGTTGCATTTTTCTGTGTGAGCTTGAGAGGTAAAGTATTTCTTCTTTTATGCTGTACTGAATAAGACACATGCCTTCTTTGCAGATCCAAAGAAAAGCGGATTTAATTGGGATAAGACAAGAAAAAAAAAAAGCAGACAGAATAAAAAACCATTCTCCTGTGTTGAGACTCAAAACTGACAATCATGGCAAATCTTGTTTTGTACAAAGTGTTGCACCTGGCTGATTCCCCTGTTTACAAAAAAAGGCCATGCAGCCATGATTTAGCCTTGTTTTTTTCCTAAGTTTGTACATGTATTTTAATGTCCTTTATTTGCTGCTCTTCATAATGCATGAATTTTACTTTTATCTTAGAATTTTGGAACTTGCTGATATCGAGGGCAGATCATACTTATGGGTCATGATAGTTGTGGTGAGGAACAGCTTGTCTCTTGTTCATAGCTGAAAGTTACCTGGGAAAAGGACTTAACTCCCAAAATTATTGTGAGGGTAGTGGTAGGGACCACAAAGAACTGGCATACTCTGTGCTTTTGCTTAATGTCTTAAGGAAGATGAGGAATGTGACTGTTCCCACGTGTTGGTTGCTGAGCAGGCCTGAATTCTTGCACTTTAGTTACTGCTTATTAGTTTTACTTACCAAGATAGTTTATATTGGAGTTTGCATGAATTATTTCACTCCATATGGACAGTGATAAGTGCACTGGAAGAACCTCCATCTATAGACAGGGTGATTCTTGGGAGATACCAGTGGCAACTTGCAGATACTTTGTGTCCTTCTCCTAGACATCAAGTGCATGATGGGCACGGTTAGTGCAGTACCTGGGCCCCTGTTAGGAGTGGCAGAGTGCAGTTTTGTTATGGAAAGCATGGTTCACTGCAGGGAATGTCATGGGCATTTGCAGCTTGGAGGAAGAGGTCTGGCTAGTAAGTGGGTGTGGGCATTTAAGGCAAAGTGCTCTTGTTCATGACCTGGTGTCACAGGGCAGAACTGCTTTGTCACCCCTGTCTGCTGGAGGTGGCTTTGTGTTTCCTGTGGTGCCCTTAAAAGGAGCAGTCATGGGCATCAGAACTAGACTGACCTGTCCTTCTTACACATGAAATTTTACGTCCTTCTCCTCCACCAGGCCAGAGAACTGTCCAGCAAGGGAAGGGGTAAGCTCAGAAGCGCAGGTTCAGTTATTGTCCTGCATTTCTCAGCCTGTCAGATCTCCCAAGGGCCTGGGATGCCAGCCATGTGCTGAGCCACCTGCAGCAGTCTCAAAAGACTGTGCCCACCAAATGTGCCCTTTGCCATCTTAACACCAGGTGAAGGTGAAGCACAGAGCCTGGCTGTTCTCTAGGGGCCCAGGCAAGGAGGAAGTGAGCCATTCTTTCGTAGCGGGAAATGTCAGGCCCTTGCCTCTTCCAAAACCAGATTTCCCTATAGAGGCACAAGTCTGGTATTTGTGAGCTGAGAAGCAAAATTGTCTTTGATGTCATGGAAACCAAACTAAGAACAACTACTTTGTTATTTTTCAGCAGTGTAGCTCTCAAGGATAGCATCCTTAGCAACCACCCTGCTGCTTGCAAGTTCAAGTGGTCAAGAGAGGAGCACAGGAAGATGGTATTTGGAGAATCCTTGGCATTGTTAAAGGAAGGTTTTGGGTAGAGGGCTTAAAAGAAACATAGGGAACTGACTCAGCTGTGCCCTTGAGCTGGGAACTCATCTGAGTGTCTTGTAAACACTGAGAAAAGCCTTGCTGTTACCCATAAGAGTAGATGTGGAGACAGCTTCTGGAGCTTTTAAACAGGCACGTGAACCTTCTGGGAAAACAACCTGCAGCAAATGCTGTCCTCTTCTTCTTCCTTTGGTGCAGCACAGCAGCCTCAAGGGCTGTCTCTGGGACAAGTGCTGCAGAGCGCTGTGTAAGAGCAGCACTGGGTCAGTTTGCAGAATCTCAAGCTGCATTTTCTCCTCTGCCCCTTTATTAGTAGTGTTTCTGGGGAGCCACTTCCAAGCCTGAGTGGGAGCTGCAGCAACAGCCTCTGAATCCCACTGGCCTGACCATCAGAAGGCTGGAGTCTTGCATAGCTGTCAGCTGCAAAGCCCAGCACAGCTGCTTGTACAGCCTGTGGGGCAGTTTTAACTTTGTTAGCTTTTATAAAGCATATTTTTATTCCCTCTTTGAAATTAGTTCTGATTTTACTTACGCCTAACTTTGTATATTCAGAGTTGTTTCTTTTTGCACCATTATGAAAGCTGTTGTCTTTCATAATGTCAATTATTTTTGATTTTTCAAAGCAATTTAGTAATAAGAGGTACATGCAAGCCTGATGCCTAAACAGAAGAAGCAGTCTTTGTGGTTTCCATAAGATATCTTCCTAAAATTCTCATTAAATGTGCATGAAAATTACATGAAGTATAAAGAAAAAGCACTGCTGTAGTTCTGTGAGATATAAATTTAGCATAAGAGATTCAGTCTCAACTTCTAGGATCACATCCAAGGTGTGTCCCAGCTTCAGGAAAAGTGCATTCCCCAGCTGGAGCTCACCGAGGGCCTTCTGAAGCACATTGTAGTTCTGTCTGGTTCAGATGCAGAAATCCAACCTGGTTTTCTCGTGGTGCAGAGAAAGGAAGAAGCCAGGATGTTTGCCATACCAGGAGAGCTGGAAGCATTGTCACAATCATGAGGCAGATTCCAGTGTATCTGCATCAAAACAAGGCATCTCCTTGCTGCAAGTGAAGATCTGGCTATGCTACAGGTAGACAGATATTGAAATATCAGACTCAGACCTCTGAATGGCAAAAGGAGATTGCATTTTGATGTGCAGATCTGCACTGGTGTACATGAAAGTTCTCTTTTCTTATCCCGAGGATCTGTGGTGACTGATGTCAAAGGTGGCAGCATTAGCAGCTAAATTAGCAGAGTTTTCTGGGTGAAAGAATGAAGAGGGGAAAATAAAGATCAAATATTTAATTAGAGGGAAATCCAGGGAAAATAGCAGTTGTGCTGGGAGAGCTTTGAGAGACTAGTGCAAGGGGCATCACTGCTTGAGCAAGTGGATTGCTTTGAGCAACCAAGGAAAGACCAGGACTCCACCATTCCTTGTGTTTCACGGTATCCCAGGAAGAAGAGGGTGCAAGGAACCCCACCACAGATGCTGGGGTGCCCTCCAGCCTGAGATGTACACATGGTGTGGTTTTTGGGGTTTCCCTGTGTGAGGCCAGGAGCTGGATCCTTGTCGGTCCCTTCCAACTCAGGAGAGTCTATGATTTCCCATCAGATGGTGTTTGTGTCACTGGGCTAGGCATACTGCTCTTGCCTTAACTGAGGTTAACATGAAATGCCCTTTCTCTTACTTGGCTGGTGGAGTTCTCTGTCTCCCTCTGCTC
Source organism: Camarhynchus parvulus (assembly GCF_901933205.1). Classification (NCBI taxonomy): domain Eukaryota; kingdom Metazoa; phylum Chordata; class Aves; order Passeriformes; family Thraupidae; genus Camarhynchus; species Camarhynchus parvulus. The sequence goes on along the minus strand of NC_044573.1, from coordinate 21,439,413 downwards.
TTCTCCCTGCTGGCAGTGAAGCCAAAGCTGAGGCAAGGGCTCTGGCCATATTCCTTGTGTAGCTTACAGAACCAGAGCTTTCCAAAGGCAAGTAGTGGCCACAGGCTGCTGGGTGTCCTTGCAGGAGCATCACAATCGCCATTAGCCTTTTCCTCTTGAAATCTACACATGGTAAAAGGTGATGGTGGGAGAGGATCTGGTGATGCCTGTCCTAACTCTGGATAAATCCAGCTATGCAGCTCAGAGTGTAGTCTGGAAATAGAGAGGGCATGACTACATCAGAGAAGGTCCTGGGATACCTGAGCAGCATGCTGAGCATTTGGACAGGCTGCTGAAGGCCTTCTGCAGGCAGAGGTAGCCTAACAGTGTGTTCTGAATATTTGCCTCATTTCTAAAGGCAAATGAAGCATTTTATTTTTTTTTGTTATCCTCCTTCCTGTATTTTTTTTGTTCCTCTGTTTTTTGATGAGAGTGAGGGTTTTTAGTTATTTTTCTTCTTGCTGCCTAGATGCTGAGCTTGGATTTTTACTCTATTCAGAGGAGCAGGCTGTTTCATAGAGTGCTTAATTGCTGTAGTTTTGGGAATTGTTCTGGCAATTTGGAGTTTGCTTCCAGCCTGCATCACAACTGAATGTGATGCCTTCCCATCATTGGGCTCTTCTATTAGACTTTTGAAACAGTGAATCCAAAGTACTGTAAAGAGCAAAACTGATAAAAATGGAGAGCCTGCTGGGAGCTGTGGATGTGATTGTAAGGTGAGAACTGCCTGTAGAGCACACATATAAAAATCAGTGTGTATACACACTGTTACTGACTGTGCCACCACTGGTCACATTTAGAGAAGGACCTAAAATATATATACTGGGGCTTTTTGGCTCTTTGGACAGGATGAGTGCAGAAATCTGGTTATATAGCATTATTAGACAACTATTAACTTCTGCAGAGATGTATGAACTTAATTCATGGTTGAAATGTTATTCACAAGAGAAAATATTAAAAGTGTGATTATTGAGGAATGGTTATAAAATGTAATAGCAAGCAGACAGAAGTGAAAATCTTTTATAGTAGTCTAGAGGATTAGGAAATGTTCTCTACCTTTAAATGTCTTCCTTAGAATGCTTTTGAAATCTTGTCATGAATAAACTGTGTTAGCACAACTCTTTGTTTCAAAGGAAGTTTTTCATTATTGCAGAAAAATTGCCTACTGTCAAAATACTTTCAACAGCTCACTGAAATGTGGAACTGAAATTAGGTTTGGAGGAAAAAGTTCATGTAGAGTTTTCTTTTTTTTATTCTTCTTCCTGTTAAAGCCTTTAGTTTTAGATTGTAGAATCTGGGCTGTTTTCTCTTAACTGCTGTTGGTATTCCTGCTTGGCAGGGTTTATGTGACAAAACAATGATCAGATCCATACAAAAAAAATGAAGATAACTAAGAAACTCCCAAACACTGAGCCCAGAAAAGCACACTTTTCCCCAGGCTTTTTGAACATGTATTTATGGTCCTTTCTTTTGGATTTTGTGGGCAATCAGTACTTAAATAAGTACTGATTTTTAAGAAAGAATTTGGAAGGAGAGGATGTTGTTGAGTGAATGGGGAAGGCTTTGAGGAGTTGCTTTGGCCTTGGAGGATAGCACAGTAAGGATGCCTGAAGGGGGAAAAATAGGGTAGCAGGAAATTGCTCTGCCTAGTTCAGGATCTTGGAGTTCCTCATCACAAGGGAAAAAATTTTGATTTTTCCTGATACTTAAGCATTTAATCCACTGTGTATTTGCTTACCAAGCATTTTCCTTTGTGACATAGCTGTTAAATATTGCCTCAGAATGCTGACCTCCCTCTTCCTTTGCACCCTTGTGTGATAGAAATCTACTTGGGGAGGCCAGGTTAGGCTTCAAAGGAGTTTGGCATTCAGCAGCTCTGCAAATGAAGTTACCTTATTTGTGAGGAAGAGATACAGGTCTGTGGTTCTACTAGAAGCTACATGTTGAATTTTTGGAGGAAGATCTAATAAATTCTCTCAGTTGGCAACTAGAAACTGCTGAAAATATTTGTTCACATGCCAGAGGTATATGGGATGCTTAAAATGTTGATCTTTGTCCCAAAAGACTTCCAGTTGAAATACTGTTTCCCCCTCTGGCATGCAAGCTTTGAATTTGCTCTGAGAAACTACAAAACATAGTATGGACAAATATCTATTTATATTAGCATATTAACTACTTGAATAGTTAGCACCTGCCAATTTTCTTGCTGTGGTGTTAATTTCTAGATTAATGATACATAGCTAGTTACTTTTTTCTAAGGCAGCTTTAGGAATCATTTCTGTTGTGCACCTTATTATTAAAAAGATTTCATACAGCTCACCAGAGAGCAAGAGAACCCCATTTATAATTCTATATTTTATGTTCTTCAGGCTTAAAAAGCCTCTAATTTGCTTTCTCCTCCTCAGTGATCTCTGAATTATTTTGTACCCAGAATACCTGTAAGGCTTTGATTGATTATTATTATGTGGTAAGAACTAAGTAATCAATTTCTGGGTTCCATTAAGCATAGAAAATATAAAAATTCATTGCTTTTTTCTTTTTTAAATTTTTGTTTTCAGTGTTATCTTGACTTTTATTTACTTGCAAGTTGTTTTTTTTTTCCCCACTAAGGACAAACAGAAAACTTCTCCTTTCATCTTCAGTCTCTCTGATTTATGATAAATTTAGTTTCCTTCGGCCTGGCATTTGCTTCAGCAGGCAGTCTTCCTTCAAGTACCACCCTGATTGATGTGTAATCTTTGATATCTTCCATTAGCCTCCAGGATCACTAAGTTCAAGGCCCTCTTGGAACCTAAGGAGCCCTGCCGAGGAACTGAAGACCTTCAGAGTCCTTGGGGTGATTGACAAGGTAATTCTTCAGTGTCTCTTCAAGAATTCAGTCATAAATCGACTGCATGCTGACATTTTGTCTTTGAAGCTGGGGATCTTAAGGATATGAAACAAAAGGGGAAAATGACTCAAATGCATCTGCACTTTAAAATAACAAAAGTAGAAGAAAAAAAGGCTTTTATCTAAGCAATTCATGTAAGGTCATGCAAAATGTATTTGAGCTAAAGGATAAGGTACATGTTTGGTAGCATTCAATAGGATGGGGCCTGTTTTTCAAAAATGAAATCATGGTTGCCATTCTGGGGTAAGGACAAGTTGATGTGTTTTCAGTTGAACAGTCTGGTGGATACTGAAAATATAGAAGGGTAGAAATTCTTATTTTTGAACTCTTACTTGAAATGGGAGCTGGGGACGCACACGACTGTTCTCCTTCCCTGAGAATTCAGAATTGAAATCCCTTGCCAAGACAGAGATGCAGCAATGAAGCCAAGCTTATTTTGGAGTCATGCAAATAATGTCTTCCAGAATCCCAGGATAATACCCGTCTGTAAACAGTAAAGGACCATACAGATTTTTTTGCAAGCCTAATTAAGAGACCAGAAGAATTGTTGGGTTGTTTTGATAATGATGATTAGTTACCACCTTACCAAATACTTTTAAGATGATGCATTATTCAGCAGTGTGACAGTGGCTAATGCAGACTGTAACGGCTCGTTTCCTTTTTGCTGTGCCAAATCCCTTGTGCCTTTTGATAGTTCCTTATGTAGTCCCTAGTTTGTGCATGAGCTACTGATGCATGGTCAATTTATGCATTTGTAACGTGCATCAAAAACCTGTGGCTCATCCCTTGAGGTCTGTATTTCTTGGTTGCTTTTTCTTGTTGGACTGAACCTAGCTATTGGGACTGGTTTTTGTTTTTCTTTGCCTGTTTTGTTGTAATTGTGTGCATAAGTTGATAACTTCTCCTTAGGGGGCTGTATACATTAAGTATTATGGTTGTTTTTATAGCACACAAGGTTTTCTAAGCTCTGACTTCATATTCATTTTATCTTCTTTCCTCAGTTGTAAGTACAGAATTCAGCCTGTATTCCACTCTGTATACATATCAGAGAGATATATTGGAAAGACCACCTATCTGTAGCACCTGGTAGTAGGTGCTAACTAAGGTAGTAGCCACTAAATGGATGCAATGTGCATAGATTTTGTGAATTATTCTGACAGAGTGAGCCTGCAGAAATGTTGGAAATGGATCAAGAAAGATTTTCTCAATATCTCTATTCTTGTGTAATGCTAATGAACAGCTACTGGAAAAGATGCTTGACCAGAATGAAGCTTTTGCAGTCCTTGGTGGTACCAGGTCTCCTTAGCTCTCTCTGAGCAGTTTCAGTAAGCATCCCAGGTGTGAGCTGAACATGTCCAGATCTTTGAAGAAGAGTTGGGGAGAATCAGGGTTCTAATGATGACAAAAACACAGGATTGTCTGGGCTGAAGAAGTATGCAAGGAGTAGCAGGCCTGTGCACACAGCTGGAATGCTCCTGTGTAAGCAGTATCGTAGGGCTCAGAGTTCATGTTTAATTACTGTGTAGAGAAGGGAGCCAGATTCTTTCAGGTGTCTTTGTACTCTGCGCTCCTTCTTCCAGATTCTCACGTCACAATCTTAGCCTTATTCTGAGTATGCTGCTTTTTAGCATATATTTTTAGGGGTTTGTAAAACTGGGAGGCAAATGAAAACCTGATCTAAGCCCAAAGAATATTTTATTTGGTTTTATACTGCATACACAAAATGCATGTGAATATGAAACAAAAGTGTGCAGATGTATCTGTGAGCTGGAGATGATGTCCCTGCCTTTGGTTTAAAGCACCATCTCCCTTCCTTCCTCGCCATCACTGTCATTTCCCTCCTTCTCTGCTTCCATATGCCCTAAAGCTCTCATCATGGAGAAATCCAATCAATATGTAAGTATCCTTGCTGCAGCCAAGTAGATGACATAGCGTGCTTATTCCTGAAAATGGGTTTTGGTTTTCAGGGCCAGCATTGAAGATGCCGTGCTTTTGGGCACAAGGCAGCACCACGCGGAGTTTTGCCTGAAAATCATCTTCCAATCTAACCCCAAGGTAGCTGCTTTGGTTTCAGCAGAAAATAGGTGTGGGTAGTAATGGGCCACTGGCGTTGTGACTGCTGGCTTGACTAACCCTGTGCAAGACTGGCTTAAACACACCGACTTAAAATGGTGTTGGTTGGTTTGCAGACTTATTCTCCCACTGCTGAAGCCCAGAGTGGTGTCTGCCTGCTACAGTGCTGCCTCGAGAAAACCAGCTGTTAACCTTCCCTCATTCAAATACTGAAAGGTTCAGTGCTTTCCCTTAGAGTAATGTCACTCTTTGTTCTTCTTTTGAAGCCTCTTCAAGTGTTTTAAATTGGCTTCATTTTCATGGACAAAATGCTTGTTGCTACCTGAAACTCTGGGTTTTTCAAACTATTTTAGACTAGGCAGAATGATTAGATATTTAATTTTAGCCTAGTTTATTCCCAATGTGCAATCTTTCTTTCCCTGTCTGCCCTTTCACCTTCCTTGTCACCTCAATAATTTTTGTTGCTTTGACCCTTTTCTGCTAAATCTGAGAGTTAGAGATCTTAGCATTATTAAGCTCCATAAATTATTGTGAAAATTCAGGGAAGTATGCCCATATGTGCCTTGCCTCCCATCCTTCTGCTTTTGCTCTCATGCAAAGGCTGTAGTATAAATCTAACTATTTTAATAGACCAAACTTATATTTTCCTTGAGGAAGCTATTCTTTTTTTTTTTTGAGTTCTGCTGCTGCTGTGTTTGCTCACTTCATGGTGTCAAAAGGTAACGAGGTGGTGTTTGCAGGTATTTTTTATGTTTAATATGTTAAGAGCCTGCCCTGAGTAGGTTTCTGAAAATTGAGGTGTAATCTAATTGTAAAGGTGGCTTTTGTCCTGCAAACCTTGTGAAATGTGAGGTGCTGCTGTTTGGGCAGCAAAGCTCTTATTAATGTTACCAGACGTACTGCATTGGAAACAAATACCTAAATATTGTGGCTGTTGTTATCACCAACTACAAATGATCAATTATTTTATCATCTCATGTACCTTAAAGTAGGAAACTTCTTTTTTTGGAATAGGGAAGAGTTTTGCTTTCAAAATTTGCCTAATTAAAAATCAAGGTTGCAGGTTCTGTGCTGAGTTTCTGCCCTAGGCAAATCTTTCCTTTGAAGCTACAACCGGCCCCTAAAGAAACGACTTTGTTATGGTGCTGCTGGATACCTTCACAATGCTGTTTCAAACCCAATTTCTTATTCTTTAGAACCCTCTGTTATTTAGATTCATTCAATTTAAAGATTCACCTTGAAAGCAGAGTGCATTAAGTAATAACTATGCCTCTGTAACCAATGGCTGTCTTTTATGTCTCTTCTATCCCCTCCCTGTCCCCCATCAAGGCACACTGTCGGTACTGGCGCTGGCTGTGTTCAGTTCTTCCACAGCTGTCCATGCAGTTGAGCTTGTTGTTCAATACACTGTTAAGCTTTATTATGAAACCTAATAAAATCACATACTCTCATCAGGGCCTTGTGGTAAAATTATTTTTGGAGTTTCTGAGATAGATAACGTTTTAGAAAATGGAAGCAATTCTGTTAATTGTGAATATAGGGGGATTTTGTGTCTCCCATGCTGTTCTGAGAACTCCTAATTCTGGTGGCTGTACATTTTGGTGAAGTGACTTTAAAAATATGCAAGAGAACCAAATAAATATTATTAATTATTTATAAAGTGTGATCACTACTTGTCTTGCTTAATGAGTGAAAGTGCCAAAAGGCAGAAATAGGTAGAATATATGTCAACTTCACATGTATAATCTGCAGACCCAGGGTTGAATTCAAACAGGTTATGGCTAGTTCTAATGAAATTTAATCAGAGGGGTAGGAGGAATAGTCCTTACTTATGGCAGCATGTGTGGAGTTGTGCCTGAGTAACAGACATAGCTAGCTATGTCCTGTTAGTGTTTGTTAGGAACCTAAATATTCAGCCTTTTATTGTCAGGTGAGATTAAAGACTGTTGCAGCTGTGAAACTGAGTTGACTGTAGCAGATGTTTTCTCTCCCCTGGCTCTCAGGTGCTCACTGTGAGCACCTTTAGATCATCTAACAGATTTGACTGAGTGGCGGTGTGTGCCTAAGAGGTGTGGGGGAAAGGGAGCTGGAATGTACATACAAACAGGGCAGAATGGAAAATAGCAGTAGAAAAACGTTGAAAATCTGAAACTGAGTAATAATAGTAACTATTCATACAAATAAACTTGTAAGAGCTGGTTTGATGTTTTGATAACCTTTTAGTTTCTTAAGTGGCTTGCCAAGTCCTACAAAATCAAACCAACTACAGAGTTATTGTCGAAAGTGATTTCTTGGCTCAACACCTTCCTTTCCCTGCTGCTGTGGGATTATTCCTAAGCTACTGTCAGGTTTCAAGCCCCAAGAAACAAAGCTTGCTCAACTTTAAAACCTAGTCTCTCTGCCAGCTAGAAAGGGTCCTGTCCCTTCTTCCCTGCCCCCAAACACCTGCCACTTGTTTTCCTGAAATCTTTCCATTTACACAAATCTGAACATTTCTCAGTGTTTGTTGTCGTAACGCTTGTTTTTCTCTGGCTTCTTTCCTGTGTGTTTCACTAAAGTTTCTTTTGACTTGAGTGAGATTTGGTAGAGTAATGCAAATTTTGCCCTTGCCTTTAGAAAAAAGAAATTACATTGTTGAATGTTCTTCTGCAGGCTTTACTATATGTCTTCTGGCCTTCAGAAAGAAATAAATTATTGAGATATTTTCTTTTAAACCAAGATTATATAAGTTTGTCTTCCTAATTGTTACTAAGTTGCTTAATACGTAATTTGTGCCAGGCAATTACTCTGGGATGCCAGTGGCATTTCATGTTTAAAATGCTTTCATTAGTAAAACCTGCCAGATATATTTTCTAGGTTAATATTTCACCATTTATAATTTATTGGCCAGTTTTTAGTTTACTTTAAGAAAATGGACTTTCCTCTCGGTTACCAACCAACTCAAAGTATTTAAAAATTCGATTTTGAATATATGCTGCTTTCTTAGCATTTTCATTATTTAAAGCTGCACCATTTGTTTTATAAGTACACTATTATTCCAAGTCATAGAATATACAGGCTGTAAGTTCCTTAGAATAATGGTTTGAAAGGAGGAATAATTGCAAACTGAAGATAATTCATATTGCACAGGTACAAGGATAAGGAATAATCACATTTTTCATACATATTAGCCAAATGTAATCTCTTTCTGTAACGACAGAGGGAGATGAGTGAGAGTCTGGGTGGTGTAATCTGAAAAATGACAAGAATAAATCTGTGTTAAGTAGATCTTTTAATCCTGGTAGCCTTGTGACAGCCGGCACAGCTGAGGAGAGCAGGAGGAATTGCACCCCTGCTCCTGCCCATCAACAGAGCTGTGTCCTGAGTGCAGCACCCAGCTGAGCTCCAGCCCCAGCTGAGGTTTTCTTGCAGTCCCAAATACTCGTGCCAGGGATCAGGTGGATGACTTGTCTCATTCCTTGTCATCTCTCACTACAGCATTTTCCAGCTGATCAGATGATCATCTAGGATTTTTTCTCTTGTGTTTACCCCACAAGAGAAAAAATCCTAGATGATCATCTGATACATGTTCAAGTTTGTAGGACTTTTGCTAGACTATCTATCCTATGATAAGGGTACATTTGTTTAGCAGATAAGGACCAGAGTTAATAGGTGGCCCACTGGTGGCAATATTTACGTGATGTGTTTTCAGTGTAAAGAAGCAATTTAATGACAAAATGGAGCTGGTTTTAAAGTAATCCCTTAGCTGTGGTTTGTCTTGGAAACCTTTCTGCTGTCTGATTCTGCAGTAAGAGATCTTATTCAATTTTCTTTGATCAGGCACGAGCTATTTTTCACTTGCATTAGTGAACTTAAAGTCACATTTTTGTAAGCAAGAGTGTTGACGTGTTTGTTTTGATTAGCGTTAAAAGCTGCTCCGGTAAATAAAAAGCAGAGGTATGTTCTGTGCTATGAAAGAACAGAAACTAGGGAAAAAATCAGTATTGAGATGCTGGGCAGGGAAAAATCCTAGGAAAGGAAGGGAACTGGGGAAGCAAATGTGTGCAGTGACAGGATTTGTGCGCTGGTGTTAAAGCCACCGGGAGAGAGCAGTGCTCAGAGCAGCCCTTCCTTCTCCAGAGCTGTCCCCCGTGACCTTGGCTGGCTGCTCGCTGGGGTGACTGCTGGTTCACCATGTTCTCTTTTCCTGGTGGCTTGCCTGTTGCCTGCCCCTGGCTCTGTGCTCCCCCTTCTGCTGACTTCTGCAGTATTCCTTCAGTCTCTTATCTCAGGGCTTTGATGCATATGTTCTGAAGGTGGCCACCGTGACTTTGGGTGGCAGCAGATGGTAAACCTTCAGGCTGCCACCGGCTATACTGGTGTTAAGTTGGAAACTTAACGTTTGATGAAGAATCAGTAGTGCATATGAAAGAGCTTTTACTGCAGAAATGTCTTTTAATTAAAAAAAATTAGCATACCGAAACATTTGCTAATTTCTGTGCATTTAAAGGATCTTAAAATGAACTGTTTTCTTAAAGCTAGGCTATGGTTATTTACCAAGCAGGTTTTATTTTATTTTTCTCCAATTAATTGGACCTACTATATTGAATTGAATTGAATTGAATTGATTTTCCTCTAAGCTGTTGGGTACACTGTAAATCAAATCTAAGAAGCTAATTTTTTTAAGTAGCTGCTGTCAGCATCAGAATTAACTCTTGACTTAGGAAAGGAAAAAAAATCACAAGTAGGAAATCCTATTTGGCATCATGGTGGGGTATTGCTGTCTGCACTTTACTGAGATGCTGTCATGCAGTGCTGCTGTGTTCACTTGTTTTTTGGAATGTTCCTGAGAGCTCCAGTGCTTGTACAAAATTAGGATGTCTGTGCTGAAGACACTTATTTACATTAGATATTTATTTGTGGTGATTGCTATTTGTGTGTCAGTGTTTTTGGTCATGTTGAGGTTGTCAACTGTGCAAAAAAATAGAGACAGAATGAGTAAGCAACAGAGCTGTAAGAGCCAGCATGATATGTGGACCTTGACTCTGTTCATCCATTAGTATTACAAATAGGATTTTGCCTTGTCTCCTTTTGTGTCACAGACTAGTTGCTCAGTGCCCAGGACTGCCCTGCTGTGCCTTCTTCTCCCTCCTCTCTGAGACAGGATGCTGAATGTTACAGCTGGCAGTTCGTTGTTAGGCGAAGTTAAATATTACAACTTAGATGGTGACAGAGGTTCTGTCAGCTCTGTGAGCTAGAAGCAGCCTTGGCTAATGCCAGCATCTCTATGTGATCCCCAGGGAATGCTCTGTGGAATCCTGTTTTGTCCCATCGTGCCTTTGGGGTGAGGACTTGTCACTTTGCATTTAAAAAAGGAATCTTAGAATTACAAAAGCACTTTTGCCACGGGAAGGAAGTGTGAAGGAATGCAAACAGGAGGCTTGGTGCACTGCTGTCTATAAATTGGCTGTAAAGCATGAGGTGAGGAGAGTAAGTTGTCACCTGGGTCAGTTGTGCCCTTCTGTGGCAATGTTGTAATGCATCCAAGAGCTGCTGACCTTTCTCTGCTCCGGGTGAGTGATAAAAATTCAAGCAAATATACTTGTGACCCTCTCTTTCCTGGACTTACCCCTTCCTGAAATAGCTTTCTGATAGTGACTTCCCCATTCACGTTATCCTTTAATTATTTGGGAGAATCTGGTTAAACCACATCTTTATAATAATGCATGCAGGCTGCTTTCCCTTGAAACAAGTTTTTGATTTGTAAAGTCCGCAGTCTGCTGGGGCCAAATGGACCATCACTACATGAATTTCTGAAGTTCCTTCCAAGGGTCTTCCTGGGCTTCTTGAAGTCCCTTTTGAAGTAAACAGTCTTGCCAGATTTGGTACTGGATCAACAAAGAAATAATTGTCCCTAAAAGGAAGTGGAGCTGTAAATGAGGTGCTAGTCACTCGGGGTGATAGGAAGCAAAAAGAAAGGAGCTGGCTAGTTGGACTGGGTAGTCCATGTAGGTAGTTAACCTCAAAGGCACAGGGATATTAGTTGTTGTTATTGCAGGTATAAAAGTGTAGCTGCTGCTTTCATGTTGATGCTGCAATATAGCAGCAGATGAAGTTACCCTACAGGGAGCTGCTGCCTGCTTTATTGGCCTTGGTGGTGGTGGCTCTGTACCTCAACTTACGGGGAGAGGGCTCAGTAATCTCTTCTGTTGCACCATATGCTAATACAGTGCTGATAAGCAAGTGTGAAAAATGAAAGGGAGGAATACATTAATTGTATTTGTGCAATAAGGTATGCTATCAAAGGTAATTATTTCATGACAGTTTTAGTTATAGCAGTTGTTTTATCATGGAATAAAAGATGGCTTTAGGAGCCTTTTATTGGAAAGACAATTGTATCAAATTAGTACCAAATTAGATTTTTGTCTTTATAAAGGTGAGCAAACCCATGAGCAGTTTTTAAATTGGTGTCTTCTACTCTACAAATGAACAAATCCTGTTTGAGGGTTAAAGAAGCTATTATTCTGTCCTTTATGCTGACAGCTTCATTACTGATTGGCCTACTGTTGGTATTAAAAAAATGTTTGGCTCCTTATGATCTTTGTGCATGCAACTATAATATTAATACAGACCACGGAACTGTTCATTAAGAAATGACTTTAAATGAGGTAGATGCTTGTAAATCTGGAGAGATACAGATGTTAAATGCTGCCATTCCTTTTCATATACAGCTGTATGGCTAATAATTTCCAAGTGGCTAAAGCTCTTGTTAGCAAGAGTGCTGGTGTGTTAAGAATGGCCCTATAAATAACTTTAAGGACTGAAGTTGAAGGTGCTTCTTTTAAAGACTATTGTTAACTAAACATTATTGCCAAACAGATGGAAAGCATTCACCAGCCTGATGTTTTTAGGTCTAATTATATTATCGCCAGTCCTGTACGGCTCAGTTGAAGAGGTGTATCCAGAGGCCAATTTATAATCATTTAGCCAACACCTGTTTGGGAGATATTGACAGTCAAAGGGCACATTTAAAAAAAAAATCACATATGTTCTCGTATTTATTGCCTCAATGTGAACAGCGTCTAGTTGCAAACAAACTTGGGAGAAGAGGAAGGAGAGTGATTGTAAAAACATACATGTTTCCAAACCATTTTTATCTTCTTTTGGCACCTCTTGTAAAGTGGCTTTTATTTTTTTCTCTTGTTCTGTTGATTTTCTTTGGTTGTTGGTGTGGTTTTGTGTTTTTCTTTAATTTTAATTTTCCACCTTTTGGTTGAGCAAGGATAACAAAACTAGTTTTGCAGTTGTTATTTACTGAGTTGGTTTGCACTGTTTCTGGAAACCCTATGTAAGAGGCCTAAAAAGTTGTCTGGCAAACTCAAAAGACTGGGAATATTTGCCTTTCCTTACCATGCCCTTGAAATGGAAACTGTGTGTCATTCCTTTGTTAAAAGAATCTCAGTAGCACCAAATTCTGTTGATATTTCCTCCCCCACAAAAAAGATACAGAAAAACTTTTAAAATTGTCTGCAACCCTAGTAAAAGAGGAGGTCTTTGAAATGGGGAAGAGTCTGTGACTTCATTTACTTTGGTGAAATGTCGTGAGAGAGAAATGATTAGGAAATACTTCAGTTCTCCTTCTGATGTTTGAGATGCAATGGGGAGAGAAGTAGGTTTTGAATGCTGCCATCCAGAGACAGCAGAGCATGGCTGCATTGCTGCCCCTCGCAGCAGGGAGCCCAGAGAGGCTGCGTGCTGTTCTCCTTCTGCCACCTGATGAAGCCTTCTTGCTCCTGATGTGTCATTCCTCTGCAAGAAGTCTTTGTGGGTGCAAGCTGACTTGATCTTCACTGCTCCTTGTCTGTTCAACCCAGTGTTAGGTAACCCCAATGCCAGCAAGGGAGAGAAACCCTTTAGGAGTTTGATTTTGCAGCCTAAATATTTTGCTGTAGCTGTATGTGAATGTTTATACTGGAAGCTAACAATGTCTGCTGTAAATAAACAATGAGGGCACACTCTTGTTCCTTGTGGAGGGTTGAGCTTGTGCTGCTCGTGTGGCTGTCTTGCAGCTGGTGCTTTTCAAGCACATCTGTGTTCTTAGGGTTTGAAAACACTTAATTCCTGAGCAGGGTGACTTGAAGGCGGACGGCTCCAGCTTTCTAAAGATGCAGTTTCCTAAATATATAGACACATGTATCTTTTTTTTTGTTTGTTTGTTTTCAACACATAACCAAATGGAGCTTGCTAAAAGTGTAGGTGCTATTTAGTGCTTCTCTCATTGTTGTGTTTAAAGTGCTTTCAGTAGAGGTGATGCACTGCTAGCAGAGATGCTCTTTGCAGCTGTCTCTGCAGCAAACCCATCCACACTTTTCTCTCTAAATAAATCCTCTTTTTTGTTGTTGTTACCCTAATTTTAGAGATCTATATCCTCAGTAATTTTTTTACTAAAAAAAAAAAGAGATTGGTTGTCAAGTCTGTATGCTGCAGGGGTTTAATTTTTAAATTGATTATATCACTTTCTTTGTAAGAGTATTCAACATTAGACTTAAGAACTATGTTTTGTTCACTTATTCCTGTGAATCCTAAATAAATTCTGATTACTTTTTGCTTAGGTTTTGCTTGTAATGGACACTAGAACACAACAGACTTTTATATTGAAGGTGAGTAAAATCTTTTATTATATGGCCTCTAAAATTATACCACCACACAAAGATCAGTTTGTATGTAATTTATAGAGATATTCCTGCAATATATTGTTGTTATGGTAATACATATTAAGTGCCCTGGAATTCATTTTGTCAGTGTTTGGTTGCATTCCTTTCCTTTCTCTCTAACATCCCTAGTGCTCAGATGTGCTGGTTTAGTCACCTGAGATGCTTCTGGTTATTGAGACCAACACCTTTGCAGGCTTTGGTAAAAAATCACACATTTCATGTGCTGCTTTAAAACATCTATAAAGCCTTGGTGGCTCAGGACTTCTGACAAAGGTGAAAATTCTCCTTAATCCAAGCACATTGACTGCACTTTGTGTTTGGTCTTTTTGAGCTGAGGAATATCCTGCTGGCCAAAGTGGGTTCTGGATGAAATGTACAACTGGCCTTCTTCAAATTTGTTTCCTTATGTTTTACATCAATAGTCTGAGATAACTGAGATAACCCGCTACATTTCTGTGCAGTTATTTGGTCAGAGTAAAATTTTTGCATTACTCTTTTATGTTTCAGAAAGTGTTCAGATCAAGACCCCAGTGTGCTCAGAGCATCTGTGATGCTGAGAATTGGTTTAGTTATGAGTATTGGTTTTGTGGCCATTTACTTTAGGCTCCCCTTGACATGAATTCCACTGCTAATGGCAGGAAGGATGAAAAAAAGCTGTGTCCCAAACAATGAAGCTTTAATTACTTGTTAACATTTTGTGACTTTGCTTCAGATCTGGCTTACAACCCACCTTAACTTTGTGCATCGGCCTTTGAAATTGTACGTGCAGGATACAGCAAACCTGTTCATTTCTCATAAAGGTTCATTTGTGAATATTTTATATTAGAACTTCACATTTGTACTGGCAGATACGGTAACATTGAATTTCCCATGGAACTGCCTATGTTTATCAATATTGTAATAGGTCACACTATTGACATAATTTTTTTTCTCTTTCTCTCTCCCCTCCTTTCCACCCTCCCACATCAATTTTTTCACTTCTGGCAACTTCATCCCTGCGCTACCTCCCAAAAATCATTGCCTCTCAAGGAGACTAATCCTTTCCTTTCCTTTTTATTGAGGTGGTTGCTGTCTTTAGTAAAGTAAAATGGAAATGTGAGGATTACCTGTGAGGCTAAGGCATTCTTTTGTCTTTAAGACTTGAATTGAATTTTTTAAATAGTGTCTTTTGGTCACGCGCAAAAATAAAATTTTAAAAAAAGGTCACAGGGAAATAACTGAGTGTCATCCTGATGACTTAGTTTGAGAGAGATTCTAATAAAAACATTGACCCATGTAATTGATTTTAATGGCAGCTTTGTGCCATCTTCTGTTCTCTGGAAACGCGCCAGATGCCATCAGCACAGCCTCGGGGGACCGAGGGGCATAGAGCAGCAGATGAGTGGTTTCTCTGAAGCCCAGAGTAACTCGGATAGATTAGTTTGGTTGATAAACACAGAGCACAGCAGGCTCCAAAGGCAACTGAGGGTACAACTGACCTTTTTGTTCTCTGTCAGGGTCTAAGGAAAAGTAGTGAGTGCAGCAGGAGCAGAACGACCATCATCCCCCGCTGCGTGCCCAACATGGTGTGTCTGCACAAGTACATCATCTCCGAGGAGTCTGTCTTCCTCGTGCTGCAGCACGCAGAAGGTTTGTCTCTCCTTTAAGCATATTGTTGAAAAGAGTCAAAGGTTTTCAGTTTTAATCAATGGGCACTTCATTGTCAAATGTATCTCTCATATATCCAGTTAAAATATTTTAGTGTGGCAGAGACGTGTCATGTAAGACACCCCATTCCGTTCCTCTGTCCCTCCCTTTTCCCCTCTCATTCTGCAGTGGATCTGATTCCTGCTTCAAATGGCCTCAAATCCTTGAATTGTAGCAGTATTGAAGGCCTCCAACTGTTTATTTTCTACAGGAGAAGGAGTGCTTTGACTGCAACAAGTATCTGCATTATTTACAGTTAGCTCTCAGAGATAAAGTCTTTGGCTACTTTCGTAAACTTTAGTAAATCTTTTCAGTATCTTCTAGTTAAAATGACAAGTATTTGCACAAGAATTTAATAGCTCTGCTAAAAACCATGATCATTTTCCAGTTGATTAATATTGCTCTGATCTGGATTTTTAAGAAAATAGCTTGTGGCATCACACAGGAGTTCAAAGCAGAACCACAGAGTTGTGCCTTCAAACTATTTATAAAATTCCTATTAAATGTACAGGGAACAGGTGGCACAAAATAATTACATTTTGATTTTTTTGTCTAACACCTGGATTTAAATATTCCCTAAATGTAATTACCCATATTTGTTTAGAATGAGTGCAGAATATAAATTTTGGGGTTGCTAATAGTTACATTTTTAGGAAATGTTAATAACTCAGACAGAATGGATGATGTGAAGAAACTAAGCTGACTGATAGAGAAGATAATTTTATTACATTGAATATTATTTCTTTTTTTTTCCTAATAACTTAGATTTTGGCTTTTTCATGAACAATTTGTCATATGAGGCCAGGTAAAGTTAGCTTTGCCACAGGAATGAATATTTCTGCAATGTGTGACTTGGTTTTGCCATGAGCACTGACGCAGGAAGAAAAGCCTCACATTGCAGCAGTGCCTGATGATGATCTTGGGAATTTACAGTGCTGCTCTGTACAGAGCAGCACTTTTTTTGAGATGTGTATATAATAATAGACACAATAATTTGGAGATTCTCACCTGAGCTGCAGTCTCCTCATAAGCTGTTACATTTTGTTCAGAGAAAAAGTATTTTTAAAAACCCATAACCAAAGAAGCTCCACACCAAACAAAAAATCCCACTCACAACCCTTGTCAGATACCAGCTGCCCTTAAGACTAGCATAATTACATAATTATAATTTTAATTACATATTTCTGAAGTTTCTGAAGTCCTACAGTTTTGCTCTTCTCTTTAGGAAGAATGTTCTTCCTTGAGACAGCTGGAAAAGTGAGTGGAGTAGTAGTGGAATTTTGTGGGTGAAGTGGTCAGATGTAAGAACAAAAGTTTTAAGGAAGGCCTAATGTGAGCAGCTGACAAAGACAATCTTCTGGAAGTGTTAATTTTATTGTGATAACAGTAAGAAAAATAGAGACATGGCATGATCAGAGCTCTTACATTTTCATGAACCTACTGTCTGGGCTCAGAACATGCAAAGGGAAAGGAAGAGTGATATATTCTGCTGTAAAGAGGGGTAGCTGGGGTACATAGTGATGAGAAAATTGCCTGAGAATGTACTCAATAAGTGTATTGCAGATGTAGGGCCTGATTCCAAATCCCAAACTGGGGCAATGGCCGCTGCTTCTCACCCTGCTGTGACACTAATGCTGGAAAGAGATTCAGGAGAAAGGCTTCGAACTCCGTGTGAATAAAGGATAAATAAAAATATAGCTGAAGTTATGCTGCACTATTTGCAGAGTAGTTTTGCTCACCCCACTGATGATGGTCTTGATCAGATCAGTCTTATGTTAGTAGTACTCATTCTTTAAATTACAAGGATAATAACACCAGGAATCCCTGTAGACAAACCTATCTTAAAATGTTATCATCAGTGTAGATATGAATAGACAAGGTGCTTGTAGTTGATGTTGGGAAAGGATAAACATTTCTAAGACAGTACTTTTTAAGTAATAGTCTCTTGAAATTTTATTTAATGACTTATGAATGCTCTAAATATTCATACTCCAAGTAATTTTAGTAAGCAATAAGATTGTGCCAGTCAAGTTTGTACGTGGTGCTGATTTATGATGTTAGGTATGTTAGCTACACCATTGTGAGTTTGAAGGGTAAAATACTAATTTAAATGGGTAGCGGCTCGTATCGTAGCAAATTCAGAGGTTTTAATGGTATGAATGGACAATATATGTTTGCTAAGCTGCTCACTGGTTCATAGTAGATTTTATCTATATTATTAAGAGCAGCACTGTTAGGTTTTGTGTGGAATTCTGCAAGCTTGACCACAGACTCAAGAGGAAGACCTTGGCTGGTTGGTTGTTTTGGTAAATCATGATGGTGTAACGTGCCTAGAGTTGGTGAGTGAGGTCTTGGGTTCTTTTAGACATTTTTCTCCCCTCCACAGTGACAGGCTTCAAGGATGCATAAGAAGCACAAAAGTCCATAAAGTTATCTTGTAGCTTTTTTGGAAAGCACTTGCCAAGTTCTAGTGTGGGAGAGAGCCAATCTGATGTTAATAAGGCCTCGCTTCTTCCTGGCACTACTAACAACTGAAATTTTAGAAACAGATGCTTCAAAATAGGCTGGGGGGCTTCCATGGGACATCAAAGTTTAAGTGGCTGTTAGAAGCTGTCAAATCTCTTTAAGCATAAACAAGCTGGAGTTCCTATCAATCTGGAGAGCACTCAAGAAACTTCCTGCTGAAGAGGCTTGCTGCACGCAGCAATTGATAGACAACACCACAGCAGCGCTCTGGCTTGCAAAGCTGGGGATTTGTTGTTAGGAGAGGAGATAATGCTAGCTGTAAATATTTGACAGCAATCAGAAAATGTAGGGAAGGTGATACGCTCCTTGGCAAGTGACTTTTTCAGGAGGCTGCTTTGGAATAGTAGCTTTTGCTCCAAGTGCATTGGAGCTTTGCCTAAACTAGCAAACCTTGCCGCAGAGATTCACCAGCAGCACTGGAAATACAGGACTGCAGATGCAGGACTCTGGTGCTTGTAACTACTGTCATGTTGGAGATTAGGCAGGAGCTCAGCTTCCTGTTTGTGTGGAGCTGCAGCTCCACTGTGCCTGCCTTTGGGATACTGTGGAATATTGTTGTTGTGCCATGGCAGTGTGTGTCTGCTTTGCTTTTGGCCTAGGAACTGTGCAAGCCCCACTTTTTGTAGCCATTGCATTAGCATGGTGAAGTTTACCAGTAGGCATGTCTCTGTTCAAAAGGGGGACAGTGATTCTTTGAAAACCATGAAGTTGTTCCTTTTCCAGCAAGGAATGGCTATTAATTCTCATGAGGTGCATGGTTTAGGATTGAAAGTCCTGGCCATACAAAAATCCTTATGCAGTGATGTAGAGACTTGGGCCCAGTTTTGGAGAATAATTCAGGCATATGTCTTTCATTATTGTGTTTTTCTTCCCTATCACATTACAATTATTTGGAGGTCTGGGTTGTCTACTTTGACTTTGTTTGGGATTTCCTAAATACAGTGACTGCTGCATTCTTAGCTGCATTCCACTTCTGCGAGAATTGCAGTACTTCATCCTTGGGAATAATGGGCCAAGCTAGCAAAAGCTATTGATTTATTTTGGAATATGTCTCCTTAGTCAGCCAGTCTTTCCGGATGTGAAACTGAAATGGGAAGTGTCTGATAACTGGGTAAGGAAGAATCCAACTGGTCATGAATTTTTCTTGTCAGCTGGAACAAAAAACATGTTTAGGAGACAAATTTACTGATCTTATTCTGTCTTGTGTACTATATAGTCTCTGTATTTTCTTTTTGGTGTTCCTACATCAAGTGCTATTAATCAAAAAACTGCAGAAATGTTTGAAAGAATATAAAAGATTTCTAGTCAGCTTCATCACTTGGCCACTTTATGCTGAATTTCCTGTTGATTATTTTGAATACTAACTTTTTAGAATCTGCCTTTGGAAGCAAAGGTATAAGCTCCAGAATACTGCAAATCTGGTAAAGCATGGCACTGCTAATAAGAAATTTTTCACTGAATAACTGCAGAAGAATGTGAAACTTGATGATTTCCCTGTGCTTATAAAACCAGAAAGACTGAACTAGGCTGGCTGTAGAATCAGTTCATGGTAGAAGAAAACAAACATAATAATTAGTTATGCTAATAATAGAGATGTGAAATTGCATTAAACACTAATAAACTTTAGCTTAATACTGTAGCTTTTGTAGTTATTTAGTCTGTTGGACTATTTGACAGTGACTGAAGTTTACTTGTTTGGATTGATTTCTGTAATTTTAGTTTTTATAGATTCCTGATACTATATTAGCATGGTTTGCTAATGGGTTTTCTTGATCTTACACAACACATGGGTAGAAGGGGAAAGATTATTAGTATGTCATTCATAAAGGCATAATTACATACGCAGATACAAATATCACTTTTGTTTGACCCTGGATTGAATGTTTTCAAAAAGGAATGAAATTGTTGTTTTTCACTATAGAACACAATTATTGCATGGCATTTTTTTACGTATTTCCACTTGACCAGGAGGCCAGTCTTGAAATATTTGAATGTTAACATATTTGGACATAATTTTTGTTTTGTTTTGTTTACTTGTGTTTAACTCTTAAGTTGAAGTTGCAGTAAGTAGTCATTTCCAGTGTGGCTTTTAAATACAAGTCATAAATAATGAACAACTTCTTTTTGAAAACCTAAGATAATAGATTTGCAAAAACAAATTAATTGTTGCAGTTCTCCCCGTTTTCACAAGTGGACAGTGGTCAATTTTTGAACACTGTAAAAATAAAGAGATTTCTTTTTTGTCTTTTGCATCTTCTGTGTTTACTGAACCTTTCAAATCTGCCAGTGATTTTTCTGTGGATTTTTGAAGTATTGATCCCAACATGTCTCTTTTTCCTTCCTAATCTTTATTGGCTCTCCCTTAAACTGCAGTAATCCAAGTAGAAGCCCAAATGTAGTGGAGGCTGCATGAAATCTTGCATCAAGTGAGGTGGAGGGAGCAGAAGATAGGAGTTGTCCTGAGAGCTGCCGAACTTGTCAATAGGTGAAAAACTTAAGTTGTGTAAGGATAATTCTTGCATTCTTCATATTGTGGGCAGCCCAGCCCCTACCAGTGTAGGGGTACAAAACATTTGGGTCAGTGAGAGCCACTCAGGTGTCACATGTAAAAGCCCACCTGGTGTCTAATAATGACACAGGAAAAAGATGTGACAAAAGAGCACAGGAGGAAGGGTTTGAGCTTTCTGTCTCCCTGGGTCAAAGCTCAAGGCAGGCCTCTGTTAGAAAGACCTTTTCTTACAACTTCCTTCAGAGGAAGCACTGATGGTGCTCGTACTTGCATTAAAGCCATACCTGGAGGCTGAGGTGGTGTTGTGCCAGGCACTTCCCAAAGCTCCAAAAATCTTATGTGAGTCTTCATGGGTCATGGTCTGTGAACACGCTTTGACACCTGAGGTTTGTGTTTTCAGAATAAATTTGTGACTAAACACTAGTAATATGTAGATGAAAATATTTAGCTTGTACTAATTCATCTTAATGCAGGTGGCATGGGGAGACTATATAATTTTTTATTAAATAGTGTGTTTTATTAAATGCAGTAGGTGGTTCTCAAATTAGATTTTCTTGTTTGGTATGAAATAGACATGAATAATTCCATAATAAACTGGGCAAAGTTATTTTATTATAGTACTTGAAGTAATTTAATTGAAATTTTAAAGGAAATTAATTGTTATGGATAGAAGTGTGAAAAAGAGGATAGACTCTCACATATGTAAAAATTCTGTACGTTCTCGCTCTCTTTCTCATTCACTTTACTGTTTCTTTTTAATTTCCCTGCCATTTTATAGCAAAAATATGAATAAATGTAGAAGTATAACATTAGAAAAGAACTGCTGGTGATTATGGGATGGACAACTCTTATTTTCACCGAATCAGCTGCAGATCAGTAATCCTGAAGTGCTGTGCAAGCTGCAGGGCTCTGAGGGCAGGCTGCCTTTGCCCTGCTGCGCTGCTGTGTGACCTGTTGTGTTTAAAGCAAGTGGCCCCACCTGAAGAGCCTGCAGGGGCTCCCTTCTCACAGGGCTGAAATCCTCTTGTGAGGCAGCTCTGGCAGGGCCGGGGCCCTCTGTGTGACCAGCACAGGGCCTAGGGTCACTTGTGCCCAGGCAGGCTCAGAGTCAGTCCCTGCCCTGCAGCTCTGCTGGGAGGGACCCAGGGGCTGTGCCTCGCTGCTGTGGCAGGGCACACTTTGGGGACATATTTTAAATGCACTTCTGGGTAAGAATTGAAAGTGCTTATGTTTACAGTGGTCAGTGTAACAGTTCGTGTTCCTTTCTCTGTGAGCATTGCTTCCCTTTTTCCTGTTGCTTTACCTGGCATCCTTTCTCACCGCATTCTAGAAGGTGGCAGGGGTCATCCTGACCTGGTGCTAGCTCTGTTTGTACTTGGGGCAGAAACCAGGGTGATTAACAGAACTAAATTTTCATTTTTACCATTGCACTCAAGCTGTTAGAATTCCCTTTTAGTGTTTTTAATATACTTACTTTCACCACAACCAGTGAGATAGTTTTTTCCCCTTGAAACACAAGTCTTGTCTTAGCCAGGGGGATGGAGCGCAGGAAAACTTCACATTATATTATTCAAATTAATTTTTTAAAGTGTCAAGGTTTTCCTGTCTTTGATAAGTTTTATTTGAAATACCTGGGAGTATAGAAAATCTGTTCCTAGGCAATGATAAATAGTTTCTTCTTTTATTGTACTTTTTAAAGGAATTTTGCCTGTTAAGAGTGTGTTAGAAAACCCCAAACTATTAAAGAATGCATTTTGGAAAAATATAAAACTCTGTTTTATCCAAATAAGTAACAAAAACCCAAGAAAAACCCCACCAACTTTGCAGATGCCCAGTGGGATGGATACTTATTTTTTCTTTTACAAAGATTTTGTTCAAACTCCTGCATTTTCCAGAATTTCTGTACAGTCTTTGAAGTTGAAATGTCTTGACATTGCATTTCGCCCTAAGTTATCAAAGAAGACTTGCTAGCTTTAAGCCAAATTCTTTGGCACATACAGGAGGTACAGTAACTTCCTGAGTTATTTTGCTAAAATTACGTTTTGAAGTCTGTGAGCTTTTTTAATATGTGCAGCATTTGGAAACATGAAGAGTGCTGGTTTGTATTTTTTAAATGTAACTTATTTTTGGAGATATCACTTTCTTAGATGCTGTGAAGGAGCTGTTTGCCTGTGTAACTTAAAGTATTGATAAATCCTTGTGTGGTGCAGCAAAGCATAAAAACCTTTTTTTGAATTCTAAAGCAAATAGAAGAAATATATCAATATTTAACTAAAATCCCCAAGTTCTTCAAAGACAGACACAGACCCTTAAAATATCCTGCTAATATGGTATAGTATGGTCATTTCCCGTACTGAACTTGCTGTTTAGTTTTCAGTCCATTTCCACTAATGCTGTTGATGAGTTTATAGCTGTGGTACAGAATTATTCCGGGTAGGTAGAGGTGGTGATGAGCACTAAACAATTTGATCTTCTTTAGTTTTTGCTTCTTTTGAGGCAGCAGGTGGAGAGTAGTGACTACTTTGCAACTTGAGACACACTCTGAAATGAGACATTACTGAAGTTTAGAAACAAAAAAGCAGCAGCTTCATCTCAGATGCAGCTCTTTAAATATTTATGTAATAATACAAATCTACGTGAAAAGCAAGTTGTGGTCCCTGTAATTATTTCCTGCTGGGGTAGCAGATCCAAATAACTCCATGGACATAAGGGTATAGTGACAGTGAGGATATTTTCCTGTTTCATAAAAAAAATAATTCTATTTTGAGTGAAATTAAGAGATCCCCTCTCTTTTTTCTTTTTTTTTCAGGAGGGAAACTGTGGTCTTATGTCAGTAAGTTCCTAAACCGAAGTCCTGAAGAGAGTTTTGAAATTCCTGAATCCAGAACATCCAGTTCAACTAAAATTTACCTGGAGCAACCAACACCAACTCCTAAAGAAACTGGTAGCAGCACTGATTCCAGGGAAAGCTATGGGGAGAGCATGCTGAAGGTGGTGCCACTGAGGAGCAGCCTGACACCAAGCTCTCAGGATGACAGCAGCACCCAGGAAGATGGTCAGGAGAGTTCCAAGTGGATGGACTCAGCATCCAGCTCAGAAGAAGAGTGCACCACTAGTTATTTAACATTGTGCAATGAATACGGGCAGGAAAAAATTGACTCTGGCTCCCTAAGTGAGGAACCAGTGGCTAAAGCAGAGAGTGAAGGGCTGCATACCAAAGAGAGGAGTTCCTTGCAGAGGTGCAGTGTTGTTGGCAGTGACAGCTTCTCCTCCCAGATTGCACCTCAGGAACGAAAGCTGTTCATCGACGATGCTGAGTCAGAAATAGCCAGTCCTACTAGGATACTGGACCCGTTAACTAGATCCAAGAACAGCCCCATGGAGCTCTTCAGGATAGACAGCAAAGATAGCACTAGTGAGCTCCTGGGGCTTGAGTTTGGAGAAAAGTTGTATAACCTGAAATCAGAGCCTTTAAAGCCATTGTTTTCTGTTCCAGATCATGACAGAAGCTTGGATGCCCTGGAGAGCAAGATGGGTGTGAAAGCTCATGACACTGTGAGCAGGGGTTCAAATGACTCTGTGCCAGTTATCTCCTTTAAGGATGCTGCTTCTGATGATGTGAATAGCATTGATGAAGGAAGGCCTGATCTCCTAATAAATTTACCAGGCATGTCTGATGAAACAGATGAGCCAGCCGTGTCAAGGCCAGCAAAGTTTACAAAATCTGACAGGGACATGTCAGAAGTAAAGCTGTTAGAAACACCTGATGTCTTGCAATTAAATAATTCTACAGAGCCATGCAAAGCATTTGATCAAGAGCCAAATCATGTGGCACTAGAAGTGGGTGATCCTACCCACAAGGAAGCAAATGAGCAAAGTGGTGTCACTCAGGGAGCTATTGGGACCCTCTTTTCATCCAACCAAGAGGTAGGTGCTTCAGAAGATGGGGCTCTGTTCCAAGAGCTTGGGGCCTGCTCCTTAAACATGGCAAGCAGAGAAGAAAGTTCATGTGTTTCCAACCCGCTCTCAGGTGCTCCAGAAGTTAGCTTGGACACAGATGTGCTGAGGAATCAAGGAGTGTCGCTGTTTTCCAATGAAACTGAAGACAGCAGGAAAGAGGAGGCAGACTCTGCTATGTCACCAGCAGCTGAAAGTAAAAAGACTGCACCAAAGAAGGAAGACAAAACAGCAGGAGCAGGGCAGAAGGAAATACATCAAATTTTTCAGGACCTTGACGAAAGATTATCGCTAACCTCCAGGTTTAATATCCCAGAGGATTGCATTCAAAGATGGGCAGCTGAAATGGTGGTAGCCCTTGATGCTTTACATAGAGAAGGAATTGTGTGCCGCGATTTGAACCCAAACAACATCTTATTGAATGATAGAGGTCAGGAACTTTTGCAAATGCATTTCTTTTTATTCGCTGTTGCTTCCAATTAACTGAGTAGGCGTTTTATCTTGTAATTAGTATCTTCATTTCCTGTCTAGAGCTTCATTATCAGTGCAGCAAATTCACCCCCAGTAATAGCTTCTAGTACTTAATGATGCCATTATTCTTAATGATACTGTTTTTAGCTACAAAAGGAGTAATTACAGTTCACTTCTGCAGAAAATGGAAGGGAAAAATGTTTTGATTTCTCCTGTCGTTTTGTTTTTAGGACACATTCAGCTAACGTATTTTAGCAGGTGGAGGGAGGTTGAAGATTCCTGTGACAACGATGCCATAGAGAGAATGTACTGTGCCCCAGGTTAGAGCAATCACCTACAATGTTTCACTTGGAAAGTAGATTAGCAGCTTTCATTTTCTCATGTAGTCTCTGTAGCATACAGCTTGAGATAATGCAATATCTGAGTTTTCTTTGCCTCTTTTCCTTAATGTCTTAAAAAGCTACAGGGCTCATAACTGCTGTATTGTTGAACTGTGGTGGTGTTTGTTATGTCATTTCCATAACGTGTAATTGTACTGAATGTCTTGTTTAAGCAAGTTAGAGATGTTCTGTTTTCTTCCAGTTATTTCCTGTCTGTGAGTACATCTTGGTAAATGAAAAGAGCAAGTGAGGCTGAAAAAGTGGCACAAAGACCCTTAAAAATATAAAAATTTATACATGCAAAGGACATTGGTGGTGTGGGGAGAACACCACAGAGGTTTGAAAAACACAACCCTAATAGGCTCAGAGATGCCTCAGACATTTTTGATGAGCTACAGTGGGCTTTGAAATAGTTTAGAGAGCTCTTTCCTTAGAACCACTTTCATCAGTCATGAGGGTGATAAAATCAATATCTCTTGGGATCTTACAGCAAGGATGGCACTTGAAACTGAGCCCTCCCTCTTTTCCCTTCTCCAATTTATTTTCTGCTAATATAGTGGTCTGTGATTTTTGGCAGTGACAGCCAAAAATCAGGTGTTTCATGTACAGCTTCATATTTTAAAAATTTCATAGTTAACTTACAAAAACTATGTTTAGACTTGCAATTACTACGTTTTCATTCCGACCTTGAAATGCCAACATAACTTTCTGCAGAGTGCATGGTCTGGCCAGGCATTACAACTTGGCATGCAGATAGTCTTCAAGCTCAGGGTCTGCAAATGTGCTTAGAAAAATTTAGAATAAGAGTTACCAGCCATGGAAGTTCTGAATTTAGTTTGGCATCAGGTGTTTCTTCTATGTTTTTGTTCTTCAAGTGAAATGCAGCAAGGAACTGCCACTGTGAATAAAGGTGGTAGGGTCTCAACAAACTTTGAATGTCAGCTTCTTGAGATAAATGAAAAATAAAATCTTTTATATGCAAGTCAAAAGGGCAGGTATCACAGAAAATAATTCTTTTCACCTATCAAAGTAAATCCAACACCTTCGTTCTACCCTCAGGGCACTTTTATTCAAGAACAAGATAATTGGGGAATCCCAGCAATTACAGTGTTTGTTAAATAGATGGCTGTCCTGGTTGCCAGCATGTGTGACAACCTGTTAGAGAGGTGTTTTCCTGCCTCCCTAACGCAGCCGGGAACAGAGCGCTCCCCAGTCGAGTTCTAGCAAAGATGGATGCAGCCTTTTCCCACCCTGTCATCATTAATGAGCTGTGAAAGTCAAAGCTTAATTTTTCTGTACTTTAATGAGGATCCGAAGAGAGGTGCTTTTTGCCCCCTAAGCCCCAACCAGCCAACTCCTGCAGTAATTAAGTGTTTAGGGAGCAGTTGAAATAATATTTAGAAGTCCCCAAATGCAAGAATGAAGTTTTGCACACCGTCATTATTTCCACCTCACAGCACAGGTGTGGTACCCATCCGGGCTTTTTTTTACTGAAGTTGCCCTCCCCTCTCTGCCCTCTCTGCCCTCTCTGCCCTCTCTGCCCTACCCCAGGCTGCATTTGCTTTGTGTGTCTGCAAGGTGAGGATTTGCAAGTGCAAGTATTAGATGTATTCAAGGTGGATGAATTGGTAGTGCTCCATGATTCTTGCCTTTCAGATTTCTTGATCTTAATGTTACCTCTGTGAAGCATGCTTGTACTTTAGTGTAGCTGTTGCATGTTAATTTTTAGTAGGAGAGTAATACTTGGTATAATTTAGCAGCACAAAATATATTTCAGAGTCAAGTGTCATTCGTTTATGAGGAATGATTCAGTAATGGTGTATAGCTGTGTCCACAGCAGCTTTCTTAGGGCTACTGCTGCTGGTAAATGTTGTTTTAGAACTTTTGACCAGTGTTAAAAGCAATAATCACATTAGTAAGCTTTCTCTAGGTTCCAATATTACAGGGGGCAAAAAAACTTAATTTGGATGATAATTTTTCTTCATTTTTAGGAGTATACCATGTCCTGGAACCCCTTTATCATGAAAGCATTGCTCCTTGAGCTGCTGCTTTGAATAAGGATTTTGAAATTATATTTGTCCTTCAGTTCAGTACACTAGGAACAAGTTTTGAGGTTTTAAAATTATTTTTTAAGTTTCTTGTTAATACAATATAAAGTGTTTCCCACAACTTGATTTTGCCTTTTTTTTCTGAGGGAAATGCTGTATTTTTGTCGAGGTGAAAAATTATCTTCACAAAATTTTATCAGGTCTTATGATTTCTTACTGTAGTAAAACACAGTGTCTAAAATAAGTGACTCAAAGTGAGTCTTTATCTCATTTTGAATTTTCCTGGTGTTTTCAGGATTATGTGCTGTGTTGCCCTGCCTCTGGATAGTCAGCCTTCCTTCTCCTTTTCTCTCCTGCTGAAGGATGCAGTGAAACCTGGCTTGTAAAAATTTTGTGTTTGGCTTGCTGTGTGCTTTTAACAGAGTTCGAGATAGATTTGGATATGATAACTTGTATTCTACCCGATTTCAACAATTTAGTGCACTCTTTCAATGTATGCAAGAAAGGGAAGGTGTCTATCAATAAACATTGCTTTTTAGGATCTGCTGTTGGAAACTGAGAACAGATGAGTTTAGGGCTGCAGGGTTTTTTTCTGCATTGATGTTTGAGGAGCAAATTTTGGAGGCAGAAAAAGGGGAGGATGAACGTGAAGTTTAAAGACATTGCAGGATATCTTCAGTTTAAAACAGGTAGGAAATTTTATTGCAGTTACATGAAAATTTTAAATGCATTTGAAACAGTTGTGTCTTTTTGGTTGTTGAGGTTTCAGATGATGCTTTTCTACAGTGTAAGTTATAAAGAGATTTGCAGTGAAGTGCATGAAGATGCATTTAAATCTTAAGCTGTTTTATTTGTTGAAGAAAAAGATGAAGTCTAAATTCTACAATTTATGTATTGAAAACTAATTGCTGGATGGGCTAGGGATAGTAATGTATTAGTGTGGAAGCTTTGCAGGGCCAAGGGAGAATAGAGGTCCACCTGTGTAAAACTTGCTTGTGGGATGTAGGATTTTGTGTTTAAGGCTTTCTGTGCACCAGAGTGTAACCTTGCATTGAGGTAAAGCAAGGCAGAGTGAGTACAGCAGCAGTGATCAGATCCCTGCCCTGGTGAAGCGCAGGGACTTGTTCAGCTCCTGTTGTCCTAGGAGAGGTGGAGAGGCAATTTAACTGCATATGTCAAAAAGAAATTATGCAGTGCTTCTATAAAACAACTGCATCGCCTATAAATGCAGAAATGTCAAAAAGACAAGGGAAGGGAATAGTTTGAAAAGCTGCATCGTGCTCCCTGCGAGCAGTGTAATTAGTTCTGTGTGAAATAGCAATGGTTATTTTGCATCGTGCGGAAGTTCCGAGCAGGGCTGCACGTGTTGCAGGAGTGGCACTTCCCCGCTGCCGACGGGAGGTGGCATTGTACCATTAATGGATGTTGCTGTCGCACTGGCTGCCCCTCATTTGCTTAACTTCTCCTAAGAACTGAGAGGGAAGATGCGGCTCATTTGTAATGATTTGCACATCAAGAATTGTGCTCGTAAGCTCGTGGTGTGTTACGGTGCTGCTGGATCTGTTGGTGTGGCTGGGTTACTCTTTACTGCTGTATAGTTCTGCTCAATTAAAAAAACCCAAAAGTTTTGAATCTGCTCTGGCATCAACATTGCTGTCTGCAGATGCTTCAAAGTAGTGTCTGTACTATACTTTGATTAATGCCCAAACTAAATCTTTGCTGTTCACCTATGATAAGTCAAATGTTGGTTCTCTGATTCACAAGGGAAATGTTAGATTATAAATCGTACCGTATAAACTCAACACCACTTCAAGTAAAACTGTGGGAGGTTTGGCTAAGAATGACCTATTTGCTTTTAAAGAAGAAATTAGCACTTGTAACTGAGAATTTCTGCTGTGTTAATATGGCTAAGGTGACTATAGTGAGGTTTATGTGTTTTGTTTCCTTTAACTTTCCTCCTCTTTATAGTAATTTTGTTTTCTGAACATTTTAAAGTGTGCTGAGCAGCTGATGTCTGAATACAAAGTTATTAGCAGATCAGATGAGAATGATTCACTTCTGTTTAAACAGCCCTTTGCTCTCCATGCCCCCTGAGAACTCTTATCACATATTTGTCCAAAAAATCCCCACGAAAACGAACAAAAAATCCCTTGCTTTATCCACCTGCCTGGTGGCTGATAGTATCAGCAATGTATCTCTTTATCTCTTGGTTAATGTGCCTTGGTATTCTGAAGGGGGGAAAATTCCAGTAACAGATTCAATTTACATGGACAGAAACTTGAGCAAATGCCAGCTTAGCAGGGGGGCCATTATTCTGCTCTATAAATAAGTTTAAAAAAGAAACACACACACACACACACACACAAACCTGTGAATCAACATGTTTTGGTCTAATTGAGAGAAAAGCAAGATAGATGAATTTTGAAATGCAAATTATCACCTTCTGTTATTTTAAGTATTGGTTTTGCCAACATTGTGATCTTAAATATAAAGAGTTGTTAACTTTTAAATTCCGTAATAATTGTATTCCATTCTTGACAGTCACAATTTAAAAAATAAAATTGGTAACTTTTTTTAAAAAAGCCATTCTCAATATGAAAATACCTGTGAGGAAGACAGAATTGTCTACAGCTGTTGCCTAGTCAAGGCTGTCTTTGAGTAAAGCAGATTTAAGTTGAGGATTTTCTCATGAAGAGAAATCTTTAAGGTACTTTTTCGGTCTAACCTGTGAAGTGTCATGTTGTAGAAGCAGCTTGCTGGTCTGACATCTTGTGTAAATATGATGTGTGAATGAGATGTTTTATTTACACTCCCCGAGTTCTTGTTCCAGCAGCGGGGATGCTTTCTGTTGCATCCCTGTAGTGTTTTTGGAGGACGAGGTTTCAGAACTGGGCTGCCTTTAGAGTCTTTTTTCTTTCTTGTTTAAGCAAGTTTTCACCAGACTGTGTTTGCTAAAAACTGGAGATTTGCTGCTTGAGATCCTAAAGCCAAAGGGAGCTTAGCTTCCTAGAAAATGTAAGTAGGAAACTGGCCATCAGTAATGCATCGTATTATTCTGAGGCTTTCATAAGCTGTGTGCTATAATCAAGTCTTATTTACACAAAGTAGCATTCACAGAAGCCTACAAATAAATATATGGTAAATTTGGTTTTATGTAACCTGCTGTTACTTGTGCACAGTGCAAAACCTAAGAAAAAGAAGGCATTGTGCGTAAAGGATTTTGTTCCAAAAAAAAGAGACAAAACTATTTCAATGTGCAACCTGATTTTTGTATTCCCAAATAAAGATGTCACTTTTGCTCTTAAACAATTGAAAATACAGATGCAAAGTGCAGCTGGTCACCTAAAATAGATGGCATGAAAATAAAAATTGCTAGTTGATATTATTAGCCTGCATGCTATAATTTTTATTTACGGAATAAGGAAAAAGATTATTTGCCTCTGTTTACCAAATAGACATTTGATGCAGAAAAACCTGCAATATTATTTGTGTATGTATTTTTCAGTAGGAGTTTGCAGGCACTCATTAAATCTGCTATTCTGTATTATAGTAATTTAATTTGAGTAGATTGTTTAAGAAGCAAAATAACTGTGGTGGATTAAAGTGCCATTGACCCTGAGATGTGTCGAGGGGTGGGCTGGTCTCATGGTTATAGTGTAAGACTGGACTTCCTGCTTTTTACCTCTGACTCTGTCCTAGATTTTTGTGTCACATTAATGTCTCAGGATTATCCAAAAAAGAAAATAAAATATCTGGATAGGTGAAGGTGCTTTGGGCATCAAAATCAGAAGGACGAGCTAGCTTGATTTGAAAAACCCTGGCAATAGGAAGCGGGATCAAACACAAACATGAAAAATATATGGCTGGCATGAATGAGGTCTGGATGTGTAGAAAAAGTACTGATTCCTGTGAGGCTGGGAGTAGCAGTTTCTCAGCAACCATTTGGAGTGGGACAGCTCTCTAGAGAACCCAGAGAGTCTCACAGAAAACAGTGACAACTGACTGCTCCCTGAATAGCAAAATGTCATGACTTTGGAGTTGATAATTGAAGGCATAGGTTTGGGGAGAGCATCAGGTACTTTCTGAAAAAAATCTGATCTCAGCCTTGTTGTAAGTATACAGCGTGTTTCAGGTAAAGGACATGGTCTTGTGGTTTTTCTTAGATTCTGTAACTAGAATAAGCAGTAAGATGTACCAAGCTGTTGATTTGTAGAAATTTGATGTTTTAGTCTGGCTGTCGTAAAAGCTAGTTGTTAACTCCAGAAGAAACTGTATTTTACCTGTGTTTATTTATGTCTGTTGTTATTAGTAGTATTAACATTACAGATGGGACTAAACCTTGAAGATAGCATACAAGATGCCTTGTGAAAATAAACTGAGCTAGCTGTGAGGTTAATTAATGTTTGCTTTGTTTTGATAACAGAACAGTAATAAAACTTTGTCTCTTTTGTCACACAATTATTTTAGAGGAAGTTTTGATTCCATCTTGGGCTGCTAAAAGAAAGAAAGAAAAACCACAGTTCCCTCTATTTTTTTTCTTCTTTTTTTTCCCAAAGAAGAACATAGATGCTCATGTTTTTGAACAACTTTTAGATGAAACTTCCTATTTTCATACTCCATTTGATCTTAGCAAATGTTCATTGGACTTGCCTCACTACTTTATTGTTTAAAGACCATGATAAACTTCTTATACTTAAATATAGATGGTTCAATACTGTGCTTTATAAATTGCTGAAGCATTTTAGGCAAAACATTATGGCCAGATTGCTTGTGGGATGTTTTATTTAGTGATTATATCTTACGGTATCTTGGCTGACTGAGTCTGTTGCGAGTGAATTAGGTTGGAATTATTTTAGTTGATTCTCTGCAAATGTTTCTTTACATATATAGATATCAAAAGATGATAAAACAGTAATCTTTTAAAATTAAGTGAGTGTAAGGTAAATAGAATTTCCAGTCTCTAATGGCTTTTCGTGCAATGTTTATCTTAATGGCCACAGAAGGGGAAAACATTGTATTTCTTTTCAGGATGTTGAACAAGTCCAATTCCTCATGAACAGTTTCAGACACCTGATGGTAGTTCAGATGGGTCTCCTTATTTTCCTATCAGTGCAGAAATGATACTTGAGAGTATGCTGTTCCTGCTTGCAGTGTGGGGTAAGGGAAAAGCCATTCCTGACTCCTGGGTGGTCTGGGGATGCGCTGCATCCACCTAGAACCAGTTTTTCTGTAAGCTGACTGGAGATGCCTTGCTTTTTTTTTTTTTTTTTTCAATTGCTGTTTGTCCTACAAAATTTTTGATGAAGTTTTTGTTCTTGGTGATTCACGAGCCATCTGGCCTGAGTTGCACAGAGAATGTCTAAGGGCTCCTGTAAGCCTGGCTTCTTCCTTGCTAACTACTGTTTGCCTGTGCTGGTCATGAGGCATTATTGTCAGCCCTGGAGGAAACTGTTTGGAAGAAAATGTGGCAGGTGCTGTAGTAACAGCCTTTAAAATCCTTCAGAAAGAAGGGTATGTATAGGGTATATATTTCAAGTTGCTGTGTAAAGAATGAGAAAAGCCTTGGTTTGCCATCAATAGCTTTATTGAGAATGTGTGTTCAGAAGAGGGGAAGTTCTGCTTTTTCTTCAGAACTGGCACTTCTGTTTAAAATACAAAATGTTGTCAGGTATGTCTCCCTTATCAGGAAGTAAGGTATTGCTGTGTGTAATGCAAATATTGAGATAAGTATGGAAACCATAAAGAAATGGCCTTTCAGTTGAGACCAGCTGCTCTGGAAGGAGGACAGTGCAGGGTAGTGAAGGTGTTTACCTGCACCATCTGTCTCTGTATAAACCTGATAGCATTTTACAAATCTCCTTCCCTTCAGTTATCCCAGTGGCTGCCGTTGGAATTGCTTTGTGCAGGAATTTAGCATTGCTGTTGACTTGTGCTTTGTGGTGCTGGATGTTATGGCCTTGCTTTGGGAAGGGGGAAAGAGGAAAGCTCTCTCTTTAATGAAATTGCAGTAAAGTTGGAAGAGCTATTGACTTTTTTCACCCTACTTTATTATTTCTCTGACTTTCTATTTGAGGATGATAGGAATGTTTTTTTCTGCAAATGTTCTGCCAGTCCTAGAAGCACCAACACCGTACATGTGTACACATGTTTATTTTTGTACAAATCCGGGTAAGGTCCTTGATTTCAAGGTTCATGAAGGAAAGATTTGGCACAAATATCCCCGTGTTATTCACTTAAGCTTATATGTCACTACCATTTATTGTCTAAATTACTTTGCTGATGGATTGACATGAAAATGTTTTCTTAGTGAAGGCAGATATTGTAGTTCAGATTTATTGCAATATTGAAGCTTTAAAAAAAGCATATGCCCTGTGGTATATTACATTAGCCAGCTACTCTGTGTCCCTCAAAAGCACTTCATAATCTGCAGTTTCTAAATTTTCCCATGATGTTTAGTCAAGATAAAATGCAGTAATATTGATGTGGTATCCTGGACTTATTATGATCAGTATTGCATCAGAAATCATGAGACCTGTTCGAAGGAAGGAAATGTAAACAACATATGTTTATTTGTAGTGTACACAGTGAATTTTAATTTTTTTTTTAAGGAAAACGTTTATTTTAACATGAAATAAGGAAGCTTTGGAACATAGGGAAAGCAGCTGGAAGGCAGACATTGCGTAATAGGAAAAAAGTTGAGCTAAAATTTAGTTTTTGTAAAGAAGGGGACTCAGGTGTTGCTCTCAGCTGAGTTTTCCATTTTGTGTTCTGTGTTGGTTCAGATGACTTGTTATGCAGCTTCTGCTTGTGCATGAGAACCCAGGCAGAGCCCTTCAGCCCTAGGAGAAATCCGTGTTACTTGCCTGTTCTTAATTTATTCCGCTCGTGTCATTTTGGTCATGGCCAAAAGTGGACGGACCAGTTCAGTGCTGCTCTTGTCAGAGAACTGCAGTGACATTTGTTTTGGCTTGGCATATATTGAAAGTGTTCTTCCAGTTGAAAATATGAGCTTGGATTTTGAGGAAGTGGACTCTGGTTTTCTTTTTGACTCTTATTCTATATATGTCCATTTGCATCAGTGCTACTTCCTGTAATGAACAGTTCTGTGAAAGGAGGCACTGGAACTTTGGTTCTTTAAAGAACTGGATCAGCATCTCTGATTGCCAGCATAAAGAGAAATAACACCAAAACTGGTAAAAATTTTTTGGTAGAATTTCTTTTCCCTGTACTCTGAATGATGTATTTTTTTCACATTTAGGTATTTTTTTTTCAATTGGGCTGTAACTCATGAGGCCCGTTCCCACTAAACACCTTTGGGAAAAATGAATTATTTCCTTCTGTGGCACTATTATAAAATTTAAGGTGTGTCGATATGGGATAGTTAGTGGAACTGAGAATGTAGTGGTCAATCTTATTAATTCTTGGCTTTGTTGTCCTTATTCTGCAATAAGTGTGTAATTTAATTTAAAAACAAAAATCTTCACTTTTGGGAAGAAACCTCCCTTGAACTGAAAAGGCATTTCCATGTAGTAGGTTTCACTGAGAATTGCTGTGAATACCTTTCACCAGCTGGTTTGTGTGGAAAGGCCCCCAACCCAAAGGGGTTTTTTTTTGTTTTTCTTTTGTTAAAGGATAGTTACCTAGAAGTTTGGACTTTCTGAAGGACTTTAAAATTAAATTGCAAGAACACATTTTGATTTTTACACAAATTCTCTCAATTTACTGTAACTTCGGCTTCGTCCTGGTGCTCACATGGGATCTTAAAACATTTTAAAATGTAACTGTCCTGATACAGTTCCTCATGTGGTTGCTGTTACATCTTTGTAAAAGTTTCTTGGTGCCGATAGGAGCATTAATCTGTAAGGAGTGGAACAAATTCTGCTGTGTGGCATCCTTATAGTGACATATCCGTTGTTCCAAGGCCATTAAATGTAGTAAACTTTTCAGTGTGAAGGGTGTGCTACCTCAAGAGACAATGTCTGAGCCATCCTTCCTTGTTGCTCTTGCAACAGCAGCCTGAGCTTAGTTCTGGGAGGTGCTGAGCCTCTTGCAGCTTGTGTGGCAGCTGCACATCCCTGAGCTCAGTGTGGCTGTGCTTCCCTGCCTCTGGGGAGCTCCGGGGTGACACCTCCCTCCCCCTGACCCTGGGCTGGGACTCATCTGGAGCTCTTCTTGGCCATGCTCATGCTAAGCTCCATAAAATGATGAGCAGGATTTTTCTGCCCATGCTGCACTGCTTTTCACAGCAACAGCTATGT
This sequence comes from Camarhynchus parvulus, assembly GCF_901933205.1. Taxonomy (NCBI): domain Eukaryota; kingdom Metazoa; phylum Chordata; class Aves; order Passeriformes; family Thraupidae; genus Camarhynchus; species Camarhynchus parvulus. The sequence continues at coordinate 21,403,883 of NC_044573.1, read as the reverse complement.
GACTGTATGCTAATTGTTGTCCTCTGCTGGGGAGCTGGTGTGGCTTTTGCCACCAAAGCTATTTTAGTGCAGCCTCTGCATTTTTTTGACAGTCAAAATGAAGATTTCATCTTCATTGCAACCTGGTTTTTGCCTGTTTTAGGGCAGACAGTGTGGTGTGTTTGTATTTAATAATTTTTGCAGTTTAAAGCCTGAGTCAGTGAAGGCCAAGTTTTCTGCATGCATCATGCCACTGAATAGGTGTGTGTGTAGGGCCAGGGACTGTCACCCCCTGCTCCCCTCCCTGCTGTCCCTTGTGCCTGTGCAGCAATAACACTGTTGGGTTGGATGCAACTTTTCATACCAATGTACATTTTGGGCTGGGCTGTAGCAATTACTGGCTGTGGTTATGCTGTTTGAAGCAGATTTGATATCTCTCCATAAGGCCATTGTGAAAAGCCTCCCATGGGGACCCACTAAAGGGTGTGGGTTAGCCATGAGACAAATCCTATGCTCAAAGGCAAGGGTAAGGTATGCAGTAAACTACTGCGCCCTCCCTTGTGCTGCTTTTCTGGATTAGGCCACTCTGATGTGTCCAGCTCTTCTGGCCAGGGTAAATTCTCTAAATATGCTTTGCTTTACTGTCTGTCATTGTCCAGTTTTGTCCAGAGTAGAAAAATCATAACTGTAATGCCTACAAGTCTTGAAAGTGCCTATATATGCATGGAAAATACAAATTATGCATGAAATGTATGGTGTTGCTGTGCTTGAACAATGCAATCTGTAGGTGGCTAAAGGGCTAACTAAATTGCAGGCATAATGAAAGCTCTGTGGTATTTAGTATATGTTCTGTCAGCATTAAACAGTCACCTTGTAAATATATGTTAATTTTGAAGGTGTAACTGACCTTTTTAATATTAATTGAAATGTCTTATGTTTAGAGGTTGGTGCTATCCTAGAAGAGACAGAAGCCTGTGACTGGTGGAGCCTGGGTGCCATTCTTTTTGAGCTCCTCACTGGGAAGGTAGGGTTGGGGGCAAGTGACTCCATAAAAGTGACTTCTTGGCCAGTAGTTTCTTACCAGTGGTGTGCCCAGGTGTGATTCCCTTGATTGTATTTCTCTGATGAGCTTTGCCAACCTGAGCACTCTCAATTTGCTTAGTCTGCATGGGACCAGAGAAACAAAACATGTTCAGCCTTCAGCAGAACAACTTAATAGAGCTGTACCAAACTAAGGACTGAAAAAATAACCAAAACTATGCTGCCCTCTTAACTGCAGTGAAATCCAAGTTCTCTAACATTCCATCTGTGCATGTACAAAACTTTTGCCCTAATACTTCTAGTAGTATTTCCTGAGACTGTGATGAAGCCATATATTGTTGTTACACATTAATTCAGTATTTTGAGGCAAAGAGTGCTTGGCCAAATCAAACTGGTGATTGGTTGACAGCTCTGCACAAAGAAAGCAAAGTCCACCAAATTCCCAGGCTCTTCAAATTTGAGCAATAGAACAGAAGCTTTAAGATGTAAATGTTCTAAAGCTCTAACTTAGGGAGCTCCTCAGCATCTGTAGACATTCCTCCCAGAACCAGTACTTCATACTAGGAAGCACTGAATTTTGGCTTTGTGTGTTAAATTTGCGTGGATAGTAGGAGATAATCCAACACTGCAGTTTTGAAATCAATAAATATGCCTTCCTGCTTGGATTTATTTTTTCCCTTTTTCCTTTTCTCCTCCAGTCTCTGGCTGAGTGCCATCCATCAGGAATAAACACTCATACTTCTTTGAATATACCAGACCATGTATCAAAGGAGGCCAGATCACTGATTCAGCAGGTAGGTGAGGGGAGAATTTGTTTTCTCTATGTGCATGTGTGGATGGGACAAATACTTACCTACCTCACTTGTTCTGGTGAAGTAAATGTAAAACCAGAAAGCTGCAGGTAGGAACATGGACGGCCCTTTTGTCAGCACTGATGAATTTTGCCCAGTTGTCTCGTTGCATTTGCAAACTTTGACTTCTGATGCCAGCTGGGTCTGTAGAAAACTGGAGTGCTTTGCCATTTCTTCAAAGAACAAGTTTGGCAAATGCTTTGGAAACACCTGCTGGTGATGCATGAACATTTTAGGAATTCTGCCCTAAGTGTCCGTGGAAACATTGCAGTGAAATAAAGTAAAAAATGCTGATGCCAATTCAGCAGAATAGCACAAAGTGCTATGAAACCTGTAGCACACTGATTTGAAGTTATGACCTTGCTGTGGTTGAAAGTATGTAGCTCTCCTCCAGGAAACCTTCTGGATACCATTTTTAAAGAAAAGTACTTTAAATGGTGAATCCAATGACTTTCGTAGTCAGAAGATAAGTAGGTAGGTTGGACAAAAGGCAAAATTATAAGATATAGACAAGCTTCCAGACTGATACACCATTTTTAAATTAGTGGGAATAGTACTGTTTGATGGTTTTAGTTTATTCTAGCTTTAGGTAGTCATAACTGAACATATAGTACAGGGTCTTGAAATTCAATTAATGCAATCTTCCTTCTAGTTAATTTTGGCATAGCTGTGGAAGTGGTGCCTAGATCTGACCTGTTCCACTTGAGAAGAAGCAGCAATATATGTGAATTGTGCTGTTCAGCTTTGAAGAGGATCTTGCTAGTGGCTGCATAAATAGTGGCATGACTTAGATGTAGTTTTGAACAGAGGAGAATGGACAAAGTATTTATTGAAGAAAACAAAGGAAAGAGATTTTGAAAATTCAGTGAGTGAGAAGACCCAGTGACAGATTGATTTCTGTGCTGTTACTGTGAAATGATTAGTGGAAATGGAGCTGTATGTTTGGACATCACCTATTTTGACTAAGTGACATGAAGTCACTGAAGGTGAAAGTACATGTCTTGCAAATGTAGAAAGGGAAATAATTAAAGAAAAATCCCATTTCTATATATTCTGCATTTATATAGTTGGATGGTAGCAAATTTTTACCTTCACCCGCAGATGCTATAAGAGACAAATAGCTGAGGAAAGCAAAATCACATTTAATGAAGGGAGTTCTCCCATTAAGACTAGAAGACAAATTAAGTCATCCAGTCCATGTGTCCCTGCCAGTGCAGGATTCATTTTTGCTGTAGACTAATGCTAATTAGTAGTAATAATACTACTAATAATACTGTTATTAGTACTACTCTTAGTACTAGTACAATTCTAATGTATTGCCTATTTTCACATATGCCAAACAATGTCTCTTTTGCCACTGGTGGGTTTAAGTGGCAAATGTATTTCTGCCACTCACAGCTGTGTTACAAGGCCATGTCTGTTCAGAGAACACTCTCCCCAGTGCCTGTTAGATCAAGCTGTCTAGTGTAGGGTGGTGACTTATCTGGTGGAGGTTTGTCTATATGAAGCAGTAAATCACATTTTTGTTGTGTGACTATCCAAGGAAGCTGCCATTCATTGTTGAGGAAGCCTTGTCAGGAAAAGGAAGAGAGCTCTCTTGGCATGGATAGCAATTTGTCATTGCGACTTTCCTTCCCCCCACTGCCAAGGGTAAACAGGTCAAAACATCACAGAGTAACTCTCCGGGATCAGTGTTCAGCTATACAGAAAATTGTGTCAGGAGTTGTCTCCTGCTGTGGCTTCCAGTCCAGGTGACTTCATTGTAAACATCTTCTTTAGCCAGCATCTGAAAAACAGAGATCTGTTTATTTCTGCTGAAATATAAAGTTGTTTTTTGATGTTGGTTAGGAATTTTGCACTCAGGTTTTTGTTTTCAGGAACCTTCAAGTTCTACTACCAACAAAACATGCAATGTGACTTTTCAATAAGTGTCTGTTTCAGTTTACATTTGTTTTATGAGATTAAAGTTATTCTGGAAGGACAAACTCCAGAAAATAAGTGACCATACGTGATTTCCCTGTGCGGGTGCTGCCTGTATTTCCAGGGAAGACTGATACACCCTGGCTGCATCTGTGGCTTGTGGGAGATACCAGAGCAGCACCATTCACTGTCAGCAAGCTACTTTTACTGCGTGACACTATGACTGCAAATAGCAGAGCCATCTTAAAATGTGTAAATTCCTATGTTTATGGATGTAGGCTCACTTAGATGTTGACTGCATCAAATATGAATACACATTTTTCCAAGTGACAACTGGGAGAAGTTATCCTATTAGCTGTTGCAGAAAAAGCAAGCAAGAGATCATGCCTTTGTACTGGCTGTAATTGAATAGAGTATAAACACTTCTTGAAAACTGCAAAATATGTTTGTGTGTCTTTATTAGGCTCTTTGGAGTTTACCTTTGCATTCCCTTTTATATGGATTGGTATCTTTAAACAGATGTAAATATTGTGATTTCCTTTTCACATGAATTCAGCATGTGATGTACAACTAAAAAGCAAATGAGGTGCTGAGTTTCAGGAAAATTCCATGAAGCCATTAGGCTGTTTTGTTTCTTTCACTGGGGTTTTGACTTTTCAGTTTTAGGCCATTTGTAGGACTCTTTAAAACTTTTTTTTTCTTTTTAGGAAATGGAGACCTGGCTATGTTATCCTGATATTTTAGGACCAAAATTTATGAAACGGAAAGTTACAGACTGCTGTCCCTGATGTAGCCATAACACAGTGGTGTGAGCAAAGGTTAACATGAAGCAAACGCAGCGTCCAGAGTTCTACTGATGCAGGCTCTGGCTGCTGCTGTCTCTTTTTAAAATGAGGTTACACTTGAAATGAAGTCCCAGTGTGCAGTGCTTCAGGGAATTGCATGCTGTGATCAGTAGTCTCTGAAGACTGTAAGACTGATACTCAAGGAAAGGAGAGTCTTCTTCCATTTACTGGATTTTAGGAATTTCAAGTATGCTTTTGCACTCTTGAAAGTAATTCATAGAGCAGGAAAACAGTAGGATGTCCCTTACCTTAGACCTTTCTGGAACTTTTAAGCAGTTGTTTTTGTTCTTACTCACTGAATCATGTGTTTTTTTCTTTTATGTCAAGCTTTTGCAGTTTAATCCTGCGGAGCGTCTTGGTGCTGGCGTTGCTGGTGTTGAAGACATCAAATCTCATCCATTTTTTGCCCTTATAGAATGGGCAGATCTGCAGAGATGAGAGACACATGCCCTCTGAACAAACTCAGGTCAACTGGACAAGTTTCTCTGACACAGGAGCACCCTGACTCGCTTCCTTTGGATGTCTCAGACCACTTGGACGTAATGGCTAAAGGATGCTGGAGCAACAGGGCCAGAAGTGAACACTTTTAACAGGAATCACTGGTTGTACAGGGTGCTGGCTTATTTTTACTGCAGCTGGTTGCTACGTGTGTCTGAGTCCTTTCATCAAAGGAAGGTTTGTGAGGCAACTCCTGGGCAGCATGTTTGGCACTGCCAGATAAGCAGGGGCAGGAATGTCCTCCTGGTGCTTTGTCCGGTGATGGAAGTGTCTATAGACTGTGCCAGTTGAAAGTATTTTTTTATTGTGTCAATAGACCATTTCCCTATGCGAAGTGCAGCTCTTGGGGGGGCAGGGAAGGAAAAAGCAAATAATTTATTAACAGTATATGCTAAAGAAAATACTAAATAAAATACTAAAATGCTTTATGCGAAAGTTGACACATTAAAAATAATATATCCATTAAAAATTAAGAAAGCTGTTGCATAATACTGCGGAATGTGTCTTGAAAATAGCATATCATTTCCCATTCTGGAAAGAGCATATAAAAGGCAAATAATGCTGTCAAATGTTGTACTTTGTTGGCTGGCAATGTCTGTTTAAAACTCTTGACTATTGTATTTGATGAGCTACATGTTAAAGTCACTACAGAAAGGGAAATCTTCTTTTCCTCAGCTGGATAAACACTGCTTTAGCACTCTAATAAGGAGCAAGAACACATAACACTAAATAAATATATAGATAAAAAAGGAAAAACTCTTCTTTCATTGCTGCAGCCACTGCTTTATCACTTAATGAACTTTACTTCCTCTAAGTGTCCTATTTTTAGCTGCTACTTCAGGAGAAAAACCTTTCTTGCTCGTGTTCTTGTGCTTGAGGAAGCTTCTGAACTCCCCAGTTTGTTTGTTAATAGTCTTAATAAATCAAAGAAAGCCTTCACCCACTCTGCTGCTTGAACAGGAAGAAGCCTGGGATTTGCTCATGCCAAATGACTAAGTGACATCTCTGAGCAAGCCCTAGTGGGTAAGACTTGGGCAGGAGCCAATTAGCTGACCTGTTTGTTTGCTAGAAATGTCTGGAGAATGGGAGAAGAATATAAGACATGCAGAATATTTTGCTGAGTGCTGCTAGTGCTGCTAAGAACCCATGCCTGTATGGGTTTCTGATGTACAAACGCTGTACACTGCAATTTACAGATTTTGTATCTGTGGGTTTTTTCCTAAATATTCCCTTTGCTTGCACTCTTTTTTTCCCCCCTTTTCTTCTTCTGCCCAGCTTTATCCGGAGAACAAAGGGCAAATTCCTTTGGGAAAGTGAGGTGACAGCAACGATTACTGAATTTACAACTCAAAAAAAAAAAAAGTATCCTTCCATTTGTATTTTAGCAGTGTATTTTATGGGCACTCCCAAAAGTGCATCTGTACAGTCTCCATCTGTTAGACACCAGGTCGATGTATTCAAATAAAGTGGAAAAGGAAAATGCTTCACTTAAACAAAGGAAATCTGGAAACTTTTTTTTTTTCCTTTAAAAATTATTCCACTCCCCTCTTTTTTTTTTTCTTCCCTTTCTTGTGATCACCAGGCCAGCAGAGGGGCTGTCACAACACTGCAGGTTGTAACCAGGTCACTAGTATCACTGCCTAGCCAGGGCTGCCCAAGATTACATCACCCGCAGAAGCTGCGTTTCAACCCGCCACCCTCTGGCTTCATAACAGGAACTCCCTCAGGTGAGCCACAGGAACAACTTCCTGTGTCGGAAATCTCTAATGCAGAGAGCAAGCTGATCCCCAGCTTCCTCCCAGCACTGCCCTGGCTGGGACTCTGGAGAGGGCTCCTTGCTCAAGGAAAACCTCCCTCCCCTCGGCCACCTGACTCCCTCCTTCCCTGGGGCTCTCCAGCCCAGCCACCAGATAATGCCCCTGCCTGTGTTGATCTGTCCCATTGCATTTGCCTGGTGATAACTGTACAAAAAAGTATTTTCCATGTTACTTGGAAATGCTGTCGTGTTCAGGTTGTGCTTGTGTGCTGGCTGTAAGCAAAGGCAGGATAAGATAGCACAGGAGCACAAGCTGGTTTCTGTGAGCAGCAGCAGGAGAACCCTGTTCTGGCAGAAACCAGATGATCAGTCAGTCTCACTGCAAAGCATTCGGTTTAGTTAATGACACCAACATGTTTCTTCAAGTATTTAGTAGTGAGGAAATCTAGATAATGGAAAGTAGAAGGAATGGCATTTTGACTTGCCAGAAATGAGCTTTTGAGATGCTACAAGTATTTGTAACATTGCCACTGACTCAGATAATTGTTTGTCAAGGGAAGCACGGTCTGGAGTTAATTGCACAAACCCAATCCTGCTTCTATTTTTATTTTTTCCTTGAACATGTATTATGTTGTATTGGTGTTTACATGTATTCCTTTAATAAACAAAACCTTTCAAACCTAATTCAGACCTTGGCTTTCTGAACTTCACGTTTGGTTCTTGAAGACTGACCTTACCTGATCAGTGCTTTTTGTCCTTTGCTTTAATGAGTTGAAATGCTCTAGATACCTTCTTTTTGGTGCCTGTTACAAAGCCCTGTGATGCACACCTCCATTTGGATGAGTGTTCATTCCCACTTCCTTCTGTTACACCTAATAGCTAACAGCAAAACTAATCAGTGCCTTTTTTTTTCCCACAAGAATTAGCTACAGTCTATGTAAAACATGGTAAAATTAACCTATAGATTTTCCTCTTCTTCTCTGATGTTCAGGTACAGCAGATTACACACTTAGGGCATCTCAAAGTGGTAATTCTTTGCACCCTGTTGAACCACCCTGTAATATTCTTTGTGTTCTACTAAGAAAAACTGGAATACAAAATGTTCAAAGGCTTGCCCTGGGTAGAATTGCCATGAGGTAAGCCTGGGCCCCTGCCCAGACCTATAGGAGAAATTGCATCTCATGAAATACAAGGGACATAACTTTGAATGGCTGTATTCACAGCTTCTGTTCTTGTAGCACAGCTCCTGTGTCTCCTGTGAAAATCACCTCACAGACAGCAGTCACTGTCACGCTGACTCCGGGTGCACCTTTGGGATGCTGAGTCGGCAGGGTTACCCGTGCCGGAACATCCACCCGGCTCCTCTCGCCAGTGCTAACCTGTTCCTTGGTGTGTCCCTGCAGCGAAGGGCACTGGGATGAAGAAGGCTGGGGAGGTCAGCTCTCTCTAAATGAAGCACTCAGCATAACAAGGTACAGGGAAGTGCGAAGTAAACCACTATAGGATTTTTTTTTTTTTGAGTATGGTATCATTTGTTTTCTCAAGGACGCTGAGTAGGAAGCTGGAGAAACAGAAACTTCCTCTGTGCTGAGATTTATGGAAGGGATTTTAGCAATAAAATGAAAAAGTACAATTGTTGGCTTCTTCGGGTTTTTGCTTTCTGTGAGGGAGGTGCTGTGAGCTGAGTGCTCTGGCTCCTGGCTGCTGCCTGGTCCTGTGCTCCATGTGAGGGGCCGTTTCCCGGGCCCCGGCATGTGCCATCCTGTGGCTGGGCCCCTTCTCCTTCCTCCAGTCAGCAGCACCTCTGGCAGCTGGCCCTCAGCTCCATGTGTCTGCTGAGCCACCCGTGGCTTTCACATCAGAGCCCCACAGCTCTTTCCAGGCCCCGAGAGGTTTGGTTTTGGTGTGCGGGATTGGTTTGCTGCAGCAGCACCCTGCTGAATGTTGCCCATTCCCTCCCTCAGTGGCCTGTTCCCTGAGGAGTGCCATGCTTGCTGCCTGGCCCTGCTGAGTGCTGCCTGTTCCCTCCCTCAGTGGCCTGTTCCCTGAGGAGTGCCATGCTTGCTGCCTGGCCCTGCTGAGTGTTGCCTGTTCCCTCCCTCAGTGGCCTGTTCCCTGAGGAGTGCCTGCTTGCTGCCTGGCCCTGCTGAATGTTGCCCATTCCCTCCCTCAGTGGCCTGTTCCCTGAGGAGTGCCATGCTTGCTGCCTGGTGTCCTGAGGGGACTGTGGGGGATGCTGCTGGAGAGGCCCTCGCGTGGCCGGGGCCTGTTGTTCCCCTCAGCCACGCTCCCGCCCAGCAGCCTCCCGTGGGCTCTGCTCTGCGGTGGTTCGTGGCACCAGGTACATCAATGGTGGCTGTTTGGCATGTGCCCCCCAACAAAGGGTAACTTGGGGCGTAGTGAGGATCAGATCTGGGGCTTTGGCCACCATGAGGACCTTCTGTGTGGTTGTGCCTCCAGGGCCGGGACCCTCTGGGTGTCACACCATGGCGCTGCATGGGGACAGGGCTGTGGCAAGGTCACTGGGCTGGAGTGAGCTCCTGCTTAGGGGAGTGGGTCTGGGGGCCAGGGGGGGAGTGAGGGGCTGGGCCAAGCAACAGCAGGGATGCTGGCAGCCCCCAGGACAGGGTGCCTTGCGTGGCTCCAGCTGCCGTTTGGGAAAGGGTGGCAGAGCCAAGTCCCAGAGGGGGAATGGGACTTGCTTAAAAGGTGCCGAGCAGCTGCTGCTGGCAGCAGGGGTTGAGACTGGCAGCGCAGGGCTGGCTGCTGTGCCGCGGGGCCGGTGGAGGGCTGGTTCCTGCCTGAGCCATCTGCATGAGCAGAGCTGGGCAGCCCTGGCCCAAAGGTTGCGTTGTCCTCAAGAAAATCCCAACTTGTGAGTGGCAAAGCGGTGGAAGTGATCCCACCACTCGCTGGTGCTGTGCAGTGAAATCTCCTGCACCCCTGCTGCGGGGCAGAGGAGGCTAATCAGGGTACAGCAGAGAGGATGCTCCAGACTCCTGGCAGCGGGCGACAGCTTGATGTGCTGCCCCAACAGGACCTCACTGTCTCTTGGCAGATCAGAGGCTCTCCTTCTCCAAAGGCCACTCTGTCTCCATCTTCTTGGCCCAGGGACCCATCAGGAGGGATTAGTGCTGCTGCCAGAGGACTGCAGTGGCTCTGTGATGTGTGGGAAGGCTGGGGACACATGCAGCTCTGGGCAGTGAGGAATTGGTGTTGTCTTTGGTAGGCTGTGGGTGTCACCTTGATGCTTTGCTGCTGAGATCCTAAGGGTGGCAAGTTTGAGAAAAGTCTTTTGGGGGTAATAGGCTAGACTGGGCTGTTGCCAAGTGGTGGAGCTGGATAAAGATGGACCCAGATAACGAATGAGCAGTTGTTGAGATCAGCGGTCTTCCTTAGCAGAGCCTTGCTAACCTCTTTTTTTCTTTGCCTTGAAGAAAAGACATTTTGCCATGATACAACCTCACTTGTGCCAGTTTCTCCCATCCCTTTCCATGAGCTGAGCCATTTATTTCCAGGGTATTTTCTAGGTTTCCTCAGCTCTCTCTATCCGTGTCCTGTGTTACATCCTTCAGCCTTGGCCATAGATTTTCTTGCTCTCTCTGTGCCCTTGATTCTGAAATGCTGCCCCAAAATACTGGGACACAGGAGCAGATTATTAAATGCAGCTGTTATCCCCATGCACTGGTGAAGCAAAGAGAGAGGATTACTCCCACAATATGAAAGTACAGGGACTGTAAAAGCGTTGGGAAATTGGTTCCCCAGCAGTAACGAGAGTTTTTATGGCACTTCGAGCAGCAGTGGGATAATGAGGAAGGAGCCTCCATGAGAGAGATCAGTGGTGTGCCATGATTTAGAGCATGGCTCTGGCCAGCCATGCTCCACTTGGGGTCTTGCTTGTGCTCTGTGGTCTGACATTTGCCAGCTCATAATCTTCCTTTACAAACCAGGCATGGAGAAGAGCTACTTCAACAGCATGGATCATGAGCCAAGTGGCACATACCCTTTCTCCAGATTTTAAAATTTGCTACTCTGCTGACTTGGTCTCCATCCTTTCCAGCATCATGTCTTCTTAGGCCTCAGAGAACTCCCCTGCAACCAGCCCCTGCCAGGCCCAGCACACACAATAGGGTGAGGTGAGAGGGGAGTTCCCCTGAGAAGGACCCTGGCTGCTCTGGTTCCTTGCAGGCCCTTGACAGGTGCTCTGGGATACTGCAGAGTCCTGAGTTAATCACCTTCCCAGGGTACAGCAACTGCACAGTGTGAAGTCCCAGCTCCATTAACATTACTGGGAGTTTTCCCATTGACTTTTCTGGGGTCAGGAGCTTACCCTTCAATTACAGAGAGAAACCAATTTAATTGGAAACAGGTATAGAAACCTTGTTTGCTTTCCTATTTTAAGCACACCCATGTAGTTTCAGTCCTGGCATTAGTGAAATAAGTGTGGGGTATTTTTTTTTGGTTGGTTTTTGTGGTTTGGGGTTTTTTTAATGTTGTTTTGGTTTCTTTGCTATTCTGGTGGGTGTAGTTAATATGGCTGTTCAGTTACTTTCCCTGGCTGGGGTGAGGTCTGCTAGTCTTCCCTCAGCCTTTGCTGTGCCTCTGATTTACTGTGGGGGCCTCCCTATAAAACAGGGAGGGCATTTTGCCTGGTGGCAGAGATGGGAAGAGTTACTGAGAGCCTGCCCTCTGTTTTAAGGTTGAGAAGTCTTTGATGAGCAGGGTTGCACAAGCCCCGTTAGGGTGACTGGAGCGCAGAGGGCTGAGAAAGGCAGGCATCTGGTTTCCTCATTATTTCTTTTCATAAATAATCCCTTGTCCTTGCACCCTGCACTCTGACAGCATTTAGAACATGCCGGGCGGGTTTTTTTCTTCTCCTCTCCGAAACTTATTCATTTGGAGAGCGATGAACAATAGGTTTTTGTCTAAATCTTTACCAGTGAAATTGTCAGGAGAGATTTCCGCCCCCCACTCCCGTCTATCTTCCTTTTGTCTCCTTCAGTTGTCGGGGTCAGGATTGGCCGCCAAACGGAGCCCGCAGTTGCTTTTCCAGGCCCCAGATGCCAATATGTGGCAGCATCTGGCTGGTTGGCAGGCGCCGGGCAGTGGTGCTGGCCGCGCTGTCAGGCGGAGGCGGCGGCGCTTGGTGGGCGCCCTGCTTCTTTGAGGATGTGGTCCCAAGCAAGACCAGGGATAATAATTAAATCTGCTAAAGGAGGTGAATTATCGGCTGGGGCGGCTGCTGTTGGAAGCTGTGCCGGCTCCTGGCCCTGGGTTTTTTTGTCCTCGTCGGCAGCATCCCATGTAACCTCACCTTCTTGTGCTGTGAGCGTTTCAGGTGCCTTAAGGCATGGAGCTCCTTGAAAGAGAAATACAAATCACTAAAAATGTAGAGATAAAACCCTCTCCTTAGAGGCCATGTGTTTGGCATGGGAAACACACGATAACAGCTTGCTTTAGAAAGGTGACATTTCCACTGAAGGCTGAATAATAAAAAATGCATTAGACTTTTGTAATGAAGACAGCTTCTGGGACCAGGGAATCTACTGCTTCCTTGAAATATATGCGTGGGAGCTCTCCCTGGCCCTAATGGGTGTCACATGTGGCTCTGGCTACATTAATGTTGCAAGCTCTATTAAAAGGGATTGTCAGTAGCCCTTCACGTGCGGTGAATCAAAGCTGTCTTTCCCTAACTTTGCTTTAGCTCAGGCTTGTGTGTGTAGACTGACTTGCCCAGGGTTAAGTCACTTTTAATATTAAGATGGGTAGAAAAGACTCTAATACTTTTTTTTCTTTCTTTCTTTCTTTTTTTTTTTTTCCCTCTCCCTTTTAATTCAGAGCTTGCTGGTGAAGGACTCTGGAGGGATGGGGAAGGAGGAGACAGCCAGGCAGCTTAAAGAGGCCTCTGAGGGTCATGTTGAGTCTGTGCTATTATGTTCCAGCGAGGAGAATAGCTTTATTGACAGACAGCTGTTTGACTCCTGCAGCCACACAGTATTTGCTGCAGAGCTGCATAAATACCGAGCCCATGTTGACAAATTCCTCGTCAGTGCAGGATAGTTAAACCTGCTTGTTTAATCATTTGTGTGCTCTTACCTCTGCTGCTCTGAAAAGAATGAGCTGCTGTTTTACAATACAATGCATGAGAAACCTCTAAATGCTCAGAGCTGTTTCACGTGAGGTTTTCAGGGTGTCTTTTTATTTAGACCCTCTTGGAAACACAGTACTCTATTTTTTTGTTATGTCAATTAGATTTTAGAAAAATTAATTTTCTCTCTCTTTTTTTTTCCCTCTAAAAAGTGTATCATTTTTGGTTTTCAAATAAAAAATATCTGGCAAGCTGTCTTTACAATGGAGGTAGCAGCTCTCTTGGCAGGCCTTAGGTCCTGTCTGTGATGTGACACCAGCACTAGCACGGCCCCTTTAGGAGTCCCACACCTTGGTTTGCAGCACGTGTGCAAAGGCACGTGAGCATTTATGTTTTGGTTTGGCTTTTCTGGCACAGGGATATGGAACCTGTGCTACTGGTCACCTCCTGTCTGTAGCTCAGGAGTGGCTTTTTGACCTCCCACCCATTTCACAATAATATCCACCTTCATACCAGCATACTATCTTGTCACATTGTTGGCCTCATCTCTGGAAATGTAGTATCTAAAATTAAAGATTTGTTTCCGTTTTGGAAATTTTCTGTTGACCTTTGTCACTTGAACAGGTAGAGAGGTGTAAATCAGGGCTCCTGCCGCACAGTCAATGGGAAAAAAGAGAGATGTCTTTGGAGATGTTCTTTGGACCCTCTTTAGAGTGTGGCATCTCTTTAGTCCTTTCAAAATGTTTCTGGTGTGTAAGTGATTTTTGAATCAAAAGGTGTATTATTGAGGGGTGACCAAAAGAGAAGGCCTCACTGAAATGGGAACCTATTGTTCAGTTGCACAAAAAACGCAGAACCGTCAAGCTGGTTTTTAGAGAGATGGGTCACTATGTTTATGTGGCAGTGAAGGAGATGTGCATTTCTTTCAGGATCAAAAATATGGCTGTGCATGCTTGAAGTGGTTGGTACAGGCAAGCTGTCTGTCCTACAGCTGTAACTACTTATGGAGCAGAACCTGGTGGTGCTGCTGGGTTTTGAGATTTGTATCAGTTTCCTTGCAAGTCCAGGCCAAGCCAACATTGTCTGATGTTTTAATTTATTTTTTTTTTAAGTCGTGGTGTTGGTGCAAGACATTGGTTATATCAAGATTTACACTTGTATCATGATGCTTGTACGCTATGGAAGGACACTTCACGTGGCCAGCTGGGTCTGATGAGGCTGCAGAGATCAGCATGCAAAGAAATCAGGTTTCCACTGATTTCAGAGAGTACAGGTAGGGTTTTTTTTATTGATTTAACTAAAAAAAACCAACCAAAAACCACCAAAAAAACCCAGCATAAAATACAGTCTTAGGAGTATGGCACAGCTTTGCTGATTGGCTAGACCAGGCACCTTCACTCAAAGCCTTCGGAGCCTGGACAGCTCCTACATTACTTCCAAGGGAATACCTCCTCCTCCTCTCTCCATATATGTGCCTCCTGAGGGGGTTCCATTTGCAACCAAGTTATTCATTGAATGTTGGTTTTATCATTCACATGACAGCAGTTTTTACTTTCATTTATTTTTTAGTCTTTTTCTAGATGGACTTGGTTCTGACTTGTGTCCTAGTCACCGAAAGAGTATTTTGCTGCAGAATTGCTGGCTTTCCTTCCATTCTAACATTTTAAAAAGCATGTTCCCTTCTTTTTAGAACATCCTTATAGCTTGTATGTTGAGGCCCAAGAGTTGTACAAGTTTATGTGGCTATTAAAATATTTCCATATGAATGAGAAATATTAAAAAAATCCCAATATTCTGAATGAGATTAGGAGCTTTGGAAGAATGAGAATCCCTTTTGGCTTAAAGCATAAGTTAACCTTCAGCTAGGCCTTTTTAAACAAAAGCTTTCTTTCTGTCCTTCATCTTTCATCATTTTAAGAGACTAACTGCAGAGCTCTGACAGTCAGTTGAATTCAGAGTCCACCTTCAGAGCTGGGTCAGTACAGTGTCCAGAAGATGACTGAAAGCAGAATGGGTTTCTTCAGCTTTCCATTTTTAACACTGCTGTTGATAGTATGACTGTTGTTCCCACTGTTTTTTTTTTGACCAGGATTTTTGGCTGGAGGCTAACTTTTTTATTATGCAAAACCCAAAGCACCAAGAATTCCTGCCAGTAGTGGGGCTGGTATAGTCCCCATTCCAACTAAGTGTGAATTGGACCAGCTGGAGAAGGACACCAACCCAAAAGTCTGAGAGATAAGAGAAAAAATCCTGTTCTGTCTTCAGTGAGGTAGCACTATTTTGTCTTTATGCTGCAATCTCATCCAGCCTATATGGAAGCCTGAAGGAGGGAACATTCTCAGCCCCAGAGAACTGGCAGCTCTAATGGCCTCACATCAGAGGGCCTGAAAAAATGGGGCTGAAGCCACAGTGTTTGGTACCACTGATCCTGCTGGGACTGAGCTCTTCAGTCTCTCTTCAGGTGCCTGATATTTCCCAGATGCTCCCCAGCCTAGTGCCACCCTCACCCTAATAACAAAGGTGTAGATGATTTATATCCACCACAACTTTCTCTCCTTTTTCCTTGCTCCTGAATGATAAGAAGCTCCTGTGCTGGTGTCCAGGTGCTGCTGCCATGGGAGTCCCAGAGGATGATGTACAGCACATCCACCCTGAGCACTGGGCAGCTCTGCTGCAGGAAGTCAGAGATTTTCTAGCAAGGAATACAACAGGGCTTTTCTGCAGCCATCATGGAGAGAGCGTTTGCCCTGCATGTGTGTAGCTCATTTGTTACAAAGCAAGCCATATTCCTGGTGTGCCACTCTATGCACAATGCTTATTTATTCCAGCCCTCAATCAGAGCTGGGTCACATCCCTCTAAGGAAAACATAAAGGTCTTACAATGGGTTTTTTAGGAATTAAAGTTGTAACTCCTTCTCTGAAGTCTTGATTCAACAGCATTGATGTCACAATACTGTAAGAAATAGCCATTATCAACTGGACCCCAACCAGGTAAAACCCACTGAAGGAATTTTGTCTGGAGTGGTCAGATTTCAGTACAAACACAGAGGGTCAACTTGTGACACTTGGCTCCTATTCAGTTCATAAGCATCCCAGTGTATTTGCTTTGCTCTCCCTGTCGTTTTCCTCCTCTGTTCCCCTGTCCATACATCAGTGTCAGGGAGTTCAGACATCACAAGGGCCGGTGGTTTTTTTTATTATTTTTGTAACACCTAATGTGGAATTTTGCATGAGCAACACTCCTTCCTGTCGGCACTTGGAAACTCTTTTGTGTTACGTCCGTCCTTTCTCTGAAGTAATCGCTCAACTATTTCTAGCAATAAAATATTGCTCTGTAGTGCCATCAGGTATGTTAGAAAGATTAGTGCAAGATCTGAAGGCCCTGTCCGGTTAAATTCAACAAAACTTCCATGGCTTTTAATGCTCTCCTTTTTTATTTCACTGCACATATTGCCTGTGGACGTGGAGTAGGAAAAAGGCTCCCAGATACTCCCCAATAGACACAGGCTACAGAGAGGCTGCACACTGTCTGAGTGACATGCCAAGGGGCAGGAACACGAGTCTGTGCATATCTACAGCCTTCTTTTCTGTTTTTTTTTTTTTTTAAATTAACTTTGAAAATATTACACCAAAGATTTGTCTAAAATTTGTTAGGCTACTGGGAATGGGACCTGCCTCTTCTGTTGGCTGAAAAGGCAGCGGGGTTTTTATCTCTCCACAGCTGGGGAAGGGAGGAGAGAAGCCATTCTCAATAAGGCAGTTTGAAAATCTTGGTGCCTAAGACGCGTTTGGGGGAGGGAAGGTTTTCCTAAGATATTTAAATGTTCACCTGACTAACAATGGGAGAAATCACTTCCTTTGCTTTCCCCTCAGTGTTTGGCACTAGCTGAAGTAGAGCTGAAACTCCTGACAATTATTAAGAAATCCTTCAAGAATGGAGAAGTGACAGAATTGAGGGTCATACTGTTTTCCATGTCACCAGTTGCACCAGCTGGAAGTGCACATACAAGCTGAACTTATTTGCAGTGATTGCTTTGATCTGGCTTTGGGAAGCATGGAGCTGGTCTGTCAGCACTTGTTTGTGGAAAAAAACAGCTCCTCTGGCTTTGACAGGGGAATCAGCTCCTCCACGAGTTACAGTGCTAGGGATGAAACAACTGCTTGATTTTGGCTTTTCTTGGGTCTTTCTTCAGCTGGACTGTCTGGGGTTGCTTCCTCCCAAGTTCCAGAGCCTCTGCTCCCTAGGGAGGAGCCATGTGTGTGCAACTGCCCCTGGCATGGCTGCCTGACTGCCCCAGTCACTGCCTTGCTCCACACTGCTCTCTCCTGTGGCTTTTTATTATATATTTAAAAACAAAAGTTTACTTCAGATTGAGAGTATTTTTGTGCAGCACCTTTTTTGCTTTTTTTTTTTGTTTTGTTTTTGTTTGACAGCCATGACAGCCTCTCCTCATTATTATGGAAAATATAGGGTTGGTGGTAATTACTATCTGAGTATGAATGGGAGCAGAAGTGGGCATAGACTGCACTGGCCTTTCTTTGACAAGGTATAACTTTCTTCTGAATTTCCGTGTTAATTAATCCTTATTTAAAAACCACTTTAATTGGCAGTAAACATCTCAACTTTTTGTACTCATTAAAATGCACCCATTGATGTGTGATGGATTTTTTAAAGCTTAATTAACTTTCTTCCTGTATATATAACCTATAATAATGACAAATACTGGAAACTGCCTCCCTTTCCCCCCCTCCCCTATTTTTTGCCCTCCCCTAGATATTTCTATCACTTGAGGAAAGGCTGTAAAAATGTATCCTTACTTGGCCAGGATTGGGGGGGAGCTGCCTGGGCGCAATAATTCAGCCCCTCTCAGAGACGCCACAGAGGCTGAGACTGGCCAGGAGCTACAGGCACCTGCCCTGCATGCCCATGCCCTATCCTGTGCCTGCTCTTGCAGCCCGGGATGCCCACCATGCCCTCACTCTTCTCCCTTGTGGGCAGGAATTGGATCCTTCTCCCACCTTCACCGTGGGTCATTCACCATTTTTTAAAAATAAAATTGCTGTGGAAACTTTTTCTCAGGTAAGCTTACAGACCTTTTCTTCCCTGAAAAAATCTCAGAATCTTTCAGTGAAAATTGATTTTTCTAGTTTTTTTTTTTTCCTTTTTTCTTTTTAGTGTTTCTTTTTTAATAGATTGAGACAGGTTAATTTACATGCACACGTGTGAATGCCAAGTCAAAAGAACCAAGGAGCCTCTAATAGTGTGTCCTGGTTTAGGGCTTTCCTCTTCCTCCAATTTTCAGCCCATATCTAAGCCACTGAGCAGGATTTAGTGCAAAACTTTCTAGTGCAATGAAGAGAACAATGATATCAACTTCTAATTTTTAAGTGTCTCAGCATTTTGAACTATGAAATTAGACTCCTGAATCACTTTTGAACATGAGATGGTACTTTTTGCAACTGTGATCAGATATACAAATTTCACTTTGTATACAAGTGAAATTACAAGCAGAACACATTACAGTAATTCATGAAAATATGCAAATTGCTTGGTTCAGCTATTACACACAGATCATTTCCCAGTCTTTCTTTGCAATTTATGGAATATTCTTGTTTAAGGTGGATAGATCAGAAGTTTTAACGTGGGTAGTCTGGTTTGTGAAGGCACTTCTAGCGAGTAAATTTTAAATGCACAAAGCAATGATTTAATTTCCACAAACGCTTAATATCCAAAAACTCCTAATATCTTCATCCAAATGTAAACCTGTTTAAAATACCTTGTGAAATGCTCTCCATTCTCCTTTGCTCTGTGTGCTTTCTCTAACCCAGCTGATAATCGTGCTGCTGCCCAGTTCTATTCTCTTCACCTGTCTCAAAGAGTGATTAGGGTGACTGTCAAAATTCCCCACTGTAATAATAAATATACAAAGATATTCCCTCCTGCTCTGTGAATGTTGTGTGGCCAAGCTAGCACTGATATTTACTGGCAATTACATCTTGTCTGCTTCACAGGAATCTTCCATTCTGTGGTGACCAACACAAATCTTTACAGACAGAGCTTATCATTTACCTAAATTAAGCACACACTTAAAACCATGGAGCTTGCTGAGTTTCTCCTGCTGGGTAGTTTTCCTGTACAGCTTGAGAATAGGACAAAGAAGATTTGCATTGACTGAGAACTGGATTTCTCTCACCTGCTCAAGGTAACTTAATTAGGGTGACAATATTTAATTATTATTTTAAAATATACCTTCATCTGGAAAAATGTGGATGGCATGGAGTATTCTGAACATTAATGCTAACTTTCTTCCTAGGCTGATTTCAAGGCTATAATTAAAAATAAATGCTGCTGCCTGTTAATTTGACCATGTCAATAAATAAAAATGTCCATAACATGTGTATGAGGCTAATTAGGATTTTATAGCTGTGTTGTTCTGGTTGATAGCTGTGCTGTTGGCTTGCTGGGTCTTTATGTTTCAGTGATGTACACCTCATTGATGCATAACATGTAACACCTGTTGATGCAGTAAATGTTTATTCCTGGCAATTGGCCCTCACATCATTTCTGGTACAAGAGCTCTGTGTTGCAGACTCAGGTCTCATAATTAGGCTACCTCGGTTTAGAAGAGCTTTCCCTAAAGGAAACCTGAAAGCTTCTGTAATCCTGGTGCAGCTCCCTACAGTTTGTGAAAAAGGACAGCATGATTCTCTGTCTCAGAAGGACAAGTTTGTAACTGTGGGCTGGTTTGCTCCTTGCCTGTGAGGCAGGGCCGCTCCTGTGACAGGATACTGAAGGCTCCAGGTACAGCTGCTCTTTCTCCCTGTGTGTCCCAGCAAACACGCAGCACCAGCGATGCTGCAGCCTCCTCAGCTTTAGGTGCCAAACAGAAACATAGCCATTCTGAAATAAAATCACTGCTCACTGCCCCGAGTGCCTGCTCCTCGCTCTTTTTCAGCACCAGGCCTGCCTGAGAATTGCATCTCTATAATAAAGAACCATGACGTAATTTTCTGTAGGTGGAGTTCCCTGCGAAGTCCAATTAGTTTCAGACTTGGCTTTGAAATGTGAAAGATAATACTCATCTTACCTTTGTTTACTTGAACAGCTTTAACTAGATCTGCTTGAACTGTTGTTAAAATTTATTGGGTTTTAAATATTTATTTATTGTTTTTAAAATCCCATTAATGTCTTGGTTTTAAGGGGATTTTGTGACAGTGGATTGCACAAGCCCATTTGATGCTGTGCTTAACTAGAAACGCTGTCTTTTGCCTGGAGTGCTGGCTCCCAGGCTCAGCTCCAAAACAATTCCTGCATGGTAGGAGAATCACCCCGTGCTAATGAAGGGAGCAGAAGCACCTCCCAGCGCAGCTGAGGACAACAAGGGTTTCAGAGCAGTTGCAGCCACATACCTTGAAGTTTTGGCTTTGTGGAAGTTTTGCATGAGTGAACAGGTTCCTTTTCTTCCTACATAGGAACATTAGAAATATATTATTTTAATTCTGTTATTATATATTTAAAAACTATTAATCATAGCTTTAAAATAACTGGTAATTAAGAGGACAATAGTGTTACTCATCAGAAAGAAAAAAGCAGGTGAGCAACCCAGCTTGGTATCAAATTCAGTAAATGAGCACAATACATAATTCCAGCAGTTTATTATCCCTGCCTCAATCTTGTCACCTACAACATTTTGAAACTTCATTTTTCAGGAAAAAGCATTGTTGCTAAATGAAAATAAAGCTGCTGTAGAAGGCTCCACGGCTATACTCAGCACAGGAAAAACATGGAACTGTTGGAGGAGGTCCAGAGGAGGGTAATGAAAATTTTCACAGAGCTGGAACACCTCTGCTGTGCAGACAGCCTGAGAGAGCTGGGGTTCAGCCTGGAGAAGAGAAGGCTCTGGGGAGACCTTATAGCACCTTCCAGTGCCTAAAGGGGCTACAAGAGAACTGAGGACAAACTTTCTAAAAAGACAGGTAGGGATAGGCCAAGGGGTAGAGGTTTTAAACTAAAAGAGTTTCAGATTAGGTAGAAGGAAGACTTTTTCATAACAAGAGTGGTGAAACACTGGAACAGGTTGCCTGGAGAGGTGGTGGATGTCCCACCCCTGGGAATATTCAAGATCCCATTGGATGGGGCTCTGAGTAACCTGCTCTGGCTGAAGATGCCCCTGCTTATTGCAGGGCTGTTGGATTAGATGACCTTCAAAGGCCCCTTCTGACCCTAAGCATTCTATGATTCTTGACATTTCTGTTGGGCACAATGGCAGAGATGTGTGAGAAAGCAATGACTAAAGCAGACAGGTGGGAGAAATACTTAAATAATTGATTTCCATGAAAGGTAGGTGTATTCAGATTTTTTCTTCTTTGCTTTTTGGCAAAAGTTCTCTCATAAGGGAAGGCAATGCCTTTGACTGCAAAACAGCTTGAAGGGAAAAAATGGGGATCTAGTTTCAAAAGCAGCTTATGAAATGGTGGAAAGTGAGCAAATTTATCCCTGATGTGTTCTTGCTGTGGGTCACCCAGCACCTGCCATAGGAACTTGCCATTGGCCATGGGGGCAGTTTCTTGGTAAGACTCTTCTCCTGCCAGAACCATCTCTCTTCTTAAAATGGGGTGTCTTCTCATCTACACATTTATCTGCACAGGTTATGCAGAGTCAGTTTGTACTTGCCTGTGATTTACTTATGGCCAAGAGGTTAACGACTCAAAGATATAGAGTCATATATTCAGAGATAGTTGAGTTGATTGCCCAATCGGCACCTGATATATCTGCAACCGATCCAAACCAAGTACCTGGGTTTATGGTTTAAAATATAAACACTATAGCCCCCACTTTGCAAACTGACTTGGTGAGAAGAATTGCTAGATTGAATGGGTCAGGATTGTTCGAGAACTCATCTTGGCAATCTTGAGGCCACCAATGTCACTAATTTTTCAGGTATTTTGCCAAAGCAAATCGGTAAAAGTTTCGATTTTGGAAAAGTGAAAGATAATGGTTTCCAGATTATTTAAATAATCTCCTTAGAAAAACTCTCTCTCCCAGGCTAGGAAGACAAAAGCAGAAAACTAGAGTAGTGAAAGTTAAAAGCAAAGCAGCTTGGATTTTTTACCAAGAAATTGGTAAAAATTTGTAAAATAAAATTTCACTTTATAGAAATACAAGATTTCTTTTAAAATATTTTGTTTAACAGGCCATTTTGATTTGATTATTGTTTTTATCTTTCAATGGCAAGTTATTTACTGTTTACTTTTCTCCCCATTGTGTGGCCCCAGGCCTTACTAAATGTGTTCTATTCAAACCCTGCTCTGAAGACAGAAATATTAATTTCCACATGGGCTTTTCTATAGAACTCATCACTATGGTAACTGAATGTTTCATAAACATTAATGAACTTATTTTCACTGCACTGCAGTGAGGCATTGGGTGGTAGTATTATCCCCATTTCATGATGAAGAACTGAGGCAGAAAGAGATTAAGTACAAAAGTATTCACTAATTTTAAGTTCCCCATCTGAGATGCATGGTCTGATTTTTCAGAGGACTTAGTTTGTTATCTGTTCAAAGCACAGCTCCCATTGCCTTCGGTTGCAGCTGTGAGTTCAAATTTCTTTGTGCTTTCTGTACTTGGATAGAGACTGCTTTAATCTTGAACATACATGGCCTTTTTAATTTCTTTTCCTCAACATAATCAGAAGGAATTGAAGCTTACTAGCTCCTGGCCATATATTTTTTCTACATATTAACTGAAATGACAATGTTTTATATAATTTTATCCTAACACCATTTCATAGCTTTAGTGTTACTACTAAAATAATTTATAAGGTAGTAACTTAACTTCTCAAAGATTAGAAAATAATCTGCTCTGGTAGAATTCAATTTTTGTTTTCATGAAAGAGAGCAAAACTCCTGGGAGGCCCTTTTTGAGGATAACCTGGGGGCTACTGATGTAGCTACAAACAGCTAAACTGGAATAATAGATTTTTATGCAGAGTCATGAATTAAAAAAATTAATCCTACCCTCCCTTAAAACTAAGGTATCAAGCAAACTAAATGTATTAGTTATATTGTTATATAGGATTTTTCCAGCAGGTGAATCAAGCATCACGTTTCAAACACACCTGGACTTTGCTGAAGTTTAGATTTGCTGTGATTCACCCACAGACATATTCTAGCATAGCAGGGAGTCTATTAAATTTGTTTTCTGTCTTTAGGCAGGAGGGTTTTATAGTGGCGTGGAATATCTTGAAGAGCCAGTCCTTATTTGCATCAGAATATGACATAGGATTTACCGATCCCCTCATAATTTTGCAGGCTCCTCTGCCATTCTTTTCTTTTGACCTACAAGTTGCAAAAGTTTATAAATGCAAAGTCTGCTTTCAGGTCCTTCTCGAGATACTGAATCCTGGAGCAAATTTTTGTAGATGTTTTTCTGAAGCATTGATTCAGAAAGCAAGCACTGACCCCCTCTTAACCACAGAGGTGCAAACAGGCTGCTGCAATATCGTGTTGTTGAATTTTCCTTCCAGTGCCACATGAAAGAGAGCTTGCCCTTTTCCTCAAATCTCTCCCTGATCGAGAGATGAGTGAGCTGGTAGCTACAATATCCAACGGCTTCACCAAGTTGAGAATGTGATGTCTGTGTAATAATGCTCAATTTTGCACACTTCAAATCCATTAGTAGCAATTACCTTACCTGAGGTGTTTTGAGTTAGTTTTAGTACAGCATTCTTGCAGTTGGTAGATAATGAACATAATAATGTATACAGCATTTTCAAGTCTCTGTTTTTAGCTACAATAATACCATTAGGATTCTATTTAGCAAATGTGTGCTTCACACTAAAAGTTAAGACTTTTTTTGTTCATGTTTTCCCTGCCATGATTTCAATTGCATCTCATGTCCTATTCTGTGCAGTGCTGGCTTGCCTGAAAGAGCAGGAAAGTGTTATAGCCACTGCACCTGTGCAAAGGCAGTGAGGTCTGGCATGCTGAGAGCAAAACAAGGATGAAGCAGGGCAGGGCATTGCCTGAGCCCTGGTGCAGCCTTCTGAGCACCCCTAGGCAAGCTGTGTGCCTGCACTCTGCTGTGTCCTGTTTGCCCAAGGGGTGAGGATGCTGACCCCCTCCCAGCACAGCACAGCAACCATCCTGCTTGCCCCAGGAGGGGCTGCGACACTGCTGAGTTGCTGGTGGACTCCATGGTGGTAAAGATGCAGATGGGCTGCATGGTGCTGAGAGAGGCAGGTGTTGCAGCACATTTCACTAAGGCATGCCAGCTCAGACATGTGTGTTGGGGTCCTTAGGCACTGCAGATGTGTTGCGGCTCTCCTTCCCCTCTGAGTTTTTTCTCTTCTCTAGAAAAAGAATGTGGACTCCAGATGAGACATTACAGCTGAGAAAGACTCGTCTTGGACCTGAGTGATAAAAAGGAGTGGATGGTAAAGCAATGGTGGCTGCAGTGAATGTTATCCGTGCCTGCTTGTTTCCACAAGTCAGTGATGTCAGACACCTCTGGTGTCAGTGGGATAACCCTGCCCTTGCTCTGACTTGAGGACTAGCCCAGTATTTCACCCTTACAAGATCCCTCTTCATCCTTCGTCCTTGTAGTGAGATGATTATTTGGATGGATTGGGAGAACTAATACTCCACCATGCTTTCCTTTTCTCTGCCCACTGAAGGGAAAAACAAAAAATCTGGTTTTGGGCTATCATTTGAACCAAGTGATACTGCTAAGCTAACACACACAGTTTCTAAGAAATAAGATTTCTTTGATTGCATCTTTCCAAAGAATTCCTTACTAAAGAATAAGAAAGGGATGAGGAGATATAATTGATGTTTCCTTTGTAGATGTCACTGCTAAGGTCTCTGGCATAGAAAGTAGGCGCAATATCAGCACCTTAAAAATAGTTTCAAAATGTTACAGTGCTCCTTTCGTATTAAATTGACCAAACTCAAGAAGCAAGGAGTATTTGGGCAGTCACACAACTTGTTTTTTGTTGGTAGTGTGTTTAGAAATGGACAGAGTAAGAGCTGAGAGAGCTTCCTCTGTCTTAAACTGGAACATGTGAATCCGTCTTTGTCAGAAACACAGAGTCTCCAGTTCTTTTTCTCTTAGATGATCTTTTGAAAAAGCAAACTGATTCTTCTGGCACTGAATTGATCTTTATCACCTTTTAGTTCCTCTGACACGCTGACCACGTGCTCGTCCCGTGCCACCTCCTGCCCTGTGAGCACACACACGTTCACTACATGGGAATCCAGTACTTGATCGTGAGTGGTGGAGAGCTGTCCTAGTAATGCTCAGCAGGGAAAACTAAGCTGAATTTTAGCACCCCAGGGACAAGGACAAAATGATGGAAAAGCACTCGTCTGCATGAAGATAACAAAGTGCTGCTGGCCGTGGGGTAGGCGGGTTGAAGGGGAGCAGGGCCTGTGCCCCCTCCTCTGCTGCTGCCCCCTCCTCTGTTGCTGCCCCTTCTCCTTGCCTGCACCACCTCCTGCCCCCTTCAGCTGTGGGAGTGACTGTCACCTCCATCCGTCTGCTGCCCCGGATGTCTGCTTGCCTGACAGCAGAGCCCAAGGGCTGACCCCATCTGCAGGCTGCGCACTGAAGGGGAGCTGGGGAGGCAGTATCACCTCTCAGTCACAACGTGCCCAGCCTGCTCCGGGGGCAGCACAGCAAAGCGCTGGCCCTGATCTTCTTGCATTGCCATCACCTACCCTGAAATTAGTAACAGCACGTCCAAGGTTAGTGGCAAATTCAGATACCCAAGCTACACGGGGAGGGTGAATAAAGGACAGTGGTTGTGTACAGTATAAGCGGTTGCCTTAGACAATGCGTGACCTCTGAATTAAAAGACCAGGATTAGCAAAGAGCTTTTTTGCATTATTGGGCCCATTTACAAAAAGCTTTAGCCCTAATTGTATGGTACTACAGAGCTTTAACTTGAGCGCATATTGGTTTTGTAACCTGATCCCCACATAAATCATAGTTGGTGAGAGCAGAACAATTAGTGCCTTAATCTACTGGGACTACACAGTATCTTTAAATCTGAATTTTCCTGATCATTATGGGTATTACAAGAGTCAATTAATTTATATTTCACACAAAATGTAATTAAATCCCATGATAACCTGACTGTGAAATGAAGACGGGGGGGAGTGAGGAGAGGGTGGGAAAATCCTTTCCTTATGGAGCTGCCATCAGACACCATGGCGTGTTATCAACAGAGGCAAACTGCCTCCTCTTCAGTGCAGAAGTTTTGGGGTCAGGGGTGTTGTTTCCCAATTTTGTACTGAACGGCCATGTGGTCACAAGAAGTGTTTGCTGCCACATACTTCCAGCCCAGCCTGTAAGAAAAGTGATCCATGGTTGCTAACCCATATAAGTGCTCAGGAAAGGGGAAGGCCTTGATGTTCCAAAGAGCCCGATGCCTGTAGCTGGTCACCTAAGGGAATCCACTTATGACTCTATTACCCAGTAAATTAGCAGAGTGGTTCAGTCAGGTATATTTATCATTAAGAGAACGGAAGATAATTAATACACTGCATTGAATGCAAATTGCACCCACAGCACTTATCTCATTTTCAATTAGCACAAATGTTACAGCACTGCAGGCTTGTTATGGTTTTACCATGGGCTGGGTAATTAATTTCTGTGAGCTACATATCAGACACCTGATAATGCCGTTTATTAATAAATGTCACCCCAGGTATCTGTTAGGAGAGGTAAATAAATTAAATGTTCAGTTGTCTGCCCTGTGCAAATCTATTCTTACACCTCATTGCATCTTTTCACTTGTTTGTTTATCAAGGAGAATGACTGCTGAGATTACAATGGCAAACAAAGGAATACGAGGAACAATAATCTGCACCCTAAAGTGGTGTTCCTCTCACCACTGCTGATGGCAAGAGCCATGCCACTGTCACTTTCCTGCCTGGGGACATGGCTGTGTGTCACTCAGGGGATGACCACCCTTCAGGGCTGCTCAGGACCCTTGAGAGCAGAAAAGCTGAAGTGCCCTGCAAATCCTCACTTTCAAGGAATTTGCCAACCCCTTATTGGCATATATTTCTGTCTGTAAGTCTGTCCCTCAGAGTGCTTAACTGCTCCTACCCTGGAGCCAACACCTGCACAGCTGCCTATGGTGATTGTGCTCATCAGCTCCCAGACAGATTCAAGTTTGTGTTTTTCCCTTTCCTTCCAACTTCAGAAAAGGAGGATGGGGTTGGGTGAACCTGTTGGGCTGTGCTCACCCCGGTGGGGCCAAGGCCCCTGGTGGACATGAGGGCCCCTCAGCTGCCTCAGGGCCAGGGGTGGCAGGGCATGGACTACGGTGTGGATTTTTGGAGATCTTTCCTCAGGGCAAAAAAAAAGTAAGATTATAAGGAGACTGAAACAGCCATGTGCTCTTTGATCTGTTCCAGGTTTTGGGAGAAGAGTGGAACAGGAGATGGTGGGATTCTGACAGCACAGTGGTGGATAAAACCAGATAAGGCCCTTATGTAGGGATATGGGAAGGTCAGGAAGTGCCATCTCCACCAGACCCTGAGCTGTCTTCTACTGAATGGGTAGACCATATCTGCAAACTTTCCAAAGTTTCAACACAGGTCTCATCACCTTTGAGATGAAAGGTCCTTTGATCTTTTTGTTTTCCCCCTCTCATTTGATTTTGAGATTTGGGCAAGCCACACTAACAAAAAGAGTTGAAAACACTCCAGCCAATGTGAACTTTGGTGATCCTTCTACCCAAGGAAGACCACAAGCAGGCAGCTGCAGTGACTTTAGCAAGCTTTGCATGATCTCTCTCAGATCATGTTAGCCTGGTTAAATTAACACAACCTCCATTGTGTGAGTGCAATTTAGTTGATACAAAGATGCTTTATGGTCGTAATTTCTTACTTACAACATAAGTAGATTTGTAATACTCTGTTCTGGTGTGCATTAGGAATGGTACCAGTTTGAATACACTAGCAAAATAAATATGTCTAACTGACCATTACATTGGTAGAAATCTGAGTATGGAACAAGTGTTAATCTTTTTTGAAGGTAAAGACTATTTACAGCAAAAAATGTAGGTGCAATACAGCACTCAGATTCCAGTTTCCCAGATATAAACATATTAGGAAGAACCATATTATGAGAGACTTGTAAGTTAGCTGTGGGGAAGAAGCTTGTGGGGAAGAACAAGAGACTGTTGCCACAATAATTTAATCAGTGTGAATTTCAGTGAAGAGTGCTTTTAAGCAAAATGCTTTCATCCCTTATGCAGGTCTTCATTATATTTACAAGTTCTTGTATTGTAAATAATTTCCATGTGCTTCCTGGTAGTCTGACTGCCATCTCACCATCATCTGCTGCGATTTTTTCAGATTTTAGGACTCAGAGATAACTCAGTATTTGAAATAGGATTTACAATAATGCTTTAAAAATACTGCAGCACTTGAAAAATCAATTTTAAAAAGCCTTATTTGGATTGAAGTTTATACTTCAGAGAAGAGCATATGATTTTAAAGGCCAGATGACCTGCTAACATCCTTTAAAACCATGTTTAATATGCTGAGAAGCATGTATAAACTCTCAGTTTAAACAATTATAATATCCATCCTAAGAAGCTGGCAAGGTATAGAATTCATGCAAATTCCTTATTTAAACTGGAACAATCTTTCAAATAAAAATAGAAATGGTGAATGCAATGTGAGTGGGACAGATCTGGCTTCCTTCCAGTCAGATCTAGGCTAACTCCCAGGCATGATTGGTCCGACATGGACTCCTGACCCAATGGTGTGCCCTGCACACTGGTTCCCCCCGAGTGCCCACCTTTCCCTGGGTGGGGGGTAGCACAGCTGGTGCCAGGGTCATGCCAAGCCAGCTGTACCATGGCCACCAGGTTTTGGTGTGGCTGGTGGGACTGCTGCTATCTGCAAAGAGAGTCTCATGGGAAACAGGCATTGTGGAAAAGGCTTTTCTGGTGGAACCATGCAGCACAACAAGGAGATTTTTACAGGGAGAGTGGCCTATGAAAATGTTGTTGGTGGCTGAGGGCAGTAGTACTGGTGGGGAATGAACTCATGTGGACCATGCTCATAACAGCCAGCTCCCTGAACCATAGAGTGAGCCTTGTGTCCATTCATCAGTCGCTCATTGATTCCCTCTCCCACCTTCCTGCCAAGGGAGAAGTGGATGTAATGGAGTATCATGTTTCTGTGTTTCTGGTGTTATTATTTATGCAAGTCAAATATGCCATGTGATGGTGGGGAAGTTTGGTGAAGGTTTGCATTCCCTGAAGGTGTTCAAGCTGAGGGCTCTGGACAGATGTGTGTGATTCTTTCTGCAGAGAGCTCATAGGGCTGGTGGAGTGCATCTGTCAAATGTTTCCTTCGCTGCAGCTTCATGCAGTGTTAGATGTGATGAGGATTATAAGAATGAAGACCATGAACTGAATTAGGAATTCCACAGGAAGCTGGTCCCAGGCCCAATGCCAGGTTTGATATGCCTTTGTCACTGAAGAGATGCATTGCAGCAGTAAATGAAGTTTTCTAAGCATGAATGCTGCGTGTTCGTGTCTTTCAAATGACTATAGTCCAGCTGAGAAGTGACATAGCCATGAATAATAGAGACAAGGTCGTCACCTGCCAGGGTGCCACAGAGCCTCCTAACCAATGGAAAAGAAGCGTTTCTTGCAGAGGTTGCCATGGGAAAACTTGGCACCAGTAGCAAATCCAAGAGCACACCTAAATTGCAAAACCAGCACACCACTTGGGGAAATACACCATCCAGCCACGCATAGTGAGCTCAAGTGACAAGGTCTTAGAGAACCTTTCTTGTCTCCCATCAGTCTTACCATTGTTTTGCTTGGATTTAACCGGCTGTTTTTCTTTCACTGCCATGTTGTGGTAGCAGTGTGTGTATATACAGATAAATTTAGGTATAGCTGTATTTCACCTGGCAATTCAGTCCATTCTGTATCACTCAGCATCTTCGTGTAGAATCAGGGAGGTACAACAAACAATACAGATCAAGAATCCACAGGAGAGAGGAGTGTAGTGCTGGAGATAACACTTCTTCACAAGTCAGGAGGTGTGTACCAGCAGGAATGATTCAAAATAATTTTAGTACGTTACCCTGGACTTCTGCCACCCATCAGGCGAGACAGCAATATCTCATGGTTAATGCTGAAGTCAAGGAGGATGAGGATGGATGCCTGCCCTCTCTCCACTGACAGGAGGGTGTCATGCATCAATGCCACTTGAACAGCTCCAGTTCCATGTCCTGGCTTCAATCCAGACTGTGCCAGATTTAAAAGATTCACCTTTAGCAGGTATAGTTCAAGCTGCCCTTTGGCTAGAAACGGTAGGAAATTTCCTGGTAGTTGGGAACCCTCTTGGATATTGGTTTGGAAGAGTTCATGTCCTCAGGGTAGATTTTCTCCAGGCTAGGTGACAGTTAATTCCCAACATGTCGGTAATTCCCAGCTGGTGTTCTCCATCTTCCCTCTTCAAGACTTGGACCTTCTGGGCTGGGCTCTGGAACAATCTTGGGCAGATGGCAGCATGAGGAAGCCCGACAACATTGCCAGGTTAAATCCAGGACAAGAATGTGTTCTGAGGTGTAGTCGCTGCAGCCAGAAGCCCTGTCCTGTCAGCACACTGCTAAACACTTTTCCCTCTGATCAAATGGGTCAGAGCACTTCCTAGGATTTTAAAATGAAGGTAACTTTGACCATATGTAAAAGAAAGGCCACTTGTCCACTGCACTTTGCCCCAGCTTGCAGCACACTGAGTTGTTGTGGCTTTGCTTGGTTGCTGTGGAAGCTGGGTGAGCCCAGAGCTCTTGTGCCTCTGTGCAGATCAGTGTGTGCTGAAGCGCCTCAAGGAGAGAATTACAGAAAGGAAAAAGTCTATTAGCTGTCTCATTTGAACTCCCTGTGATTATTTGTGTCTATGTGTAAGATTTCTTCTGGCTCCTTGGTTCCTTCTGGCTGTCAGTATTTAATGGAAATCCATGGGGGTGGCTACTGTGTACCATCAGGTTGGGACCAAATGCACTTGGCACTGAACAAAAAGAAACACTAAGAGCCTGAATATGCAACAACTTTTCCCTTCCTACCTTATGGATCAATGTCAAAACCTTTAAGTCTTTATGTCTGAGTAGTTTTTTTCTGCAGCTACATGTTAATGACGTGTTTATATTCTTATAAATGCGGATTTACATTTACCTGTGTTTCAAGATGATTAGTGGGTACCAAGCAACTGATTACACTTGCAGCCAATCCTGTGCCATTAACAGTGAAAAATGGCAGGCACTGTTGTTTCAAATCTCATTTGGTTTGGCAAGGGTATGATGGTAAAAAATAACAGCTAAATCAATTGCTTGAATATACAGGGTTTTTCACCTTCAGGCATCTTTATCAGCACAGCTTTGATTAATATCTGTACGCTGACTGGCATTTTCCTATTGCCATTAGAGAAAATTTAATAGGTTGTTCACTATTTTTCTCCAATAGGTGGATTTTGGAATTAAAAAAAAAAATTACCTAATATTTATGGAAGTCAGTCAGAGGAAGTCAGTCAATGCTGCTGATCCTCATATTTGACCCAGAATCTGAAGAATTATTTGAGAAGATCTGTGAGCTATTTCATTTTCTAAATTACAATACTACGTTTATTTTTATTTAACAAACAAAAATTCCAGCAAAGTATTGTTTGCCCTATTACAAACAGGTCAGAGCTCACAATAAGCACACATGTAATGAAGGTAAACTAATATTAGCCAGCAGAGGAGAGGGTCAAATGTTTAATCTGAAACTGACTTCTTGGTTAAAACATGCAGTTTTCTGTCAAACAAAGAGAGTAATGAATTTTTGCTGCTTGTAGGGAGTTGTTTCAATTTGGGGAAAAAAGTAAAAAAAATGGCCAAAAACCTGTTTCATTTCAGCATTTCTAAACATTCCAATATGTTCTACAATGAAACACTTTGATTTCACTTTCATAACTACAAATGTTATTTTATTTTCAAAATTACTTCCAGTTTATTTAAAAAGTAAAATGAAAGAGATTCAATATAAATTAAACTTTTTTGAGTGAATAAAATTTTTTGCTGGAATGCCATAATCTGCTTTTTTGCTAATGCTTTTTTTTTTAAACAAAGGAAAACTTCTGGAAACTTATTTTAGGTCAAAGCAACTAATGATTGCATATTATCTTTTGATTTGGCTTTGATTAGATTTGGCTGCTTATAGCCCCTTGAACAAAGCTTGAAGGAAGAAATGTCAATTTCAAGTTTCCCACTTTCCAGAAACAGATAAAATATTCCAACTATTGGAACCAGTTAGGAGAGTCAATGGAATGGTGGGGACTTCACTTTCTGTGGGCTCAGGAGCTTTGGAGTTTGAGCTGGCTGCCATGAAAGTCAGTGGCAAAATGCGTGTGCAGGATCTGTCCTGTTGTAGCTAATCCTGGGAATCAAAAAGTCTGCAGACTGAGCTACTTCCCTGGGCTTGTTGCTGATGAATCTGTGCCATAAGAAAATTACCTTGACCCTGTAGTGTGTGCACTTCTTTCCTATTGTCAACGCTTTTAAGGTCCTTGCAATCCTGCTCAGTGCTGTAGATATCACACTTCACCACCTAAGGAGTATTTTTGGTAATCTTTGCTCTAACAAGGAGGCAAAGGTTGTTGTGAGCGAAGACAAGGGTGGGGGTGGGGAGGTTTTCAATCAGCAAGTGATCTGAGAATAAAGAAAGGTTACCTGTTTGTTTGTCAACAGGATGAAGTAAATAAGAGTTAAAAAAATCAGAGACACCAGTCAAAGGCAATCAAATATGTATTTAATTAAAGCAAACATAAAAATTAAAGTTACATGTTGAATCAATAAACAGCACTTTTTTCTACATGCATTTTGAACAAGACAGATCAGAATCTTGCATGATGAAGACATAATGTGTCATAATAATTAGGAACACAGACAAAAGAACAGCTAATCAACATGCAAATTTATGCAGTTCTGGCGATTCAGATGAGGCAGATTTCTACCTCTTTTTTTGCTTGATTCATCTTCATTGCTAATCATCTGAAGGCTGCCAAATGTTCACTGACACTAATGTATTATAGGTCAAGAGAGGCAGGTCTTCACCTATTACCCCCACAAACAATATGCTTTCCTTCCCTGTTTCCTCTTCAGGATTTTCAGCAATTACTGCCAGATGCAATCAGACTCCTTGAATAGGAGCAACTGGGGCTTGTTTGTGGCTTGGATTCATTAGAATCAGGAGGATGAAGAAAGGAATAAATTACTTAATTGCACAAAAAAGTTGCAGCCAAAGTGATGGTGAGAGAAGCTGATTGTGTAGTTGCGTATTAGGCCACTCTTGGAATGGAGGATCTTAGAATAGCTGGTAGTTTGGCCTTCCTGATTCAGACAGATTTGGGTGTCCTCCAAAACAGATGGCTCCACACACCATCTATTCTTCTCTTTGTCAGGTTTTACCATTTATTTGATCTTGTTCATCTATGATGCTAGTTGTATTAGATGTAACACAAATATGCATTCAGATCATATCCATTTAGTCCTGCATCCCAACTTTTATTCTTTTAGCCTTGTTTGATGAGATGATCAAGTTGAACAAAGCCCTTGTTGTCCTGTTCCTGCACAATATCCATACATAAACCACCAAAACCCATGACTAAAGCCTTGCACAGACAAATAATCCTCCTGTGTCACAGGTTTTAAAGGTTTATTTCTCCCTGTTTTACCAAGCAGCTCCCAGCTCTGACAAATGATAACCAGACACAACAAATAGTTAATTTTTATTTGATCCCATAGAAGCAAACATTTGCATATGCCCAAGCAAAACTGCCCCCTCCCATCCTTATGCTGAGACCCCTGTTCAGATATTCTCTTCAGGTTCCAGGCCATGTGTTATGCTTGTGGGTGGTCTTAAGATCTTAAAGAAAAGCTTTGCTCTGTGAAGTCATGCAGCACTGTATGTAATTAAGAGGCTTTTTTTCCTTTTTTTTTTCTTTCCTAACCCCCTGAATGTTTCCTGATTTCATTGTTGTTGCGAATGATTAACACTTTGTGGAAGAGCTGCCTTTCAGGTAATGGTTAGCATTAACTTTGTAAAAATGAGATGTGTGGTTAGGGACTCACTTCCTAGTGTCCTGCTGAGCACAGTGCTGCTCTGCAGCACTGCTCACTCGCAGGGGCTGGAGTGGGGTCACACCAACTCCTGATGCCTGGCTCTGAAGGGTGTGCTGCTCTCTGTGCATTTACAGGGCAGCCTTGGCAGCTGCGATTGCTCTTTCATCTGGGGCAGTTGGGGTATCCCCTGTTTGCCTGATGACTGTGGGGATCTGTGGTCAGAGAGGGGCAGGTCTTTATGTCACACGACATGGTCCTGGATTACAATGGACTTTCAGGGTCTGTAGTCATTTATCTTTTGGCCCAACATCTGCTGCAACCTGACAGATGCTCAGCAACAATACTTTACTCTGCAATTGTATTTGCATCTTGAGTGCACAGCACAGGATTTTTGGGGACCTTTGAAGCCAAAATTGGAGATTGTGAAACTCTTAAACATTTCTTGAAGTAAAATGAAACACCCATGGCAATGGCAGTGTAGTTGCAATGCTGGAAGGAGAGCTCAAACTCGCAATTTCCAAGGAGATAAACTGAAGATACATCTTCCCAAGGCTGGCATCAAACAATGGTTTGCATTGCCCCTGTGGGGGCAGCTGTTCCAAAGAACCTATCTCCTGTAGTCCTTTTAGAGGCCATGTGTTGATACAGGTTCATGGAGATTGCGTGCCCTTCAGATGGCAACATTTGGGACTGAAGCTGATGGAATTTTTAGGCTAGAACCTCTGTTGCACATCTGCCAGTGTCCACCTTGTCCTCCTTGTCCTCCCCTCCACCTTTCCACAGTGCTCATGGCCCATAGTTGCTTTGGTCCCAAGGTTTCCCCACTCCTCCCCCTGTGCTAGAGGGGAAGGAGAATCATGCCCCAGGGAGAAATGGGGCCCAACTGATGGCTCCCCTTGCCCTGGACAGGGCAAATCCTGTGCCCGGGTCATTTCCCCTTCCTGTCAGCAAAGACAGAGGGCTGGTTATGCTGGAAAAGCAAAAGTAATGCTCTGTTCCCTGCACTGCTTTCATTCCCGTGGGCAAGTGTGATTTTTATTTGGGGTGTTTCATAGGGCACTGGTGAACACATTTTATTGCAAGTCTTGGAGGCTTAATTTTACTGCTGGGTCACTAGGGGGAGATTTTTGAAGGTACAAATGCATTTAAGTGCTTACTTTCTTTTGAAAGTCAACAGGAGTAACACATCTAAATGGCCTTTGTGTGTGAGGGAAATACTGTGAAATGGGTAGAGCCCACATATCTGTTGCAAGTGATAAAGAAAACCAATGGGTGAGGCTACACTGAACTGTTTTTTTTTTGTGGGTTTTTTGGTCTTTTTTTTTAATTGCCTTCCCATCCCTCATTTCTCACAGGCTGGGAATTGGTTTGTTACAAAGCATTGAGATACCTCATCTCCTCAGTCGAAATCCTCCTAGATAGTTTTGTGATAAGAAGACTGAGAAAATCCACACAAGGAACTTGTCTTTGTACAGATGATACCTGGCTGCTTTTCTGTCTAAAGTTATAGAGATTCAAGAGCTGATGATGTCTTACAAAGGCTCTCTCTATCCGAGGGTCCCCTCAGAGAGGCGGGGGGAGATTTGCTTTGACAGGCTTTAAAGTCTGTGTAATCTCTTGCAGAATGGCCTCTGCTTTCACAGCTCCTCATGTTGCACCATGTCCTGATTTCTACACTTGTATTTGTCAATGAAACATTGCCTGAGCTTGGGTGAACAGTTCTCAGTCTTAGTGAGGGCTGCTTGCTTTGGGTATTTGCCACTCCTTCTGTTGTGAAACTATCCCAATGCATAGAATATTATCAATAACACCAAAGTGACTAAACTGGTCTGAATGGAAACATGAAGGAAGATGAAGGATGCAAATAAGTACTCTTGTGTACCTGGAAGGCAAGAAGCACTGGCAAAACTTTGAGCAAATAAAAGGGTATCTGTGCCTACACTGGTGAAAAGGGTACGGACACAGTTGGAAGCAAAAGGCCTCTGCAATGTGCATGTTGTAAATGGTGCTTTGACTAGGTCCAAACACCTATGCTGGGCACCTGTGGCCATCTGTGTTTGCTGTTAGCAGTGCTCTTTAAATGCTACCATTTCCTATCAGAGGCACAGGCTTAGCAAATGGACGTTTCTGTGTGGAATGAGCATGTCTATGGGCAGACCACCATCCTTAATATGTGTTCAAAATGGAGGTTAAAAAGGTTGCTGTCCTGTTATGTCAGGAGTGGCAGACGTCACCTGGCTGGTCTCTGAAGGCTCTTGAGGAACTTCTGCCGATTGCTGAACTCATTCGTTCTGACACTCTATTACCTCCTTTGTTTTGACATATTTTCACTCTCCTCTTAATGTTTCCTGTTTTCATGAATCTTGCCCTTCTGCTACATTTTCCTGTGTGTGGTTTTTTTTTTCCTCACAGATGTTGTATGGCTGGCTATTTCAGTAACTCTTTGCGTACTACAGAACTGAAAAAAAAAAAGGCCAGTGGAAAAACCCCACGTTGGAATGATAGCGTATTTTCCATGCGCGTGTCGCACACTGGCTGAAACATGTTCAACTGATATGTTAAACATCTATCTAAAATACTGCTATACAAAGGGCTTAATTATTGTATCCATTCAGGGTATGAGTTGGCATCTGCTATTTCGAAAAGCAGGAGGCTCTTTTAAAATAGCAACGGTTTGCTGGCAATCATGGATTTAATATTTGTTCAGTGCTTGAACCTGTTTAGGCACAGGTTTGTCTGATGTAGGTAGTTTAGGACTTATTAAATGGCCAAAATACACAGGCCTAGGGCAGGATACTTGAAGATGCACCCAGCAGGTCTTATTCTAACTTCTGAAAGTCAGGTTATCCATTAAGATGACTAACTGTGTATTCTACACTTGAAAATATCAGCCTGCCTCATAAAGCTCAGCCATGCCAACTCTTTGCTTACCAAAGTAATTATATCTGTATCCAAGCAGACTTATCAGGGTCAGGTTTTCTTCCTGTATGGTGTAGTTTATACGTGGTGTATTCTAGTGCTAGTATGTAGAGATTGAGCCTGGAGCTGAAATGGGGTGAGCTGCTCAGTTTTACATACCTGTAATGCTTGTATTTGACAGCTCATTGCTGAAACTTTGCAAAGGTACGTACATATAAGCCTGGGTCCTAAGCTCCAGAGGTTTTGCCTCTGAGATTCAGTTGCCATGAATATGTGTCAAGTCAAATTTCACATTGGAAAGGGATAACTAATGTAAAACCCAGATTATCTGGAACTGACAGCAACTATCTTTGTCATAGTTCTGTCAGCCTTCCCCTCAGTTCTGCAGGTGAACATCTTCTGAGTAAATGTCCTTGAAGCATGTTTCTTCTCCCACTTCACTCACTTGATGGGTGGATGTCACTTGCTGAAGCACTTGTAGTGTCTACAAGTACACTTGGGAAGATTTTCTCCAAATCCCAGCTGTTGGAGTAACTCTAACCAGTACATACATGCTTGGAAAATGTCTGCGGTGAATACTCTATTGTTCTTCAAAAGACACAGGGTGTGAAAAATGTGCTACCTTTGAACCAGCTGAACATGGTTGAGTCCATTGCTACTGGAGGGCATTGTAAGGCTTGTCGTGTTCTTATTGCCAGCTAGATTCTCTGTATGCAATGTATCCAAAGTTTGACCCATGGCTCTGCTACTTCCCTGTGCATCTACTCCTGGTTAGAGAAAATGTGTCTGCCCTAACCTCTCTGCCGCTTCAGTAACTTGGTAATGTCCTCAATTGAATATGGGCATAAATGACCCCTGAGAAAAACCTTGCTACAGGAAAAGGTCACAGAATTTCTTCTTAATCTTCTTCCCTGGTCACTACCCGGGCTGTCCAGGATGCTGAGGGTCAGAGGAATTAAATCTATAAATGCAATTAAATTCTTCACAGCAAAAACTTTCCCTTCACATGTGTTGTTGGTCGATGGTGGCATTCAGTCCTTTCCCCATGGAGCTGGGCGCTGAATTCAAGAGAAGAGCCCCTAAGCTGTGAGACACTGCTAACTTGTGACATGGAAGGCACTTGAGAGTGGCTTGCAGTGTGCCAAGCACAGAGGTGGAACACTTGGGAAAAGGACTTCAAAGTTCTTGATTTAAACCAAGTCATGCCTAGTTTTTGGAGTATAATGACAGTCTCCCAAAATCTCTTGTTACTTTTTTGTATTTTGAAAATATCACCTGACACTGTTGAGTCTTAGGGGTGCTATCAAGCAGTCACCTGATCCCTCTGCTAGATGGGCTTTTTGGATGAGTTAGGAAGTCCAGGAGTTTGGACCCTTGATGGCAGCAAAGTCTTCTTCTCTTTAAATGTATGTATAACATGTTTTCTATGCCCTCTTAACAGACAATGGTACCTGGGATTTCTTTCAGATCCAGATGGAAAGCTTTTGTTGAAAGGAGTGGTAATGAGGCTTAGTAAGATTTGTTTTTTGTTAAGAAAAGATCATCTGGCGCTTGCTTTTGGAGCTGGTTGCTCATGAAGGTTTCTAATTCAGGGTCTTAATTTTTGTAAAGAGTGAATTACAAGAAGTCAGAAGAATGATGCGAAGAGCATTTAATAATGCACATTCACAAAGAAGTGGTGTAACTACATTAATTAGGCAAGTCTTGCGTAAAGATGCAATGTAATTATATATTTGAGACAGTTAATTAGGGAGCTACTTGGAAATTTCAGTGAATATTAAGGTAATTATACATAAATACTATAACCATTAAGACTGCACCCATAATGAAAGCAATAACTAATTACATAAATAACAGCATACTTATGTTTTTACATTACCAATACCTAACAATACTTCCTCTCTTTCCCTGCTCTCTTTGCCATGCAAATGACAAAACTTCATTTTTTGATTCAGATATTCCTGCAAATTGTTGAGGAAACAATGAACTTTCCCCTTGTTCTCTTTCTCTAGAGAAGGCTGGACAACAGGAGTTATGCACACCTAGCAGGAAAGACAGTCAAGCATACTGCACAGGTCTGCAGGTTACATGCTGAGTTTTTGGTGACTTCTCTTGGATTTCATACAAGCCCAGGCCTGAGAAGTTTGATAAAGAAATTGTATAGCTGTAAGGAAAATGTTTTAGACTGTTCAGGCAGCTTTGAGTGAATCAGTAGTAAGGGTTAGGTGAATGGCTGTCATAGAAACAGTGCCCTGCATTTCATAGCGTTGGGCCTGTAGGAAAATGCCAGATCTTTGCTAAAACGTCCTACCATTTAGTTTGTCAGGGTTTGAGGTATCTGTCTGCTGTCACCTTCATGTTCACCTAAATCTACTGGCTTCCAGTGACAAGTGTCAACACTTGCTATGTTGTGCACATTGCTGTTGTTTTTCCAAGCTACTTCAACAAGCCTGTAACTCAGGCACTTTAAACCCTTAAGAACTGCTATGCTGAGAGCTTTATATGAGGGGCAGCCTTATTGACTCAGCTGAAAATCAGAATTGTTACTTCTGAACATACTTACTGAGTCAATTAATACTTTCTAGCAACTCTCACCTAAGGATCTAAAAGTCTCAGAATGAGTCAGTGATTATGTGTGCTGTCGTGATGGAGACTTTACCTGTGGGGAAACTGAGGCACAAAGAGCTCAGATGACTTACCCAATGTAATGAAGGACATCCAGAATCCCACTGGAAGACTCTGCTCTGTTTTAATCAAAGTCATCCTCTCTTCTGGCAGAAGGATGTGGTTGGTACATGGTTTGGGGTCTAGTGATGGGACTTTTTCCTCTCTTTGTCAATCTTGTCTGAATAATTAAATTGACCTGGTGAGACAGAGGAGTTCACAAAGGAATGTAATTTTCAGCCAGTTGTCCATATTATTATGCTTCCATTAACATCATGAGTAGCAGACTGAAAAGGCCCATAGCAGCATGGGCTCAGTGCATGTTTGTAATTTTGAAGTTACTGTCCTGTAGAACACAAGGTCATAACTAGAGAGGGACTGGCACCTGGGATTTGCTGAGGCAAAGTTAGAGATGATTTAGGACAACACAGTAAATTTTGCTGTACTCTCATTGCACACTCCAGGGTGAGTATCTGTATGCAACTAAATGGTGTTTTCTTAGCTTAACAACAGTGACCAATGATACTTCCTGTCATAAACTTCAAAACATACCAAAAGCTGGTGGGATATTTCAACTTATTTTGATTCTAAATAAATAGTACCATAATTTTGAGATGGTAAATCCTTTCAACTTCTATAAATTATTTTATTGTTATGGGTTTACATAATGGCTCATGTTCCAAGGCAGGTCAGTTCTTATATCTTTTTTTGCACAGAGTAATGTCACTACGTTTTTGAGCTCTTTGTTTCTAACAGAGCGAGATTAGGGGCAGCTGACCTTTTTTTGGCAGTATAATACATGGACTCTGAACTTTGTGTAGATCTGTTGGAAGAAAGATTAATTAACAAATGCTACAGCAATACATACCTACCAAAGATAAATTTTTGCTACATTGCTATGATGGATTTCCCTGAATTTGTGACCAAGAGAAATATAGTAGAAATCCTAGTTCATCAAGATTTCTATAAAACGTTTAATACAGTGGTATACGGAAGAAAACTATTTGGGCTGGAGAAGATATGGCACAATAAATGTAAATAAATGGCTAAGGAAAGATTGCTGAAAACTGAACTAAAAGAACTGCCAAGGGACAAGAACAGTAACTAGCAAAGTTTATTAATGATCAGTCTTTTGCCCTATCTGAACATTGTTATTTGTAGTCACAGCAGAAAATCTGTGCACATACAAAGTCTATAAAGAGACAGCTGAGAGGCCTTGACAGTTCAGAGAAGGACTGACCCTGACAACAGGAGAAATGGAAAACGGATAAGATGAAGTACTAATAAACCACAAGGTCATGCAGATGTTTTTTTGCTCTGAGCAGGAGGCTCATCAGCTGGAAGTAAGAGAGAAGTGTTTTGCTGAATCTCCCAATGATTGACAAATGCTGGGGCTCTGCAACAGCAGGGAAGGGAAGTATTCCCTGAGATGTTCTCCTGGATGTTGCATCAGGGGAAGCATATCCAGGAAACATGTGGGATTCCTGGCTACTTTTGTACAAGACACTGGGGACATCCAAAAAAAGACAGACTCAAGAAGAAGGGAAATTAAATTGAGATAGGAAATGGGGGATAAAGGACTGTGTCTTTAGTTTAGCAAAACTAAAACTGAGATATATTTCTCCCCATAAATATATTATCAGGGTAAGTGGTGAGAGAGAACTGGTTAAATTAATGGTGTATTGAATGCCATAGGA
This sequence comes from Camarhynchus parvulus, assembly GCF_901933205.1. Lineage (NCBI taxonomy): Eukaryota > Metazoa > Chordata > Aves > Passeriformes > Thraupidae > Camarhynchus > Camarhynchus parvulus. The sequence continues at coordinate 21,362,483 of NC_044573.1, read as the reverse complement.
ACAATTGATAGGAGCCCACTGAATAAATGTTCTTTGGAAAAGGGATGAATGCTTTAATAACGTGAAGTTTTGGAGCAGTTTTCCAATAGGAGTCACAGGGGCAAGAAAACCATCTGGTTTCAAGAAAAAACTTGAGAAATTTATCAATGAGATTGTGATGTTGTGATATCAATGAGATATGATGTGTCAGACGTAGCAGGGGATGACCTGGGAGGACTCTTCCAGTCCTATTTCCTATGTAAAACTATTCAACAGAGCCCCTGGTCTCCAGAGTATTTTTTTTCTGTAAAAAGATTTCAATAGCAAGCTAGGGAAAATGGCCTTTGCTTTGGATTCTTTGTTTGCCCTTATCTATACAGGAGGCATAGATCGGATCAAAGTGCCAATGAATCCTGTGGTAGATTGGATGCAGATCTCTATTATCTGTGTGACAATACCTTTTAGAGGTCCTGCTCATTACTGGGGCCCAGCTACTTTCCATGACCTGACATTTATGATCCCAGTTCATCTCTTAGCTAAATTCATCTGAAGCTGTTTCCTTGATAGCCCTTTCAATATTTTACAGGTTTCTTACAGTTCTTGTATTCTTGGAACCTTCTGAGGTCCTTCAAAGCAAGCCAAACAATCTTCTACCTTTCACAGTGCCATCAGCCAGCCAAGCCCATGAGTAGATCCCTAATTCTCTGAGATAAGATCAATAACCCATCATCCTCTGCTATCCTAAAAAGATCTGGCAACTGAAGTCTAGGTGTAGCAACTGAAAGAACTGTTAATAATGGGTGATGACTGACAAAACTCTTAGGTGTGAAAGGAGATTTACCAGGATCATGGTGTTCATGCATAGTGCTCCCTGATTGACAGCCCCAACGGGTTAGAGGTTACCCATGGAATACAGTCTTGATGGCCTAGGATGAAGTGTTCTCCCTGACCCTTCTGTAAGCTGGTGATACAAAGCACTGGCTAACATGTCATTAACTTGCGACACCATGATGATGGGATTAAGACCCGGAGGGCTTTATCTCTACCTTATTAATGGCAATTAAAAGCTGCGTGACAGTTTCAAAACTTGTTGATGTAAAGAAAGTTAGTGCCTCTCTTATAGCAGCACAGTAAATAATTGTCTGGCTGCTTGGCTTTTCGTAATCTGCCCATGCAGCTGGATATTATCATTATTTTGCTGCAAATACAGCTTTTCGATTTATCAACAAAAGAGCAGGTAAGGCTCTATGTAAATAATGATGAAGGACACTTCCAAGTTGGATTTTTTCCCATTTAGATTGCTGAGCATGAAAGAAGTGGAGGATTTTCAAAACTAGTGGCAGTACCTGTTAGACCTGTTTTTCAAAGTCTAATTACCCCCCAAAAAATGTTAACCCCAATTTTAGTTACTGAAAACTTCACCTGGCTAATTCATAGGGCAGATATTAAAATCTCTCTCTGTCCTTCTTTATATGGAAAGGGATTTTTATTCCTTCTTGGGTGTTTACCACTGTTGGAGCTGTACTGATTTGTGGCAAGAAGTTTCATATCTTTTGGCCTTCTGAATCCAAGGAAAGGTGACTACTCCCAGAGCAATATTGTGAGTGCTGTGAACTAGAAATAGCTCTCTTATGTGCTGGTCCTGTTAAAATCTCAATCTAAATTGGAGAGAAAGGAACAACCCCAAATATGTGCTCTAACTGGAAAGTCATGTTTCCCTCAAATATTTAGTGACTGTTCTTGTGCTCCGACATACCGTGATTAACTTCTCTGGTTGTGGCATCTCACTTTTCAGAATGTGTTTCTGAACTACCTTTCTCACTTCTATTTTTCTGTGCAGATGTGCATTAGGTGCTTTTTTATGAGAACTCGGTGTTGGGGTTTTAAGGGGATCTTATATGCTGTGAATCTTTCTTGATCTTTTAGGAAGCATGGTTAGGTTTTGGCTTTCAAGAGTCAGTCTCAACTCTGGAGTGACAGAGTGGCAAAAAGGTCATCAGTGCAGCTCCCAAAGAGACTTCTCCCCACTTGCTCTGCATCAAGCAAGAGGCAAAGATGCCAGATCTGCCTTTCTCTGTATTTTTACTGATTTTTTCCTAGGGTTGTAAGGGCTGGAGAGCTTTTATGCATTTGGTGTTCATTGCTTTTGGACTAGAGAGAAGGACTCTCAGCTTTTGCCACTGCTGTAATTTCAGGGGTGTTGGTGGCTGTGGCAGCCTGCAGTGGCCTGTGTCTGGCTGAGCCACTCCAGCTATGCCAAACCAGCTTCAGGACTCCTGCTGGGTCCTGCCTTCTCCCAGCTCTCCGGAAGCTGTGGGACTGGGAGACGTCACCTGTCATTTTAGCCTCTTGCCACTCCAAGGCAGAGATTGCCTTACACTTGTAGTTTATACAGCCCCAAGCACAATGTCAGCATTACACATTAATTAATAATAGTGGCTTATATTGCTAATCACTTAATTATAAATTATGTCTGCTGGTTATGCCTGCCATCACATATTACTTTGTAGTTACATAGATATACACATAGTGTATCTGGGCTTTTGTAAATCAGCTTGTAGTTGTTCAATGATACAAAGGCTATGCCAGCACATAAATCCGATGTAAACTGCTAATCATTTTTAAATGAAGACAAAGCAATCTGAGTTTTAAATCCATAATGCAACAGAATTACAGTGCATGTGCCTGAAATTTAGGAAAAGAACTTGCTTTGCAGACGTTTCAATTGTAACTAAAATTCTGACGTTATGCACATTACATGGTATTTTACTGAAATCACACTCAGTGGCAGATTTGCATAAATGAATGTATTGTATTTTTTATAACTGTGAAAGCTTTAATTACCTAAACTCTAATTAGGCTTGCATTTTTTAGAAAACACAAGATATTAGCTTATTTTGTAGTTGGCTCAACTTTAATGTTTTCTCACATTTGTAACTCATACGTAATAAAATTCTATAAAAGCACAGGGAAAACAGAGAGATGAAGGCATCCCTGGAATTTCTGGAGCTGATTGGTTTTTTCTCCTCTTGGTGCATTTAAGCCTCAATGCACTGAAATTTTCTTGAATGCTGCCCTAGGGCCAAAACCACACCTGATATAATTTTGTTGCAGACAGATCTGGTAGTGTTGCATCAAGGATGAATCTAAACAAATATATTTTGATAATGTCTAGATATAAAGGTGTTGTGTGAAAGGGAGTTATTGAGAGTTATTGATGATATTATTTTATAGTGGAATTTATTTGGTGTTCTTGGAACTCTTGCAGAGTTCTACAATGGTTTTTTGTAGAGCAAGATGACAATACTGTCTGGGTACTTGGCCTGCTGGGATTGGGATTGCAACAAAGATTTAGGCACACAACACAGATCAGAAAATGTTTATCCCAATAGGACTCACATGGCGCCCATGGCACCGTGGTGCCTTTCATAAAGTGGGAAAAATTACCCAGATAAACTACCATTTATTGTTATTGCCCCTTTTGCCTAACCTATGAAAGAAGTGCTAATTCATCTTGTGTTAATTCTGCTGAATTTTCTCCTTTGCTTCCATATGAACACACCTCTTGTCTCTCTGTTGAGTTATCCAGATTTTGCCCTTTCCTGTGTCACGAAGTTGTGGCAGTTTCCTGTGTGTTTGTCACCATGTAGGTAGGCTGCTGTAATGTGCTCAAACAAAGCTACTTTTGCAGGAATTGAGAGGCCTGTGCTGGATCAGAGCATCCAGGCCAGCATTCACTGAGGATGTGCTGCTGGGAGCATGCAGCACCTCTGTTCTCTCCTGCTGCTAAGGCAGGTCTACATGCTGTTGACATGCTTGTTGCGGTGTGTAGCCTTCCAGATGCTCAGGAGTGCTGATTTTCTAAGTCAGAGGTGAAGATAACTCACTTCTTGAAGGACTGCTTTGAGAGAAATTGTATAAATCCTCCAGTTTTATTCTATGTGCTTCTTGCAGTGTTTCTGTAAGGTAGAACCAGAGAGCACTGCGGCCCTACTATCGCCAGAACAGAAAAAAAACCTAATAATATGTCACTCATTATTACTATTGAGGGTTTCAGCTGTATTTTGTCAGGAGGAATGAAAAAGAGGAAAGGAGCATCATATTTATTTCTGTAGTTTCTCCTCTCTTACTCTTTTTGGTCCTTTAACATCTTGCAGCAGAAAGATCTGAGGAGATGTGGATCTAAACAAATGAACTGTTTTGATGAAAAGTAGGAGATGTAAACATTTTGCATCTACAGGTTACATTTCTTGTTCTCTTCTCAAGCGTCCCTTTTTAGATTGCTGACAGTGCCTTTCACTTAAGTAATCATAGTGCTCTGGGAGACATTCTTCTCTGCAGCACTGGTAGGAATATATCAGTTTGGGGTATGTTACTGCATTTGTGCTAACTGACATCAACTGGAGTGATGGAGGACACATTATTAAAAATGCCTTTCTTCTTTCCTTACACACCATAATATTGTCCTAAATATTTTATTTTGAAGGCATGCAGATACCTGTGATTGCAAGGTATCATTCAAGCTTCTGTGCCAGGGCAGACCTGGCACAGGGCAGGACTCAGTGATATCAGCCCTGCTTAGAGCCTTCAGAAGCACTCTAAATCCAGAAACTTCTGTGGCCCATTCCCAGCCACCTGCATCATATCTCTGGATATTCTGCAGGCTGTGTGTGTTTGTGTGTGCAGATACCAGCTGGCTGAGACTCCTGATGTGCTCCCATGTAGAACCACATGTGTCCCTGCTTGAGCTCTGATAATTCTGGCTTTCAGATGGTGCAGATAAAGCTATTGGGAAGGATGATCTGGGGAGAATGTAGTGCACAACTGTATCCATATCCTGTTATTTCATGTGGGCTGTGGTCTTCTAAACTCATCCTATAGGTAAAGCCTACTGTGAATGGAATCTCAGACCCACAATAGGAATTGTATCTGATTGTTATGAATCTGGACAGAATTAGTTATTCTCTTCTACAAGAGGTAAAGCATCAGCAAACTCAAATAAAGGGTGATATGTACCTGTCCACCTTTTAGGTTCTTAGTCCTTCTCAGCAAATGAGTTTTTCTGTGTTATATCCTCCTGGATTAAGGTACTAAACAACATAGATAAAGGTGGGGAAAGAAAGTCAGGCCTTGTGGTATGTTATTTGGCATAGATACTGCTTTTGTTACTGTTTCCAGACATTTTCAGACAGACAGAAGGAAAGGGATAGACCTTTTACCTCAGAATGCATGAAACATGTATGTTTTGAAGAAGAAGAAGAAGAAGTAATATTGACATTTTTTGTTGAAGTGGAATCATTTTCTTAAAGCCAGAAATGAAATGGCACAGTCAACCTGAAATCTGTATAAACAAGTGAATTACAACAGGTTTAGTTCCTCGACCTGCTTCTTAGGCCTCCTGGTAACTTTTGGGTGTTATGGTTTCCAACTCTTCTTGTCCTTAAGTAGTTTTATTTTCTTTTTTGTGTGAAAAGCACCAAGGAAAACTTAGTTATATAATGAGAAAGCACTGAGTGGACCAGGAGCTAGTCCATCAAAAAGCGGACATGTTCAAGAAGATTTTATTAGAGAGGATTGTCCCACTCTTATTAGCAGAATTTTGTTTGCAACTGTGTGTACAAGAAAAATGAATAAGCTCCAAGAAGAAAAACTTGATCCAGTATTTATGTCTCAACTATGGCACTGGACATTTGGATTCATATATTTTATCCATCCAGAATATTTTCATTTTCTGTACTAGTTCTGGCAAGCCTTCTGGCCCCGCGGCACAGATACAACACTGAGTGCCACTGTAGCAGGTGTCACAGCACCTTTCTTCGGCGGTGCAGTGCCCACAGAGAGATTGGCAGCCTGAAGGTAGGTGTGCAGGTTTGTTGTAAAATCTAGATGGAGTTCTGGAGCTGGCCAGGGAGAGACCATTGCAAGGTGCTGCCCTCCAAGCACAGACTCTTTAACTGGCACTGTCACCCTGTACCTGGGCTTAGCTCAATGTCTGACCTTTCTCCAAAACCAACAAGGCGACAGCAGTAATTTTTCTGATACTTTACTGGTTTGTAAATTCATCCAAAACATCGGAGTTCACTTTCCTTTTCTCCTGCCTTAAATCCTTCATCTCTTTTCTGGTAGGATTAGATCCTACACATCAAGCTAGTCTTAGGCAGGATGAGAAGAGAAGGCACTCTACATGCCTCTTCTTAAAACAATTCCTGTAAAATTCATGATTAATGGGAATAGAAAAAGGATGTAAGGATAGCCTAACTTGGTAGCACATTAGTTAGCACACCTACATAGGAAAGGAAGGTTGTGTGTCAAAGACGGTGAAACATGTAATAGAAATCCAATTACTGCTAGGTGTGCCTTCCTCCTGTAGCCCTGGTGTATAGGAAATGGAGAGTTCTATGGAGATGGTTTTGCATGGAAGACCCTTCCAACACATGTTCCAAAGGTACCTATAAGACCAGGCTGATCTTCTGACGTAGATGGAAGTGTGTGCTGGGGCAAAAATACTTGATCTCCATTGAGTCACTGGGCCTTTTCAAGACAGCATTTTCTAGCCATGCATAGAAACAAAATTGTGGAAACTGGGCAAAATGTAATGCAATTGACTGATGTGCCAAAAGACTTCTGGGTTTTGTGAGACTTATATCTTTGCCATGCAGGCGGGTTATTGCGTTCCAAGCACTGTTGTGAGTCTGGTCCAGAAGCATTGACTTTTCTACCAGTAAACTGCAGAAAGTGTCCTTATCTCCCAAGGAGTTCAGTTATTGTGCCCCATTATCAGATAAATAGTTAATATGAAAAGGACAAAAAAAGTTTAACAGTACCCCTTTCAGACTGCAAGCTGCTAGGAAAATATAATTCCAACTTGGTGTGGGATGTTTTGACAGTCAGAGAGGAAAAAGGCAACATTTTAAAATTGTAGGTAATTTGTGAGGACATGAATTTGTGATTATTCCAAACTTGGTTCTGAATGGCCTTGAGAAGCCAATAGGAACTACTGGTTCCCAAGCTTTCTGAGACCAGACCCTAGGAGCTGCACCTGAGTCCCCTAAAAATGGAAGATTCTGAGATCAGTGTGAGAAAAAATTTTGGCGGAGTACCCTATGTCACACAGCGGGCTTGTGCCGAAGCCAGGGCCCAGCATCCTTTCTCCAAGTTCTCCTAACAATAAGAACAACCTCCTCAGCAATTGCCTTACAAAAGGTTTGAACATCAGGTTACCCAGAGACATGAGCAGATAGTAGAGCAGTGATGTACAAATGAAAGTCCTACACTTTGACCTCCAACCACATGAAGCCCCATTACAATAAATATCCAACAACACATCCCTTTCCACACCACATGGATGCTGCCTTAGGTACAAAGGTACTAAAATGACTGTTCCATGTAATAAAACATGGTGGGAGAAATTATGAAGTATAAAGTGAGGTTATTGCTTTCACTGCTAATTAAAGTTTACTGTATCTTCTTGCAGCTTTGTTTAATGGGCTCCTACATATCATGGGGTGTTTCTTTAAAGAAATAAAAGAAAGCTCTTTTTAAGGTCACTCACTTGACCTCAATTCATTGTGTTGTGAATGCGGTATTGTAGTAGCACATATTGTGTGGGGTACAACACCATGTGCTGCTCCAAGACTCCTGTGGTAGCTAAGCACAAAGGGCTGCGTTAACGATGATGTGTCAGCCTTAGCTTTGAATTTCCTTGCTTGAGTGCTAGTTTTCATTACTGACACATAATACATGGTGTTAACCATTTCAGCACTGAACTGTGCACAGGGACACACCACCATTTGTGCTTGGAAATGGCCATTTCTGAAGTGCCAATGATCTGAAGGTACAATTATTATTTTATTACTTAATGGCCCCAATTAGGGCAAGCATTGTCAACTAGCATACAATGATCTCAGCACCACAGTGTGATATAACTATTACAATGAGTATCATAGCCTGATACTTATGTCATATAGGGAATAAAAAGCTTCAGGCTTTTTTTTTTCCTCTGATTTGGCAAAAAAAAATCTGTATTCTGAGGTTTTCACTTTGTTTCTTTGTGCCTTCATTTCCTCGTCAGATAAATTCTGTAAAGCTCTTTAAATATTGCTCGTACTTTATGTAACATTTCCTACCACAAAAAAATTCTTAGTAGTAACTCATACAGCTCTGTTCTTTGATGGCTAAATCCTTGCTTATTTTCTGTTTTCTCTTCAGTCCTTTTCCCAGCCTGCTAGCTGAGTCTAGATCCGTGTTTACATCATGCATCTCAAGCTGCAGCTGCTGTGGACTCTCTTGTTTGGTGGAACTCTGTTACTTTGGTATCTTGGCTCTTTATCTGGCTCGGGTTGCTTCCTCCTCAATACATGTTCCACTCATGAGGCGGGTGATCCAAAGCCCATTGAAGTAAATGGAAAAATTGCTGTTGATTAAATTATTTCACATCTGCACTCCCTGGCTCTACCAGCTTCTGCTATTGTCCACACATCCTGATTCACAAATGTTTTAAATGACAGCTTTAGGAACATGAAAGCCTTTGGGGCAATGGCCTAACGAGACAGCAGAGGGTAAAATTTGTGAGCATTATAATGCTAGAGCTGTAGTGCTTCCATTAGTCAGTGCTGAGCACCAACTGAAAAGCCTGCTTCAGTCAGGCAAGGAAGGCTTGCATTTCGCACACACAGGCACACAGTCAGCCCCTATCTCAGAGTGTATTTCATCAGGAGGATTATTTCTTTCCAAGTGCAAACTGAGCATCAACTATGCTTGTCCTCCAACCCTGCAAAATCACTGGGGGAAAAGCTGGGAACATGTGGAGGGAGGAAAACAGTACCTGTATACCTGACCTCCTGTCAGGATCACAGATTCATAACAACAGGGTGCCCACACTCTTCATTTAGGTGTTGCCCCCAGTTACTTCTTTAAAGTGAGTCCTTGTGGGGACCCTTTATAGGACAGGTGTAACTCATACTTGAATTTCAATGGACTTCTCAAAATGGTTAAAATGGCAGCAAGAGGTACCAGTAGACCTCATTTTCAGATGACAGTAGTGAAAATTCAAGTACTTTTTCAAAATAAAGGGGCTGTTTACCAACATAATATTTGGAACCAGTCAGGAATGCCATGTATAATTATGGCAATATTTGGTAAAGGTCACATGCACTTAACTGCTTGACAACTCAAATATCATTCCCAAGGTTTTCTCATTTGTTTTTTCCCCTCTTTATCTCCTGTGCCCCTGTGCCTGCTGTCTCTTGAATTGGAGTGTTATTCCAGGCACAAAGATCATGAGGTAATTACATACAGCCAGGTCCAGATGTGGAGATAGAAATTCAGCACTATGAGCTCACCTGTCTTGAGGAGAAAGTTTATAAACATTTGGAAGCTGTTTAAAAGCATTAACAAATCTTTTGATGTGCCTTGTCTTATGTTAAGGCATGGATTCAGCTTTACCAATGGAACAGATGCTGGTTTGTATGCCTGAATTATATAACTTTGTACCAAACCTTTCTGTTCATTGCTAAAAGAATAGCAACATCATTAGAGTTATAAATATAGTTACCAAGGAAACCAGTTTATCATAATTGGTTATCCTTCATTCTTTATCCCAGTCTCTTTCTGTTCTCTATCCCATGGCACCTGACTGTGTTTTTCCCCGCAGTTAAAAGATATGATTACCTATCAGACTGGCTAACTTGTTGATCTGCATCTTAATAGAGATGGGTAAACCTTGCCTGCAAAATTTAAATCAGGTTTTTTTTCTGTTTCCACTTCAGTTTTTGGGGTTCTCAGGGGCATCTGTCAGTTTATTGTGCCCAAGCTATTGAGAAGTGACTTGAATTTCTAGTATTTCCAAATTCATGTGCTGCCACTAAAAACACAATCAAGGAAAAGAGGAAGCAATTAATGGCTAACAGTTGGAATTATCTCCCCTGAAATGTTTAAAATAATCAAGGAAAAGAAGATGCAATATCCTGTGGCAGAGGAAGGAAAGGACTTGACTTTCTTTGCCAGGACCTTGAGGCATTTATTTTCTATAGCAATTGTCTGGGATTTTGTTGGGTGTCTTTGGTCCTCATTTCCTATCCATGTAGCAGGTGTAAGCCACGCCATTGATGAGATCAATGACATTATTTGCACAAACAGAGTGAAACACTTTGTTCTGTGAGGGCTGATGGGAAGGCTTCTTTTCCTTGAATTCCCCTGCATTGTCATTTTATTAAGATAGGTGAAAGCTTAAGCTTTAAGTGAATGTCACATCAATTTTATTATGTCTGTAGGCGTCTTTGTTTTTAAAATTCATGACAAGTTCCTTGCAATACATTTTTACTACATTTCAGCCACCTGTTCTACCTTGGTGGGTGGCTGTAAATCTGGGACTGTCCTTTCGTGTGTGTGCACATGAATGATTGTTTCTTTACGCAGCGTATTAGGAGCTTCCAAAATATATTCATAGCTTGGACCATTCTGGGGGGACATGTGCATGTTTATGGATTGGCTTTCCTTTTCTGCTACCGCAAAAGGATCACCTGGGGTCCCAAAGAAAAGCTTCTTGTCCTTCCCATGGGCCACCACATGTATTTTATCCATTCCTAGCCACAGTCAGTTCACTTGTCCTGTATGTTGCCATTAAAACACTTTGCTCCTAGATCAGCTTCAAATAATTCAGATTGGTGTGATTCTTGACATGCCTTTTCATTTTATTGTCAATATCTGGCTTACCCAAGGAATGTCCAGTATAGATAATATGCATTAGGAAAACATGCAAACACTTCCTTAGTGTCCCTTTGGTGTTTCTGGGGCTGGATTCAGCTAAAGTCCTCAGCTTCCATGGAGCTGCAGACAGACTGGGGCAGGACTCCATTTCTTCCTGAAGGGAAGCCCTCTTCACTCTGTTGTTCAGGGTGCAACTGGCTTGTGGGGGTGAGGTGTTGAATGTGAACTCAGGATGACCAACCTTCTGCCCCTCTTGTCTGGGTCAGGCTTGGACCAATCTCACATCCATGTGCCGTAGTTTCCTAATTTTCAAATGGAGATTTTGATATTTGCTCTCTGCATTTTTTCCTCCTGTCAGCTTAATTGCTACTCTTTGTTGGTGTGTTACACCTGAAAATTCTTGTAAAGCTGCTCATTTCAATACTGTAGCTTTTTGACGCTGTTCAAGTGCCAGAGGCCTAAAAGATAAGTGCATTTATTTAAGGGGATAAATTACAAATAAACTAACTCAATACAATATTAGAACCCTGGGCTGATTTCAGGTAGAGCCTTATGGGCTTGTTTTGTTCGTGGCCAATGGAAGCTCCTGGGGGCAGAATCTTCTGCCTCTGTATATTTGTTTTTAAGAGCTGCAAAATAATATCATTATGCAGAGGCTGTCCAGTCCCTTGTACAATATTGTAACCCAAATTCGTGGGCCACATAGAAGGCTCGTGATGATAGAAAGCAGTCTCAAGAGTCAATGCTGCAGGCTAGTCTTTTATTAATCTCCTGCAAAATGAGGTCCCACAGCAGCAAATCAGCCAGTGCTGACACATTTAGTGCTTGTCTTCCCTAGTTCACATAAGGGGAAGAGCTCTGCATCCCCATTTCTGAGAGAGCGAGGTGCAGCATGCACTGTGTCTAAGGAAGAGGTTGGGTTTGCCAAGAGCACCAGATGAGACATTGATGAAATCCTGGGAGCGCCTGTGTACTTCTGGTGGTGTGGGTTGTAAATCACAGTAAGGGATGTCGATGCTTTAATTATGTGTATGTGATGGTCTATGTGTTTGTGCTTGTGGGTTTTTTATAAGTACGGTAAATGGAGAAGAGAATCTGGCCTGGCTCTGAGGCTGCTGCTGCTACTGGCGAGGCAGGAGAACATTTTGGCAAAGCAGTATATTTATTTTTTTTAAACCTCCCTTCACAGCCCCTCCTGCTGTACTATATTTTTCTTTTTTTTTTCAGGGTTTTTTGTGTTCCTTATCTGAGGTGCTGCTGGGACTGGCCGTGTGCTGCAGCTTAGTGTGCTCTTTCCCATTTATCTGGTGTGGTTCCCAACCTATGATTTAACCGTGGTGTGTGCAACAGAAAGAGAAAAACAATGTTTGATCTGCTAAAACGTACCTTAAGAGCAAACACACACACATTGATGAAGGTATCAGCTGGGTTCTGCCCACAGTTATGTCAAACAAAGTATGCTAGGAAGTGCCAACTTTCCTTTTGTGCTGTGACGCCAAGCGCTGCCAAAAGATATTAAAAAGCTTGCGTGAACTAGGTGATGGCAGCTGTAACTATCTAAGTTATTGCCTGGCAGCTGTAATGCTTCTTCAGTGCTGCTGGCTGCTTTTTATATTTGGTTCCCCATTTGTTTGCCCTTATTCTAGCAACCGATACCACCAAAGCAGGCAATCAGTGTGTTACAGCACATGGCCACTTGCTACTGCAAAATAGGCAGCTTAGTAGTGGCAATTGAGAGACTCTCATGCAGCAGCTGATATAAGTCATATTTCTTTTGGAAGAGAACCAACCTAGCTTTTTTTTTTTGTTTGCTATGTGTCAGTGTGAATCCAAGAAACCTTAGATGAGCTGATGGCAAAAGGCAAACACACACACATGCACGTACACACAGACATTCACATGCATACACACAAAAAAATGCAGCTTTCCGTGTTCTTTCCGTGCTGGCTCTAAATGTGCTAGAACAATATAGCCAGCTCCCAGCCCCTGCCAATCCTACATCTGCTCTCTAAAACCTCCAGCAAATAAGAATTACTGTGGGGTTGTTTAACCAACGCTTACAATATACACACTTTTCATTTTTCCGTCACTTCTATCTGTACACTGGTGGCAAAGGTTTGAGAGATAATGGAGAATGATACCCACTGGGCACTTGCTTTTTCAGTGCTGTGAGGTGGGCAGTAGCCACCTAGATCTCTCTGCTGGCATGATTTGGGACAATATAAAATGTTTTTCATTGCTGTGAGCTTTTGGGAAATTGTCTGTACAGTGGGGAGTGGGTTTCTGCTGCTTTTAGGTTTGTTTTTTTTTCCTGAGGGGAGGGCTTTATATCTTTATATTATGTGTTCTTCTTTTGAGTTTCCTCTTTTCAGTCATCTCTTAAATAATCCTCACCATCCATGGATGCAATATTTCTGGGAGACGTTATTTTTTTATCCTTTCTCAGACTAGTTTTGAAAGTCTTGCAACATGATAATATTTTCACAGCGTGATCAACCTCAGAGCAATTTCTTCAGCATGGAAAATGGACTGAAGTAGTAGTTGCATCTTGCAGAGGATAGGGCAGAAGATCTCAGTGGAGCTTTTAGATTTTTCTTCCTTTTCTGTTTAGGCTCAGCTGTTACAGAGACCTGAGACAATTGCATGTTGTCTCACAGTAATAAGACACCATAATAATTCTTTCCACCAAAGAGTCCCAAAGCATTCATGAGTGTTTAATTACCTATTCCATTTCACAGATGAGGATGCTGAAATGCAGAGCAGTTAAGTGATGTGACAAAAGACACCTAGGTATTTGATAATGTAACTTGAAAAAGAAACATCATGTTATTAATCCATTTTGAATCACAGAAACTGGACTGTGCCTACCATGATTGTGACTAAAGAAATCTGCTTTGCTTCAGAGCCTTGCCTCCAAATTAATTGCTTAACTTTTTTTTACCCTCCTGGTATGCTGTGAGTTTGAAAATCCCCAGTTAACTCTAAATCTCTTTAGTCTCTGTATTTTGCAAGACAAATCATCACTATTACTTCAAAATGCTGGAGAGATTTGCAGAAAGTGCTGTAAATGGTAGGATGTTGGTATGACTAGGGGGAGACTCACATCTGGTGTTACAGATTATACCAATCCTATAGTGAGTACTCTGGTGCTAGGAAAGACCTGTGTTGACCCTCTAAATTTTCTGTTAATTTCTCTCTGTAAGTAGAGATCTCTGGAAAAACATAATTCCTACCTTCTGTTGCGGGAGTCATACCTGCCTGCAGTAGTGAAGCATGCCAAAGAAGAGGGCGTTGATTTTGAGAGTTCAGATGAGTTCTGCTAGTTCAAAGTTCTCCTGGACTAGGTGGAAACCTGCACATGCAAAATCATCTCACATGGAAAGTCTGGCATAGCTTGAGGAGAGAAATCACCTGTGAAGCAGCCCTAAGTGGCTTAACCTCAAGCCTATCATCTCCCAGAGGGTTTCTTTGCTACAATAAGTTGACCTTTTCTCTAATTGCCCCAGCACTTGCTTTTTTTCAGTTCCTTTTGTGGATAGAAAGCCTTGCTCATGAGTCAGATGTGTGTGTGGGCAACAGCTCCCACAAAGCACCAGTGGGATGAGCCTGTGTCTTGCAGACTGCAGGAAGCATTACCCTTTATATCCCACACTTATCAGAGGGGCTGGGAACAGCCACCTATGGGTTCTCAAACCACTCCTGGGAGATTTCTTTTCCTCTTGGTGTTCTTGACTGCCTGCAGAAAACATGTTCTTCTCATTCTGTCCCCTTACTCCACTCTGGTGAGACCCCACCTGGAGTACTGAGTCCAGCCCTGGGGTTCTCAGCTCAAGAAAGACATGGATCTATTGGAGCAAGTCCAGAGGAGGCCACCAAACTGATTAGAGCTATGGAGCACCTCTCCTATGAGCAAAGGCTGAGAGAATTTGGTTTGTTCAGCCTGGAGAAGAGAAGGCTTTGGGGTGACCTAATTGTGGCCTTTCAGTACCTGGACAGAGCCAACATGAAAGATGGAGAAGGATCTTTACAAGAGCCTGTAGTGACAGGATAAGGGGGAATGGCTTCAAACTGAAAGGCGGTAGGTTCAGATTGGATAGTAGAGGAAGTTTTTTGCTGTGAAGGTGGTGAAGAACTGGAACAGGTTGCCCAGAGCAGTGGTGGATGCCCCATCCCTGGAAGTGTTCAAGGCCAGACTGGACAGAGCTCTTGGTCTAGTGGAAGGTGTCCCTGCCCAAGGCAGGAGGGTTGGAAGGTGGCTTCCAACCCAAACTATTCTATGACTCTGTGATTACCATTCTCAATGGCTCTGATATGTATTTATCTGAGGCTCCTGATATGTATTTAGAGTTGGTCACCCACAATTGCTGATCTGTTAATCAAATCTTGTCTGAAATGCTTTTAAAGTAGTATCCTGTCATCTAAATTAATTACCTAAAAGAAGGTGCTTGGTAGGGAACAATTACCTTATTTAGATTTTGTTCCTTGTCTTTTTTTTGGCATTGTTGCTTTCTCTGCGATTATAGAGCAATCCAAATCAACTTTCACTATTATTTGCCATTGCTAAATGCAAAACAGGTTACTTGGAGCCTCTTGTATCTCCATTTCTTTTTCTCAAATAATACCACAAAATCAGACATACAAATGCTTCTTTTCTGACACACTCATACCATTGTCAGCCCCAATGCATTCAGTATTTTTTTTTCCTGGAGGCTGATTTGAGCCATTCCTTTCCTCAAGAAGTGTGTGTGTGTGTGTGTGTGTGTGTGTCTGTGTGTGTGTGTGTGTGTAATGGAAATGCTGACAGACCCTTAACTATAACAGCACGAAAGGCGCCACTAAAATAACAGTGGAACAGATGCTGTCACCACTGCCCCTGGTGGGGAAAGAAGATGAAACAGAAGGGCATTAGAGTTGGTGGATGGCAAATTAATCCTATTGTACTAGCAGCTGCAGCCACCAAGATGCTCGCATTCATGCTTAGACACTTCCAGTACACCAAGCTCTAGTAGGGGTGGTTGGAAAGGATGAGGCAATGAAAGGTCACTGGAACTGTTTATATCTGAACAAGAACAACAATAATAATCATAAAAAATGTTGGTGTATGTTCTCTACTGTGACTAGGCTCTTTTTACTGTGGCAACCCAATCTATCAATCTGGTATTTTGAGACTCTCAGTATTTCTCGAATGCTGAAGTATAATGCCAATGTAATTTTTGTTTTCTTTTTACCCCTGCACCCAAGCTTCCATATGCTCAAAATCTGATTTTAGATCTTTTTTTTATGCTTATATTAGCAGGAAAAAAAAATCACTGTTATTTTTAAACAGTGAGTAAGAAAGTTATAATTTTAATTCCTAAGACAATCTGGTTGATTTTGTGGGGATGTTGTGGAAACTGAAACTCTGACAGACCTGTGACCTTAAAGCGTTGGATTAAAAAAAGGAATCTTGTTTCCTATGAAGTAGATAATGTAAATCAGAATTTTAGGGGCTCAAATTATCTCTACAGGATTTTTTTTTTGGTGAAAACTTGTTGAAGGGAGCTGTGCAAACAATAGCTTGTGTAAGCCAAAGCTGGCATCTAGCAATTCTTAATGTCTGAATGAAAGTGCTTTCCCCCCCCCCTCCTTCACAGTACGTGTTGCCAAGAAAACAAGGAGTAGTTGCTTTAAGCATTTACAAATGGTAATGCACCAACAGCTGGTCTCAATCCAACTGAGCTATTGTAGGGGTATTAAAAAGACAGGCCAGAGTTTGAGATCTACTGCCAACCTCCCTTGTGGAGTTAGGGAACGTTTTACTTGGGAAAAAAAGGTCTTCTCTTCCTGCAGAGATCCACGGCTGTATTCTCCTGCAGAGCCTGAGCCCTGCCTGGCAGAGTAGGCAAAAATACATCAGTAGGCCAAATGCTTCATTGACATGAAAGTGTAGAATCTAATAGGTCTCCAGCTAGATTATTTATCTCAGTTTAGTATTATAGTCTTCATCTGTGTTTTACACATTTTGTTTGTTAGATGAATAATTCTTTCCTGTGGCTATATTTTTATAAATTTTCTTGCTGTCTAGAAAAATCTTTGAACTTAGTGAATATAATACCAGTATTAAGGAAATAAAGTTAATTCTTCTGAACTGAAGAATTGTTCTATAGGGGATTTAATCTAAAAGACTCTTCTGCTTTCTGCAAAAAGCACTTACAATCTTTTCTCCATTCAGCAGGAATTTTAAAATATTATTTGACTTCTAAGTTTGTAGTAACTATAATACTTTTTTTTGGGAATATAATTACAGATTAAATATTTTTACAGCAAATGTCTGAGAGAGAGCAATAAAAATTATTATTTTTCATGCTAAAGGCTTCTGCTATTAGCAGTACATTTTATATGTGCTACCTTTTCTGAACAGAAATGCAATGTTTGGCTTTCCCCTGAAAGATAAATGAACCCGTTTGTTGATGTGGCACACTTGAGATGGACATTTATGTGAAATAAAAGGGGTCAAATTAATTGTAAAACAAAACACCCCCCTCCAATGAAAACAAACCATCACATGAGCAAATGTGAAAAATATACCTTTTTCTTTCTTTCTAGAGATATTTGCATTTCAAGGGTGTTCGCAGAGAGTGGCACAATGCCCACTTGTTTAGGTTTGTGTGTGTGTGTGTGTATTTATTTATTTTTTTACAATCATATGGCTTGGTTCTGTTTTCCAGATCTTGTCCGAGAGCTGCTATTCGAAATAAAAATGTTTGTATCCATTTCCTCATTAATCATTGTAATACAACCTGCTGCAGCTAAATGACAAAACAGATGCAACGATGAAAATTAAAAGTGATGGATACTTATCTTTGGCTATAAAAGCTGCTAACAATTTAGAGAACTAGAGTGCCTTTTGGAGCTAGAATGTGGCAAATGAGAGAACAATAATAGGGCTAAAGAGTTTACTGTTTGTAAACCAGATAACTGTGGGGAGGCTGCATTGCTCTCTAGCACCTGTTTTATGTGGTTTGTCTTTTCTACTGAGTAAGATCAAGTGAGGTATTATTTTAAAGTCTGATATGTATAGCATCGTTGGAACTGGACGTAACCTAACCCCACCAAAACTGCTGGAAACATGACCTTGCTTTTGTGTGGTGTTTTGAACTTGAAAATAGGCCTCTTTCTTTTTCTCTACCACATACACCAGCTTGGCTTGTCAGCTTTTCCCTGCAAAATGGGGTCCTTTTCCCTAATGAAAAGGGAGTCCTAAAGCAGACTTATCATGATATGAAATATGCTTTTGAAATGTCACACTGTAAATCTGAATTCCTTATGGGTTTTTTGCAGAAATGCTGTTTTTTTCAGTGCACTTTGAGGGGATACTTTGTGGGGTGTAAAAATACAAGGATGAGAGTCTTAAAGTGAAAATATTTATGACAGCTCCCTTGGGAACTCCATTCTTGTATGCAGTAAGAAGTATTCTCTCATCCATCTCTATCTGCTCTCCTGCTGCACTTGGGACTCTTAGAGGTTGCTCTATGCTGTGCTGTGCCTGTGATTTGGCCATATGCTTCAAAAATGCTTATATACAACTCTGAAACTGCAATCAAAACTTTCAGTGGCATGCAGTGATTGTCCTGCACGAATATTTTTAAATGCACAAGGGTGCGCGTTCATGTGCAAGGAAGACGTACAAATACTTCGTATTCACCTATATTTGAGAGAGTTGGAAAGAGGGTCTCTGGCATCACAGAGTCACAGAATATTTTGGGTTGGAAGAGATCCACTTGGATCATCAAATTCCAACTCCTGAACCTGTTCAGGGCATGCCAAAGAGTCACACCAAATGCCTGAGAGTGTTGTCCAAACACCTCTTGAGTTCTGCCAGGCTTGGTGCTGTGACCATTGCCCTGGGGAGCCTGTTCCAGTGCCCAAACACCCTCTGGGTGAAGAGCCTTGTCCTTACGTCCATCCTAAACCTCTCCTGACAGCTTCAGGCCATTCCCTTGGGTCCTGTCACTGGGCACCAACAGAGCAGAAATTGGTGCCCGTCCCTCTTCTTCCCCTCATGAGGAGTTGTTACTGCATTGAGGTCTCTCCTCAGTCTCCTCCAGGCTGAACAAGCTAAATGTGGCTTCCCTCTAGATCCTTCACCCTGTTCATTGCCCTTTGGACACTCTAATAGCTTTACATCCTTCTTACCTTGCGGCTCTCAAAACCACACACAGGACTTGGGGTGAGGCTGCACGTTTTTTCTCTTATGAGACACTCTGTGCTGACAGGCGATGAAAAGCAGAGTTACAATACGGGTTCTGTTCATTGCTCATGTCTGCTTCAGATGCAACTTCTCTCAAAATATTACTTCTATCCATGTGATCTCAAGTTTCTCTTGAAAATGTAAATGGAACAAAGATTGTGATTTCTCCATTTTCTACTATCATGATTTATTTGTTTACTGCCTTTAATGATTTCCTTCTTTGGAAATAAAAACGTTGCCTTGCAATGCAGACAAACGAAAGTGAGGAACGGCAAAGCCTCTTAGGACATTTTTAACAGGCATGGAAACCATTTTCTCCAGATAGTTAGTTGGAATCCACCCTAGGGTATCTAAGGTGGTGAGTATCTACTTGCCATAAGGAAGAAGTGATATCAGCTACTGAGCAGGAAAGAAGAGAATGATGTGCAAGGGAAATTATTAATAGGAAGTGGCGAAAGATAACAGAAGCAGAAATTTTCTTCTTTTACTTCCTCATCTGTCACTATGCATTTTACACTGTTTTGATTCCTTTCAGGTCAGTTCTGAAATTGCTTATTTCTCCATGCATCACCTGTTTGAAACATGCTGATGGTCTTACTCCTGGCTGCAAACCCAGAAAATCCTTCCTGGAAGCGGGGAAGAGAGCATCCCTCTGGATGTTCAGCAACTGTGCCTTTGAATGAAGAGTGAAACAGGCCCTCACGTTTGACTTTAACTCCAGTGGATATCCTACCTGCCATGGCAAGCTGCAGTGAGAGAGGTCACAATACCAGATTTCTTTCCCATTCCCATTGTGTCAGATCATGCCTGCAGCCCTGTGGTGCTATTGCCTGGTGTACACTTGGCTCCAAAATCTCTCTGGGAAAAGAGTGCCTGCTCTTATCCTTAGCAGCACAGCCTTCACTTGGTGTAGTCAGAGAGCAAATCCCAAAGCTCAGTGAAGCCTGTCCAGTGTTAGCTGATGGTGGGTAGAAGTGTCCCTGCTGGAAGCTGCTGCACTCAGCTCCATGAAATGAGAGCTAATGGCTTTGCGTGGTTTTCCCATGCATAACAGAAGGAGCATCTAAGTCACACATGGTGTCCTTAAATCTTGGTGTATTTATCACAGTTGAATCCATTTTGTGTACTAAGCCATGGCTCAC
This sequence comes from Camarhynchus parvulus, assembly GCF_901933205.1. NCBI lineage: Eukaryota > Metazoa > Chordata > Aves > Passeriformes > Thraupidae > Camarhynchus > Camarhynchus parvulus. Next base: position 21,342,425 of record NC_044573.1, on the reverse strand, counting down.
TTGCCATCAGCCAGTCCTGATCTGAGCTGGTTTCTTCATTCACACTGTTGAACTACAAATCTGCTAATTCAGGTATTATGGTGTGAAGTATTTCTATGGGTTGATTATTTATCTTGTTTCTTAAAGTAAGTCCAAACTAAATGCATCTTATTGGCACTCTTACTGGCACTCTCAGGAACCAACCTGTTTACAACATCTTGCTATTCTTTATCTCATCCCATAATTTCTGATTACCTAGTACAAGCAATGACACTTGCTTGAAAAAAAATCCAGAGTTTCTCAGATTCAGCAGCAAATTGAAGCTGAGTGTCCTGACTTTTAGAGCTTTTCTCCCCACATGGGATATATTTTTGAGGACAGAGAACATCTCTGTTATGTGACTACATGCTTTGCATAAGAGACACCCTAGATTTCCTGGTCAGCTTTGAAGGACAGCCATAACACAAAGCAATAACAGCATCACCGTCTGGAAATTTAGAGGCAACCTGAAGATTTACCCTCCAAGATATTGGCAATCAGGACTTTAGAAACTTTCTGAACTTCTGACTGCACTGTATTCAATAGTCCCTCACAAATTTATTTCTCCATTCATTTTTCTAGAACCCATTTATACTTCTGGCTTTCACAACACCATGTGACAACAAATATCAGAATTTGTGTTGCATGAAGAATAATTTTTTAAAAAAAGTTTTTCTGTCTGATAATTTCATTGAGTGCCCAACTTTTTGTATTAACATAATCATTCCCTGTTCACCTTCTTACTACCATTCATGCTTTTGTAAACTTTATCACATCCCTCTTTTGCTGTATTTTTTTTCCAGTCTGATGAGCTACAGTCTCATTTCTCACTGCAAAAAAAGCTCTCCTGTGCCTATGGTCAGATATTTCACCCCTCTTCATAACATTCCTATGCATCTTGTGCTCTGAGATAGAGAGTAGAAGTATTCAAGATGCAGGTGCACTGTAGAATTATGCAGCAAGATGGATTTTTTTTTCATTCTGTTTTTCTCTCATTTTCTTTCCTGGCAATTCCTAAAAGCCCCTCTGGGCATTTCTGACAGCAGTTGGCACTGAGGTGACCTTTTATAATTACTCAAAGTGACTCCCAGATCTCTCTCCTGGGCAGTGCTGATCACTGTGTACCTATAACTAGTGTTATATTTCCCCACATGTGTTAGTTGCCATTTCCCACCACTGAGTTTCATCTTGGTTCATGACATCCTTCAGCAGCTCTTCACAATTAGCTTCAGCTCTGGTTCTTCTGAACAATGCTGTATTGTCAGCAAACTCTGTCACCTCACTTGTATTACTTCCCCAGGTTGTTCATGAGTATAGTGGAGAACATGCTTGAAACCTTTTTCCATTGGGAAAACTAATTGTGCAGTTTGATTTCTGCTATTCATTTCTTATTCTGGGAATGCTTGGCTTCACTGCAAGTGGAGATGTTCACACTGTTTTGACCTGGTACTGTCTTAGTCCATATGCGCATTGAATACTTAAAAAAAATTGTGAGGGATGACTCCTTTTTGTAGAAACTGTTGGATCTTTCCCAGAATATCATATTTATATGTGTTTATTAATTTTTATCATTATATTGGTTTCTAGCAATTTATCTGCTGCAGACGTCAGGTTTCCTCTGCATTCCTCTCTCATTCTCTCAGTCTTCTATGGAGTCCTTAGGAAACATACCAATATTTTCACTTTTTTTGCTTATTCTTTCTTCAGATACTGAGGCAGAATTGAGGTCTTGGTTACAGGCCTCCATCAGTAACTTAGTAACATCTTTGTTTTGGAGCTCTTGAATATGTATTTTCTAATCCAAGTGACTGTTTAATATTCATTTATTCTAAGGACTCTTCAACTCACCTTTTATTTCCAGTTTAATCTTTTTTTTCACTGCTTTTAATAATTTTACATGAGTTTGGCTGAGGTAGCAGCTACTGGGAGCCCTCTGAAAGCCTGGAAAACAGGAGGTGTTGTCCCCAATAAACTGGGAATGTTTTGGACTCTTTCTGGACACCTGTGCTTTTAAGGGTAGTGATCACTGCAAATAATTCATTGCTCTCAGCAAGGTCTCCTGTCAGCCTTTCTGTATTTCTAGGGGGATTTTGTGACCTCACATTCTGCTTGTGCTTTTCAGGAGAAATTATGTGTATCACTAAGTTCTGTTTTGTCTTTTTTTATACACTTCAGCTGGGGCTAGAACATAATCTCTTACTTTTTGCTTATTTTTTCATTGTGGATATTGCTTTTAATTTTAATGCCTGTGTCTTTTTCCAACACTGCTGGAGAAACCAGTATATTTTTTCATCAAACACTTCTCCAATAAGTGATGAGTATGTCCTGTTTTGGGTTTAATTCTCTTCCTTCTCTAGGCTGTCTTTGCAGAATTATTAACTATCTCCTCTCTCTGGTTTGGAATAGAGCTCATTTAAATAAACAAGAGATCTGCTCTGTTATGTGTTTTATATTTGTTTACATTGCATTGGTGTGAGATGGATCTCTCTCCAAATGTGCAAGGGGATTTTTACACCCAGTGGTATTCCACTCTTGGACTGTATCTTTGCAATTGTAACATTACATGATGAAAAGTAAATTTTTGAAACAAACTCCCCATTAGTTTCAACTTAGCTTCTGCAGTTATTTTCACTCCTAAGCAAATGCTACTAGGATTCAAATCAGCTGTACACAATTTCCAGCATCATCATCCCAATCTTCCCGCTTCATTTAGGAGCCTTAATGAAAATGCAGTTGGCTGCTCCTCGTGCATATAGGCAGGACCTAATCATCCTGAAGACGCATCTTTTGGCAGAACAACTGATCTAAGTAAATCAGGATGTCTCTGATGTTGGTGGACTGATGATCCGTGTTTTTACATTGATGAAATATCTGCTTATAGCTGTACTTTACATCAAGTAAAGTCACATTGTAACATACCCTTAAAAAGCGATGAATCTTGCCAAATGACTTTATGTTATTAAGAATTTCTAAAAATTCCCCCTGCATTTGACTTACTTTGATTACCAGTTCAGACATTCTGTACTGAGTACATCAGGTACATTATCACATTTCTTGGGTCAGTCTCTCACTAGATAAAAATGGATGGTGAAAAGCTTGCATATTTTTTAAATTATTATTTAATTCTGCAAGTATTTTATCTTAAATTAAGCTTGCACAGCTTGTAATACCTTAGCCTATGCGTTGACTTCTTGTAATACCCCATGGGAGTTAAAGACTAAGAGAATATTGCCTGATATCAACTCCCATTTAGTTTTTCTGTTCTGCATTAATGCTGATGTAAATAAGTGAAACATTTCTGTTTCTTAGGATGTCTTTACTAAATGTTTCTTATGTTTCTCAGGGCTGAAAGGAATGTTTTGACCGTCAAATCAACAATTTACCATGCAACATTTTTGCACTCCCAAATGACAGAATGAAAATGCCTCCAACTGTGGTCCAGTGCTACATAAAGAACACAAATTTCAGGTCAGTAAGAAAATAACTTCTCTACCTACAAGATCAATCTTGAACATGTTTGGGCTTCCCCAAAGTTTCTTCAGAGCCTGTAAACAGGTGCCTTGAAATTGCTCTTTCTAATCTTGGTAATTTATATATTCAACTCCTGACAAGTGGTCAAGAATCAAATCTGACTTTGGTCTAAGGGATTCTCTGCCAGTAACTTTGAGACTTATTTAAAAGTAGGCAAGTCTGTCTGTCTTCAGTCAGACATAGGAATGAGGAGGCATTGAAGTTAAGTGATTTACAAGGGAAAATTCTGTGATAATATTGATATTCACAGTTTCCTGGCTTTCAGTCCTGTAATTGGATCCATAAGCAATTCTTCCTCTATCCTGTAGTTGCGCTTTCCTGGCTAAAAAAAGAGGCCAAACCATGAGCCTGCAGCTCAACATCCCCAGAAGTCAGGAAGTAGCCTGTAGATTCTCTCTTAAATACCTTCAGTGTGAAGTAAAATATGTACAGATCTCTGAAGAATAGTTTGAGTTTTTGTTTTCTCTACTAGTTTTTATTTATACTATTTTTTCTGATCTACATCTGAACTGTTTGATGTTTGGGAGTCTGGAAGAGAGGGGCTGGAAGAAGTGAATAGTAGGTTGGTCACCAACCAATGACTGACAGTTGTGATGAGAAAAATGCTGATGATAACTCTTCAGCTGGGCAGCCTTGGAGGAAAAACAGATGAAATCACTTTGGCTAAAATAGATGTCTGTAGCTTCATTAAATCTCTCACAAAGAAACAAACCCTTGCCTGATAGTTTTTACATAGGCAGGAACAGCCAGAATGCCAAGAGAAAGCCCAGTCCAGACCAACACTTCAATGGCATTTCAGTGCAAAATTGCTGATTTCCTCCATGTGCTGCAAGAATCAAGAGCAAGACAAAGTCTCAGGCTTAGAATATTTTTTAAAATATATTTTTCTCCTATAACAGTCAGCTTAAACTCAAACATGAGGCGAATGGTGGATTTGAAAGTGTAGTTTTCAGTGAGCAGTGAATCTGGCATCCACACAGGGCATTGTGCTGCCAGTCCTTTTTGATGTAGTAACTCGTGCGCTTTCTCCTGCCTTTCGAGCTGGGGCTCTCTGTGCCATGATGTTGTGACAATGGTGTCGCCAGTCGCCTGCACCATCACATCCTTTTTGATTTGGAGTTACAAGAAACAGCAGATTGGAAAAAACAAGTAAATGTCAACTCTCTGGACTTAAAACTAATCCTTTCTCCTGAGGATCTCGTTGCACTTTTTATACCTAGGCCAATATTCCTGGGAATTATAGAATTAGATAGTCTCATCTCACAGGAATAAGGAACCACAAGTTGAGCAGCTTGCCTGGGAGAATACCTAAAAATGTTTGACTCCAAGAACAGATTCACCCATACTGTATACTAGCCAAATAGCTGTTCTTGTCCAGAAGTTCTCTGAGCTGGGGCTTGATGAGTCCAAATTATGAATCTAGTAAAATAACTTTTACTGTTGCAGGATGGCTTTTTAGGACCTTTGAAAATGAGGACATCTGCTAGTATATAACATCCTGTGCTCAAATACAGATTACAGTGGCTTGGGATCTCCAACTCAGCTGTGGAACAATTCTCGTGTATTCTAACAGTGATAAATGCTCTAACAAGGAAATAGAAAAATACATCTACTGTATATCCTTTGCTGTTGTCTTTCTGAATCTGGACAGCACATTTGTCTCTCTGATTCCTCTGGTTCCTCATGGATTTAACCATTCCATCATGCTATTTCTTTGTCCTATTGTTTGCAGACTTTGTTCTTTCCTAAGCTGCTGGTTACCCACCATTACACATGATCTACCTGTTCGGCTTTGGGTTTCTGTTTTCCTTCTTTGATAATTCCTCTCCCTCCCTCTTTCTCCTGTGCAGTTTTCCTTGTCTGGTCCTTCCTTTGCTTTCGTATCTTTCCACCTCTTTTTTTCTGTGCTGTGCACCTCTTCAGTCCTCCCTGCCTTCATCCTGGATATATCCTGTGCCTTCAGCCTTTCTCCCGAGGAGAGTTGAGCTGTGGTGATGGCATATTCCTTACAGAACCTCACAGTTACTCAGATGTCTGTCAAAGTCTCCTCAAGTAAGCTGAGAAAGCTGAGGAAGTTACTGGAGTAGGAGGAGATCTCTTTGAGCAGAAAGTTGGAGGTAAACTAACTAATGTCTGTAGTCATGTGGTACCAGAGATCTGCAAGCTCTGTGTCTTGTGAGAGCACCCACTGAACTCCAGCTAAAGTGTTTTGGATTCTCACACTTCCAATGCGAAGCAGCCCAGCAAGTGGGTTAGGCAGAGTATTTTGCACAATGCTTTGAATAAATGAACTTGTACAACTAGCAAATAAACTTTTCCACCAACTTGCCAATAACCCACTTCATTTCCCTGCAGTGATTTCTGAGGTCAGCTGCAAAAGTAGTCATTTCACTTGAACCTGCTTCTGATAAGCTTTTTCCTCTGATTCATATTATGGTCTTTTCTCTGGTCCCTGGTCACTGTCCCTTCTCAGTACAGCCTCTTGGCTTGGATGGTATTTGCAGGGCTGCATGAAAACACCTGAGCTAACTTATCAGCTTAGGTAGTGAAAGCAGTTTTTACAGATCACTCTGTTACCTTTCCAGGGCTAATGGAACCTCTGTCTCCCTTTGTTCTTTTACAGGGATGTTAACCTAGGAAACTGTTTCTTGTACCTGTGCTTGATCACTGAGAGTTATCTTGAGTATTTCTCCTTACAGAACTACTGTGCCCCATCCTTGTCTCCATCTCTGAAGCTTCTTTCAGGCTATTCTAATGGCTGGCTTCATACTTGTCTTCCTTCAAAACTCTTCTGAGAATTCACTTCAAAGACTCTTATAAATGACAACTTCAATGACAGGTAAAGTAATTAACCTACTAATAAAAGTAATGAATAAAAAAACCTAAACTATATTTTATATTCTGAAAACTGGCATAATCAGAATAACCACTTACTGATTCTTCCTGTATTTCTATGTTGTCCTTTCTTGTCTCATCTAATCTACATCATGGCTGAATCCACGCTTACTTCTGTGTATTTTTGTGTATTATTAATGCACATGGGAGTCCTGATAATACAGCATGTACATGTGATTTGGAAAATATATGCATGTGAATATTGCCTTCCAACTGAACTAGATCCAGAGAGAGAGACATGGGAGGCAGATCTTCTGCTCCCACAGCTAGTGTGTATATGCAAAGCACCAGACTGAAGGAGCATCTATATTACTGCTTGCTCAAAGCAGCAGAGACTCTGTCATACATAATACAGAGACATCATTACTAATATAAAACACTGCTGGGGAGAAGGGACACATGGGCGGGCCAAGATGGCAGATGGCTTTTAGTGGCATGCTGCTTTCAGTTCTTCTACCTTTGTAATTTGTGCAGTTTAAAGCTTTGGTTACTGTTTTTAGTCTGCTGTCCATTGGCCCTTGTGGGAGTTTTTGTTGTTGTGTGAGAATGCAGTGTATTTTTAGTGAGGGCCACAGCCAATCCTAAGTGCTGTGTTCTCCTGGTGACTGGTGTTACAAAGGCAGCCTAGTCAAGAATAGCTTTTATGGTCAGCTGGTTTGCTGAAGAATTGATGAAAAGAGCAGTTGTCCCAGCCATAGAAGCTCTGCTCTGTTATACTGCAGGGTTTTGTGGTTGCTCTGTAGGGCACTAGTGCTGAGGTGGAAAGCTCTTTGGCAGCTAAAGAGGGATGGTGGACATAAAATATACCTCTAAGAGAGGCAGTTTGTAAGTGGGGAGAGGGATGTATGGGAGCATCTTCCCCATTTGCATAGTGATGGAAAAATTCTTTGAGGGGGCAGGAACATGAAGGAGCCAAGGAGCCCTTCCTGTGCCTTAGGAATTATGTTTAGAAAATTTGGGGGTCCTTCTGACCCTGTTGTGTGACTTGACTCAATAGTGGAAGCACAGAAGTGCTTTTAAGGAATTCACTGCAGAAAGGAGAAGCAGGAAATGGTGGAAATTTTCTGAGACACCCTCTCTTCTGCTCTAATTTCTAGACTGAAGAAATCAACAAAAGCTTGGGGAAGGTTTCATGGATGCTTCTGAACTAGAAAGAAGCTCAAGATGCAAAGCCTGCTATTTGGATCTCACTTTCTTTTCTTTTCTTTTTTTTTTTTTTTTTTTTTTTTTGCAACCTTTCTGAATTTTCTGATACTTTGCTTCCACCTCTGATTTTTATCTTTTATTTATGTGAGGCCCTTTCTAATTACAACAGGTAAAATCAGCTCAGCTAAGCATAAGCTTTATTGTATTGCAATGTGGTTTTAACCTTTGCACAGTGTGAATTTTCAAGGCACTTTTAATACCAAACTGTATTTGCACAGGTAAAAATTCTTATGCATGTTACCAAGTGTAGGACCTCTTATACCGAAAAGCCAATGCTCAAGCAAGCAGTCTTGCCAAGGCCTTTGGTTGCATTTCTGTTGCTGAGTGGGGTCAACATGAGAAATAACAAGAACTTGTGTTCAGACTCACAGCTCAGAGGAATTTTGAAATATCCTTTCATATGTATGTTAGTTCTTTTGAGCTCAGATGGTTCTTCCACCTGGAGCCTAGGTACCAGATGAATTCCTCAAATTAGTTTAGGAATTTTCTAAGCATGCTGTTGGATTAATTGTTAGATTCCAGCTTATTATAGTCTTATCCATTTCTTATGTTCTCAATGTATAATATAAGTGGATTTTTTTTCAATCAAAATTTGAGTGAACATGAAGCAGGAATGTAACAGCCTATTTTCAACTCTATTTTCAGGAGTTTTTATAATTCACAATGCATACAGTAGCTATAAAAACACACATTATATTTTCAAGGTCTGTCACATTATTTACAATGTGAGAACATAAAAACTCCCTGATGTTTCTTGATAAACAGTCAGACTCAGTAGCACTGCTGAACAACGGGTTAGGTACTTCAGGTGCACAACCAGCTTCAGGTGGAGTAAGAAGCCAAGGGTATGGAAACGTACTCTTTTTAGAGGACAAGAGGGTACTTCAATATCTGCAGTTTCAAATGCTGGAGTATACGGGTTAACAGTCATCTAAGCAAAATTTCCACATGAGTGGCTGCTGAAAAACACAATGCCCCTTACCCTGGGGTGAATCCTAGTTTTGTTAAAGTCAATGACAAAACTGCCTTTGACTTCAATTGGGGTCACAACTGGTGATGTCTGATTTCCACTTGAGTTTAGATTGGAGGTATCTTGCAGGAAAACAACTTGTCTTTCACTTAACAATTTGCAGGTTTTTCACCTTTATGGCCGAAGAAAGTTTATCCTCCTCTGAATCTAGATGCACCCATAGAAGATATTATTGCCCTCCTCTTCAAAGGTCACTGTTTCCTCACCCTTTAAATTGTTTTAGCATTAGTTACACAACTGGAAATTGTGGTTTCAGCTGGGGTATTTGACCTGGAGTGAAGTGGTGAGTGCTCACATATACTGCATAGACCATAGATAAAGCAAAAACCAGGAGGTGCAGATTTGGCTGTGTTAAATAGTGTCAGGAGAAGGACATGTGCCCTTAGTTTAGGTCCTTGGAAGAGTGCCACCAGCTTGTGTCTCCTTTGTGTGCTGAAGGCCACCACTTAGCAGAGCTGTGTGCGCAGCTAATTCCTGTCAGGAAGAACCTTACGTGGATAGAAAGCTGTGTGGAGTTTGACAGCTTGCCTGAACCAAATCTTTTTCTTCAGGCTAAGCGAGAACTTTGACCTCAGGGTTTTACATTCATGTTGGAAAAGCTTTTCTTGTGCTCCTTCTCTGCTGGTCCTGGTATTCCCACAGAGCTGCTGCCACAGGCTGAGGCTGCTGGTGGGATGAATTTTCAGTAATATGTTCTTGTGCTGCGTGCTTTGTGCACCTTCAGAGGGTGGGAGGTATCTCACAACAGCTGGGTTGCAACAGCCACATATGGCTTTTTCTACCTTAATGTAGTTTTTGTTGTCTGCTTGGTTTTGGTAGTATTCCAAAATGGCATTTCAAACAGCAAACTTCCCAACTTTTGATACAGCCTTTCTGTCCTTCTGTACTTACTCAGGCCTACTAGGTGCTCACAGAAAAACTTGTGTGGTTGCACACACACACAATAGAAATGGAATCAGCACTTACAATGAGGTGTTTTCCACAGGTAAGTGCAAGGCCCTGGTGGGCGCAGTTGTGCTCAGGTGCTGGTGAATGCTCTGGTGCATGGAGCTGGACTGGTGTCTGGTGTCTGCCTTTTTAATACCCCTGCAGTGTTTTGTTTATCTCTAAAATGGAAGCTGTTGGGCTCAAACACTGGAGAATGGTATAAATCAGACTAAAACAGAACAAATGGAAAACATAACAAAATTGCTGGAAAAATACAAAACGACTCCTTCAGCAGGGCTCAGAGCTTTAATTTATTTCAAGAAAAATGACTGATTCATTTGAGCAGTGGCTGCTCTGATCCCTCACATGTGCAAATGGCTGACAAAGGCAGGCTTCTAGATTTGCAAGTGACAGAAATAGTTTTGTTGTGCAGTATGTGTTGTAGGACTGCAGGCTCAGATGTGTTTTATAAAAAGAGAAGGTTTCCCCTCATTTTTATTATATAGTTCTTCCACACTAGAATGCCCTCTTTTTGTTATCTGCTGCATACCCATGTACCAAGTAAACAGTTCCGATGGCTGACCATAAACAGTTTTGGTGACTCTGATCTGTATCTCCCCCTCTGTGGAAGAAATCTATTCTTATTTACATGAACATTTATGTAGCATACAATTTACTTTCAAAATAATTCCATAACTCCATAATTCACAAGACTGCACCACTTTGGTGCCAGCATTTCTTTTGCATCTTGTTTGTTTGAAAGAAGATTCTTCTGGCATTTTTTGAATTATAAGTTGGCAAACAAGAATTTTTTTCCTCTTGACTTCAAAGCAAACACAAGAATAAAGACTTTACAGGTAGATCCTTGTGGGAAGCCTGCTGACACCTTATTTATTGTCTGATTTTAAATTATGAGAAGAAGAGTGAACTTGTTCAATGTACTTTGTGCCATTCAAATTCTGACTGCGAGGTGCCGTATCCTATTAGAGCAATGAAACTGTGGCCCTTGTGCAATGCAAGGCAGTCAGGATCTTGAGGCTGGGCTTGTGGTAAGTGTGCCACAGCTGCACAGTGGGAAGCTGCTGACCCTGCTCACCCAGGAAGGTCCTAGGGCTTAGATGGAGCAGTGTGCTCAGACCAGAGGCTAGCAGGGAGCACAGAAGCAATGCTTCATTTTGTGGTAGCTGTTGTGCTGAGTGGGTAGATCTGCATGCTTATTTCCAGGACAAACAATTGAAACAGCGAACTCACAAGGGATGTTTTGGAATCTTCTGTCAAGGTTTTTAAGTCCAAATTCAGCATCGGCGTAGGTAGTTGATCTCACCTTGCTGCAAGGAGCTGGACCAGTAGATCTCTTAAGGTTCCTTTTGGCTGTAAACTTACTTAATTTTCTTGTTATAATGATGAAATTTGAGGTGAGAACATCTGAAAGGGAGACAAGAAATTCTACTAGGTGAGCAATAACAGAAAATGGAAATGCTTCTCATTTTTCCTTTCTCTGTCAGGTGATTGCTTTTAAAATGAGCAGTTACCGTAATACTGTCATCCTTTCCATTTAAATTTCCTTTGTGATTTATTTGTGTTGGGTCAAAAGGTGACCCAAAAGATTAGTGAAAATCGGTGATTTACAGCTGGCTGCACCAGGGACTCAACTTCTCAGCCTCAGAAAATTCAAGAGTGTTTTGTATGACTGGTTATATTTGCAGCTGTGATCGAAGTGCATCAGAGGGCTTGGCAGCACATCCTTGAAGTGATCAGCTTGGGCTGTTCTGTGCTATTGCACTAGGTTGTTGCACATTTTTGGTAGAGAAAGTTTTATTGCCTAATTCTGGGCAATTTTGATTGTCAGGTGCAGGTGAAGGCAGTTGAATTGTGTTGGAGGTTGTGGCTGGGGATGCCACAGCTGAAGTGTCAGGATCCTGCCTGTTTGTTGGTGCAGAGGGTCAGAACCTGATTTGAAGGTTGTTAGTATGCTGGGCTGAGTTTTCCCTGGGGAGTGCCCTAAAACTCTCCAGGTGCAGCAGGCCCAAGGCACACCAGCGTCCAACCTGTCTGACATGACTGCTTCACATGAAAGGGGAAAAACAGCTCCTAGAAGGAGGGGTTTCCACCCTCATATGGACGCAAGGTCAGCCTGACCTGTTATCTATTTCTGTCTGAGCTAAACAAAACCACTTATTACCAAATGGCAGCATCCACACAGGTGATCCATATGGGGATGTCTGCAGCTTGTTCCTTTTGTGAATGTAATAGTATTCTCTGTTTTCTTTCCTTTGATATTTTCATCAGAATAATGCAGTCTGACAGTGTTTCTAAGTTACTGAGAACAACCAAGGGATAAACAGTTCAGTCACCTTGGCCTCTTTCTTCTCCTAGTATTAAAAGAGAGGCTAGCAGTTACTATGATATAGTATTTTACTCATTGACTTTCTTTTGAAGGTTCATAATGTGGAAGCTATTTAAAAAATCAATTTGCATAAATGCTTTTTAACAACAACAACAAAAAGTTTACTCTTCCTTGACTTATTAATTTTTTTATTTTGCATAGCAATTAGATACAAAATCTTGTGTGCTTGTGCAGATATATGCATATATATTCACACACATATGCACATATGTATGCACAAAACTTGTCTCCTGTAGCTGGAAATAGTTCAACTGAGAAAAATTATGTGCACACCAAAACAATTGTGATTTTTCAACAAGATCCCAGTGTTTTCTTTGTAAAAAACTAGGATTGGAAAAACATGAGGTTTTCCTGCCAGATTCCATTCATTTTCAGCAGGAACAATCTGCTCCTCTCAGCTGAACGTTTTACAGCAAGAATGGCTGGAACTGAGGAACCAGCTCCTGTTTGGAAATAGTAATTGTTTTTAATGAAAATGCCTGCCTACCATTTGGAGCTAATACCAGAACCACGATTCCACTAGGACAAAGCGTCAGCTGGACAGAAATATGCAGTGCAAGAGGGCAAGATGTCACATTACCAGGAAAGCAAAGGAGAAGGTCTTTCTTTTTTTTCCTGCTTTTTTTTTTCTCCTTTTCTATTGGTTTCATCTGCAGTTCCCTAAGAGATACCAGATAATAAAAAGGGCAAGGGCCAAAAATCACCTGGTGATGACTGGAGTCATGCCAAACCATTGTGTGTTTGAAAACAAAACTGATGGTAAAGGAGCAGTGTGTTAGACCTCCCTGATAGTTAGGGTTTGCTTGGAAAAAAATACAGCCAGCTTGGCAGAAATAATCTGATGTACAAGAAGATGGATGTGATTGAAAAAGCCTGGGAGTTCAGCTTTGTACAATCCTGTCCCCTCATTGCAGAAGCCAACATCTTAAGATACTGTAAAGTGTTTCAAGCAGAGATAGAGATTTAATGATTTCTTCTCTCTCTCTATTTAGAGCCAGGTTTTGCTGCAGTTCTTATGACTGGATACAGATTGGGAAATCACAGAAGCAGAATATGTTTGGCTACATTTAAAGCCAGATGAATATTTACAAGAACAATGACTCCCCAAATCAAAAATCTATGGTTGGACAAGCCCATTAATGGAAGTAATGGCTTTTACATAACATGCTTTCCTTGTCTATCTCAGCTTTCTACCCTCTAAAGTGGTGGGCTCTGGCAAGGTTTCTAATGCACTGCGTCTCTTCCCGTGTTTTCAGTGGTGTGAGTCACCAGCACTACTATTAAAGACATCTCCCAATTAACAACAGAAAGTTAAAGCTTTCAGCCACCCTTGCTGTTTACAAGGTTTTCAGCATTTACTGGTTTTCCTGGCTCAAGCTTGGCTGTGAAGACCAGGTTCCTCTTTTCTACCCTTATATAACTTTTCTGCAATTCAGTTTATACCAAATAGCTAACAAGCTCAGAATATGGTCTATTAGCACCGGAGCAGCTTACTTTCTATTACTTATTTAGGTTTTATTTTAAATGGAAGGAGTATATTATTTAAAAACATGAAGTATAGAATTATATCCATGATAGTCTGAGAATATTAGAGAGGACTGAAAGATCTGAAGGGACAGGCCTTACCTTTTTCAGGCGAGCTGATACAATACAAAATAGACTATAATAGAAATTATGATACATAATATATATAAAAATAATGTATTAGTTATAAAAATAATTATATTAAAATAATGTTATAATAGGTTATAACAAAAACATGATATAATAAGAAAATTACATTTTCAGACAGATAGAACTGCTGCTTTACCAAATCAGTGAAATGGACTACCTAGAACTTAGGCTATGATTCCATCTGTTAGGGAAAAATATCTATTTGGATACATCTCAACGGTGCCTAATACAATGATGACACTATCTATTTTCACAGCACATGCAGGATGGTTTTTGATATCAATGACCATAGGGAACAAAGGCAAACAGAAGTGTGAACTCACTCTCACCCCAATAATTCCACGATGATAACACAGGTTCATGCTGAAAATAATTCAGGTCCCTGTGAATCTACTAGACCACAGCAGGTTCTTTGCAGGCATTTCAGTTTATCATGCTGTATTTTAGGAAGTCAAAAAAAAAAAGCCCCTTAATTTGTGGCTGTAACAGAAAGCTGTCCCGCTGAGAAATTTGAGTTTCAACTACAAATCTTTGAGTTGTCTTCCTATGTGTCTTGGAATAGAAAAGAAGGAAATAGAGGTTGTAGTCAGCTTTGAAAATGCCCAAATTTGGTAGCACAAAGTGTCAGTCTGGTCTTGTGGTGGAACTGTGAGTACTCTTGTGATGTTCCAGAGTAGCCAGCTTGGATGACTCTAACCCAGGCTTCAGCCTCCTTCTTGGCAGTCTGAATGGCTGCATGTACTGGAGTATTAGAAATGTATTCTAAATGGTTACTTGTACTGGAGTATTAGAAATACATTTTAAGTTGCCTGATTTGCTTAGCAGTTGGCTATCTTTTAGCCATTGCAATGAGAACATTAATACCTTTTTTTAAGTTTGCTGCTGGGTAATAAGGCATTAGCGGTACTCAGAGAAAAATTCTGAAATTAGGAAGACAAACTAATGCCTTGTTAGTGTAGAAATAGGACAGAAATCTTTTCAAGAGTAATCTCCTCTATTTCTGAGTTTACTGGCAACACAGAAAAGAATCGTGGGGGTAAGAGTAGATACCCTTAATTTGTGACTGCTTTTTGAGAGGGACTTACAGAGCAAACTGCATTAAAATATGGTGCTTATATTTGCTTACAAATCTGATCTGTTGATTTAGGATCCAGATTTTGCTATTTAACCCCAAAGCTACAGAAAGCTGCTCCCAGAAATCTCTAGTTGAACATACTGATGGGCCAGATGTAGTGACTTGGCAGGAAGGGCTCAGATGAACAGAACAGTGTCTTGGATTGAACTGCTGTCTTGGATTCAGCAGGAAGACTTTTCAGCCTGGATTGCATCTGCAGCCCTGTACATTTGGCAGCTGATGATTTTTTTTCTGTAAAACCTAGGTCCTGTGTTCAGATAGGATGTGGCATTATGAAATATACATTTTGGTTCAGATGCTTGAGGTAGATCCCTCAGTTTGAGTATCTGAATACCATAAGACTGCAGTCTTGCAGCTTATCTTGTGGGTAAGCAGTAGATAGTAATTTTATTTTTGTTTTGGTGCATGCTTTTCATCTGGAAAGAAGTTGTTTTGCTGCTCATACCTGAGTCAGCCATATAAGAAGGATGAATAATTAAGAGGTTTCAAATATTATCCTGTATGTTTTGTTAATAAATCCCAGTTTATTAGTTATTTTCTGTTTTGCCCTAGAAAATGCCAAAAGAATCTATTAAGAGCCTATCCATTGACTTCTAAGTGGGAATTAGAAAAGATGATAAACTGTGCAACTGCTTCTATGAATTGAAGGAATTAGATCTGATGCTATTTTCTTGTTTGCTGGGCTTGTTGTTAATGGGTATTTCTGAGCACTTAGAGATCTGACATTACTGAGCATGTCCAGATCCATTAACAGTAATAACTTTGTGTATGGAACAGGCTTATTATGTTAGATGCAGTAAACTTATGCTTTGAAAGCTTGTAGTAGATTTTAAAGAAAACAGTGGTGTGATATTGGATGCTTTTATGCATAATTTCCATGGGTGTTCTTTGAGTTTTATTTGCTTCTGACTCTTTCACACCAGTTTTCACCAACATTTATCATAAGAAAATACCTTTAGGTAATTAGTAGTCAGTATTAAGAGTTTTCCTATGACTTATTGGACTTGAAATTTTAATTTCAATTTAAAAACTACATTTTTCATTGTTTGCCATTTTCTGTATTTCTCCTCACTTCTTTTTGATATTTTTTAGAATTTTAAAATGGAAAAGACAAAATAGAATCAAAACTTTTATAAAAATTAGAGGTAATTGTGGAACACTGGAGTTCACTCCTTTGGATGGCCTTCAGGAAGAGCCTGTCACCTATCTCTATTGATTATATAGGGTCTTAGTGTAGATACCTGAAGTTAGACTTTTAAGTCAGACTGTAAATTCCTCACACACTCTTTCACATTTATGCTGAATTCATTTGTGGATCAAAGTGTATGGCCATGGCCCTTAGTTAGACAACTTTAAAAAAGTTTCTGTAGAATAGCAGGCAAAAGAGAGGATATTGTACTTTTAGAAATATGGTTGTGAAGTCTCAAACATCATGGGAAGGCTAAAATAGAAAATCCTGGACACAGTCTATTATGCTGCCATTAAATTATGAGAACATTTTCTCGGGTTCGAGTTCATATGGATAGTTCTACCTTTTTACATTAGGTATTATGAGCCCCAGTGCCCTTCTCTAGGCTGCTTTCACTACTGAATTTGCTGTCTGTGGAGTAAATCTGGGTTCATGATGAGGGTTAGGATGATGAAGTCCTTTGTTTTCCAAATGGCTCTTTGTGGATGGTACGACTGTTCTGCATTTTTTCCCTTTGCATTGTTAATTGAGTCTTCTCATGGACACTGTCTCTATATCTTGACCCCCTATGGGTCAAGATATGCTTCTGAAGTTTGCTTAATAAAAAAATGTACGCAGCCAAGAAACAACGAAGTCAACGTAGACAATAATTCCCATGCCTTTAGTACTATGATAAAGAAACATGCTTGAACATAACTGTAAAATATTTGGGAAAACATGGAATATAGCCTGTTATCCAGCTGTTTGGCTGAATGGGAGTATTAACCTTCAAATCAGCTGAAAGTCCTGAAATGCTCAGTGCTATCACATAAATATCCTATGAAAGGGCGCTTGTGCATGAGTGCTCTTTTCTGGGCACTGCAAGTCCTGCAGCTTTCTTACCCCCGGTAAGAAAATCAGCCAAGCCTCCTTTCACGTCTTTGGCCCTGGGCAAGTGCAAAGTCGCATGGTAGGTGAGGGGTTAATGACATGCATGCAGCTGCTAATACTTAACTTCTCAGGCAATATGGTCTTCAGGGGTAATTTCCAGGCTGGCTCTGACATGTCACATTTACCATCAAACACAGCTAGGGCCATTGCACATTTTCTTAGGGCTATTGGGAGCTCCTGTTGGCCTTCCTTTTTGTCTGCTGTACAGATTTTCATTAAGTTGGACTCTCTCTATTCCTACACCTACTTCTGCAGAGTGTCTGTGTACATGTGGTAACTCCAAGTTTCCCTGACTGACTAGACATGGTTTTTGTTACTTGATGACTTATCAAAGAGTATTGAGTTTTATTTCCCCAAGATGAAGTGGGTCAGGAGAAGTAGTTGTGAGAGAAGGTGTCAGCACAAAAATATGGAAGGCTAGATAGCACTAATTGTAAGGGGAGCTCAGGAGATACTTGAAAGTTTAAATATATGCCTGAAAAAAAATTAGAAAGTTTTTGAAGTTAATTGGAAGGTACAAAGAGATATTGACTGAAGTAGCTCTGTGGATCAGGGAAAGACAGCCCCAAACACATCCCAGGGCTGTGCCTCTGCTGTGGGTTGAGGTGGGTAGATGCACTTGTCTTGCTACTCTAGCCTGGGGTGTAGCTGGCTGGGATGAAATTCCCAGGAAGGCAGGGGCCTCATTTGCAGGTGCCAGAGCTCTGGCATTCTTCTCTGGGCTGTGTTGACACCTGGACAGTACATACAACTGCAGGTCTTCCATGAAGAGGAAGGCAGGAAGGTCCTGCAGTCACGCCCCTGACTGCAATGCAGATATCTCTTCCCTTGTGCCACTACCTACTCTATCAGCTCTGCTCTCTGTTACTGTGAGGATGAACCCACAAGGACTCTGACATTCAGTTTGTCACACAGACCAAGAATTAAAAGAATAAAATGAATTAGAATAAAGGGAAGCAAGGTAATTACACTCATCTTCACACTATTCAATTCAGCTTCATCCAGATCTCTAATTTAAGGTCAGCCCAATAATTCAGTGAACAAAATAGAAGTGGATGCCATTAAAAACTGAATATTTACCAGGCTTCAGTGCTCACTGTACATAGTTGTTCTTTACCTTGGTAATTTACTTTCTTATTTGCCAGGCTAAAAACTGAAAAATTCTCCAAATACTACACAAAATATAACTACAATTTGGATTTGAATGGCACCAGTGCTAGTTTTTATTGATTTTCATACACAAGCTAATAATTTCTGCTTAATTCTAAAGGGGAATATTCACAGTTATGCAAAGGATTTTCTCAGTACCTGGATAGTCAGGGATGGATTATGGAACCATACCTTCTTGCAAGCCTGAAATTTGTTACACTGTATGAAGGTTAATCATTGAGGCAGGTGACTGAATGGGTGGTCTCTGTTTATTTTTTAATCTGCACATTACTTTAGCTGCTGTCTTTGATGATATTCTCACCAGGGAGGCCAGGGGCTAAGCAGGTAATGCAGCAGAGCAGAATTTTTCTACACTAAAATTTCCAGCTTGGACCAAATAGGTCCAAGCGCAGCTCCCTGAAGTAAAAGTGATGAATAAGCAAAGCCATGTCATCCAGCCTGGAAAACAGAAAGACTAAAATACATAATCATAAACATCTTGGAAGTGATGAGCGTCTTGTCCACACTAGAGTTCCCATCAGCAGTAATAGCAATGGGAAATTTTTAGGAAAATCTCAGAGATATGTAGCCATAAAAGTTGGTTCCTGTAGCTCAGGACCAAGGAATGTTTCTGCAGGGCAGTTTCAGACAGGACTGCTTTGTTTCTAGATTATCTACCCTCTGGATAAATCAGATACTGATTTTCTTTGGTTCGAGTCCATTTAAGCATTCATCTACATGAATCCATCTATAAATTCATCACAGCATTAATCTATAAAGAGTTTAAAGCTGTTTATTCACTGAGGCACGGCCCCTCTTTCTACAGGTGTGTCTGTGAACCTCCAGTGCTACCTGGCTGTGAGGTTTAAGGTGGCTCCTTGCCAACACGTGGTTCTGTGGCACAGGCAGGACTCTGGCCCTCACTGAGAGATCTAAATGAGGGAAGGAGAGGCTGAAAGGAAGCAAGAGCATATTCAGGTATTAGCAGCATTAGTAATTAGCAAACAGTAAAGAGAAAGCAATATAGAACAATAGGTCATATGTGTGGCCTTTTATTTCAGAACTCCCTGTTTCAGGACTTGTTGCACAATGTGAAAGTTGAGCCTTTGAAAGCCCTGCCCAAGGAGTATTCCTGGTGAGAGATGGTGTGTCAGACAAACAGGACATAGGAGGCTGGCTACAGTCTCAGGTGCTGCTGAGCAGATGATGCCAGCAGGTTTGGGGACTTCTGTCCCAAGGAATCTCCTTCCCCTGCAGCTGCAAGTGCTGATCAGAGGCTGGTGCTCAGAGCTGGTGTCTAAGTGCTGCGCCACTAAGTTCTGGGAGGAAAAGTGTGAGGCAGCCCATTTAAATGGAATCATCTGTTGTATACACAGACATTTGGATTTTAGAGGGGTGCAGGAACCTGTTTTCTGGATCAGCTGACAGTAAACAATCCCCTGAATCCCTGGAGGAAAAGGGTGGCAAAAGTTTTTTTTCTGTGGTAAATTTACTGAATTTACTGTGGTAAATTCATGGCATTCTGAATCTGAGTGAATGGTGTTTATATATTTCCTCTGAAAACCAAATTCTCACTCCTGTTCCCTTGAATATCAGGGCCAAACACAGGTGAGGAATTGATTTTGTGGTATGGGAGGCTGGGGGGAATTCTCTTCCCTATGGGGTATGTCTGTGTATATATTTAACAAAGACAGGGCTAATATTTCTGTTAGCTCCTGAATGAGTCTGTAGAAAGACCTTAGGACACCTCCTAACAGTCCCTGGATCTGCAATAGTAGATGGTGGAATAGTTTAAATTGTTTGAAACTATAATTTTGGCTACAAAAGCACTGTAGTCTATAAGTTATTCCAAACTTTCTGTGATTGGTACTTTTGTTTTTCTTTGTTATTAGCATCAGGCAAAGATAAAGCACAGTGTAAACAGACAACTGAGTGTTCCTTGGGCCATGCTTGCTGATGAGATTCTTGCTTTTCTCTCTGTATCTCTTTCAAGATGCTGAAAACAACTCAGTAGCTGCTCTCAATGTGAGTGAAGCTGGCCATATGGCAAGCAGAAAAGTGTTGGACAAAGTTTCACACATAGCTATTGCAGTGCTTCCCTTGCTAAATGAGGATTTTCTTCCTTAAGTCCAGATTTCACACTCAGATCTCTGGGGTGATGCATTAAACCACAAGCAAGGCTGAAGTGTTTGCATCAACCTGTTGTAATGCCTAGGAGAAATCCACCTTCTTCTTCTCTTTTGTGCTGTGGGGGTGTTTTGTTGAAACCTCTCTGGTCCAATTGACATGGAAGCTGGGGGAAGGAAGAACTCAGATTTGCTGTTAAAACTACACCAGGTTCATCAACAACTTTGTTGCCAGTATGTTCTCTTAGCATTGTCCTTGAGGGGTTCCTCTGAACCCTCCCTCAGTGTTGCTTGCAAAAGTTCATTATGCTACTGTAAGTTTTAGATTAATTTTTCCATTTCTCAGATCTAGATTTTTCTATTTCACAGATCTATGTGTTCCTCTGAAGCACCTGTTTCAGCCAAAGCATCTGTTCGAGTGTGATTGTGTGTACATGTTTGCCTTGTATGACTTAGCTTGTCATATTTCTTTCAATCTCTCTGTGGTATCTCTCCATCCATCCATGTGTCAAGCTGCAAACCAATATTGATTTCAGAGACCATATGTTATCCTGATGTCTACAAGCATTTCTCCTGGTAGTAGCAATGGGAGTTCTTCCTGTGGAGTCAGGACTTTCCAAGCTTGGACGCTGCTCTTGATACTTCTTGTGTTGGCTTATGAACTTTTCTTCATGACAGACAGAAATTTAGGTGCAACTCAATGTAAAACATGCTTAGGCAAATAGGTACTATTTTGTTGTGAATCACAGTTCCCCTTTTAGCAACATTTAACTGCAAACTTTATTAACAAAACACTGTACTATGGATATGCCATAAGAGTTAACATAAGTAACATCAGTATACATCTTTTGGCCTGTCTGTGTTATGGTGCCTGATTTAAACCTGCTGAAGTCAACAGAAAGATGAATGTGTTTTTCAAGAAGCCAGGTTTATAGTTACCCAAACCCTCCAGTTAGAGGAGCAGGGTATTTGGAAGCAGTGCTTCTTCACCACAACCTGGCACAATTTAGGAAGTCTGTGCTACCTTAATCTGAGCTGGCTCTCTCTCCATGGCCCCACTAGATACAGGTCTGTCTCAGGCTTTCAGGCAGTCCTCTGACCCTGCTAGGAGGGATGGAGCATGTGAGATGGTGTATGGACAGCACATTCTCCTCTAGGGAGTTCAGGGACTATTTAATGGGACTGACTCTCCAGCAGTTTTTGGGTTGTTTTTCTAAGAGGCTCAGCCATGTGGGCTTCCATCATTATTCCGCCATGAATATGAACTGTATTGAAGGTCACAAATTAATTAGGCTCTCTTATGTAGCACCCTCCTCAATTAAAGAGTACATTAGAGTGCCATCTTCCTCTGTGAGTGCCTTTGTGATAAAACATGAGTGGAACCCTTCCAGTCCTGTCAAAAAGGTCCTTCAGCTACCCTGTATTTCCTGGGGTGTTTTTTGTTTTGGTTTGGTTGGGTTTGGTTCTGGTTTTTTTAATAATTTTTTTTTAATTTTTTCACATGAAATTCCATGGTCTTCAGTCCTGCACTTCTGTAGCGTCTGCCTAATTTTAATGTGGTTTTTATCCAATAAATGTCAAGAAATTAAAAAAAATAGGTATTTCTCCTGACACAGACCTTTAATTCACTGTCTTTTAGAGACATTCTTTCTCAAAAGAGATTCTGAAATGCAGGCAAAAATCTACCACCTGCAAGTGCTGGCTGGAGGATTGCAGGCCATATCATAGAATTGCGGAATGCCTCAAATTGGAAGGCATTGATAAGAATCATATATTTAAGCATAGACACAAGACCCCAGTGTAAAACTTTGGAAAGAATTATGCTTCCCTTAGCCCAGAAGAGGAAAATGTTGGGGGAAATATATTGATTCTAGCCTATCTTTTCAAGTGGGCAGAAAATCTAGTGCTGAATGGTTGTACCTACCCAGCTCATGGTCATACCTAGCCCTTGGTCATAGCTACTATTGCAGCTGTAAAAAAATACAGAGGCTGGAAACACTGAGATGAATACACCTTTAGTAAGGAAAGTCTGTTCAGTCTCAATTTGTTGGACTACTGGGGAAAATCCCTCCCAGACTCTTGTAGAAAATGAAACTGATACTTCTTCATAGCACACAAATGGGCATCTAGAGGTGTTAGCCATTAACTTCAGGTGTGCACAGGCCTGTATGCAAAAGACTGTAAAATAAATCTTTAAAAGAGAAGAAATCCTAAAGTGTTTCTTTCTGGGTTTCATCACCTGGTTAGCATTAAGCTGTTACCTTGTAGTCTTTTGTTTATTGCATTTATACTCTGCACATTTCTGTGGTGGGCAAGTATTCTATACAATATTATAAGAATGTTATATAAGTTTCTCTAATGAGAAACACATTCAACATGCTTAGTTTATTTTGAAACATCTCTCAGGTTTACCCACTGTATCTGAGGTGATGAAATGAAGCTCAGATGAAGCAAAATATCTGTAAAAGGTAACAAAAGTCCTGGGTACCTCCGAGTGAAACATGATGAAAATACTGTCCTGCTTTTGCTTATCTTTGCTACCGTTTTCATTTCTTGATCTGGTTAAAAAAGAGAGAGCTGGTGGTGGAGGAGGAGGAGGAGGATGGGGTGGGTTTGGGAGATGGGGGGCAGGGAGCAGACCTACTGAATAACATGCTCAAGAGCTCTCCTGCACAATGAGATTAGCACGATGTGATCATTTTGGTGCCAAGGTGCTAACACAATAATACAAGCGAGTTTGCCAACTTTTCAAATTGAATGTATTTGATTATTTGCTTTTAATTAGTGTGAGTTTTGGAGTATGTACAGGATTGTTAGAGATACATGAAAAGCCTCCTATGGCAGGAGAGTGTATTCTCAGTAAAGACGGTACAGCATTGTTCTTTTTTAGCTGTGGAGAATGAGATTTAACAGCTATGTTAAATGTTTTAGCCTGTTTCTATTGTGCCTCCATTTCAACCTATTGGCAAGCCCAAGTGATGCGAGAAAATAAACCTCTCATTTGATCTGAATGTTGAGCACTTTGCTATAAGAAGAATTTCCAGCCTAACTTCAGGATACAGAAAATATCACTGTTTTATTTACAGAAGGCTCCTACATTTTCCTCCCTTAACAAGATCTTGAGTAAATTAATGCTGTCATTTTTTTCCATGCAGGGCTCTCCTTTATGTTCATTTATCTTGAATGTTGTTGTCAAGATTGTAGGTGTTTAAAAATCCTTTTAAATGGCAGGAAGAGATTACAGCTCTGTAGGAAATATAACAGGACAAAATATTTATTTTGACCTCTTCCTCTTTTGAAGAAGGAAGGCAGAGCAAAGGTGTCTCAGGGATTGTTTGGTTGATTTAGCACTGGCTCACTTCATGACTTGCCAGTCACTGAGAGTAACTCACCTCCCTGGATCAGGAGATGTGTCAGCAAAAGTCAAAGTAACTCCTTGTTCAGCACAGATTGTAAGTCAATGTCCATTTCTCAGTTTTCAGTGTCACCTGCCTAAACTGAGTTCAGGCTCTTGGGCTTCCAATATCCAAAAATCAGGAATAGGAAAGACTCAACACATTCTGTGTGTAGTAGCAGAACCATCTACCTATACTGTTCTTCAGACAATTATACATAGTTATATATGCACGCACATATATATATTTTAAATACTCTCCCCTTAAACAATAGAGAAAAACAAATGGTTGACAATAACAATGGCAGCAGCTCTCCAACAAAAGCATGCAATTATTACAATTACACTATCCTTGATTAGGCTCCCATGCATTGCATTTCAATGTAATTGATGTTGTAGGTTGACACATTGGACACCAAATATTCTCGCCTGTCCCTTCACTCTTTTGTTTCAGAGCCTGATTTGCATTTTCTATGCTTTTAGTAATGAAGACTTAGCACTTTTCCTCCATTAGAAAAAAAAAGAGAGACACAATAATCTGCAACTCGGCACTTGTTTAAGGATTCTGACCCTCAAAAATACCACTTTGCTTCACACATTAGCTGCTTACAAAGAAGGAAGCTAATGTATCATCTAATTGGGCAAACCACTGCATCTGATTTCTCTCAATCAGACTATTAGCTTCGTAATTACCCATCTGCCTCATGTGGAAAAACGGCAAGGCGAACACCCAGCTAATAACATTCTCAAGAGCTCTCTACCACAATGAGATGAGCATGATGTTGTGGGATATAGTCCCTAACCATTTAAATGCCAAGGTGGTCTCACAATACAGTGGGAGTCTGCCAACCTTCACAGTCTGAATGTGCTTAATTATTTGTCTTTAATTAGTCTGAGTTTTGGGGTCTGTTCAGGATTGGTGATGAAAAATGAACGTCAGGAAATAAAGCCTCTTGAGCTCCCTGGCAGTCTGTTTTGCATCTTCCTGTCTGCTAAAATAGTGGTATGGATAGTAGGATTTATCTCTTGCCCAAGTCAAGTTTCCTCTCACTTTACTTTTTATGGATTAGAAAAAGTTTTCTGGGTACCTAAGCTAGTTAACTTTTTCAACATTCAGATAGAGGATGCTCAAACAAAATTCAGCCTTGAATATCTTATTTCCTGCAGTTTTACACTCTTGACCTTTATGGAGTTATTGTCAAATGACACTAATTTAAGTGAGGTGATGCTCAAATCTCTCTTCAGCAGAAAGAGGTGCCATTTTCTACTTCCAGTCCTGGTTCTGCCCCTCCTGGATAGTTCACAGTGTCTCTGAGCATGTCTCCCGCTCGGTCAGCTCGCAGATTGCAAAAGGCTGGAATGCCCTTGCTACCTGACTCCAAGGTTGAAACCATATGGTCAAGTCACAGGTGATTCTCTGAGAAGGGCCCTTGGCTCTGTTTTCACTCCCACATGTGGTTTAGTAAAGCCCACATCTGGTTGCAGGTACAGTGCAGAGCAAGATACATCTGCCTAATCTGTGTTCTTTTCATTGATTTGGAAGCTTAGTGGAGATTTGTTAAGGAGAAATCAAATATTGATCCATATTGACTAATTACAAATAATTGAGTTTCCAACATGTGTCCTACCAAAAAGCATACAGTATTCCTCATTTTATTGTAATTGATTCTTTTGTCCTTGTACCTAGAATGCTGGTTATGGGCTTGATCGTACAAGTGCTGATGATCCCAGCAAGGGAATTAAGAACTCCTACAGATAATCTTACAGGAAAGGGAAAAACACACACCCATTAAATAATGCTTAAAATTTCTTATAAGAAAACTGTCACATGTACCAAATTATTTTGCATATTGATATATTTCCATTCAAAAACATTCATGCTTTGGCCTTTCCAGAAACCAGTATTCAAAATGCTGCCACAACTAGTGATATAACAATATATAATGGTATATGAGGTATAAATGCGACTATTAATTAGTAACTCGATATTCCAACAACCCTCTCTGCCTTTCTAGTGGCAGGACTAGCAAGATGTGTACACAGCAAATGGAAACAACCAGATGGTCTTGCAGTTATGACCCTCACTCTCTTCTCTCCCATTGTTTGCTGTTATCATTCATTGTACTACGTCCAAACTCCTTTACAGGTCTGCCAGCATGGATTGCTGGATGGGGGCCCTAAACTGCAAACTCTTCACATGCCTATTTCTGATACTGCATAAACACAGCTTGGGCCATCACAGATGATCTGGAAAGTTGATCCTATAGTGCTTAGTCCAAGCAGTAGTTTTTTGTCACGTGAATCAAAGTATTTACTGCAATGGTTGGGTCATCAGAATAACTTTGTTGACATAGGAAATTATTACATGCAATTTTGATTCAAGGCTTCTCAGCAATGTAGGCACCACTGAATATGAGTACCCATAATGTGACAGCCGGGAGAGGCCACCTCTGCCCCCAGACGGAATGAGGCATGAGAAATGACCATGCAGGGTTGATTCCAGTGATTCACAATAGGTTTGGGAAAAGTGGTGACTCTTCCTGAGGGGAGAACCTTCTTCCTTTCCTCAGCAGTGGAAAATGCCCTGAGCCCTGAGATACTTCTCTTGGAGACAGGAAAAGCTGGTCTGGCTTTTTGGACAATTTTTGTAGTGAAGTCCTTGTTTGCCTGTTTTGCTGACCCTGGCAGTTTGTTGCCACAGACAATTGCCTGCGTTGCCTCTACACAGAAACAGCTCTGGAAATTTCATAAGGTCCTCTGGTTTTTTGCTGCTTGGTAATTGTGTCATATTAAATAATACTTTTCAGTTGAAAGGCACATAGAATTTTAGCCTCCCAAAACCTTCACCAGATATCATTAAGGGATTCCTAGCTGCATCTCTGTGAAATAGTGTCCCTGTTTTATTGACTGCAAAACTGACATGAGGCCTTGGGCAATGCTGTGTAGTCATGTGAATATGCTGTGAACAGCTTGAGTGTTTACCTGTTTATCAGAATGAGTACAGGGCATTAAATAACTTCAGCTGTCTTGCTTATGCATGTTGTCCTCACCCAGGTGGCATTCTGATTTTCAGGGTACGGCTCGCCTGAGTAAGGACTGTGAGCCTATTACTTCAAATGCCTGTGTTCTCTGTGTTTTACCTTCACCTTCTCCCTAGAGATCTCTTTGGGGGAAAGATGTGCAATCTTTAGTGAGACATGTCACTTTAATTGAGGTGTTAACTCACTTATGGCTTCACATTAAACTGGTGTGCTTCAAGTGTTGGTGCCCAACCAGTTGCCCTCCCCGGCGCCTCCTTCTCCTATAACTGCTGGCTCCAGAGAGGATGTCCCAGCAGCTCTTGAATTCATACTATTTGCCATCCAGAATACTACCGCAAATTCACATTGGCTCCAGTTTTCTTTCATATATAGGCCTGTAAACTGCAGCAGTTCTAGAGCTGACTCTTTTCTGCTCTGAGGTTATAATTGTCAGCCACAGAGTGGATAATCCCAGGGTAAAGGTGCCAGGCCTGTGTCCTTGGGCAGGATCCACCACACCGTCCCTGCTGAAGGTGACAGCAAGTGCAGTTCTTGCTGACTTGCTCTGTTTGTTGTGCCATGGATGTGTTAAGCGTGTGCCAGTGACAGTGGTTATACAGGCACAGAACTGTTGCTTGGAAAGATTCAAGACTGAGTTAAGACATTAAATATGACAAAACCATCCTGTTGGACCAACAAAAAGTTTCTTCTGAGTCACTCTCCAGAAGTTGCTGCTGAATATGACTCCTGTTTTCAAACATGCATGCTCATTAACTGGCAGTAATTCAGAGGGAGAGCTGATGATGGGAGCTGTCTTGAGTGTCTTGAACTGCGTGAATGGCCTGTGTTGTGGCTGTTGTGAGGGGAAAATCATTGATGAGGTAGAAAATATTCTAAAGACTTAAAGGATGACTGAGAGACCCTAGGAACATATCTTAAGCACAAAGATGCTTAGGTTTTCAGAAAAATTCTCTAAGATTTCAGTTTAAATATTTTTCTTGGACATATGTTTACTATCAGGAGGACTTTCTTGCTAAAGTAGGATTGATTTCTTCCAATCTAGATATTCATTGCACTCATAAGCAATGGTTCATCTTTCACTAAAAAATAAGTGACTTTTTTCTCCTGCTTTCTTGTCTCCAGGAAATGAATTTTTCTCTCCTTTTAATGAATGAATGAGGAATGGGCTGGCATTTATAATTGTTTCTTAGCAAGGCAAGGCAGTAGTTCATCTTCTCTTCTGGCTCTGAACTGCCCTATTAGTTTTGCTCTCCACTGACCATCAGTGTTTCAGCTCTGTATGACCTATTCCCTAAATCTCTGCAAAGTTACACCGCTGGTAGTTTGCTTCAGTTCCCTGTTTGACCATGGTGTTTCAGGGTTGTCTTGAAGTCCCCACTGAACTCTTGGTGCATAATAGTGCTTGTACTTTCTTGGAATATTACATATTTTATGTAGTTGTGAGATTTTCAGATGCTGAGGTAAAAAAGGACTCTTTCATGTGCCTGGGACAGGTGAAAATGAGCTCCCTTCTGAGGTAATACATGTACAGATCATAATCTGAAAGGGATTCTATTATGGTGTGTGTGTTCCTGGAATCCCTTGTCTCTGCTGCTTTCTGTGAGTTTCTGCAGGATTTGAACACATTTTGTAACTCTGGACCATTGCTCTAGCCCACCTTAGAAGATCAAACACCCTTATTGGCCCCAAATTTTCAGGGAACAACACATCAGCAGATCCAGTGATGTTCTTGATTAATTTAACTCCCACAGCACACAAGTGCAGTAAGGATCTCAGTCAAATGAAAGTCTTTTTCATCATTCCTTTTTCCTCTTCCAACAAAGCTGCCAGGGCAACTGCCCAGCACATATGAATCGATGTATTCATACTTCTGGGAAGTAATGTCTTCCTTTTATTATTTAGTCATTAGAAGCTGTTGGTTAACTAGGCTGAAATACAGAATAGACAAAGGAGCCAGAAGGGTGTGTTTTGACTTTGGGCAGAGCAATCCAGGTGCTCTTCCCAGGGAGAGATTAGTAGCTCTCTTGCTGAGAGATTCTGGTGCACAGCCAGCTCTGAACAGCCAGTACTGCATGCAGCCACCTCCAGAGTAGAGAGAAAGTGAATTTAGGAGAGGAGGCCAGGACAAGTCTCTGTTCTTTTAACTTGGGCTGTAACGCCAGACACTACTTCCCCGTGGTGCCTTATCTAATTCAAGAAACTATATAAAAAAAGTTCCTAAACATTTGCTAAGATTTGAACGTTAATAAGGGTATTCGAAATATCAGACTAAAACAACAGAAGAAGTCTTCTATGCATCATTTGAAAGAACTTCTTCCTTCCATGATTTAGTTTTTCTAAAAACTGCTAATACCCAATCAGTTTTGTCTGAATACGCAGGATCCAATTTATTCCACTGAGTTTGTGTTTGGTGCCAGGCTACAAAGTCACTTCACAAAAAGAGGGCACTGTCTCTATCATAACCTAGACCTATCTGCAATTCACCCCTTTCACCTTGGCAGCAAAGCTGTTTGTTCTTGTCAGGACATAAGCTGAATATTTATAATAATAAGCCTTTATTGAACGGTGGTGTCCAAACTCATGGTATTACTTGCAGCAACACTTGGGGTAATGAAGAGTTCAGTATTATCAGTCACAGACTTGGTTTTGATAGCAGTGTACTGACTTCTGCTATGTGGAGAGACTAATGTAGCTGGACTGAAAAGGACTTTATAAACAGCAGTTTTGCTTAGGGCATCAGCTGTCAATCATTTTCTGTGAGAGCTTCCAAATGAGGTTAGTGTGCTGGATAGGCATGTTGTCTGTTGTTTAATCAAGTCCTTGATGCAATCTTCGTGGTCCTTCTAGATTCCTGGAGGAGACTCTGGACAGGGATCTAAAAAAATTGTCAAGAAGTGCACCTGGAATGACAAAGAATGACAGAAAACTCCAGTCAGATGACATCCTTAGAGAGGTTAGCAAGCTTGACTTGGTGACAGATGAACTGGAGGGTGATGTCTGATTTCAAAGACAATGACTTTTACATTTTTTCTCTGACAAAGTGAAGCTGAATGGACTGGAATTTATGAAAGATAATATTGATAAAGTTATTTTAATCTGTAATGAAGTTTCCCATTCCATTAAGTAATAATTCCAAGTTTACACTGTAAATGGGCTGCTATTCAAACTGCACTGCTGGGTCATTAATTAAAGTGTGAATGACTTTTATGGTAACTAAATTAAAGAGACCTATGTCTACCCATATTCCAGTGGCAGCTATTCCCTTCTTGGCCATGAAGATCAGTTGATGGTTTTATGATGCAATCCCATGTTTTGTACCAGCTTGCTCAAGCTGGTCCATCTCCTGGTGAGGGGAGAGCCTTCCTGTAACCCTCTCTCTTTTACTAACAGGTCAGGTAGCTGCTGTTGTACTGAAGACCAAGGAAGCACACAAGAAATTTGCCAATTAGGTCTTCTGAGGAGGTAAAGAGCCCAGCAGGAACATTGGATTTTCCCTCTGCTTAATAAAACAGGCTGAAGCCATATTTCTTTATCTCCTTCTGCCCTGGTGCAAGTTCTTGATAGGATTTTATTTGGTTGCACAGCAAAAGTGGCCTTTTGATCTTCATGCAAGCTCCAGGATATTGAATAGTAAGAATCAGTTTTTAAAATTAAATCTTTACCAAGAGGCTACTATTTTAAATCAGAAAGGACTACTTGTTGGGAAAGGAAAATGCATTTGGTCCCACTTGGCCAACAACATGGAGCTGCTGCCTGCCTGGTGCAAGGGGAATAGGCAGGAGCAGTAACCCTTGCAGTGGCTGCACAGCGGCTGGCTCCCGGGAATTGGAGGGTCTCTGCCCAGTTTCACTGGACAGGTGTCATTTCCACATAGTCAAAAAAACCATCCTCTGAAGCAGGCACTAATTGGCCCCCTTGTTGGCAATCTCAGCAGAGATGCCAGAGAGAATGGGCATGAAATCCCACTCAAACCCTTCGTGGTTTTCTCCTCAGGTCAAGGTTGAGGTGCTTTGGCAGACAAGTGTGAGGAAAGCTGACACTGCTGCTGTCAGTCTCCAGGTCTGTCAAGCTGCCACCTTTTCTAAGCACTGGAACACAGGGGTTTGGGCTTTTAAGATGTGTTTTTATTACTGTGTTAAACTTTGTGCTTTCGGAAATGTTGTCCTTTGGGGGGGTTGTCAATGCCAATGAATGAGGGAAATTTCTAACCTGCTCCTAAGGCAATATATACAGCAATTCATTGCTTACCTAGAGCCTGCCTTCCCTAATAATCCTTACACACTGCATCACAGCCTGCCACCATCTTTTGCACAGAGTAAGGGAGACCTCACTCCTTTATAAGCAGTCTGTGTGACCCAAAATATTTCAGGCCAATAAGTTACACTTGTTCAATAGATGCTTCATAATGCCTGAGAATTTATCTTCTAAATAGAACTTTCATTAAATACATTACTTTAACACCAAATATATCGAGTGTAGAAGCTTTTTAAGGCAGTATAATGATTTTACAGAATGTAATTCAAGATACTTGATGGTACACAGCCTACAAGGGCACATGTAAAAAAGACTCTCTGATTCTTTAAGACACACAAGTGGTTTGTGAGGCATATAGACATTTAAAACTCCTCCAAAAGGCTGTGTTACACTGCACAAAGGCTTTGGTTTGGTTCTGCATTTACACACAAGCTAGCCAGGGAGTCTGTGGGGACCACATGCAGAGCAGTCAACAAGACCTCTGACACCAGCTTTTGCAGGGCTTGGATTCATCCCTGCAAGTTATTTCTTAGAAAAGACAAGCAATCCATTAAAATTGTAAGCATCTTGACTACTTTTCTGTTTTCTGAAACCTTCTTAGAGAGGCTTACAGTCACTACTAATGCTGTTTTAGTATGAATTTCTGGCCCAGACCCTGAAGGCTCTTTACTTGCTGTTGGATTTTTTTTATTATTTCTTTTTCACTAATGCCTTGCAAAACTACAGAGGGTATTAGCCCATCTGAGTGCAGGTAATGTTGCAGAGGGAACCATTTTTTGTGTCATTTTCCTCCTTAATGTTCTTTAAAGCTTTTGTGCTGCAACTAGCTGAAATAAGCTCTCTGCTCTAGAATTTGTGCCAGATAACAGGTTTCCCCAAACTTAGTGCTCCCGTTACAAGAGCTGCACATTATCTATATCGAATGTTTCCCTGCAGATTTTGATCATATGTTTTTTTATGCTTCTAATCCAAGGGAACAAGTGAGAGGGAAGGCCTGCCTAAGGAGATGCTTCATGTGCTCAGATTTTGGTGCTTACAGGTCTGCTGTGGTTTCTCCCAGTGCAGCATTAGCAATACAAATGAAATAAGCCTCAAAGCTGCAGAAAGCTGCTTATGAGCTGCACCTGTGCAGGGCTGAATTCAGGGCAGCAGTGGAAACAAACCAAGTGCACAGACGTGCCTTTCTTAACAACTTTTCTTTCTGGTTCCTTTCACCTGGCTCTTCTAGCAGCCAAGTCACTTTATGTGATACTGGGAATCTGCTGAGGCTCCAGCAGAGAAATTCTGGATTACGGCTGAATGTGGCCAGAAGGACAAATCCCTTGACTTGGAGAGAGGAAAAAAACTTTGAGGAGAAGCAGCTGCTACCTTGTCTGCTCCAAGAGCTACACTTTACAAGGAAGTTAAAAAGCTCAGATTCCAGGGAAGAGTGGCAGAAAGAATTACCTGAAAGGAAACTTGGTTTGGAACGAGGAAGCAAAGGAATTTAATTAATTTTATTCATCAAAGAGAAGGTTATACAGAGATTAATATATCTACAGAGGGAAAAAAAATACAAGTACTGATGGGAGCAAGAAATTGTAAAAGAGTCCAGGGTTGGAAGGTGAGGCTTGACTTATTCAGACTAGATATCAGGCACATTTCTATCATGAAGATCATTAACTGTTGGAACAACTTAAGAGCTGAAGTGGTTTCTCTGTCACTGGAAAATATTGCTGTGTTGTGCTGTAGTTTAATCATGGCTTTTGGATTCAAAATGGGAGATAATAGAGATTCAGTCAGAATGGAGGAGGTGAAAATAATAACATTGATGTTTACTTACTGTTTATGCAGTTTATCAAGCCTCATTTGCAGATTATGTATTTTTTCTTTCAAAATTATTAGCAGAAATAAACATTTCCTTTGGTCATATATTTTTATTTTAAGATTTTGTTCTGTGACATACATAGCACTTATACTAATCTGTATAAACAACTTCCTGAAAAAGCATTAGCAAAGAGTTTACCTGTTTTAATGTCAAATAGTTTTAAGGCACCTAAACTGGAGAGAAGATTCTATTCCAGGAACAACTGGCTCAATCTTTTTACAGTGAAGTGCAAAACCCACCAAGTATAATTCTGTACGTGTATGTATATGCATAAATATTGTAAATATTGGCGTGCTAGAGAAAATAATAATGCAATTCTGAAATTAGGGTCTTCCTAATTTTATTAAAAATTAAAGTGTGCATTTTTTTTTTGTAATATGGGACTTTCACTAACATCCATTTCTTTTTTTCTGTTTGCATTGGGATGGGTATAGTTTTTGGAATACCTATTCAACAGTGTAATTTGAAATAATTGTGAGTGAGGCTCTTTCCTTGCATTTGGAAGAATGTGATCTGCATTCTTGCATAAGTTTGTCAATTTTTGAATCAAATTAACATCAGTTTTGAGAGAGAGAAAAAAAACGTGAAAAAGGAAAAGCTTGAGGATACAAGACAGAGGCTGGAAACTATGATTGTAAGGCTGTAGCCTGGTAAATTTAAATAAAGGCCAATTAGGCAGCCCCAGGGAAAGGGTTTAAGGGAATTGTTACAATCCTGCTTGGTCAGAAGATAAGCAATGATGGTTCAAATGCTCCAGGGTGGGATCCATTAAATGAGTGCTCTTGTAGTGGTATAACTGCCAATACACATCCTCAAAGTAGTATTCCTCTGAAATTTATCTTTTAAATATTAATGTAATTTACAGAGGGGTTCAAAGTCTTTCTCTGTTCTTTTCCTTGGGCTCAGATGTATGGTCAATTTGCCATATGTTAGGTGGGCTGTGATGATCACCTTCCCTTTGGTTTTAGTTCATGTGTTTTTACCTTTTTTTCCCATGGCAGAGGTACCTCTCTGGCCAGGTACCACAGAGTGGCAATACTAAAGATCATTTACTCCTGTTCTAAGTTATGCAGCAGAGTGGTACACTGCAAAACTTCCATAATCTGTATTTTGGTCAGAAGCATCCAAGGATGTTGTCTCAAAGGTTGGTGAAAGGGGTTTAACAGTAGGTCTGACTGACAGTTACTTGAACCTTGAAACTGCGTGAGTACAGCTCTGTATTAGCTCTATAAAACAAACAGTTCAGGTTAAAAGAGAAAAAAAAAAAGAAAGCAAAGGTTTTACTGGTGATCAGTAAGCATTTAAATAAAATTAAATTTCTATTGATTTAAACAGATTTAAACATAGAAATGATATGAATTACATAAGGAAGCATAATAGGAATTACACAGCTGCATTAATTTTATGTACTGGTAAATGTACGAAATATAATTTTATTATACAGTGCTGCTGGGTATAGCACCATGAACAAACTCTCTTCTGCTGCAATGCCTAAAAGACTGTGCCAGAATATCTATATTTTGAGTTTGTTTGTTTGCCTTTAATTGTTACCTCATTCTCTCTTGTCTTTCACCTTCCCTCATTTGCATTTTGCTCCTACTTTTGGATCTGGTTTGGACCTGGATTGTAAATTATCTGATGTAAGAGGCCTTCCACTTAGGAATTGTGTGTGCTCAGACAGTGGAGTACCACAGCAAAAATGCTTCACCAGGAGGGCAGGGAGGTGCTGCAACAGTTTGTCCAGAGATGTTGTGGCTGTTCCATCCCTGGGACATATTCAAGGCCAGGCTGGGCAGGGCTGGGAATTGCCTGGTCTAGTGGGAGGTGTCCCTGCAGGGGAACCTGGAAGGGGCAGGGCAATTGGAGCCAGATGGTCTTAAGATCTCTCCCAACTCAAACCATTCTATGGTTTTATGAATAATTATATAGGTTTGTTGGAGTCCAAGGAGTTGCTAAGGGAGCTCTGCTCAGGGACAAAAGTTTGTAGGATTGAGTTGCTAATATCCAACGGAATCCACAGTATTTGGGAAGGAGAAGCAGATCTATGGCAAGCATTGCCCAGAGCATAGAGTATTGGCTGAAAAGGTCAAGGTGGGGAAAGGTAGGTGAGCAGGGCATCTTGTTAATCTCATCACTTTAGCAATCCAACTTGGGGAAGGAAATGGGTTTCCTTGAGGTAGAGGATGGATTTGAAAAGAGATGTAGCAGAGAATAAGGTGAGAATAAGATAAGATCTAAATCTCTGTTTTTAACCCTATACAACTGCAATCAGTGGAATATTTACCTCTAGTGTCCACAGGACTTTCTGGATCTGGTCCCAGGGAAGGAGTGCTGCTCATCACTCCTCCCTCTGTGGCTCCGGACAGACAGTCTGAGCTCCTGCACACTGACATCACATGGCAGAATTCCTATAGATAGCAAAAGGGCCACAGAGGTAGCCTTCAATGGGAAAATATAACTGCTGCAAAACTGTGAATTAATTTGGGAACTTGGAATGTTTCCTTATTTAAGGAACCATGAGAAAGAGCAGGGCAGGGAATGAGCAAAGTCACTGGCCTAAATATTGAGAGAGAGAACTTCTGAAGCAGGGGAAAATCATCACAAGATAAAAATATCCTTGCATTTACAGCACAGGGTGGGGCAAGAAAATAAAGGTGGAGGAAGTTTCTAGATAAAGCATCCTTTAAAAGTACTCCAATTTTTGATGTGATAAACATCATTCAAAGCAAACAGAACAGCTGCAAAATATGATAAAAATCACTTGAAAGTTCATTGATTTTGCAGCAAAACTGTAAGTACTTCACTTTATAATAATTGTTCCTCTCATGCTTTCAAATCTTGTACTTGAGCTACAAGAGTATTCAGGTCAGGGCTGCATTCAGAAAATAGGCACAAAAAGACAATGAAGCTCAACTAGAGAGATACTTTAATCATGAGCTAATTTACAAACCAAAGCAAAACAAAATCATTTTTGTCTAAGATTATTAGAAGATGCTAATTTGCTGCCTAAAATTATATTTTTCTGTAACCTAAAAAAAAAAAATTAAAATCCAACTCTTATCTAGCTAATTAAATTTCGTGACTTGGCTTACATGGTTGGTTAGATTTTTTTTTTCCTTGTCTAAGGACAATATGCATGTGTTATTCAAATATGAGCTCCTCTGTAGTATAAACTCATACAAACACTGTCCTGATGGTGCCAAACTAATGATAGTGCCTTTTCTAATAATTTTCTCTTGGCTTGTAGCTATATTTAAAATAAGTGAGCAGCTTTTATGGAAGAGAGACACACGTGAAAATGGAGCTCTGCTAAGTGTATGTAGCCTTGTAAAATTTGTGAGAGACCTAAAAACACTAAACACAAAAGCAACAAACACCCACCACACCCAGCTGCCCTCCTCCCCCAAACCCAGCAATTTAAAGCAATGTTGGGTAGCAGGAACATTTCTGTGATCATATGATAAGGACACTCAGCATCAGAGCTAGGCGAGGTAAGAATAGAGAGTATTCTCTTTAATTAAAAAAGTGAATACATCCTTTGTTATCTGTAATAATTTTTATTTTCTGAAAACATTAATGAGAGCATTTTTTCCTTTTTTTTATTTTTTAAAAACATGACGGTGATTCTGTGTGTGTGCGCACAAAAAAATGTACACACAGTTGCTTGCAAATTTTTTATATGACCAAGTGTAAGTATTTTTATGCACATTTGTAATGTAAACTATTTCTATTTTCTTCAGATATGATTGCATAACCATCTTAAAGCCTCTCTAGGGCCTTTAGGCACATCTTGTAGCTCATTAGTAATCTGTCTAACAAATAAGTGCATGGCTCAAGAGTCTACTCCTTTACCTAGGTTAGACACAGGCTTAATAACTTGACTGAATTTGGTGTTGTAGAGTTGGACATCATTCAGCCTGGAACAGTAATGACATGATCCACTCTAGGAGACCCTTATGCACTGTGAGCAATGGGATATGGGGAGTTAGTAGGCTACCTGAATGCAATGTGTATAGGAAGAAATATTTTGCATGAACTATCAGCCAAATCTGCAGCACTTCACCCCTCCCAGTTCATGAGCACCTGAGTGTGCTGGCAGGCAGAGGAGAGGAGAGGAGAGGAGAGGATGGGTGAAATGACTGCCAGAAGTGATTTGGTTTCTGAATGCTTTCAAGTTTTTTAAATCACAAGGCCTAAGAGCCACGTGGGGTTTTTTATGATTTAAATGCTTAATGGTGTTCAGTTATGTCCCAAGTATGTAGCTATACAAAGCAATAATATACACTTCAAGCCTTTCATATTTAGTAAAGTTCAAACATTCATAATACAGCCCTTAATTTCAAAAGACTGTGCTTGCACAAAGGCAAATGTCAGCAAAGGTACAAGCCCATTATTTTTCTTTTTTTTTTTTTGTTTGATACCTCGTGGCATCTTCTGTGAAGCAGCTCATCTTGTTTTGTCCTCCTCTTTGTTTACAGGCTGTGCAGGCAGTGCCTGCTGCAGCACTGGTGCTCTCAGTGCGGCATCGCCACCTTCCCACCACACAGGACAGAGATGGACCCAGACCTTGTGCCAGCTGCCTGAGCTGTGGGTCCTGGGGACTCCTCCAGCTTTGTCTTGTCTGATTTGTTGTGACTGCTGTGCTGCCAGCCAGGCCTCTGGGTGCCCTGAACCGATGCCCCCCTTGATGACTTGCCGGTTCTCCTTTAGTTTGTTTGTTAATTAGTGCTCTCTGGATGTTCTTGTTTAAGCAACTGCTCCCTAAGTCGTTGATTGCTTTCTCTTCCCACATTTCTGGTCAGTCCTTTTAACTGTATACGTCTGATCACCCTGGTGTACTCTGTAAAATACATCTCCCATTGCTGCTGTCAGCAATCTGCAATCCTATCAGTGCTGATTTGTCAGGTTTCTCAAGAGGCCATTATTTTTTTAAAATTCTGTTATGTGCACACCAGACAGAACAGCAATGCAAGTGAGAGTACCAGGTGCTGGAGCATTACTGTTGGACTGTTGGTCATGCTCCTTGTCATTCTGACCTCACAGTGATGCCCTGTGCACCAACTTTCACAAGTGAGAGGTTGTGATAAACTGAAAAGAACCTTTTCAAAATGTGTTTAATACAGTACTGTTAAATCTGGGTGAGCCTGTGTTTTTATGCAGAGAAGAGAGGAATGGGACTATTACACAAGGTCATGTGTTTATTTGTCCATTTTTTCAAGGTCTGTCTGCAAACATTTGAGGGCAAGTTTAAATTATGCTGCTGAACCAATCTTTGCATCTCTTTTATGATGCAAGGCGTTTGACTGCTCTCAACTAGCAAAAAATTATTTCATTGGGAACAGCCAAATACTGCCTGGTCTGCATTGAAATCAGAGCAGCAGATTTTTGAGCACAAGTGTGCTATCACTTCTGACTCAGGCAGTGTTCTAATTTCTCCTCCCTTTTGCCTACATATTTGAGTTCTTCTCAACATAAACATCTGTACTCTAAGGCTTTTTATTCCTTTTAATTTGATCTTAGCATGTGTAACTGAGTAATACCAGTGGAAGAGTATTTTTCAATGCAGTCCTCTTTCTGCTGACAGCCAGTGCATCACACAGATGACACTGCTAACTATATCACATTGAAGTTCTTCCACTAGACATATGGCCTATATCTATTGTGTGCCTGAGCTTTGTCCTTTCACTAAAAAAATTAGTTGTACCAAACCCTGGTATTGTGCTCACATCACCCTTGTAGGCTTCCTGCTGCAGGAGGAAAATGGGGTTTGTAGGCAAGGCCAAAGCCTGGGCTGATTATGTAAAAATAGACCTCAAAATGCAAATGAAGCACAAAGGAGTTTTTGGAAGCTTCACTTCACAGGGATGGTGTTCTTGGTTGCCTATAAAAGCACAGGACCACACCAGAACTTTCTTTAGCTGTTGCAGTGCAGCTGTGAAAGAACCAGCTCCAGATTAACAGTCTGGGCAGTGAGGAAATTTGGCCCCAAAGCCACTGATGAATGCAAGTGGCCACTAAGCCCTCACACTGACATAGCAGGACACCAAGCTGATTGGTGGACATCTGTAACCTGTGTAATTTCAGTGTTAATCTCACACCATTGTTGCAATAGGATTTCAGCTGTCGTTTCCTCAAGCGCATGTTGGAGTCACTGCAGATCAGTCTGTCCAGAGCTCTACAGCTGCCTCTCACTTCAGGGCTGGGGTGGGCTCACAGCTGACTCAGCATCTGTGTTTTAAGAGACTGTCAATGTTTGTGACTGCCCCCGGAATTATTCGTCTTCAGTTTCAGCAAATGTTGACTCTCCTCTTTCTTAATGTCTTCTGGAACACCCAGTCTTCCAAGGTTTTCAGAAACTTCATGAAGTCAACATATGAAATCAAAAGCTATGCATTGTAGCAACTCTGATGAGAAATTATTAAGATTCAAAGATTAATAATTTTATAACTTTTTGACTTAACTGTCACTGGACTGTTTTCTGCTGGATTTATTTTTGGATCTCTTGTAACTCACAACTGGGTAGGGTTTGGTTCATTAAATGGCAAAGTTTTCAAGCCAATGCTTACATTGTCCATCAATATCTTGGCAGAATTATCCATGATTCTTCTTAATTGAGGGAAGCGGTGAGAATGGGCATCCAATTAGGGCATTCATTGTCTCAAACATCCATTCCTGTTTACGCTTCTTGGAAGCTTTCTCAATGTGCTGTGTTGTACTGGCCTGAGAATCACACTGGTTCTGACCTACTTGGCCTGTTAATCTTGCTCATCCTCTGTCTGTCCCTTTGTCCGACTTTTGTACTCCGGGATTCTGGGACAAAATACGTAGATGGCTTTGTCCTTTGGATATTCCTTGAAATGCCAAGTTTCTGGGCACTCTAACAGTGGGGAGTTTAAAATGCTAGTGAAAAGCTGAATTTCTTAACCATTACTTCCCATGAGGGCAAATTCTGCTTTATGAGGTATTTCAGGAGCACCCTGAGGCCGTGCCCCAGAGCACTGCAGAGATCACCACATTGCTTGTTGTGTGGGGGCAAATTTGCCTTTTTTTCCCCCTAAACGTTGAATCTCATCTCAGGTCGGATGGCTGCTCACTGAGCTGCACATGGCAGTGCTGCTGTGCACTGCAGGGACCCCCAGGGGTCTTTGGGGACTGATATTTGTTGATCACCTACAGCAGTCAAACAGCCTGGTGGCCACAACAGCATCTCTCACCACAAGTTCACCAGGATACAGGGAGGGATGTAAACCTTCCTGCCACATGGTAGTCTATCCCAGGGCTGAGGGAATGTGGATGGCTGTGCCCATCTGCTCCCCAGGGATGATCTTTTCTTACTAAAATTAACATACTGGGCGCTGGTATGCTCACTTCGAACAAATGCATTTCTGCCATGATGTCCTGGCTCCTGTGGTGACAGAGCTGGGAAGTTCCTTCTCCCTTGCTCACATTTGACATCACTACAATCAGCATCGTGTTCTTTACCATGTGTCTGGTCTGCTTATTTATGGAGATTCAGAGGTTTACAAGATTTAAGACTATTTATTCCTTTAATAATAATAATAATGACTCCCCAGTGCTAATTTCTGGGCACATAATGAAATCACCACAGCATGGTGTTGCAGGGATGAGGAATGCTCTTAAATTGCATCAGCTCAAGGCCCTTTACAGGAGACTGCCTGAATGACTGTGGCAGGAGCGCTGCCTGGGCAGAGCCCCAGGGTAGATCAGCTATTGAGAGAATAGGTTTGACACCACCCTTTGCTCTTCATCCTATTATTTTAGGTTTTTTTGCTGTTGAGAAACAACCAGCATACACTCAGATATACCCTAGGTATGTACAAGTGAAGCCAGCTTTGGCCTAACAATGACAACCCAACCACCTGCCCATAACCTTGTCCTCAAAAATGTGACTGCAGCACTGCTGTGTGTAGCTATGCAAGTGTATTTCAAAAATACATCCATTTGAAATGTCCTTCTTAAGTACAGCGAGAGTGCTATAGTTAAGGGATCTTGGTTTAGAGGAGGAGGATTGATTAGAAATAATAATAAATTCTGTAGAATATGTGGCCATGCCACATTCAATCTGGTAAACCTCTTATGTCTCACAACCCGATCACGAATTTTCTGTGTCAGTGGGTGTGTAATCACTCTTAATACAATGATTTACAGTTTGTGTGCAGACAACAGATAGACACACTCAAATTAGGAAAGAATATCTAAAAACATATTATATTTGTAATTAAACAACATTCCAAGATTGCGCGTGCAGTGAGACTAAAATCTGTTAGAAGACAGGAAAATGTAGCAGTAATTTTCATCTGAAAATCTGTATCATTAAGGAATTGTCCAAGATTAGACCCCTACAAGCATTAGCTTGTGAACACTGGGGAAAAAAAAAAGAGCAACAGCTTTAAGCATTAATGTGGTTAATCCCAGAGCGTAGCACTTGGTTAGAGTCAGGATTTGGAATTATAGCTCAAATGGTGATATTTCAAGGGGAAGGTCAGTTTGAATCAGTGATAATACTTTGCATTTTTTGCTGTGCCTTCTGAATAAGAACCTCAGAGGGGTTTATAGACATTAGTGAATTAAGGTTCTCAGACCTCTGCCAAGACTGCAGTTTTATCCCTGTTCTACAGAGGAGAAAACCGAGTCATGAAGAATTTAAGTGGCCGAGCTGAAACAGCAAAGGGCAGTGCTGTGTGGGGTGCTCCTGCATCCCTACAGCTCTGTAGGAAAGCATGGGCACAACTGTGGGGAGCAGAATGTGCCACTGGCTGCAGCAGGGACTTGGTGAAGGGAGCCTCGGGAGGATGAGTGTGGCACTGGTGTTTTGTGGATAAGAGTTAACATTTTCCTTTCTCTCATTTTCTTGTGCTGTGTTTTACTGCAGCTCCTCCACATGGACTTCTTATGTTTTTTCCATCCATGGTGGCTGACTTGTTCCATCCTGTTCTTTGTCCTGGAAGAGCCCACTTAACTTTTCAGCAATTCTTTCTCAAAGAGATCCTTAACCATTGGAATTTGGTGGGAGACAGGTTCCCCCTCCCCCCTTTGTTTTTTGTAAATGGGATTCTGTGCTGGACAGGTATGCTTTTCTTACACAGGAGGAGGAGAGGGGATGGGAACTGAAAACACCAACAAGCATCGTGCCTCATTGTGCCATATTTCATTTTAGATAGAGCTTTCAGTATGTGGCCTACAACACAACTTATTGTTCAGATTGAGACTGAATTGAAATCAGGTGCTAATGAAATTTATGCCTAAATTAATTAAAGTCACAACTATTCAGGTCATGTTGATACAAATATTTTCTATTAAGAGAAATACGATTTTTAGAGTCTGTATTTAATGAACCATGTTGTTTTATAGGGCCAGTAGGACCAGAGCAGTCATCATCCCTCTGTACTCAGCACTGGTGAGGTCACACCTTGAATACTGTGCTCAGTTCTGGGCCCCTCATTACAAGTGACACTGAGGTGCTGGAGTGTGTCCTGAGAAGGGCCATGAAGCTGAAAAATATTCTGGATCACAGATTTTAGGAAGAGTGGCTGGGCAAGTTGGAGCCTGGAGAAAAGGGAGTGTGGTGGGGGTCCATGTCATTCTCCATGGCTGTCTGAAATGAGAGTGTAGCCAGGTGGGGGTCAGCATCTTCTCCAGGTAACAAATGACAAGACAAGAGCAAATGCCTTTAAGTCACACCAGGGGAGGTTTAGATTGGATATTAGGGAAAAATTCTTCACTGCAAGGGTGTTCAGGCATTGGAACAGGCTGCTCAGGGAAATGGTGGAGTCACCATCCCCAGAAGTGTTTAAAAGATGTGTAGATGTGGCACTGAGGGACATGGTGTACTGGTGGACTTGGCAGTGTTAGGCTAAGGGTTGGACTTGATGATCTTACAGTTTTTTTCCAATCTAAACAATTCTATGAAATTCTTGTGACAATTGGGACTAATAGAATACGTTAACCTTTATTCGCCTCA
The DNA here is from genome assembly GCF_901933205.1 of Camarhynchus parvulus. NCBI lineage: Eukaryota > Metazoa > Chordata > Aves > Passeriformes > Thraupidae > Camarhynchus > Camarhynchus parvulus. Next base: position 21,299,670 of record NC_044573.1, on the reverse strand, counting down.
GCTTGACACCACATTAGACCATGAATTAATTTATAAGTGCTTAGAAGAGTTTCATAATTAAATAGCCATTGTGACTGCTTTGTCCTGTCGGCTGCTATGTATCCCAGGTCCTTTCTTTGGAAAGCAGCATTCAAAGCAAACCAACAAAGGTCTGTGAAATGCAAGCAGGGTGCTCTGTTCTTTGCTGTCCCTCTGCCTGTGCAAGCAGTGTCCTGGGCAGTTTGTGGGAGGGCTGGTGAGATACAATTACATGTGTTCCTCCCATAAACACCTCAGCCTGGCCTCCTTCCTCCCTTCCCCCTGCCACAACCTTGAAATTAAGAACTGGGAGCTTCCAGTCTCAGTGGTTTTTAATATGTGTAAGTCCTAAAAATTTCTGAATGCTAAAAATATGAATGCAGATGTGCTGTCACAAGAGAATCCCAATGTTAACTACCTTTGCCTATTTTGTTATTTACATTACTGAGGAGAAAGCCTGGGAACAGTTTCTCTTTGCCAGGCTAGAAGGCAAAACCAAGAAATAGATAAGAGGGAATCTAGAGGATTCAAGGCCTCTGAATGCTTTGCAAATAGGTTTACTGGGAAGGAGAAAGCTGGGACACTGGAAGCCAGGTCCCTGTGATACTCAGCTCTGTGGTATCCCATGGACCTAATGACTGCAGTCTACGTCCATGCGGCCCCATGGGAAGATTTTAAACCCCCCATGCCATGCACTAAGGGACTTTGAATAAGGACTTTAATGTGGCTGCTTTCACTCTGGTGAATATAATCTGTGGCACTGAACAACTAAAAGACATTTGGTAACTATGAAGATATTTCCAAAGAAAAACCTTTATGTTCTGGAAAAAATCAAATGGTAACAAGAAGAAGAAGAAGAAGAAGAAGAAGAAGAAGAAGAAGAAGAAGATTAAGGGAAAAAAGTAAAAGTGTTGAGCTTTGCACCTTATAAAATGAAAGCTATGAGTTCATTTAACTTGATATATATGGTCATCTTAAATTATGCCTCAGTGGTATGTCCTGGTTTTCATCTTGCATATGGGATTCTCATGTGGGAGTTTATCTGCCAGGACCTGCCTTTCTCAAAATTTAAAGAGGTTTCCATATGACCTTCCATCAAATGCTATTCCTCCTCTTATTTTAAATAACAACAAGGTATGACAGGATTATCATTGCAGGCCAAATTTTACAGCTGGAGAAGCAAAGTATTAAGGGATTTCTCAAGTGTGACAGAAGTTTAGTGGAGGAGTAAACAACTCAGGGTCTGGGGAAATGTTCTCCAGTGGTATCCTTTGTAGAATGTCAAAAATTAGGAAGAAAACAAGATATATGCTTATTTATTTCTAGATTCTTTTTACTAGCCCAGATGTATGTGAGCAACAATGTTTTGTAGCTGTTGCTTATATTCCATAACAGCAAGTAGTAAGGCCACAAGAAAATTGTTTGCTGAGTAGGAGGAAGAAAGGCCAAACTTGTTAAGGAAATAATGTTACTTCCAAGATTCTCAGGGGATATTAGAAACAATGGAGAGTAAAACAAATACTAGAATTGCATATAAAAGGTACTTGACATAAAAATGTCACATGGCCCAAACCACATTTCTGCAAAATGGTGTGATGTTACTCTATTGGCAAGGATACAAAAGGGAGCAGGACTGGAAGATGCCAGCTATTCATTTTATTAAAAAGTCAGAGAACAGAAAAATGAATGGCTAAATTAAATTGTAATAAGAACTGAAGAAATGGCAATGCATTTAGTTAGTAAGGCTCATTTAATAGCAGAAATTTTATAATTAAAGTGGCTCACCCTGCAGCTAACAAGAATGTGAATGCAGTGCCACTGCATGTAGTTTGTGTCAAAGTGTTCATGGAATTGCCATGCTCTTTACTGAGACTTGACCATGTAAAATGAGAAAGCTTTCTACTTGTACCTGTTAACACAGTTTCTATTTCTGTTTCTGCAGGTTCTCTGCTTTTGTGGCACAGCTTCTGATTCAGCTCCAGCCATGACCCTCTACAAGGTCTGCTCTGTGTGAGTAAACATGATTTAAAATCAGTTCTGGTGCTGGATGGGAACAGAAAGCAGTATGGTAGTGTCCTTTCTTCAGTGATTTTAAGCAGGGAGTGGGAAAATTAAAGTTCAGATGTGTGTACTAATGGAAACAATCGTGTCTCTTTAAGGAATATTGTCCCACTCCCTGACAAAACAGTTTTTGAAGAAGAAGCTGACTACCCCATCCTGCTCTGTTCACAAACTGACACTGATGTCTTTATAGCAAGTTTGTCTTTGCTTGTAATTTCAGACCCCGGAGCAAGGGCTCAAGTAATGAGTGATGAGACTGTGTGGTATAGGGTTGGTTGGTTTTTCTGGATGTTTTTCTTTTGTGGTTGTTTGTTTTGTGGGGTTGTTTGGGTTTTCTGGTCTATTTTAACCTTCAGTTATCAGTACCTTTCCTTTGGAGTCCAGGGCAGGTAAGTGGAGTAAGAGAGGCATCAGTTAATTCCTTTGGTCAGACTCAGGTTGATGCAGATGCCAGGTTTTTGGTGTGGAGAGCAAGGGTTCACCCCAGAGCTATCAAGGTATGAGCATGGCAGAAGTGGGTAGGACGCAGAAAGCAAGCTGCCCTGATCCCCCATGCACCTGCCACTGGCCAGAGGTGTCAGGCTGTGCGTGTGGCAGGGGTGACTGCGTGCCGTGAGACATCTTCCCAAAGTCACGGAGAGCAGGGCAGAAAACTGACTTGCTGAGTTGCAATCTGCTTTTGGCAGAAAAAAGATACACAGCAGCCCTTGCTCAGAGCAGACTGTACAGTTACCTTTTAGCCCTTTGCTAGTTGACAGTTTGTTCTGTTTGTTCTGTTCATGCTGCAATACAGGGACATTAGTTCACAATTTCCTTTAATGATAAATCCAGAAGTTTAAAAATAAAAGGCAGATGTGAAGACTCCATAAATACACTATATTTAATTAATTATAGCAAATATATATATATATATATATATTATATTATCATATTATCAAAGGATTATCAGAATGCAGATGTCTTTCTACACAGTTTTGGAGAATTGCATTTCCATCTTTTTTTCAGGAGGTGGCCTAACTTTCAGGACAAATATTCATCATTAATGCTGAGTTTCCATAGTAGTTTTAGCATGGATGTGGTGGAATCACAGAATCATAGAACACCCTGGGTTGGAGGAGACCTTAAAACTCATCTAGTTCCACCCCTCCTGCCACAGGCAGGGACACCTTCCACTAGACCAGGTTGCTCAGATTTTCATCCAGTCTGGCCTTGGATGCTTTCAGGGACGGGGCATCCACAACTTCTCTGGGCAACAAGTTTCAGTGCCTCAGCACTCTCACAGTCAGGATTTTTTTTCCTAATATCTAACCTAAACCTACTCTTTTTCAGTTTGAAACTATTCCCCCTTGTCCTATCACTGCATGTTCTTGTGATGGAGCTCTAATACATATTTGAATCTACACCAAAACTGTTTACTTAACGTAGAGGATCCCACAGTTTCTTTCTTTGAAGTTGGATTCTGTATTTACTTGACTTTTGTTGTTGTTAATTGGTGGCCTCTATTTATTCATATATAAGTTGTTCTGTTGATTTACCTGCAAAGTGCTTGATAATTTATTTTTGATATAGCATTAGTTTTGCACTACATTTTGGGCCAAATATTGCTTGATGATGAACTGCTTGATGATGAACACTGGTTGAATATTGCTTGATGATGAACACTGGTTGATTGAAGCTGACTGCCCTAGCAGCAGGGTTTCATGGAGTTATTTCTGTTTTTCTTACCTGTACACATCAAGGAGAAGCAAAGGAAATGGTTCACTTTGTCAGTTTTTGGCCCATGGACTTTTCCAGACTGTGACAGAGGGACAGTTATATAGGAAATAACAGTGTAAACCCAGTTCTATTTTTCATTTTACTGGATGGTCTTCTTATTTTTCTCAATTTTTTTGTATCAGCTGAAAGGAGAGATTGATTGTTATTTGCTGTGCTTTAAACCAACATCTTGTATTAAAGAGCTATAGTATTGCTTCCAAATAGAAGAAAACTGATTTGTAAACTGAGATGTTACATTCTGGGGGAAAAAGGGATCATTTTATGAAGCTCTTTCCATTTGCTTTTTTCTTGGGCTTTAATTTTTGTTCAACATGTATTCACTATGGCTGTGAGATGGAAGAGGAAGGGATGGCCATGAACGCTTTTGGTAGTTGGGACAAGGGGCTGCTGGGGTGCAAGGGGGGAAGACCTTCCTGGAACAAGGACGATTTATGCAAACCTAGTGCCTGCAGTGTCACCCATAGCTGATGTGATTGTTGTAGCTCTGAGTTTGGTATGGGAATTGACTAACCTTTGGGATTATCTACATTTCTGTATGGAAAAGGAATAAAAAAAATGCAAGCTAATAGAGCTGATGGTGTTGCTTCATATGGATTTGTGGATGGACCTTAGAAAGGCTCAAATTCTTGTTGCAATTAGGTCTCTACATTATTCTGTGGCCTTAAAGCAGGCCTTATCCACTGCACCTCAGCCTCTCACCAGCAGACCTGATGCTAATTTAACATATCAGCAAAAATTTCAAAAATATTTGAAAAAAATCCAACTCTGCTTTGGCAGTAGTTACTAATCTTACACTGGCTCCCTGAGCCCTTAGTTTGGGAAATGCTGGGAGCTGGGGTAGAAGATAAGTATTTGTTTCACCCTGAAGGTCTGCATCATACTTGGAGGGCTGTGGACACCTGTGCTGGGGCAGCTTCCTCCTGTGCTCTCAGGAAGGAACTGCAGTGCAGTATCACCAAATCAAGGGCATGCTATACTTGAGCTGTGGTGGTCTCCCCACATGCTTTGGATCTATAGCCTGTGGCTTAGCCCAGATCCTATCTGCCAGCCAGGCTACTCCTGCTCTGGGCCAAGACTGAAAAAGGCGAATTCTTTGCCTCTGTGTTGGCAAACAGGTGCTGTTGGTCTGTACCCCAAATCTGAGTGCCTCTGAAGCTCCCATGTGTGTGGAGCTGCCCCTAAGCCTAGCTGTGAGCTAAGCTATACACCCAGCTGCTTCCTCTAGCTTGTGATAATGAATTTTCAGCGCAGTGGAATTTAGAAAGGAATTGCTCTGATTCTAAAGCTCATTGGTTGCTAACAATAATAACAATAAAAAGAGCCATTTCTTAAGGACTGAAAACTAATCAGTGAATGTGTAGTTTCTGTGTCTCCTGCAGATTCTTGTCTTGTGGGGCTGCCAGACCGCCCGAGTCACGTGCCTGGCTGTCTGATTTCCGACTCAAGCTTTTCATTTCCTAAATGATAACGGATAAAAGATAAAATCTGGCACACACAGGTAATCTTTGCCATCTTAATATTTGTTAAGCTTTTTGATTTACTGAGAAGTTAAAGTCACTGCAGGTCACAAAACCTGCACATTAGATCTGCTTCATAAAACACTGTGAGTGAATGCTTTAGTCATTCATTTCACCATCTTTAAACCAATGTAGCTGAAGAATTGCACCTCCAATTTATAAATCTTTTAATTTATTTCTGATTCTGGTTTATAGGATGGGACTATATCCAGCTTTCCCCAGCCATTTGCGCATAGCTAGAGAAGAAACCTAACATATTTCTTGCATTATGGAGACTTGATCCAGCTTACATTTGTTAAATCATCCAAAAGGAAATATTCTCACTAGGAAACTTTCACACAGAGTTCACGTATCCAATCTGATACCTGTGTTTTAACTTTCTGCTCTTCTGTTGCACATATACTTCTCTCTCCCTCCCCAGGCCAATACACACAGTCAACCTTCCCTTCTGTAAAAGAGAAATATGATTATCACAGTATCTCTGTCACTGTTTTTGCACATCTGCTCCTTTTACTGAAGGAGAGAAATTAGAGATGATCTGAACCATTTTGGATGCCTACTGCTATGGGATGCGTGGAGGCCTGTGGGTAGCTCAGGTTTCACATCTGCCAGCTTTCCAGAGGATGTGATCAAGGGCAGAAATAAGCAGATGATGATGATGATGATGATGATGAAGGTGCTATGGAAACTGGTGTGAAGGAAATGGGATCACTCCTCCCGGAAATATGTGTGCCCCGTAGCCCAAGTCAAGATCATTTGGATGCAGCAGGAAGGCTAACACAAAGGAAAGTGTATTTTAAATAATGCATTATTTAAAAAAGGGAGGCTATGTCTTTAAAATACATCGTCAGAGTTAGAATCTGCTTTAGATTTGGGCATGGTCTTTGACCTTGGAACGCTGACAATGTAAAAAAGAGTGAAATGGGTCAAAGAGTCTGTCAGACAAGGTGAGAGATACTAAGCTTGCCTCTGATCTCCCACCAACATGCAGTGGTGTAACTCCATTGCCCTCTGTAGATTTATGCAAACATATGGAGAGAAAAACCTGCCCCAGAATGATTCAGTACCAAAATAGACCCTTTTTTTCTATGGCAATGTAAAAGCCTTACAGGAGAAACACATAAAATTCCAAAGGGCAAAATTTTGGCTTGGATTAATACTGCTTCCAGCCACCCCAATGCAGAAACTTCTCTCCAATTAGCTGACCTTGGTGGATAAATTCCTCCTTTTTATCTTCCTCCAACCTTTCCCATATTCCATCTCTTCTTCTCCTTGATCCTCCTGATAAAGTCAGGCTGTCCTTCCAACTGTGATCAGCAGAGCCTTTAGCCAGTGCACAGCTCGCTCTCCAAGGACTCCTGATGCCAGGGGCTCCTTTCATTTTCTCTGCAAATACTTTTTAACAAATTCAAAAGGCCTTATTGGGAAAGGAACAGAATACATTTGTGTGTAGTGATGTATCTGCTAAACGGTGTGTGCTTTTCCCCACGCAGCTCTCAAGGGACCTTCAGGCACGTTCTGTGGGCAGAGCACATGGAATTGCTCAGATGTATTGTTTGTATAGTGCAGTATTTCTCTGAGTATCAGATCCTGGGAAAGAATTGGGAACACACATAGTTTTTAGAGACTTCCTGGGCTGAGTGGGCTAGATTCACACCACCCTGTTTAGAGCCTGGCTTTGCCTTTGCAGTACCAGGCAGGCCCTCACAACGAACTTCAGAGCCCTTCAGCCAAGTGTCCAGGCTCCCTCCATCATCAGTGCAGCCAGGAGAGAGCAATTCATCATGTGGCAAGAGTCAGACACTTTGGGAAATTGGTTTGGGGTTTTGAGCCCGAAGTTCCAACTCTCTTTGGATACTTTGCAAGGAGCAGCAAGTGTTGGGCTTCAAGCACAAACTAGAAAAATGTTGCTTGAACTGGGAGAGTTTCAGCAGCTCACAACTCAGTCTTCCAGTTGTGGGAAGGAGGATATTAATAGAAAACAGATAGCCAGTGGCAGAGATATGAACAGGCATTGGAGGGTCTCTGCCTTTCAGACTGGGACTTGGGAGTGGAAAAAGGGATTTCATCTCTTTGGATAGGAAGAAAGAGGGAGACAGAAACTTCAGAAATCCCTTGATGGCATAAAGAAGTGTGAGTATGTTTGCACTAGGACACATGTAAGGCAGCTATTAGGCATGTCAATACCAGGTGCTTTACCCTGCTGAATTGTCTGCTTGTGCTATAAAGCCACTTGGTGTTTTGTTTTGTCCCTTCAAGATATTACAGAGACATTTTCTTTGAACCTCCAAATTTACCTCTGAGCAGTTTAGGTACTGAAAAAACCCCTGAGAGTTGTGGCTGTACATGTATACAAGGACAAGAAAGCAGGAAATGTACCAGCTGCTGGGGAAAAAAGAAGAGAGTGCTTGCAGTCCAGGAAGAGCTCTCAATATTTCTTTTCCATGTATTTATTAGTTCACTGCTCTTTGATATCTTTCTGCCAGCCACTGCTTCCACTAGATTTTCTACCATTTTACCAGCAAACAATTACCCTTCCCACAGCTTGCAGTTATTGTTCCTCATACTCTCCTGTTTTGGGTTCACAAAAACATTTACTGTATTTTTATTAGTCTTAGGTCTCCTGAGTTCTACTGTAAGTTTTTATAATCTTCACATTCTGATAACACAGGCCAAATTTGTTTGACCCTGCCCTCAGTTTCTAACAAAATATCTTTTTCCCCAAGGTACTGGGAGGAGAGTAGTATCTGGGGTGGAATCATGTGAAATTAATTCATTTTTTGCATGTCCTCAACCTTAGATCAGGCAGTGTTATCTCTTGATGTGTTTTGTTCTGCTTCTTCCTGAAGCCACAAGCTGCCTGCTGCCCTATCTGGAGAAGGTGAATTCTGCCTTGACATTGGGTTGCTGAAATTTGGCCCCACGTTCACTGCAAAGTTTGTAAATATGACCCAACTTACAACATGCCTCAACTCAGAATGTGTTTTAGATTTTTAGATTTGTTGCAAACCCTTCTCATGGGTTTAAGTAGCGCAGGGGATGGCTGTTCATCCTCTTGCTTCCTTCTCCTGGTCTCTGCCTGGACAGTGGGTAGGTGCTTCTGTGATGGGCGGCTGGGGCTGGGTGCCAAGGGTGCTGTGGTTCTCTCTGTGCCCAGATTCCCTCCCACTGTGGGGACAGGGAGGGCTGGTGTGTTCCCTGGGGAAAAACTGCCCACCCGGGTTAGAGAGGGGAATTGTCACTGGTCCCATCAGGCTGGATCATATTTTGGGGCTGAAGGTCTGACATATCTGTCCCTCCTCTTGGCTTGGCTTTTTCAGTGACATGGGGGCTGATATGGGCAGCTCACAGACCCCTTCCTTGAAAAACATGTGGCACTCCTGAGGAGAGCCTCTTGCTGAGTTAACCTTCAGGTATCAGTAAAACACTCTGTCTGGATATAAATGACTTTTTGCTAGCATTTCACAGCTTACTGAAAATAATTATTGGCCTTCATAAACCAAGATTGATACTGATTTTTTTTTTTTCCTGCAGCTAAATGATTCTTTTTTACAGAATACAAGCACATGAGCCAAAGGAAAATTAAGCAGGTAGAAACAGTGTTACCCCGGCTCTCAGAGAATTTAGGACAGAGCACTAGAGGAAGATAGGAAGATTTCGATTTTTCACACCATTAGGAACACATTTCAAGATGGGAAAGATCTTGGAAAGTCCTGTGATCATATTTCAGGAAAGTGAGTTCATCCTTTCTATTTCACACAGCACAACTTTTTATGTTAAGCCAGTTTTTCTGAGCTCCTGGTGACTTTCACTGTTAAATGATTTCTGTACCATCTCAAGGTTTTGTTTCTGCTAGAGCATTTTCAGGGACTCCAGTGATCAGCAAAATCACCCATTTAACTTCTTCACATAAATGAATATATTTCTAGCCCACAAAAAAAGGAAAAAAAAAAAAAGAAAAGAAAAAGTGTGTTCCTGGAAAGACCTTTCCAGGTAGCTTTCAAGTCCTTTGTTTTCTGCTTGGTCCTGAGTTGTCAATGTTACTGTTCATTTGCATTTCACATCTCTGAGTAAGACAATGTCCTCAGGGTTCTGACTTGTTATTGGATGCCAGAGCTAAAAACTGAGCCATACCTTCATGTTCTATTGTATTTGATGGGGGATTCTCAGCAGTGCTGTGTCTCTTCCTGTTTGGAGGATATCTCCTTTCCTGACAAAGTTTGATACCTGCTGGTGATCAAGGTGTATCACAGAGTTAACCCTGTTCCTGCCAAGCAGAATGCTGTTGTCCTATTCCACCAACGTGTTTAATAGAAAGTGAGGGGGAAGGATACCACTCCTGCAGAGACTTGTAGCTGATGGATTCTAGCAGTCTGTTCAGGAGTTCCTCTCATTGCCAGATTTACTCAGGAAAGGTTTTATTAGGCACTGATCTGTAGCAGTTTGGAGAGGAAACTTTGCTGTGCTGATGCAGAGACTCTCCCTGCTGTTGCTTAGGTAAGAAGTTTTGTTAAAATACAGTTTGTGCTACTTCATACCTGAAGGTGGACAAGAGCTATTGCATGGTGGGATATAATAACAGAATACTCTCTAAAAGTTTGCTGAGGGATTTTTAAAATCAATTTAATTTTTGTTGCAGGCTTATGTGCCTGAAACAGCTCTGTTAGAATTCCAGTTTACTGAGACTAGGGAAGTATGTGAAGAACCAGGGATATCACTGTTGGAGCAAGACAGTGGAAGACTTTTGCAAACTTTGTTGTCTCTGTCTGCATTGAGAGATTATGATTGATGGGCTTTTGATTCTCAGGCAATAAATGACTCATTTGCAAAAATTTCAAGTTAGTAATAGATGTCCTCTTCATTCCTCTAACAGACATTTCTCCAGGCACTTTGCTGTATATTTCTAAGAATAATTTTTATTTGATAGACCAAGAATCTTAATTAATTGTTTCAGGTATTTAGTTCTGCCATATGTTACTGTTGAGCAAGAAATGGCACAAATTCACCTGAAGTCTGCTTTGCACAACAGCAGTTTTAATATGAAAATTTTCTTCTTTTATAGATAGGTTTGACACATTCTACTTGATTGGCTAATTACCAAAAACATCTTTCTCACAAACAGTCTTTGAGAAGAACAGAAAAACAGAGTAGGAAAACACCACCTGCAGGTTGTTTACACTAACAAATCACCATTTCTTCTCTACAACTCCCTAAAAAGTCTCACAAGTCCACTGTGAGAAAACAAATCCCGTTTTCTCGCTCTCTGACCAGGCTGTCACATCCACAGCCATAAAAAAGAAGAATATTGCCCAATGGAAAATTAGATAGGCAGAAGCAATATTGCTCCTTCTTTCTGCGTAATTAAGGTGAATACTTAGTTCCACCCAACTTTCATATGCATTACATAATTTGTTTTGTTACTAGAAGAGACCAGAGAAGAATATATCCTGTCTTCTGCTTACAGAATCACTGTGATTCCCTCAGTTTGGTTTCTATAATTATTTAATGATAGACAGTTAATTCTCAGTTCCAATCACCTGCAAGCTCATTTACTAGGAAAGCTTCCACTGTGGAAATCATCTGAAGCAGAGACTGAGTCTCTGCAGAAGCAGATCCCTTCCTGAATATCTTAAAGAATCAAGTCACTGCTCAAAGGATAAGACATTTCACCTCACAGTGTTTTAGAATATGATGTTTTTAAAGAAAAAACCTTTGGTTTCCAAGCACAGAGAAATTTTCTGTGGAAGTATAAAATGGAAATCAAGTTGCAAGACTAGCATGGACCTCACCCTGCAGCTGTCCTGGCCTGACATCCTTCTGTGCTCTGTGCAGCGGGCATGTGTCCCATTACAGCAGGGACAGTGTTTCATATGCTGTAGTAAATACATTATTTAGGAAACAAAGGTGTTTCCTTTTAAGGTGTCTGTATGCTATTTTCTGTGTCCAGTTTGGTGTTACATCTTGTCTTTCCATATTGGCAGGTGTTCCTCAAGACACTCCTTTTGGTGTCTCCAACAGATATCATAACATCACAATCCTTTGGATATATTTTGCTGTTTTATAGCTTGGCTATTTTTTCTGTATCTTCTCTGGATCCTTACCTTATCTTTTACTTCTATTTTTAGTTATCATCTTATATCTATTACCCGAAGCATTCTTTTGTATTTCACCCAGATCATCCCTTATTTTTATTCCTTAAGGACCTCCAGAAGTACAGGCCATAACCAAGAGACTGAGACACTTTTTAAATATCTTGTGATTTAAAAAAAAAGAAAGAAAGAAAGGCAATAAAATAATTAAATTGAAGAACTTTTGTATTGAGGTGAACCCAACTAAAAAAAATTCCATATTCAAAAGACCCGATATCACCACTAGATTGTGTTTCATTTGGTTAATTTTTAACATGAAAGATGCTATGGCATTTTCGTGTCTTACATCACCTAATTGTTCCACTGGTGGTATGGAAAATAGAAATAAAAGTGTTGTTGTAAATGCCACGTTCCTGTGAGAAATGTAGCAGTTTGATTTTTCCAACAGCAGCAGTTCCTCTTTTGCTTGGAGAACTCAGGTACCCCAGGGTGAACGTTATGGAGAAGCTTGGGAAGGCCCTGCACAAGGTTATGCACGTGCTGTGCTTCACCATAAATTAGTAATGTCAGGTGTGCTGCCCTTGAGGAGTGGCTACACATGTAAACAGAGGTAGATTTAGGAACATGTTTCTATTTGCACTTTTCTCTATTGATTTATAAATTCACACATTCTTTTGTTTTGTTTTGTTTTGTTTTTCATTTTTTTGTTTTGTCCCCCTTGATTGTCCTATCATTACCCAAATTATGATCATGTTGATTTTAGGTACTTGTAATACAGCTTCAACTCTCACAAGATTTGGTTTCTGTGAGGGCAAGAAAACCATGTTTTTGTAGACTGTTAGAAGTAGTCATGCTGGTAGCAGTATGGGTTGTGTGCATATTTTCCAGGATAACAAAGTTTTTAAAACAGTAACATGATTTGCAGGTATTTTCCTGATCTTTGAAAAACAATTAAAATTTAAAAAGTACTGTATATACAGTCCACATTAAACATTTTCATTATTAATTTATTGTTTGTAGTAAGTTTAACCCTAATCCAGTGTTTATTAAAACTGGACAGGATTTATTAAATTGGTTCAAGATTATCAAATATGTGCAGATCTTTACATATATTACATTAATTCTCTTTCTAAATATTTGCAAAATTTATTAAGTCTTTGTAAGTCTTCTAAAAATGTTACATGACACTCAGATTGGCCATATTCATAACTCTGTCAGAATTCACTGATTATAAGAATATCTGAAAACAGCATCTGAAAAAGAAAGAGCACAATGTGGTGATTCCAAAACCATTTGAGATGTTAAATTTAAAAAAATATGTTTTTGCAAGGGGAAACTCCTTTGAACATTTCACCATGTTTTTGCAAGGAAGTGCAACATCTTCCCAGATGGGGGGAAGATGCAGCTCCACTTTGTGTCCTCCTGGTATAACTGGGAACTTTGTCAACTCCAGGGTGCAGTTTAGTCAGTCCTGCAGCCCCAGCGAGCCTTTCTGGGCAGCATCCTTTCCAATGTTTGGTGAGGGCCCTGGATTCAGACTCAGGACATCTGGATTCAGAAGGTTTAGGAAAATTTGGATTAATAATACTTCGGTGTCTTGCACTGAGTGTTGAACTCCAAGATAGTACAAATCACCAGATATTAAAAAAAAAAATCTTGACATTACCCTTCCTGTGTCTGTTTCTTCTCTACAAGGAAGAGGACACAATCCTGCAAGTCAGGGCAGGTGGCTGATCATTGCTTATGACATCTTTGGAGAGTGTGTTGATGACAATCATGTAAGTACCTCTTAGATAAAACAGATTTTCCTGCCTCTATCAAAATATTTTCAGTGTAGGAAATATTTTATTTTAAGCTTGAAAGTTTCATTTTATAGAACAGTTCTTGATGTTTACCAAAGTGTGAATATTCTGTTTGGGGTTTTTTTTTTTTGCACTTTGATGACACAAAGCCATGGTCTGTAGCTGGTGGCTGTGACCTGTGCTCAAGGTCCAGCCCAGGCTGGCCTCATGGAGCTGCTGCAGTTGTCCCTCAGTCCTTCACAGCCTTTGGTGGGCACAACTGCATGTGCTGCTTGGGGTGCTTGTGAAAACACCAGAGGTGATGTTAATTTTCCAGCTGAATTTTGCAACATGAATTTCCCCTGGTGATATAAACAAGAGAAAAGCACGTTAACAGCTCCTAGAAAGTTCTGACTCAATAGATAAGTAGTATCTATTTTTGCGAATAGTAACACTCCCCTTTTATTTTCTCAACAGAACACCAGAAATATTATGCAAGAGACTGCCAGAATTCGAAGATAATTTTTATTTTTGTAATATTCCTTTTAGACATATCCATTTAAATACATAATGAATTTGTCTCAAGAACACAGGGAAATATGTTATGAACAAGATGCAAACCAAAACAGGACTATGGAATTTCATTGGAACCATGGAAATTAACACGAAATGTGGTCTCAGTGTTAATGCTGAATTTTAAGTCTGTTTTCTGTTGTATTTAACCTTTGGGTAGGCTCATTACAGTAGGCATTGTATACATCTTTTTCTGAGCTATTCATTTAAACAGCCTTCCACGGAGAATGTGAACATTTTGCTTTGGGCAAAGAAAACACACACTTAACATTTCTGTTCTGAACTGTATCTTAAATGAACGCTTTTGTAGTTATGAAATATGTAATTAAAGCTGTAATCCAGTGGAGCACTGAAATGTATGTTTAAGAACCTGTACAGTCTTATGGACGTTCTGCGTCTATTTGCCAGGATTATAGCACTCCTGACTTAGCCTACATTTTGTTTCCAGGCAGCTGGTGCCATGGCGTGAAGGTTTTCATGCAAGGGAATATTTTATCCAGCTGTAGGAAATTCTCATGTTTAATTTGAAGCTAAGGAGAATTCCTATCAGCAAACAGATGATGAAGAGGCCAAACTGGGAAACAGCATGCTCCTGAGCTTTTCTGCATTGGTCATACAGTTGGATAATTTGGAATGCATTTCTACCTATAAAGCAACTGACAGAAATTTTCATTAAAGAACTACAGCTCTATTACAAGAAAGGTGTGGAGTTCCTCAGACATCTATGGGTAGTCTGAAAAAGTGAAGTGATCAGTCCCAGGGGTCCTGGCAGAGCTGAGATCTGTGTGTAGGGTCCAAAAGCAGTATAGGGGAGTTTAGGTTCTAGGCAGGGAACCACTTGCAGCCTAACTCCTGAGACATTTTTACCAGCTGATAAGAATTGCAGGCAAGGTGATTTGTCTGGAACTATTGAGCTATGGTAACGAATTCAGCTCCACGGGTGGGTACTTCTGTAAAAGAGTAATTCAGAGTATTTTTACAGACAGAGAACCTTGTTTTCTTAGAGAGGTGGAGAGGAAGAATCTCTGACAAAATGACAAAAATCCAATGACTGTGCTCTTGTACATGAGAAGGAAGGATGAGTTCTAGTCTACTCATGCAGGTGGCATTAGGTGTCACAGTTTTTTACAACCCAGGAATATGTACAGAACAGCAAGTTGTGAGATTTTCAGAGGACAAAACCCCAACATTTTTCATCTCACTTGCTGGACTGAAGTTGTTAGTCAGTTGAGAACTGAAGATACACAGAATCAGACGTTGTGGTGCAGAAGGTCACGCCTGTGGGAGTGAGAAAAATTAGTGAGACTCTCATTTACAGTAGCTAATTATTGACTTGTATCCAGAAACTCTTCAGAAGGAAAGGATGAGAGCACTAAGCCCTTTTCTCTCCTAGCTGAGGAACATAACTACAAGATGAGGATCAGATATTTCTGGAGCCATGATTCTTCCATTCCTGAGTGCACAGCAGTTTGAAAATCTGTATCTTCACGGTTTGTGCACTCTTATGGGATTTGAGTTCAAAAGCCTCAGGCTGAAGTGAGGCCCCATATTTTGACTTCACAATTATAGAAGTGCTGTAAGTGCCAGACTATTTGTCAAGAAGTAAGCACCATTGCTAGTGTGAGTGAGTAGTGAGTGTTTGGAATATACCTAACTCCTCCAGGGACTTAGATGCTGGGTTTTGTCTTTCCTAAATCCCAAACAGCTTTCAGCAGAGATGCCCAGGTGGCCAGCTCAGAAAAAGATCGATATCCTTTGGGACATCCTCTGTCGTACAAATATAGCCATAGTTCTGTGCGTAAATTCCTGAACGCTTTGTTGAATGCTGACCTAAAATAGTTCATTGTAATATCAGAGGAAGCCATTTAATTTCATCCAGTCACTTCTTCATGGAGCCATACAAATTGTTATTTGGCTAGAACATATCAGCCAGAAAGACATCTTGTTTTCATCTGAAGGATCTAAAAGATGAACCCACCATTTCATGCCTTTATTGACGCTCGTGTTAAATTATGCACCCGATTCCTCCGTTGGATTTGCCTGGCTTTCATTTGCAGATGATAGTAGCACGGTCTCACGGAGTAGCTGCAGTGGATTTGTACCAGTTGTGTGGGAATAGTGTTTCAACCTAAGCATTTCTTAAAAACTGCAAATCTCTTTTCTTTGGCTCCTCTGGCGGTCTGTAGCTTTACACATACAGCTTGTTTACTAGAGTATTCATTTGAGCTGAGTATCACATCAACAGTATGTGTGAGTTAAACAGCTACTGGTGGAGTGGGAAGTTACTGTTTATTAATTGTTCTTCTGCGTTTGTTAACATTTGATCTCCTTTAACATCTTATAGAGATACATTTTTGGTGGCACAGCTTGCCCCAGTTTAGATAGACCAACCTGGTGCATGTGAAAGCTTCATTTACTGTCCTTGACATAACTAACCTCACATTAGCAGGAACACTTCTTCCTAGCTAGACTTACTATTTATTCAGAATCTTAATAGAAGGGCTTTATGCTTAGAAATTTTTAATGCTGCTTATCCTATATTTTAAGTCAAAGTGTTTATTTCTGCTGAGAATTCTCCATTTTCTTTTTTTTAATGATTTTTTTTACAAAAGAGGTAAGTGTTTTCATTCACCTTTTGTGACTTACAAGCTATTGAGTAGCACTTGTTGTATTTGAATGTCACATTATATGTATTATAACTGATAAAGAAATGTCATTTTCCACCTATTGCTAATACCCTTTAAGACACTTAACAACAAGATGTTTTGACTGAAACTCTTTGTCTAGCAAAATATATTTAAAATAACATCATGAATTTGTTGGAGAATATAAAATTGTAGTGAGATTATTCTTTCCCATGCATTCAGTGTGATGATTCCCTCTAAGTTAGTAAATATCTGAGAACTAAGCTGTACAAGGCATGTAGGTCAGTGTTTGCCTTGCCAGATTTTCTATAGACACATGGATGTGTCTATAGAATTACATATGCTACACACAGTAACCCTGAGCTTCTGGCAAGACATTCCAGAGCTGGATTTTGCCTCCAAGCTGTGTAGTTTAGCTCAGTGGGTTAGAGCATGATGCTGATAATGCAGTGGTTGCACAGTCAGAGTGGTCAAACAAGCAAACAGGGCACTTGTGAATCATTTCTATCATTTGCAGATAGGATGGGTCCACGGCCCAAAGTCAGAGTATGTTTTCTAGGGTTAGACTTCTCACTACTGCAGGTTTTCTCTCAACTTCTGCTATTCATCACATGAAGGTGAATTTTAATATCTTGTTTCTTGAGTGCTTCAGAAAACTACTGAAATAGGCCTCTTTCTCTATGGATATTAGAATTAATAGTACAGCTTCCTCCATGGCCCTGGGCCTTATTTTCCCCTGTGCCCCTTGCCCTAGGAATATAGAGAAGTCCTGATAGCGAGAGGCATGTCTGGGACTGGCCTGGTTCCCCATGACACTCAACGAGCAAAATCACAAACAGGGCTAGCAAGAGAAGAGCTGTCCTCTGGGGTCCAGGACAGCTGGATTTGTGTGCACTCCTGCCTCATCCTTTCCTATTCAGGAACTTCCTGTAAGGAATGAGTAGTGCAGAGTGAGTCATCCTGGCACTCGGCCACCTGGCATTGCTCCTTTTTTTTGAGGAAAATCCCCTGGCTTTTGTAGGGCACTCCTGAGACCTAGCACAAAGGGGCCAGAATCTGGCCTAGGAACCACAACACATGCAGCTCACTGAAACTGCTTAACTCTGTCCCACAGCTACAACACACCATTGTCTGCCCATCATATCTTGTGGAAGCTCATGGTGATTTTTTCCATGCATCTTATCCAACTGTATGTTGTTATCAAGTGCAGCTTCTGTTTGTTAGTTCCTTAGATAAAGGCCTCCCTAAGTCTGATCCACGCTCTGTTATTGTGCCTCTTCCTATATCACTGTATGTGGTGCATTTCTTCTTTTATGTCTCTTCCAAAAGTATCTCAGAGCATCCATCCGTCATCTGGTGATAGGACTTGCTCATTGTGATTATTCTCTTTTCCAGAAATAAAAATGTATGGCATACATAGTATTTAGCATTGTACAGAACTCTGCTCCATATCAAAAAGAGATTAGGGTCTCTTAATGTAATACAGTTTCCAGCTGCAGCCACAGACTGTACCTTTATTAACTGAAAGGTATGTATAGATGTGTCCTGTTTTCCTGTGTTTTATTTCTGGATTCTACTTTTTTCAAACTTATCCATGCTAGGTTTGCTGGGGCATACGTGTGTATTAGTGGATACATTGCAATAGCTAACAAACTCTTTCCAGGGAAGGTCTGATCACATCCTCAGACATACTAAACACAAGAGATGCCAAAGTGAGCAAGTGAGTAGGTTTCTATACATAGGGCAGAATGTTTCTTTAATTTTTTGTTGGTCATAATAGTATTTGTGGTATATTTGTCCGCTATGGACATAGCAATACCAGTAAAGACTTTCTACCACTTTAAGTTTCAGGATTTATCATGAAATACCTTTTATGCTTCCTTTCCCATCTTTTCAAAATTCTAATACTGTCAAACTGATGTACATAGGGGTATGGTCTTACTGTGTTTGTGCTGGAAGAGTGCAGTTTTTTGAGCTTTTTTGTGAGTTCATGAGAGGTACAAGTTGGGTTATCTAGGAATGAGGTCACATGCCCTGAACAAGCTCCATATGGAATGAAAAGGAGGAGCATTCCTTCAGCAACACAGGTCGACATGAACACACAAGCCTGGTGTGAGTTCCCTGCCCTGGTTTTTCAGTCAATAACCAGGTAAAAATCAGTGGAGCACTGACACGGAAAATAACAGGGCATTTTTAGATATATTGGCTCTGAAAAGCCACTGTCTTAAGAACATTAGTAAAAAAAAAAACAAGGCAAAAATAATGATAAAAAAAAGCAATTTTAGACATGTAAAATTTCATGCCAGTTTTAAAAATTTTGGTACTGTTGTTATAAGTACAAAGCAAACAAATTTTCAGTGGGAGTGACAGACATTTTTCCAAAAGTTGACACAAGTTGTCTTGTCTATTACATGTATGTATCCAAAACATAAGTCCTGGAGACAGTTACTTATATTCCTCTCTTATCCATATTCCTCTGTACCTGATTCCTGTAAAGAATGAAGGATCTGAAAACAGGGGCTACTGTAAGTTACTTCTTTTGAAGCTTTTCTTGTTTAGGGTCTGAGTTGATGTGATTCTTGAAAGCCTTTAATTTAGGGGTTGTTCAGCAGCAACTGCCAGGGCTTGGTACATAAAAGAAGCCAGTCCTGGTGTCTGTAATCTTCTTGAGCAAGCTGGAGGTTCTGTACAGACTGACATCAAGCATAAGTCCCCACAGCATTTGAATAAAGAGTGAGACTGAGTCAGAGAGCTGAACCTAAATGCTGTGTAGAAACTGTCCACATCTCAATACCTGGTCAGTGAATTATTGTAGTTCAAAACTGGGATAAGAGATCAGAAACAGCATGAAAAATAAAAACTAGACTGCCTTGGCTCACCTGATGTTTGGGAATTAAAAAAGTCTGATGAAAATCTACAGCCACATCTTTAGGCTTCTCAGTTGGTAGATCTTGCATTAAGAAAGTATTTGCAGAGGTATTTTAAGAAAACCAATAGAGAGGTATACTTTTAGTGGGATTGCCTCAGCTTCTCTTCGAATTTTCCTTTTAGGAAACAGGTCCAAATGGTAATTTCTGAGTTCAAGCTCAGGAGCAAAACAGAAGGGAGGAGCAGTGGCTGAGGCCTCAAATCTCAGAGCATTTTTGTGGTTCCTTTGTGGCCCATGGTCTGCCAGGTGACTGAAGGAGGACTGCTTCTCTCTCCACCTGCCTTGCCTTCTGGGTTCCTGCGGTCTGTGGGCTTTATGAACTCTGCAGGCACTGAATTTCACACTTGGGAAGTATCAGCACAAGGTAAGGGCCCAGTAAATATATAATTAAACTAAGCACAAGTAACATGAGGTCACCAGCATAAAGGCTTTTGGAAGTTTTGATGGTGTGTTCTTTGTTCTGTCTGTCTGTCTGTGTGTGTAGGCACACAAATGCATGATAGATTAATTGAGTTAAATATATCCCAAAGTTGTTTGAAACAATGCCTATTTAATTTTTTTCAAGAGGCTGCACAGAAGTATAGCATTGTACCACAAATAAAAGTGTTGCCACAATGCCTGTAAATCAGAGCTTTAAACTATGTTTCAATTATCCTTCTATTATCCAGCTGGTGTTTAAACATGTTTATTATTCAAATCAGTAGAGAATGTGCTGCTGTTGTGTAAACAACTGTCAAATGCTGAAACAATGATTACAAGGCACCATCTCTTTCAGGTGTACTTAGAGGTCCTTATACCTCAGCCACTTGTATTTAAATAACATGCAAACACAATGCTTGAGTGACTACTTTCACTCCTGTTTCCAATACCTCGTGCCAATTCTATTACATTAAGAGGGAAATCTATTACATTTTTCATTTATACACATCTGTACGCTGTTTTTAACCATTGTATCATTAAGGCTTGAGTTAATATAATAGATATGCCAAGAGATGCAGTACATATTGAGAAATCCTGTTCAAAATAAAAGCCAATTTCTCTGTATTATTTTAGGGCATTTGAAAGCTTTTATGAAAACAATACTAAGAAAATTATTTTCTGAAGAGGAAGCCTGAGAAATAAAAGATTTAGTCATGGAACTCTGCTATCCTTCCACCTCTATTTGTTTTGATGTAAGCCAAGTGCATTACAAGTTGGTTGGTTTTGAGTTTTTTTCAGGTAGTCATTAACAAAACATAATATTGATGGCACTGAACTGTCTTTTCTTGCATGTGAGAGTATTCAGTATCTTTACACACACTTAGTACAGGGCAAAGATAGTTTAACAAGCAGTGTTTGCCAAGTGAGCTTTTGAGGCAACTCTCTACTGATTTGTCACAAAAAGGAAGGGAGAATGTTTTAAAAAACTGCATTTGGCAAAATGCTGGTAGGATCCTCAAAAACAGTTACTGAAGGAAAAATTTTATGCTAATCTCAATGAAGCAAAGAGACTCTTTGCCTTCTACCTTCTAAGAGGATGAAACCTGGAAAACAGAGGCAGATACTAAAAAAAGTAAAAGAAGTGAACCTTCTGGGTAGTGACATAGCCATTGCTTCATGCACCCCTCCCCCCTTTTCCTGTCTTTTAAGTTAGATGCTTAAATACAAAGCTAATGGAAGAAACAAACAGTACAGCCCTACCACAAGGATAAGCTGTTGTAGTGTGCTGATAAAATATGACATTCTTATTCAGAACTTAATAGAGATGCTTTGACTGTTGTTCTGCAGTCAACAAGGCTGGTCTAATTGGTGGCCATGGCAACAAAATCAGGTCATACAGAGGTTCATACCGAGATCAAGCATATGTAGATCTTCTTGTTCAAATATACATAAAGATAAGAACCTTT
This sequence comes from Camarhynchus parvulus, assembly GCF_901933205.1. Classification (NCBI taxonomy): domain Eukaryota; kingdom Metazoa; phylum Chordata; class Aves; order Passeriformes; family Thraupidae; genus Camarhynchus; species Camarhynchus parvulus. The sequence continues at coordinate 21,278,395 of NC_044573.1, read as the reverse complement.
AGTGAGAGTCCACAGTGAAAGGCTGAAGATGGATGCTCCCACGCACATCTAATATTACTTAGAAATATTTACCTGTTTGTAACATAATGATGTTTTGCAGAACAGAAATAGAAAAATCCTTCATAGCCATTGGAAAACAATAATTTTTTAAAGTCAAAGTAGAGTGTATGCATGCACATTGCTTCATAGCTTCTTGTAATTTACTCCCTGGAGTTTTTAGTGATCTGACTTATATTTTAGATGTAATTAAGTAATCAGTGGTGTACACTGTAAAATGAATGTTTAGGCTGCTTAAGGTTGAATTTTCACAGCCTTAGCAGCTGTGCAGTTATGGTTCCTGCCCCCACCTCCCTGAGTACAGCCATCCATTTACAATTATTACTTGAGTTATTTACATAGTTATGATATGTCATAGAAATGAAATAGCAGCTACCTGGTAACAGCGGGCAGCAAATGTACAGTAACTCTTGTGATTGCATCTCTCCTCTTTCCCACTGAGGGCACCAAGGTGTGCAAGGCCTGGGAGGTTGGTCCCCAGGCAGGCTAAGCCCTGCTCAGGGCAGCTACTGACTGTATTCCTGCAGAACAGAGTCTGATGTCTTTAACAGATCTCCTCCCTCTCACCAAATGCATGTGTCAGGTCCTCTACAGCCTTTCAGCCTCTCCATCTGTATTTACAAACCAGGGTTGTAAGAATTAAAAGTTATAATCTTAAGATACTCAGCAGTCTAACAAAAATATATAGATAGTCTTGGGTAGGTACATCTGGACAAAATCTACACCCACACCCAAATGAATATCTAAAAGGACTCTGCTGAAAATGCTCCAGGTCTGGGTTCTGAATCCAGTTGATACATGAATGTGGCAACACATTGTTGGAAAGCTCTCACCGTGCTCTCCACTGTCTCTGAGGGGATGCACAACCAGCACCTATTCCCTCAGCTGCTTTCATTTTCTCCTAAGCAAAAATTTGCACTTTGAGTGCCTTTCGCAATAGGATTTTGAATAAGCTGAAGTAGGCATACTAGGGTAGAAAGAGAGGAAAGCATTTTGAGGTAATTTCCATCTCTTCTGGACAGCTCCCCAGAGATTTTGCATCAGGGAAATATTTTACTGATTTCCTGCTTCCTTCTGGTCTTTGCTAAAGATACATGTAACCCACAGATGGTGGGTCTGTGTGGTACTGGTGGAGCCTCTCTTGCTCTTTTCTCAGCTTCTTTTGCCTGATATTATCAGTAAAGCCCTGCCACCAGCCCCTACCCCCTCCTTCTCAGCAAAGCTGTTTTCTTAGCTACAAGGATATGCAAAAAATCTGATTTTAGTTATCTGTTCTGCTAAAGGCAAGGATTAAGATTAAGGTTTAAATTTGTTGCCTTTTTTTTTCCCCTAGAGCAGAATGCTTTGGTCCAGTCCCTGTGTATTCCTGAGTCTTTCAACAGTTCCTTACAAAATCACATATTTTAGCTCTTTATTCTAGCTAGTGTGTGGAAGTCCTTTTCCTCTCTATTTCACCGAATTTCTGCATGTACCTACTGGAGGGATTGGAAACTCTCCCTTCCCCAAATACACGGTTTTGAAAACACATTAAACTCCTCTATGATGTTCCACATTACCTTCAATTTTTGATATTCTTTTCCATCAGTATAAATTGTTGCTATTTTGGAAGCTACAAGAATAAGCTTTACTCCTGCAGCTGAATGATAGGTGAATGTGGTTAAACCTGATCCATGAAGAGGGACTGACCTAAACTCTGAAAAAATAAAGTCCGTAAGTGAGACAAATTCAGAGTGGTGATCCATGTGAATATGGAAATGTGGAAAGGAGAAGAGATGCTGGCATGGACCTGCAGCATGCTGAGTGTGCTTTTGAAATGAATGTTAAATTTGTAGGCCCTTAGCTGGGACATAAGCAAAATACAAGGCTTGCAAGACTTGCACTTAAATATCTGTATAGGACCATGGAAGAGAAGTATCTGGCCTGGTCAGACAGTTTTCATCTCAGTGGGCATATAGCTCCTTTTTCCCTTCAGACATACAGATCTAGAAAAATATTGAGGTGAAAACCCACAGAAATATTCCAGGCTTGACCCAGTGCCTGCTTAAGGCACAGGATGATGACTGGGCCAGGGGCTGGATATACTTCCAGGTACTGCTGATCCCTCATGGGGAGTTAAACAACTCCCTTGTTCAAGTAGTCCTTTTCTGGCACGTCAGTGTCAACAGGTGTGAACAAGAGCATGGAGGTACAAAGTGCCAATGCCTGGCTGCTGGCACCGAGGTGGCCTTCCTGCACAAGAGATGACAATTGCAGTGTTGTGCAGTCTGCCCATCAGAAAGCATTGTTGCCTGGCACCTATATATCATTCAACTTGTGAGCAGGCACCGTGCCATCGGAACAGATGGTAGGGAGAGAAAGCAGCCAAACTACCATGTACAGGAGATGCATTAAAGTATAGGTGTGGAGAGTGATTTCCAGCCAAGAACGTCAAAACAGCTCTCTTCGTCTTGAATTTACATGCCCAGAGTTAAGGGGATGGGCAAGCATTTAACTGCTCTCCCAGCTGGATACGGTTCCATACACACACAAAAAGCTTCTACTTCAGCTCACTTCAAGTGACATTTTGGCCCAGCTGAATTAGGCGGGGTATTGGAAATGACAGAGAGAAGCATTTTAAAGTGATCTCCACCTTTTCTGGCTCTTCTCTGGATGTCCCCCTCTGTGGAATAGGTGAAAAGAACCTCTCATGGCCAATTGTTATTTATGGAAATTTGCAGGGTGCTGTAAAGTACTCTTCGCTTTCTAGTGTAAATGTCTTTACAAAGAAGACCATAACACTTAGAAGTAATGGCATACTTAAAAAAAAAATAAGAGTACTGCATTGTTGCTAGGCCCTCTCCTATGGATAGGACACACTTTCAGCAAAAAAATCCCAAAACGTTTTCAGATAAAGACTGTGGAAGTGTATGGTATCCTTGTCTGGCATACATATTGGGAATGTCCTTTCATGCTCCTAAAACAAAGAAACATTAAGGATATCCTAACACAGAGGGGGGGAAAGTTGTTTAATATACTCCTTCATGAGCCACTCTACTGAACCATTCTACTGACTCTTAAAATGGCACACTGCAGCCCTCTCTGTTTGCATCTTTGTGCTTTCCGGGGCAAATTTACTTAGTTTATGAATAAAAAGACATTGGGTTTGTTTTTTTTTCAAACCTCAGTTTTTCAAAATTCTACCTAGGAATTTAAAGCCAGCCCTCATCTGCCATCACCATAAAGAACTCAGGCTGAGTTCTGTCCCCGTTTTCACTTGTGAACTGTACTGTCTTTGGATTATGACCTTCCTCACACCTGAAGCCTCATTGTTTTCAAGATGAAATTTTACTTCTTTTTTGTTGTTGGCCTGGTTTTCATAGCAGTGTGAAGAAGGGTGTGTTTCTCTGAAAAGCTGCAGGTGCAGTAATACTTTCATTTAAGTCTCTAGAGCTCTAATAAGCACAGATGAAGGGAAAGGGGATTTTTTTTTTCAAAAGGACCTTGTATTCTGTGGCTGCTGTAAGACTGCTTAATGTCTTTCAGAATCAGCCTTTAAAGCTGGCACTGACTGGAATTTCCTTAGTTGCCAAATGTGTTTGGACTTGGGGTTTGGATTCAGCCCTCTCTGTTGAACCAATAAAGTGAATCTTGGTCTAAGACGAGGAGTGGTGTTAGAGGGGAATAAATAGGCCTAAAGATGAGAAAGACGTTACTGAAGATGAATTCCTGCATTTGAATAAATTTCAGGAAAGTTAAAGGCTTCATAACAAATATTTTTCTTTTAATAAGGTGGAAGTGAATAGCCCTTTTCAAAGAGCCATGGGCAAAACTATTGGACTTTCTTAAAGGAAGTTTCTTTTTGCATGGGATTCTTAAGGGAAAGAATAGTTCCCATTGCTACAAGAAACCTTCCTTAAAGGATGCTAGGAACTCTTCATTTTAAAATTCTGATACAACAATTGGCGTTTCTATAGTTCACTGATTCCCTCAATATTTGATTTCCTGCTTTTCCTTCTCAACTGTTCTTCCTATAATACCATTTCAGCAAGCAAGGGTGTGTACTAGGTCTTTCTCTTAAGTTATGGGATCTTGATAATTTTACGCTTTAGTGGAGAAACAATTTTAAGTCTCAGTAATGAGTGTGAACAGTACAATAAAGACTTCCTGGGCCTCAGTTTCCCTTCTGCAGAACACAAGCAAGGATTATCTTTGCATGCCTAGACAGACTGTAAATTTTTCAGGACAAAAGAAATCTCAGAAAATCCTACAAAAATGGGATTTAAATGGGAGTTAGTGTACGAGTATGAACCTTCAATGCAAACTGAAGCTAAGATGTTAAGGGAAATGATGAGTGAAGGGGTTTCACATTTGTGTGCACAGTCAGAAATTGCTCAGAAGTGCTCTAAGTGATTCCTAGATGATGTGTTTTTGCTAGATAGAGAAGGCTTCGGGTTCTTTGTAGTGCTTCAGGATTGCTGGAAGGAGGCTGCAAAAGATATGGAAGAACTGGTACTATGAGTGTGTTACAATGGATGTATGGCTTTTTTTCTTAGCCTACCCTATGCTGTCACTAGCGGAACACCTTAATCCATCCATTTCTATTCAAATATCATAAAATCACAGAATGGCTTGGGTTGGAAAGGATCTTAAAGACCATCAAGTTCCAACCCTTCCACTAGACCAGGTTGCTCAAGGCCCCATCCAACCTGGCCTTGAGCACTTCCAGGGAAGTGCAATTCTCAGGTAGGTCCGGGTGCATCCTATCTAAGAGAAGGTAACTGACTGCATCAATTTAGGGGACAGATACCTGGTTTTCCTCCTTAGTCAGTGAAGGACAACAGTCACCTCAGAGAGCAATTCAGATTCTATTGAGCTTAAATTGCTCCTTAGAGGTTCCTGTCTCTGCCCATGTGGAGACTTTGTCAGGAGGAAGCCCAGGGTGATTGCAGCCCCCAGCAAGGGCCTCAGGTACACGTGGTTCTAACCTGCCATGAAGCCTAGGCATTGCTGTGGTTTAATCAGCGAGCACCTAAGCTCCATATAGTCACTCCACAATGGAATAGGGGAGAGAGTCAGAAAAGTAAAAGTGAGAAAACTTGTGGGTTGAGATAAAAACAGTTTACAGGTAAAGCAAAAGCTGTGTGCACAAGCAAAGCAAAACGAGAAATTAATTCACCACTTCCCATGGGCTGGCAGGTGTTCAGACATCTCCAGGACAGCAGGGCTCCAAATGCCTCCCTGCTGCCTTCTTTCTCCCCCAGCTTTATATGCTAAACATGGCACCATATGGTCTGGGTTATCCCTTGGGTCACTGGGGTCAGCTGTCCTGGCCCTGTCCCTTCCCAACTCCTTGAGCACCCCCTGCCCACTGGCTGCTGGGGTGGGGTGAGAGGCAGGGAAGTCCTTGGCTCTGTGAAAGCTCAGCAATAACAAAAACATCCCTGTGTTACCAACACTGTTTTCAGCACAGATACGAAACACAGCTCAATATTAGCTACTATTAAGAAAATTAACTCCATCCCACTCCAAACCAGCGCAGTAATCGATCCATCAGATTTCATACCAAAACCAGATGGGAGGCAGTTGTCTTCTCTTTAGGTAAATACTGATGTTGCTGTGTTGACTGAAATGAGACTGTTTCCTGAATGGTGTGAAATGGAAAAGGTCTTTTTCTAGGTGGGATGAGGGTTGCTGTGCCTTGCTGCTGAGTTTGGATGGGCATGGGTGTGTGACTTTCACTTCTGTGCTCCTCCTTCATCTACCCACGTGCATCAGCTGTGTGTAGGAGATGGTGCCTGTCCAGTCAGGATTATTTTGGTCGGGACTAGTAATGTAAAGGCAAAAAGCCCACTTAGAAGAGAGTTTATTTTCTTTTTAAACACAAAACCTGATAGACAATTTTTCTGGGTTTTTGGAAACAATCCTCTGGTTTAGGTAGTTTATAGAATTAAATGAGTTGCTGACTTTCTTTACCTCTCCTGTTTTTTTGACAAATGGGATTGAAAGTGGTGCAATTCATCACCATTATAGTGTTAGTGTACCTGCCAGACTCACTGGAGTCTTTTCTCTGGTTTGTGTTCTGCCGTTCCTTCCTGCCCCTGGAAGATGGAGGAAACATTAGGCACGTGTGAGAGTTGTGATGGTCCAGTTTCTTGGGCTGGGATGGATTCAGCTTGTGTCTCAGTTAAACTCCTTTTCCACATCACTGTGACCCCATTTTGAGATATTAGGAACATCCCAGTTTAGATGCAGCTGGGCTGAAGGTGGCTTAAGCGTTTGATGGAAGTCATGGTTTGCCAGCTGAGTTTCACTGGTTTGGCAGTGGTTGGTTGAGGAGGAATCTGCCAAGCATTCCCCTTCAAACATGGAGAGGCTCATGGTCCCTCCTTGTGCAGTGGTTTCAAACACAGATTAACGTGGATAGAGGAGATAAGAAGAGAAAGATCTCAAGACAGATTCTGAACGTGTGTGCCTATGTGTATGTATGCATCACACACGGACAGCAGAGCAGAGCTGGGACAGTGACAGCTGAAAAAGACCCACACACTAAATAGCTTTTGTTGAGATTTTAGCCTTCAAATGCAAATAGGAGGGAGGTATAGTGGGAAGGGAAAAAGACGTGATTGAGCAGTAAACATGAGTGATGGTTGCAGGATAAATAATATTATTAACTTACATTTTATTACTGTGGCTGCTGTGATAGCAGAGGGCACTTTTTACAGACACACAAGTAATAATAGCCCAGAGAAAAGCACATGGTCCATCAAACCCTTCCCTCTGGCAGCAGAAAATACAAATCACCAGGTATGGTAGCTGACCATCTTATGCACAATTATCTCTCTTATGACTGCATGGCTACATTCGCTCCCTGCTCCAAACGTATTCAGCTCCCTCTTGAACCGATGTTCCCCATTTACATCTATTACTGACTTCAACAAAGACCATTTTATTCTGTGCAATGGCAGTCCCTTGCAGAAGGATATTCTGCCTGTATTTCTCATACTGATGTTTGAAGTCTTTCCCTTGTCAATGTCAGTCTTTGTGACCTCTTGTTTTGAACGATAAATTTTCAGAAATCTTATTTGGCAGTAATCAATTCTTCTCCTTACAGGATCCTCTACAATTTGAAAGAGCTTCTCTTCTGATTCTTCTCCTTTCAAAGACAGTTTACATTGACAGCCTTCATGTACACTCTGTCTACAAAACCACAAATTAGAAAAGGCTTTAAAAATGAGGGACAAAATAAATCATTGCTGACTAGTCGAATGGCATTCTTCTCATTTAACATGGATATTATTGAAAGGAAAATGTGCATTTAATATAAAAAGGTGTTCTAATCACTCTGTCCAATTACAGCAAAGCATGAATGATGGTAATGTTTTCAAGCTTCCAAATAAACTGAGAAACATTAACCTAAATGGGATGTTGGTATTCTGCTGCAAATGCCTTAGAGTTTCTTCCTTCAGTAGCCCTTCTTTCTGCTTTTATTTCCCAAGGGGAATGTTGCACATCCTGAAACACAGAACTTGATATTCTGCCTCAGCTAGTGGAGGTTTTTTTGCTAGCCTAATACCTATAATGGAAGGCTTGTTGTCTGAGAATAAATAATTCTAAAGAGCACACTGGAAATGTGTCTGTAACCCCCAAATTGACTGACACTGGTGTGTCTATTTCTGTTTCAGTGGTAGGATTATGATGACAAATGCTTTGTAGGCTGCTCTTGAGTGTCTTCTGATGCATTCAGCCCCAAATTCACTGACACTGTTGTCTCTATTTCTGGTTGAGGGCAGTATTCTGATGACAAATGCTTTGCAGGCTACTCTGATTGTCTTCTGCTGTTTGATATTTGTACTACTAGTACAAATATTTAGTACCATCAATACCTGGTACTAGTACTAGGCACTAGTTGTACTGAATTTAGATTCTACTGCTACCCTCTGATTCTAGTCAATGAGGTTGCTAAACATATCATAGAGCACACAGTGTATTTGTGCTATTAAAGTTAAAAGAAATTCTTTAGATAAAAACACTTCAGACTATAGACTCTTCAATGTTGATCATACTTACTCTTTTTTATGGATAAATCTATCTAATGAAAATTACTGTAATATCTCTCCTGAACCACCTGTGTGGATCCCATAAATCCAGGTGGTTCAAGAGAGATATTACAGTGTTTCATTCATTGTTTTTAGTTTGATTCCACTATGTTGTAGTCTTTGATTTTCTGTTGGACTCCATGACTTCAAATGTCATAGTCAGAACACTGCCTGAACACTGTAGTGCTATAGCCACAGTATAGGCAGAACCCAAGGCTTGGTGTTTATTTTAAAATTCTTACCAACCCATCTCTCTCCTAACTTAATTAAAACCAAACAGTTGCCTGAACTTTCTTGCAAAAATAAATTATTTGTTTTAATAGCTTTCATTTTCTTGTTTAATGAAAGACCTTACAGATAAGAAATTATTTCAAATAATGAAAATTGTAAGTTTTAAGCTCAAGGTGAGCTAATTCAACTTATTTGGGTTTGCTGAGGAGCAAGAGTGCATACACAAGGGAGTAAGCTGTTGTAAATCAGTGGCTGTGTGGTAACTAGGCTGTCTGTTCTCTTACCCTGTCATAAATGCAAGGTGGTTTACTCTGAAGTGAAAGATGAGGAAGTGCCCTCACCATTCCCGTGAGAATATACGCCGGTAATCACCCCAGAGCAGCTGATATGTGGCAGCTGCTTCCCTGTGTACGCTGCATCTTATGATATATGTCAGGTAATTTGAGGGAGTTTATCCCTAATAGGTGACTCCAAGATTGTCACTCCTTACAGCATGAGAAAATGTAGTATTAGATTTGAGGAAATAGGGCCTTTTCTTTGGCAATTTTTTTATTTACAAGGGTTGGTAGGTCGCTCAAATCATGGTACAGTATCATTCCTTCCCTCTTGCTGGGTGTCTGAATTGCAGGTGGCACTAGTTCCCATGAGAAATTCTGGATGAAAAATCTCTGTGCTGAAATCTTTCTGTCTTTGGAACTTAAGGTTATTTTTATGAAGGCACAATTCTTGTCCAGGACCTCACTAATAATGACTAGTTTGGCTTTAGAAAACAATAAAAAATCAAATATCAAGAAAATATTTGCAGGTTTTCAATGAAAGATCCCAGCTACAAGAAAGAAAATAATCTATTATTGGAACCCAGTTTTCCAAAGGTTTGTATGTGTTAACTTTCAGTCTAATATGTTAAATGAAATGCTGTGTTTTCCAGCTATGGTCTTTATTTTAACAAACAGATCTTTTAAAATATTGTGAAAATAACTGAAATCCCTCGAAAAGACTATCAGAATTCTCCCTTTTCAAGCTGCATTTAGCCTTTTCAAACATAAGATTTAAAATTTGCGTGTGGCTGGACACTTTTTCAATGAATGGAAATTGATCAAGAAATTGGTGAATTATCTTTTTCTGTTGTTTTTTTTTTTTAAATCATTTTACCCACTTTATGTAGTTTACTTTATTGCTTCTTGCAGAGACTCTTCACTTGCATTCTGCCTCTCAGTGCCTTAAAAAGTTTTTGTGTGCCTACTCAAGTAGATTGTCTTCCAGTGGTAGTGAAGAGAACCCTCTAAGTCTCTTATCTCTTTTAGACCTTGTAAATCTTTGTAATGTACTTAAATTCTCAAGATGAGAAAAAATATCAAAGGCCAAGGCATTATTTAGTTCAGGTTCTGTTGACTATTTTATGTTTTTGTCATTCAAAGAAGTTCAGGGCTCAGTAAGTGCATTACAAAGAAAGATAAAAGAATTTTGTGGTACGCGGCCTAAGGAAAGAAGTGTGTATTTTGTTACTTATGAAATTAAACTAAAATTATTGTCTCTAGAAATGCAGATAAACACATTAAATCCCTAATAGGCTCTGTTTCATGGAAAAATATATTGCAGTTTGAGAGGTTCTCTCTTTGAAGTCATCTGATAAAGGATTTTAATTGAGATCATTTGAATATGCAAATATGGTCTGGCCATTACACATCATTAATGCTGAGGCTTAGTGTAAATATTCCAGTCTAAAGGCTGGCTTTCTGCATGCTTCCCACCTACACAGAGAGAGCTTATCATACGCAATTATCTTACCCAAATAAAAAATGAAAATGGGAAAGTTAAATAAATAAAAGAACATTCTGATGGAATCACAGTAATGTGGCTCTTGGTTAACATTAGCTTTCGGACAGCTGGATTGGTTAATGCTTGTCCTTTGCTTTTGCATCAATCTCAGTGAATCTTCCTGTATTCCACAGTGACATATGCCTAGTCATTTCTTTTCTGCCTAACAAATAAGCCATTGAGATAACAAAGGCAGGATCAATATGGAAAACTATAGTCCTAAGAGAAGGTAATCTTGATACTTGGTCTTGATCCGAAGTAAAATCACAGCATAAAAAAGTAATAAACTGAGCTCCCTCTGGAATAATCAATATCCTTTGGATTTTCAATAGTGTATGATTTAGAAGGTATTTAGAAATCAAGCTCTGTCCTTTCCAAAAAAATACATAATTGAATATAGGCTCTTTTTGGATGAACAAAGAACAACAGCAAGAAAGGCATCCAACTCTCAGCGACAGTTGAAAGTTGTGAGATGCCAAATTTTCAGTTGTACCACTGAAAATCTCCCCTCTCATGGCAGAGTTCACATATGCAGTACTGGGAATGTAACTTATGTTCTGTCTCTCAGCATGTACTTAAACTGGCTGCAATGAGAAAATCCAATTCTCAGAAATTAAAGCTGTTGTGAGCAGCTGATCCAAGTTGTGGATCTCATTCTGCATTAGAAATGCACAACTTCTCAAGGTCTTCTAGAGCAAGAAATTAATTCTGTTTGGAAGCATAATATAGCAGTTGTAACATTCATAACTAAACCCAACTTGTGACTTATAGGTTATGGTTACTAATTTTAATGTGGATACACTTATTCAAAGCACAGTCTAAATAAAGGTTTAGTGTCAATCACATTTACAAACACTACTGTTTGAAATAATTAAAACAAACAGATGGAAAAAAATACCTGCTAGTTAATTCTACATATACATGTATTTATTATTATGCAAATTAGGGAAAAACCTTTTCAAATTGTGTCATCTCATCCCTTAGCAGCATTTCCAATATCTGTATTCAAGCTGGTTCTCTCTGCTGCCTAGGTAGTGCACTGGAAATCTGGAGGGCCAATTTACTCCCCATTTTTGCTCACTCATAAAAACACTTGGTCCTTTGGCACGTGTGTTTCATGAACAAATAAAACGAGAAAGACCCTCCTCTGTAAGACACTGTGAGGATGATGTATCTAAATCAATCACCAAACTTTTTGTGTCTGTGGTGCTTTCTGAGCTGTTTGTTTACTCTGCCAGTGATGAACAAGAAGGTACATGAGAGGATTTGTAGGAATGAATTGGCCATGGTCTAAGGCCTGTCCAGTCAGTGAGGACCAAATTCCACAGCTTCTGTAAACCAGATCATCTTGTACTGCCTCTCCATCTACTCTGCTTGTCTCTGTCATGCCAGCCTCCATCTTTGTGCCACTCCTGTCTGTATTTTCTTTCCTGCCTGTCTTCAGTGGATACTTATGAAAGTTGTCTGTTGAAGGACCTGTACTGCTTCTCCTTCTTAATCTATAAAAATTTAATCTAAAGGACCATCATAGTACATTTCAAAATTCAAGAAATTAACAGAGTGATTACAGATGAGCTGTGGGAGAAGGAAGAAAGAATCCTAGAACAGAGAGGAGTCACTGGGTTGTGAGAGTCTTAGAGGCCCTGCTTACTTTGGGTGGATGTAATGATCCTACTGGACACACACAGGTGTTTGCTGCCCACAGCAGTATCCGCTTTAGTCTGCCCCTGGCTCTCTGTCCATATGTCCTACAGACAAGGGGGTGATGACAGACTGCTGCAGAACTCTGAGCCTCAGCAGAGTGTGTAGATGCCTCAGCCCTTCTGTCCACTGTGGGCAGGGGCTGAGCTGTAAATTCAAGCCATGGCCATTCTCTGCTCAGACAGGGCTGTGTGGGAGCACGTGTCCCTGGCTGTCCCTGGATGTGCCATAGCTGTGCTTGCTGGATGGGCCTCCTGGATTTAAATGGGCTGAAAGCAAATGTTTACCTCAGATGTCCATGTGGCAGCTTGGTCCTTTCTGCTGTCCATTAACAAGAAGCAGCGCTGAGTGTAACACAGTGTCTCAGTGTGCCTTCAACAGGACACTTCCTGCTACTGGCACCACCCTTCAGGGCTCCTGTCATGTGAGAGACAGCTCAGCAATGGTTGTGCAGGGGTGTTTGCTCAGAAAGGGGTGAAATGTGGGAATGAGCAGCTTAGCTTGCTTCTGCACAGGTCCTGCTGACTGCAAATGCTAGCTGAAATCTGGTCTGTGGTGTTCAGGCTGGCTAGGGACAGTGAGGCCACAGGACACAACTATTCCTCCCCAGCAGCTCATACCCTGTAGAAATCTACCCAGTGACTCCAGCTGCTGCTGCCAAACATGAATTACCTTTAAACTGTGAAGACAAGCCACAAGAGGCCTTGTTTTGGGCAAACTATCTCTCTGTTTCCTTTGGTTCACGGGGATCACAATTTTGCCATAACTAGTGGTGCTAGTAGAGGTCACATTAGCTAATTTAAAGCTAGCTCAGTTATGCCCACGGAAAGCCAAGACTAAGGTGACATTTGATCCTGTTTGTCCTGATGTACTGCAGAACAGCAGTCTGTACCCAGGGACCATACAAGCTCAAGGCATTTAAAATCACAGCACCATTTCTCAGAGATCTTCAAACTGACTTGGTTGCTTCCTGCCTTTTCTGAGCACTTTGAAAAATCCTCTAGAAATAATGAAAATTTTGTGTAGACAAAAGTCTAGGGAGGACATCCCATCTCAGTATTTAGAAAGGAAGGATGCATTTCCTGTTCTACTTTAAAATAATTTTTTTTGATGTTGTATACTCTAAATGTCATGAGTCAAAGTAATTTTTTTTAGCCCTTCAAATTTTGGATATTTTGTTTTGATTCAGAACAAAGCCAGTGTATAAAATCCAGAACCACAAGTCTGCCATTCATGAGGTTTTGCCAGCTGCCAACCTTTGCCAAAATCTGGGAAAATTCATCTGACTCTCACAACTGGACACAGTGTTCACAGGGCATGGGACCAAAACTCTAGATCCAAGTGCTGAATCTCTGAGAATATTTATTCAGGAGAACTTTTTGTCTTGTCTTTTTCCTTAAAAATTAGAACTGTAAATGTCAAAAGAATTCTGTAATAGGAAAGAGGTTTGTGTTCTGGAATGAGGCTAGAAATTAGGGCTTCTTGACTTGGCACAGAAAACTGCAACAATCTAATTCGGGTCAAAGAGAAAAAGAAGGAGAGAGAAGAATAGGGAAGAATCAAGCAAGAAAAAAGAATCAAAGAACTGTGACTGAGGAGGGACTGAGATATGGAGAGAACGTGTGCTGGTGAGGAGCAGAGAAAGAAAGGGGAAAAGAAATAAGGGGAGAGGAGGGCCAAGACAAAGAAATGGGGGGAAAATAGAAAAAGTACAGAGGGCAGAGAACAAAAAAAGAGAAGAACTTAGAGACAGAAGGAAAAGCTGCAGGGAAGAGGGTTTATTAGAGAAAAAAAATCACAGCTTGCTGAAATAGGGTTGGCGTTGAAGATTTTTATTTCATATCCTGCTGCCTAGGCTCTGATGATTCCTAGGCTGAAGGTATATGACACTGGTAGATAACATACAGGCAGCTTCTGTGCTCTTCTGAAAAGCTTTTTGTGTCCCTGACAACTTGTTCTAATTGCACAAGTTCAAACACTTTAGATGTTCTGTGTGGCTACAAGCACTTTAGAAAGGGTTGATGTAGAAAAACCATCTCTCTGTAGTATCCATGGACTGACTTTTCTTCACAAGTGCTTATGTTGATAGTTAATCCAAGCTCAGAGAAGATACTGCTAATACCTTGAATTAAAAAAAAAATTAAAAAAAATTAGACTGTAGGAAATTTGTGGGGAAAATGAAATTTCCTTCTGTATTTTTGGTGGGATGTTCTCTATCTTTTCCTGAACTGAGGAATGCTTGTTCAAGCCCTTCCTTCGGTCTGCCTCCAGCACACCTAGGCTCTTTTTCCAAGCCTGGCTCAGCCACATCAGCCGCTGACTTCACTTTTAATGAGTAATAGGAAATGCTTTCAACCTTCAAAGCCCCAAGAAGTACATGAAACTTATTATGATGTGACCAGGGAAAGAATAGTCTATGTCTCACCTGGGACCTCATTTGAGGTTCTCTTGGGAGCTGATCATGGAAATGGCAGAACTGACTGGAGCTGAAAGAGCAGCATAATGGGGGGGAAAAAAGGGGGTTAGCAAGCAGAGAGGGGCTTCTAAGTTTTAAGGCTCCTTTGATTGCTGAGGGGAAGAATTGGTTGCATAAAGGGATTTTGGAGGTAGGAATCATTCAGAACCAGAAAGCAAAGGTTGCAGATTAAGCTGAAATAATGTTCCAAGAGAAAGGAGATGTATTTAAAAGGGAAAGATTATGTGGGAAAAGAAGCAGGGGACTAGGACTTTGAGTCACTGGGATGCTTCAAACTGTGTATATTTTAGTCTTATTTCTTGTTGCTGACTTGCATCACCTGAAGCGAAATCCTGGAAGTACATGCTCTGCTTATTTTGTACAGAAGTGTGAGAGAAGACAACTGCAGAAGATCTCTTAGACAGAAGAGCTCCTTTTTGTCTTTGTATTTAGTTCTTTGTGCAATCTTAAAATGAAGACAAATCAAATAGATTAAAATTCAAGAGAAGTCCAGGCAGTCAGGGAATGCATGGTATTTCTTTCCACTTTTTTCAACCACACCTAATTTTCAGGCTGAGTGGAAACAAAAGCATCTTAGTCAGTTGAGGTGGGACAGTGATCTATCTTCATAAAACATTCTGTGTGAGGCTGTAGAAGGTACCCAGGCTGTACCCAACCTGTGATGTGCTTGGCTATGCAGGTGTCTGCCTTGCAGACCTGTACGTGTAGTGCTCCCACAACACCACTCAGATGGAAGAATTGCTGTTGCAGACACTCTTCACTGTTCCCAGGTAACTCACCATTGGGAGGACATGTAATTCCCATTTGGACAATATATTCACAGTCTGGCCTGCGCTTTGTCAGGGATCTGGACTTGTGTGCCATAGGAAGTGTAGCTTTGTAAAAAACATTGATGTGGAAAAAGCAAGAAAATACTAATTTTCTTGAGTTTCCTGGAGGATCATTCCCCAGCATTGCAATCATGGTAGCACACAGGAGACCCATCACATGGCTGGGATGTTGGCCCAAAGAATGTAGACTCATTTGAGGCTGTGGGGAGGAGAGGTGACAAAGCACATACATAGAGATGAAATGTTATGATTTTAGTTTTTGTGAAACAAGGCTCCCTCCCTTTTAAATATCTACTAAAATGATCCTTACCTGACACACCCACACAGGAAAGTTGGCTATTCACACGTTGTGGGGGGAGCTGGGGGAGAGAGATGGGCCTGTAAAAGTTAGTCCATAGTTTAAACAGTCCCAGCTACTCATAAAATCAAAAGATGATAACAGCACGATTTTTCTTCCGCCTGTTTACATTTGTTATGAAAGGCACTACAAAGGGAACAACAGTGGTATATTCTGACAGAGTGCAGGAGCTGGCAGATGTTTGCTAATTAAAAGAATTCAGGTAATGAAACAGTACTGAGAGTTCACAGGAGGCCATGCTTGCACATGCCAGTGCTTGTGTGCATCGTCTCTCACACAGCCCTGTTCACCAAGCAGCACCTGATCACTCAGATGTTTGTAGGCCATAGTCAGCACAGAGAGAAAAACATGTAAAAGCAGCTTTTAGACAAGTGTCCTGTGCTGGCAAAGATGCTGCAAACGTTAGTAGGGTTTGAACTCATGCAGAAATGGCTCTGCTTGTCAAAGGAGTCTGGGACACCTGGGTGCCTGTGCTTCTCAAAATAAGGAACCTCACTGGCTGGGGGGGTACTGGCAGGACTGAGGCCATGTCTCACAGGACTGTCATCAGACCTTCAAGTGAGAGAACAGCGTGTGATGGCTTGGGTCAAAGCTGGTTTAGTTCATAGTTCTTTTCCAAAGTCCTTACAGAAGATGGTAGTCATATCATGTCAACAATGCTGTCAAAACTGATATCCTTGCATACTCCTTCCTACAGGCTGCCTTTTAAGCAAACCAACCAACCAACAAAAAAAAAAAAAAAAACCCAAACAAACAAACAAACAAAAAAACCAAAAAAAAAAACACCAAAAAAAAAAAAAAGGCAGTGCCCTACCCAAGGAAAACCCTCATTGTAAAAAAACAAACAAAATTCATGTTCAAGCTCAAGTGGGGCAAAGCCTGACCTAAGCAACAGAGCCTTCTGGTGCCTGTAGAAGGTGCCGCTGGCTTTTGGGATCCAGGATAACAAAAATGGGTTTTGCCAGCCAGCCAACTTAGAAGAATTTCGGTATAGGCAGGTACCTATCCCAGTTAAGAAGTAAGAGTTACCTTATTCCTGGTTGCTTGTTATTTTATTTTGTTCCAAACTGAGATATACAGTGAAAAGAATCAGAAAAAAGCCCGCTGATTCAGATGAGATAAACTTCCAAACTGGGTTTCAGGGATGGGCTGGCGATTAAGGAACTTGGGTTAAATCATACCTCTGCCATAAACTCTTTTGCAATGTTGCTTAGTGTGTCTGTTTTTGGATGTTCTTGTTCCTCACTTGCCGCATGGGGCCCATGGCTGTTTCACAGCAAGCCTCATAGCAAACTGAGATTAGATTTATCACATAAATTAAGGTTCTTGGAGAACTTTGCTTAATATATGCTGAAAAATCCAATTTTATATTGTGTTGAATATTTCTGGTCAATAAAACTGACATGCAACAAGTGACTCATAGCATGTCTTAATGACATTGCAGTTAATCTAAGCATAGTTTGGAACCAGTTTTCTTTGTGGTTTCTTGCCACTTCTGCTTAGAATTCCAGCAAAAATCCAGAACTGCAGAGGTGTGTTAATATACTCTCCCATTGCAGCCCAAGTTAAATATTTATTCTCTCTTGGTGATTTTTACCTTACTAAGAGCTCCATAAAGCAGATATCTGTGCAAACTCTGCAGGAAAAATTATTGTTTGTTCATTTCAGGTCATTTTGGGTGTTTGCAAATTCATCATTCAACTAGATATGAGTTATGTTTGCCACAAGAGTAGTGAAGTCTCAAAATGGGTTCAAATATACTGGCTATAGGTAAATGTGGGAGAAAATTAAAGATGTGGTTAATACTTGTTGACTTACAGCCCACCAAATTTTCTCTTAAAGCAAGTATTTCTCACACTCCTACAGCATTTCTCTAGGAGTCCTCTATTTTGTCTTGGAATATCCACATAGCCTAAAAGTGATGCCACAGAAAATCTCATTGAGGTGAGTGAAACAATCTCTGGTCTTCGCCAATATTTGAGTTGCACTGAAACCAAAAGAAGCCCTCTGTGGAACAAGCTAGTAAGTCTTGAAAACAGTTTTGTAGTAATTTTGGGGGTAGCTTTTGAGAGTCTGCATGAAACCATATCCTAGCTGTTTAAGAGCCTTATGGTGGACCTGTTCACACTGGTGATTAAACTTCCAGTCTGACACTGGGGTTTAAAATTACCCTAAAGCTGAATGAAATCTAAAATTCTTCAGATTGTTTCATTAAAATAATTCAATCATCCCAAGTGTGCCTGTTTCAGGACATAAAGCAAAACACAGGAGTACATTGGAAGTGAATTTACAGCAAGCTGAGATGTACAGCAGCACATCTCCTCATGTCAGACCCTGATTATGGATGAGCCATTTGTTCTTATGCCCCTCCTCAGAGCAATCTGCACTTTCAAAAACCAGGTTTTTAAATATTTCTGTTGAATAAGCCTTATAACTTTGAAGACAAGACCATTCCAAATGTTGCTGTTCATACTGGTATGCAGACAGGATTTCTTCTCTATTGATGAGTGAGAAGGAAGGCCAAGATGTCTTAGTACAGCGGTTGTGTCAGTAAAAAATGACTTTGTTGTCTGTGGTGAAGCAACCTTCTGGGTTGTACCCCTCCTGTGCAGTGCTGCCTGAGCCATGAGTGCTGCTGGAAGATTCCTGGTATGTTCTGGAAGGATATCTTGGAAGGGGTCTGACTCTGCATGCTGCAGTGGCTGCCTTGAAAAACCTGTGGTCTTGAGTTATACATTGTTGGGATGCATTAATGGTGCCTTTTCCTCCTTAAGGGCCTCTTTCCACATTCACACGCCTCATCCTAACAAGCGCACATGAAACATATTCAAATGTTCATACATGCTCAGATTTCTGTGTTGACTTGGAATTTGTCCTTGGAGCGTTTACTCCTCAAAGTTTCAAAGGTGGGAGTTTGGTGTGGTGGATTGTAGTGGCTCAGAAGGTCTGTGAAATATGGATCAGAGGAAATGACATTTTTTAAACAAGAGAAGCTTCCATTTTCTCTTCTCTCTCTCTATCTGTGATAGGTTACTTTTAAGTTGTGATGGAAGGACTGTGTGTGCTACAAATAATGTGGAATATTTGTGGAAACAAAGCACTCTGTGGCAAGCAGGAATGATACCCTACTGTAATCTGTTCATTCACAACTGTGTTTTAAAGCTTTCCATCAAAATGCTGAAAGGATTCATGATGTGACTTCTCCCTTCTAAGGCGACTTCTACCTTCTAAGGTAAGCAGTCAGACCTTCTAGTCTCATTAGCTTCATTCTTGAGTGAAACTTTACAAAATGTGGGGGTTTGCCAGTTGATCCCAAGGCAGCTGCAATTACATTTCCCAAGGGCTATTACACTTCCTTGTCACCTTACTGTAATTTCAGTCCTTCACCAGCATGGAACATCATCATCTATGTAATCAGGGCTTTGTCATGAGTAGGAGGAACCATGTGGTAAATACATTGTGGAATACAATGAAGAAGGTGGAGTGAAACAAACTCGTTTCCTGTGTCCCAAACTGCCCTAGAGTGCTATGAACAAGCAGGCTGAGGTTTTAAAAAGTTCTTATGGAATTTTTGCAATTAATAGTCATGGGATAGGATTTCCAATTTTCTAAAATAGTTTCTATAGTCTTAACAACAGGATCCATTTTTATGGATAAAAAAATTTAAACACTTTTCTTTTCTTTTCTTTTCTTTTCTTTTCTTTTCTTTTCTTTTCTTTTCTTTTCTTTTCTTTTCTTTTCTTTTCTTTTCTTTTCTTTTCTTTTCTTTTCTTTTCTTTTCTTTTCTTTTTCTTTTCTTTTTCTTTTCTTTCTCTCCTCTCCTCTCCTCTCCCTCTCCTCTCCTCCTCTCTCCTCTCCTCTCCCTCTCCTCTCCTCTCCTCTCTCTCCTCTCCTCTCTCTCCTCTCCCTCTCCTCTCCTCTCCTCTCCTCTCCTCTCCTCTTCTCCTCTCCTCTCCCCTCTCCTCTCCTCTCCTCTCCTCTCCTCTCCCTCTCCTCTCCTCTCCTCTCCTCTCCTCTCCTCTCCTCTCCTCTCCTCTCCTCTCCTCTCCTCTCCTCTCCTCTCCTCTCCTCTCCTCTCCTCTCCTCTCCTCTCCTCTCCCTCTATCTCATACTCTGTTGCTTTTTAAACAGTAACTAGCAAAATAAATGTTAAAATAGAAATGGGAATTAACAAATGGAAAAAACTGCTGACAAAACATACATAACAGTTGTCGTGTAAACACCCTGCTCAAAAGAACAGATTTTCCATAATATCTGTCAGTTTGCAAGAAGGAAAAAAATAATGCTTCACAGAGCAGTATAAATAAATAACAGGGCGATGTGTAACTAATATTTTCTAATTTTCATAGGAGCCACCATCTTGGCAATATTGTGTTGCCTAGGAACTAACAAAAACATGTCTTTTTTTGTTTTGTTTTTAATGGTTCCTTTGTGCCCTGATATTTTTCCAAGTTGGCAGCTGCAAGGAAAAACAATGTGATTTGGTTAGATTCAGCCCCTCTCTCTCTCAAGTCTGGAACAGAACAGATAAGAACTTGTGTGTCAGAATACAAAGTTTACCCAGCACGAGTCAAAAGCTTTTGATGTTTGCTAACCAATCTTGCCCGGCATCTTTGAAGTTCACTTACTCATACTACAGCCCCATCCGTAAGAAATAGCCATTTTCCCTGTGTTAGTTAAAACACTTGATGAATAGGAGCAGCCACAGCAAAAGCAGCAGGATATATTTTTCACAGCTGATCTGGCTATTCTTGTTTCTGTTGATCCAAAAGAGTGAAAATATTCAACCAAATATAAGGAAGAAAATGGAAAGAAAATTATACATGTAGTTTTGTACCCTGTTCCTGGAATGTTCCAGGATATATGTTGTTCATCAATTAAATGTAGTACACAACTTAGTCATTCTAAAGGCTCTAAAATACTCATCTGAATCCTTTTGCATTACTGGCTTTGAAGTTAGATATTGGTCTCATTCGTTAAAAAGAATGAAACTTCTTAAATGCCTTAACCAACATCAACAAGCACCTCGTGTGACACAGAAAATGCATTTCCATTCCCATTTTTTCTCTTGGTCAAGAGGTCAAGTTAACAGCTGGTGTAAATCAGCAGAGTACCTTTCCAGTTGGAGGACCTGTACTGATTTACACCAGCAAGGATGTGGCTCAGGAAGGCTGAGATGAAGGAAGCTGCCCCCAGTAACCCATCACGGAGTGGGAAGTGGAGCCCAGCCCTGAAACCCTGTCATGTGCTTCAACTACAAATTCATAATTAAAGCAGGAAAAGCAGTATGGTTTGTGGTGTACCTCTTATCAGGGTCTTTTGAACTATGCAGTGAATTATTTAATTGGCATGGATAAATTCTTTTCACTTCAACAAAATCCAGTCGCACCATAAAATATTATGGATGTCAAATATGAAAATGATTTTCCTGTGCTACTAGTACTGTTCTTTGAAGGAACACTGTCTTTGTTCTAGGAAATAAAGCCATACAATCAGTATACAACTAGTGAAGTCTCACATTCTCTACCTTTTACTGAGTAAACCTTAGACAACAAAGCAGGAATTCTCCTCTTTCATCCTTCATGGGTTCTCAAGGAGACCAGTGTTTGTGATTTTTTGAGGCTATTCTAAAGGGTCAGTTAGTTTACATTCGGTAGCCAAGTAAAAACCTGTACAGACAGAAGGAATATCACCACCTTTAACTGGAAATCTGCAGTCTCAACAAATTGTAACAAATCCAACTTCTATTTTTATTGTAAATATGCCCTGAGTTAGCTTTGGGAAGATGAAAGTCTGATATAAAGGATACAATTGAGTTAGAAAGAAAAATGCTGCACAATGGATAGATACTGCTTTTTTTTTTCCCCAAGCTTTCCTTCTGTGAAACCCTGTCAGGTAACCATTGAGGATTTTTTATTAACATCTAGGTATTTAGTGTATGACATTGAAATTCTTTGTTTTCTCTCCTCCCTCTTTTGTTTCTTTCTTAGCTCTATTTCAAGCTTTGCCTCTTACCACCAATCTGTTGACCTTTACTGTTTGAAGGATATGAAATCTGGGTAGCAGTTCTTTCCATGATGGGAGAAATTACAGACAGACTGACACATGCTCACTCCATCCAGTAAAGGAAGGACTGAATAACGTTGTGCACTGCCCCAGAGATAGATATATTTTGGCTTTCTGAAACATGTAGAAGCTGCTCACAATGTGACTCAGAGTGTTTGAAAGGACTTGTCTAGTCCTGAGTTGCTCTGTCTGGCCTGGAATGTACTTGAACTTTACCCTTTTTAAACCTTGTAATTAGAAAAAAAAATAATGTAAAGGAAAGTTTCTACTAAAACACAGTCATTGTGATTGTTGCTATTTCCACAGTTAAAAAGAGAGACGTTAATATGTGTCCTCAATGAAGTACTAGGTTATTGTCAAGTCTCCTTTTCCTCTAAGAAGGAATGAAAAACATAGTAAAGAGGGTTAACACAGATGTAGTGGACTATGCTACTGATTTTAAGACCTCAAATCTTTCTACAGGAGGGCACATCTCCTCCCAGAGACAGCATTTGCTCTACATGACCAAAAATGCAGATTATTACTTGTTTCCCAGCAGGCAGAAGCAAGAAAAAGTTAGAACAGAAATGGAGGATGAAAAATTGGTTGTCCTTGACCTGTTACCCAAGTCTGTTGTCCCCTGGCAAGCCCATGGGAAGAAGTGAGGAAATGGATGTCTGTGCAGATGCACCTTCAGCTGGTTTACAAAGTGCAGTTGTGGGCTCCTGAGTGCCACTGAACTCCCTGTTCTGCAGAGGATTGATGCAGGTGGGTTTGGCACTCAGGGAGGGTGAGGGTTTCCTTGTGAGAGATCCTGTAAGAAAAGACAAATATACACATAGATACACAAATACTCTTTAGAAGTGTGTTAATTAATGCAATGTCTTTAAATGCAGCAGGGTTGTCTTGCTGACAATTGATCTGTCTGTGCACACACGTGTTCTGTGCCCTTATCAGAGTGAGAAGAGGTAGGTCATGGGATGCTGGACCTTTTTTTTTTCTTTTTTGCTCCCTGGGGAATAATACCCATCTCCCAGGGTAATACTAATAACAAACTTTTCCTCCCACACAAATGCCCGAAAGGTGGTTCTTGAGATACAGTCCAGCAAGGGAAAATCAGCATAGCTCCACAAAGCTGATTTACTGCAGTCTTTGTTTTGATCCAATAGATCTGGTCTGTAAAATGAACCTTTGCCTAACAGAGGATGTGATTTTTACATTGAAAACAGTATGTAATCCTAGGAAGATAAACTGCTGGGAGTTTTCATTTCATGTGCAATGTGTCTCTTTTATGTTGTTTGAAGAGTGGAAAGAAATCTTAGGATTTACTCAGTGTAATTGTGAACGAGATATGTGGACTTTAATTCCCATGCATGCGCAAACTCTGAATTAGGCATAAAGTCTTGTGTTCTTAACAATCCACTTCACTGCAATATAGTTGCAGGCACTGTACAGCACTGTTTTTCCACATCCATCTGCAGTGAAAGTATCTGTGTTTGGACTGTGGGATAGGAAGCTCTGTGATAAATCTACATTTGTCTCTATATTCTGAGCTATACAGCAACTGCTGCTGGTAGGTTGTAGCAATGAGGCTCCCAAGCAGTTTTTTTTTTTTAGAGGACAGGCAGAGCTCACTGCATGAGAGCAGCTCTCATTTCTGGTGCAGGCTTACCCATGGCGTTTGTGATTTGAAGGTAATACCCTGTTATAGCATTCTTTTATTTCCCACATTCTCATTCCAAAGAGAGGAAACTCGTAGGCTGATGTTTTGACAGTAAAGCAAATGTCGATTGCTCTTTTATAAATTCTGACAAGCTACTGTATGTAACGTTTATTTAGTGCTCTGTGTGTGTTGCCAGCAACACTAGCTAAATTTCTTCAGCAAAAATAAAAGGGTTCAATCAATCTTATGATCTGGGCAACCTGTATTTATATCTCCAGTGTGTCATAACCTAGTGTTGCTTGTCATTTCTTAACTGATCTACAAATATTACAAAAGCAATTTTCTGTCAGACTAAGGCTTGATCACAGTTGACCTCAAATGTCTAAGCATACCCACTGGAGAACCTCCAAAGCCCCCTGGATATTTATGGGTCTTGTTCTCTCTCTACTCTACCCATTGGTATCAAAAAGCCCTACCTAATCTATTCCATTCAAGTTCCTTCTGCCTTCATACACCTTCCCATCACTTACCTTTTGCCGCTTTCTATGATATCTTTCTGTCTTCAGCTGGATGGTGTGTGAGCTTGGAGAGACACCCACTTTTCTTATGGTGCTCTCACTCTCATTCCCTCTTCTCTCTCTTACTAGTTAGGTCTTTGTTATTACAAAATGTATCTTTTTTTTTGTTGTTTGGAAAGTGTACAATGAAAACAGAATGCCAGCTGCATCTTTGCTGAAAGAGCAGCCTTAGTTAGCACAGTAGCTTCGGAGCACACTGGGAAACTGTTGATGCTGCAACCTCTATGACTGTGAGAATATTGCTCTGTGAGTTGTTTTTTATCAGGAACTCATAGCTGTTGGCTGAGTGTCTGTGGATTTTTCTGGATTCAAATTTATCCTCCCCCTGCTTTTTTCCCCAATACCAGATTCATCTTTGAAATGTGCTCACAGATGGTATAAATCATTTCTAAATGTCCCCCGTACAATGCAGTTTCTTAGGAATTCCTCTTCTCTTGTTTTGCAAATGTTTTTTTTTTTCCTTTGGCATATTGAAGTGACCTTGGTGTGTCTTACAACACTCAATATCGGGAGGCTTCATAAAACTCATATCTCAGAAGTGTCTGACATTACATTACAAGAGGATCTGTAAACCTCCGTGAGATGACGAATGTCTTTTTTAAACAACAGACCAAGACTTCATTTAAATTAGTAACATGGAGATTAGAGGAGCTCTTGCAGGCTGTGCTGCAGCCATGCCAGGACTCTAGGAATATCAGTCACATGAAAGCTGTTAAGTTTGAGATGGAAATAAATCAAGGAGCCTGTAAAAACTGTCAGCAGGTCGGGGAAGTTTATGAACTCTTGCTGTATCTAATCATAAATCATAAGAATAAGCTAAAACTGAGAAGAAAAATGTTCTCTTTTGTAATCTAATGCTGTCTGTTAAGGCAATAAAACTCAAATGAAATGCATGCATTGCAATTTTTAGTTGATACTTTACATTATTACCAAAGTGAAGGAAGAGTTTCAAAGTTATAAAAGTGAGACAAATGAGAGGTGGACTTGTACTAGTTGGTGTTTCCAGGCCTGCATCTTCTCTGCCTTCCAGAAACAAAGAGCGCTCATCCAGCAAAACTCTTAAGTGTGCATAACTGCAGACACTCAGGCAGACTTAATGAGGACAATGGTACGGATTCACATGTTCCAAGTAACATGGAAACAAGCTCTCCCTTGGACAGGAGCTTAAAGGATGGGTGAAGTTTTCAGCATCCCACTACTGTGCAGCAGGTAAAGGGTCAGACCTGGGGTGTATGTGGAGCTTCAGTCTTAGGAATGGAGTGAAAACCAGATCTGTGAGTGTTTGACCATTCTGGGAAAGAGTGCAAATAATCTCAGGAGACCAACCATTTAACCTTCCAATTTCTCTCTGTTATCGCTTTCAAACCCCTTATGACCAGCTCACTTGCTTTAAAAGTTCTCTGGCTCAAAAATAAAGGTGGTTGCATAGGGCTTTGTCAAGTTTTAGCCCCTTTGTGCCTTAAACTCACGGTCTTTCTGTTTGTGTCACTCAGGAAAGAGTCTGTATCTGTCTAGAGCCCCATTAACTTCAACAATACTTTGTACAGGGGTGAGGGTTTATTTGTGGGGATTGGATTGCAGGGTGAGGGCCAGAGATTGGAAACCTTTCTTGCCTGGCATACTGTTGAAAAGCACTATGAAATGTTTCTGACACCGATATCGTTACGCTGGCCATCCATCTCAGAGCAGGGGAAGTGCTCACAGCACTTTACGCTGGAATGCCAGACAAGGAAGATTTTACAATCCTAGGCCCTGACTTTGCAATCTGATCCTCACTGACACATCCCTTACCCTGTCTGGAGCACCACCTAAGTCAAAAGGACTAGCTCAGGAGTGAAAAGCTTTTCAGGATGAAAAATGGAATTAGGAGGAGAAGCCTGATACTACGTTAACAATGCCTGAAAGAGGGAGAGGAAACACCTCATCTTATATTTACCACAATACAGAAAAGTTTGAGATTAGTTTTTTTTCCTCTGCTTCTTAACAGGATTGTGTGTACCAGCCTTGGAATCATCTGGACTGTGTTTGCCACTAAGAAATTTGAAAAAGTTATTTGTATGCAATTATAGCGTATGTACATGGATTTTACCTGTAAAAGCTGAGGGCAACAGAAGCCAGAGTGAAAACATACTGCTGAGAGAAATAAATCAGTGATAGTGAAATCTTGATGAGGTTGTAAAATAAATACAGAATGAACACCATACTACTGCAAAAATACAGTTGTTAAGGCCTGATACAAAGTGGAGTCACACTTGTTTAAAGAAAACATTGTGAATGTCCCGTAGAAACAGAGAAAAAAATCTTTTATTTGCACCAAAGATACTTTGTGGGGTTCTTCTTCAGAATGCAAACTCTCTCATTGCAGATTTTATGAGACAGGCAGTGAACCTTGTGCTCATAAAGCCAGGGAGCTGCTCCATCTGAGCAAACCCATGAACAGTAACTGAACTCCCTGTATTTTAAGAGTTGGGTGTTTTCAAAGCAAAACTCTTCATGGATTTTGAAGGTAAGAATGGAGCGAATTCTCCTAACCTCAGATAGTATAGCCAGATCTTTATGATATGGGTAGTGTACTCGTTTCATAAAGAAAGCTAAAGATGGTCATGGAGGGGAAATGCTCTGCAATGAGGAAACCCCGCAAAGAGAGGCTAGAGTTTAAAGCCTGGAATAGGTATTGTAGGTGTTCCTAAACAGGAGTATATTTCTGTTAGTCCAAATGTCTAATTTCAGAGGATGGTGTGTTCTTCAGACCAAAGAAATTTTGGTTTCTTATGGTAGTTGCTGATGTTTCATGAGCCCAGCGGACCCCCAGTCTAGATTTTTTAACAGTGGACAAACTCAGCAATGAACTGGAAGGTGAACATGGCACATCTTGCAGCCAAGTGTGTTGTGTCATCTACAAAGTCCTGGAGCAAAGGTTCCCGTCATGAGAGCCTCTGGCACTCACTAGGAAACCCTTGATTTACATAAGATATTACAGAACTAGCTTGGTGTTGTATGTGCAAGTTGAAGGAATAAAAAAAATGTTTTAGAGAGAAAACTGTAGTCATCCTTCATGGGGTATTAAGGTGAGGAAAATCTTCTCTCTTGAGATGGAATTGCAGCTATTCCAAGTAAACCACCTGTACTTTTGATATTTCTAAACACAGAAAAACCTGTCCCCTCTGTCCCTGATGTGTTACCTGGCATGTTCTGAGCTTCAGGAGAAGCTGAAGTGCTGCCTCTCACCATGGGTGGGAGAAGGGCAGCAGGCTGGAGGATGTGTGGATGGGGAAAATTTTGTGTGGTGCCTTTTCTGGGTCTGTAAGAGAGCACAGCTCTGTGGAGCAACGAACCCTTTCGCACAACTGTGAGACTGGCAGGTTCAAGGGGCTCCTCTGACAATCTTTCACAGATCACAGAGCTGATAAAGGCAGGATAATGGGAAGAAGAAAGGGCCAGGCTCGGCTCCCTAAAAACATTTACTCAGATCCCTCTTTTGCTGAAGCACACGCGCTTCCATTTGCCTCCCCCAGCGCTCGTGCTGACCTCCTCCTCTGGCTGAGCACTCAGCCTCCTGTTTGTCCCCTCTGCTTTAAAACCAGTGAGGGGTCTGATTAACCTCATGTGTGAATTGTGTGGTGAGGACTAATTACTTGTACTTCCTTCTGTAGCACTGAAAAACATGTTTTATATTTGCCCTCCAGACACAGACAGGACATCAGGATTGGGAAAAGGCTATAAACCAGCTCTTCATTAGTTTCTCTTAATTGTTACTGGGACAGGACCTTATGGCTTCACTTCCTCTGAGAGGGGGTTACTGAGACAGACTAAAATGCAGGTGCCCAGGTGCCCATGACATAGTTTTCCCCTGCAACCAACCTGAATAGCTTTCAAGAGGAGAGATCAGAGACTCCAGCTTTTGTAATGTCAGCATCTTTGTTAAACATTTAGCAATCTGAATTCAGCTGCAGTAATGCCTCCAGGTTTTTTTGTTCAATGGACACAAATCCTTTAACAGACTTGTAATGATATTAAAGATGAATGAAGAACGTACAGTATTTAATTCCTTGTCTGTGATCTGTAGTGTAGAGCAGTTTGATGTGAGTGTTTGCTTATTACACCAAAGGTGAAGACTTAGTAAATAAGCAGGAAAATCCAATGGATGGCATGGCAGGGAGAGCAGTGATGAGTAGTTTGTGGCAACTGGTGAAGGATGGTCTGGAAGGCTGTGGTTGAACTACAACTCTTATGTCTTAAAACCAAAGGCAATGAGACAGTAAACTGGCAATGGGATTTCCTAACATTTTCCATGATTGGAAGGATAAAGGAAAAAATGTTATTTCATAAATCAAAAACTTTGCTAAAAGAGCAGTCAAATGCAGGCTCAAGGGACTGGCCTTGGTAGCAAACATCTTTACATTGCTAGGTCACCCCACTGAACGGGGTCAGAAGAAAGAATTTTATAAACTGAAGGCTGTTGAAAAGCAAGTGTGGAACAGATTAATGGTTTGGAGCTCAGCTGGCTGAAAATGGCCAGACACAGAAACAAAAATTAACCCCAGACTATTGACCAGGGGTGATGTCAGTGCAGTGTGGCTGCGAGAGCCATCAGGCAAGCCAGGGAGTGAGTGGATAGGGAAGTGTAAGCGGCCAACGTCAGTGGTGAGAACTAACCACAGTCTATCCTGACACACTTAATCATACTGACACTGTGCTGGGCAAGTAAAAGGGAGTAGGGAGCTCATTCTCAGTGAGAAAAGTGGGTACCTATTGCATATCCCCAGGAAATAGGGCCACAAATCAACTGTTTCTTACTTTCAAGAGTTTAAGGGAAAGAATGGAATTGTGTTGGTACAGTCTGCTGATTATACAAACCTGTGTGTGGTGGGCTGCTTTGGGTTAGGTGAGGCTGAGCAGTGTGGTGGCAGTGAAAGATGCTGCAAATAAAGAAAAAGAAATGTGTATGGTGAGAGCTGCCTCATGATTAACTGGCCTAGTATCCCTTCCCTTGCCTGTGTGTGTCCCCTCTGCTCACCTGCACTCAGGCCTACCTCTAGGTTGTGGCAGACCACTTCTCACCAGTCAGTAACTGTCCTTTGGTCACCTGGGATTTTTGAGGTCACAACCATGAGAAAAGCCAAAGATACTATTTCTTTAGGCACACACTCTTCTTTACTTGTATATAAGTAAATATATCCTAAGATATGTTTACTTATATCTTTACTTATATAAAGATATAAGTAAATATCTTTTTCTTGTCAAGTAAATGCACCCACATGTATATGTTTTGAGCCAGGAAAGGAAACAGCTTTCACCTACATAAAGTCAAAAGGAACTGCTCCTCAGTGGTGTTTACTCTTCAGATAAGGCAATGGAGATGATATGAAAGAATGAAAAGAACTGGTTAATGAGAACAAACGAAAGGATTTGACTTGTCTTCCTTAGGAAGGAGACAAATGACAGGAAAACATGTAGGGAAAAAAACATATAAATTGTAGTGGTCGTTGCAGCAGGATGTTGTTGAGAGAATTAATTCAGTGAGATTAAAGATTAGAATAGGTTCTTATTTGGCTAATGAATTTCCTAAAAATTATATAATAGCTAAGGGCAAAGATTTAAGATGAAATATGCTGTGTCTGACCTGAGATCTGCTGAACACTGATCCGCTATTAGAGATTCATTGGTTCAAGCTACTGGGAGCAGATGAGCTGCTGATCTAATCCGATGTGGGAGACAGGGTCCTTCTCTACCTCCTGTATTCTGCTTTGAAACATGCATCCTTCCTCTTTCTTTGAAATGCTTTCACTCCTCAACAATATTACTCATTGCTGATTGTTCCTTCTTTCCTTCTCTCCAGTTTAAAACCAAAATTGCTTTACATTTTCCCTACAAATATTTTAGGTTTTTTCCTCATACTTTTCTCCCCTGATTCTTAAAGGGCAAATTAGTGTAACATTAAGTTTTTTTAACAGTGCAAAAAAGTTTGCGTTTCAGTGTCCAAAGGTGTTTTCTGTTGATATTGATCACATTTCAAGTATATTAAAACTTCAGTACTTTACACTTTAAAAAGGTACATTTTTTATTGAGGAATGTAGTCTTTGCAGTTTTGGGGAAACTGATTTTTGCAGAACCCAGCAGTTCTGCAAAAAAATTTCTCATCTTTACAACATGATTTATTTTCCAGTAACTATCAATATAACAATATATTCATATTAGCTATTAGACTAGAGTTGAATTTTATCCTTTTTTTTTTGCCTGTTGCTGTAGCTTCTCAGAAGAATGGGGTAGGTGCGTGGCAGCAAGGGCAGTAATTGGGATGAAAGGGAGAAGTGTTAGCTGTCATTATGCTTCAGGGCATAATCTGATCACCAGCTGTAGTCAGAAGAGATCACTGTCTCTAGCATTTAACAGGACTAAATTTGCCATATTTTGATGAGAAGGTGAAGAGGAAGTATCTGTCTGTGACTGATCAAGTATTGAAAACAACATCACTAGCAAAATAGTTTTTTGATCTGAACTGAATGTGCATACGTTATACATTAGCTACCTGCCAGCTAACCAATTCCACAACTTTGTTCAAATCCACATTTTCTGAGAGTGACTGTAAAAAGACAGTGTTTAAAGTGAGCTCAGGCAATGAAGCAGCCTAAGCATGATGAGAGACCAAGCAGCTCTTGCTGTTGGTGAAACCAGTGAAAAGTCACTTTTTGTGGTAAGATTTTGGAAATGTAAATGTGAGCAATACAGTATTTCTACTTCATGGTATTTACTGAGAGGATGCTGGTTCAGACAGAAGCTTTCTCCATAGCAAACTGCAGGCTGCTTCCCTCTTCAGTTGGCAGAAGAGATTTTTCTTCTGCAAAACATCTCCAGGGAAATGTAAGGGGAGAAGGGGAAGTTTATTATTTAATTGTACTTGTGAATTGGATTAGTTTTCCTTACAATCAATAGGAACAGTGTTATCCCACTAATTTAAAAGGATACCATAGAAAAACTTTAACATTATTGAGATTGAAATTCTTCGTCCTATTTTTTCTCTAAATCAGTAGTTTTCTTTGGTTCACTTTTCCTTGGTGAAGGTGAAAATGAGAACCTGTTGGAGGCTTTTTTAATTTCTTGAGCTGAATCTGAACTTCTGAGTTTCAAAGGAGTGTGGATTATCATTTATGTAACTCACCTCTATGGCAGCGTTACAATTCATAGTGTAAGTGAGGAATAGGCCAGAAAAAGGAAAGCATTTTGCTCCCAGTGCTGGAGTGCTGGGGGTGGGTTTGAAGGCTGGGGTGACTGAGTGAATGACCAGTGTGGCTTTGCACTGACTCAAGTGCACTCCAAGGTTTCCAGTTGGGTTTGTCACACTGCACAGTGGTTTCGCATTGCTCCATCCTGGCTTCAGGGCCCAAGCAAGGGAGGCTAATCAGGTGGGGGTGCAAAACTTTTGGGGAATAGGCAGCTGCTGAGGACGGTACTTAAATTTCAGCCCTGGAGCCTGAGTTGAATGGGAAGGACACGAGACAAGTGAGTGAGATGAGGGAGCTTAAGTGGGCTGCCAGAAGGAGCAGAAAACTGTGTGCAGCTCAAAGGATTGTTACAGCTGGATGTGTAAGGAGTAACCAAGCCTAAGGTGTAAAACACCAGGGAAAGAAGAAGACTTGAACAGATTACAGAATGAAATTAAGAGTGCAAAAAGAGATAAGAAAAGCAAATGCTGAGAATGAAAGGAAGCTTGTACAGGAGGTTAAGAGAGATAATGAAAAATGCTTCCAAGAGTGTCAGGGCCATGAGGTCAGTGAAGGAGAGCAGAAGGCATCTAAGATGCTGCGAAGGTAATTTATGGTCAGAAAACATTTCTAAATGTAACGTATGCTGTGGCTTGGTGCTCACAAAAGGAGGACAGGGGACAGATGCCACAGGCGGACATAAATTTCCCCAGAGAGGAAGAAGAAATATGGGGAAGGGGGAAGGTGTCAGGCTGACACAGGGCTGCTTTGTGACCTTCGAAGACTGGCAAACAGTGTCAGGATGGGATATTAATGGAGAAAAAAATCTTTTATCATTGTGCCAGCTGAACTGAAGAGGGCTGAAAGCAAAACCAATCTGTCCTTTTGGGCCACTACTAATGCATTTGAGTGGCTTCTGTGCAGCATCTTGTGGCCTCACAAGGAACCAATTTGTCTGGGAAGTGAACTTTATTTTGCCCAGTGTGGGTGAAAAGACTGTAAAATACTTCTGAAGTCACAGCTAGCTTTAAGTTACTCAGTTTATATAGGTCTTGTTTTCCTGCAGTCCTGAAATAAGGGAAATACTTAACTATTGTGGGGAATATGTTTAAGGCAGTGATGACTTCCCATGGTACTAATAACTAATGGCTTCAAGCCAAGATGTTTGTACTCATTGAGAAATAATTGTGACTATGTGAATGTGTATAGGGAACTTCCTCATGATAGGGCAGTAAGAAATGTACCTCTAAGCTGTAGTAAAATTACCTTTAAAATACTGCATTTTGCTATTTACCTTCTACAGATGCTCCTGGGTACTCATAGAACAGACCTTTTCTTGAAAAAGTCTGGGGCTTGACTCTTAGCTGGTGCAAGTCAGAATTGCTACAATCAATGGAAAATGGAGTTTGATGCAATACTCCAAGTATGTTTATGTGTCATTTTGCTGTTCCTAAGGTCCTTATAAAATCTCCCTATGGTTTCCAGAGCTGTTTTCTTAGTCTAGACTTATGAGGCCAAATTATTTTTTATTCTCCCAAGTCCTTTCTCAACTATTGTCTGACAATTTTTAACAAAGAATTTATCTGAAAATGAAGAATCTCTAAGGATGAGAGTTACTGGATTTGTCTCCTGCACCAGGTGTTCTCTCCATTCCTTGCATAAGGCAGAAGACAGGGACTGTCCTGGGAATGGGATACAGCTGTGCTTTGTTCTGCTCAGTTGTCAGCTGGTATGAAGGTACTCACTCCAGCAGCACACACAAAAAGCAAGGGAGTTGAGAGAGCCACAGATGGCTTTTCCTTTTACCTGGGGCAGTTCAGATGGAGGAAAAAAATCCACTCTAAAGTTGATGAGGCAACAGGAAATTTTTCATGTTCTTCACTGCAGGTAGGTTGAGTTGATACCACCAGATCACACAGCCCTTACTTTGGTGAGTGTCTCTTCCCATCATTATTCCTGTTTGCTCTTCTGGGGGTAACATGTGTGAGCTGGTGCGTGCTCACTCATGTGAACAAGGGGGATGTGCTCTATCCAATAAATACTTGTGTGATTAGTCATTCCTGTAATGAGGGAACATCTAAGTCAATTGCCTCAGTTGAATGTAGCTCACAATATCCATTCTCAAATTCAGTAACCACTTGTTTGACACAACATTTAAATTAGAAGCACATTTTCTTGGAGACATCTATGGGCATAACCATTCCCAGAGTGCTGAGAACACTGACAATCTCCTTTTAAAGCCCTGCTCACTGGTGATGTGGGCATCAAGAACAACTGTTAGCTTTGCAATGCTTAATACTGACATGTGCGAAGCCTGGGTAGATTACAGATTGGCCAGCCTATCCCAATGTATCAGATGGTACCAGTCTGTGGGACCAAGCCCTGGAACCTGCTTGTTTATATGGTTAAATTATTGGTAAAACTTTTCCTTTTGTCACCTACCAGTGTCTAAACAATTGTCTGGCATGACTTGGGCTTAGCACAGCCCAGAAGCTCTTCACAGTGAGTGTTTTGGATGTGGCCACCCTGTTTTGGAGACAAGGAGAGTTAAATGGCATAGATGTTGTCTGTTTCATGCCAGTTGTCCTCTGTGCCCAAGAATGATCCAAGGGAGTTTTCATTACCAGTGGGGACAAGCTTCATCTGTCAGTAAATGACATAGCATTACTGTCAGAGGATCGTATGGAGGACTTGACTTTTATTTCATTCCAGACTTGCATGAGTGTCACCATCCCTAAATTATTTCCTGGTCTGTTCTGCTACAAAAGAAAGAGAACATGACTGTGAAAGTAGGTTTCCACAGAAAATGTCCTGCAGTGTAATGGTCAAAGCATGAACATCCCCTTTGATGGACCTCCACAGGGCGGCAGAGCTCTGTATCAAGGCCTGAAGTGTCTGACTGTTTGCTGTGACAAGTGGTGCATCTGGAGATGTCCCATGGCAAACAGAAGGTTTTGTAGTCTGTGTTACTTATGCAAGCATCAACTCAAGGTGCTGTTCAATCAGCAAACATTGGAAAGCCTTGAGCCTACTTTTTGGCTACCTGCTGCTCCAGAGCTACGTGATCTCTAATTTGAGCCAAGGCTTATCTCTTTGATGCTGGGACAGGAGCCTTAGAAGTCTGAAAAATTCCAACTTGACTCTCAGGGATGTGGGGCTCTCTCGGGCTGGCAGAGAATTGGGAACACACCACTCTGGAAATGATGATTGAGTTCAGCTACACGACTTGAGCTTACAGGAATCACTCAGGTTTTAAGTGTTCAAATAATTCTTATATAATCTTATTTTTACAGAAATTAGGTGTTTCCTGTGGAGTGGAATTCCAATTTTACAGCTGAAGGGTTTGTAACTAAAAGTTGAGCAGAAAACAAAAGGATGACAATGAAATGATGGCTGCTCCTAGTCGGCATGCTGAGCAAGTCACTCAGCAGAGGACACCGAAGGAACTAGTGAATGCTAGACAGTGCTTGATTAAAAAAATCTGGCTGAGAACAGTTATGGGTGGGCGGGGGTGTCTGCTAATGCAGCAGAGGAAGCAGACCTAGATGGGCTTCCTGACCCTTGTCTGTCTTAAAATTTCCTATGTAATCTCCACAGACATCTCCTTCAGTGCAAATATACTTTGGCCAGTAGCCTTGAGGTTTATTAACACCATGGAAAGTAATTATTGCCTTGTCCACACTCCCCGTGGCGGTTATTGTTTAAGTATTTCCCTTATCCTGGATTGCAGGAAAACAATCCACTACATAAATCTACTGACAAACAGTTATGCTGCGGCAGCTCGGGTAGCGCAATATTCTCTCTGTGCTAATTTCAGTAAAACAGCACGTTTTTGTAAATGAGCTAATCCAAAGAAAGTGACAGAATGTTACATTGCAGAGGCCTGGCTGAGCTAATGGTACAAAATGAAAGAATGTTTTCACTGCCTGTCCTCTGAGTTCAGTTGGCATAATAAAATGCTGTTTTTCCCAGTAGAATATATGTCCTTCTACTTTGCTTCTCTGTCATAATAAATGACTGGCCTGGAATTAAATGGGTTGTTCCTGGACAAGGGATGTTAGTGATGGAAAAGACCTGTTAGATCACCCAGGCCATCTCTTTGCCAGTACAATGCTACTTACCTTGCATTTCATAATGCTCTTTCTAATTTAGTTTTAAAAGTCTCCTGAAGCCAGCCTTTCAGTGCTCTCCTTACAGGTCTTTTGCTCAGCTTCAGAGTGTGAACTCGTAAGCAAAGACAGATGGGTTACAGAGGCTTAATGAAGTAGCCCACTGTAATTATGAGGAAAAACACATTAACCTGCCCCAGTAGCAAAATACAGCATGTAAGCTTAAATTACAGCAGCTGTAATTAAGAAGAAACCTCAATACCACATGTTGACATGGTTTATTCCACAACTGGGTTGGAATAGAATTCTTAAGTAATCTGCTATGCTGATAATTGAGAACCGGGGTAACTTGTTCGGTTCTGCTCAGTAGTTGCAAAGTTTCCCCTCAGTGTTGGTTTTCCTTATTTAATCTTAGAACTCTCACCTATATCTCTGTGCAGCACAGGTAATAATTCCCATTCCAATGGGGTTAATATGTCTGAAATGTCTGAAAACTGCAAAAACATTTGAGGCATTGTTTCCCTTCATAGAAAGTCCAAGGTCTGCGCTTTATTAGTCGTGACAGCCCAGAAGTTGCTTTTATGCGTCCTCACTGGTAGTTTATGCCTGTCCATAGGGCTGCAATTCAGGTCTGAGAAAGGATGACAAATATCACTGCTGGCTTGGCCATGGCTTACAACCCCTTAAATCAGTGTTTAACACAGGTCTCGGCCACATAATGAATAATAAAGGCAGAAACTGACTTTCATCTGGGAATGTCTAAGTCTTTCCATCGAACGCTTATTTTGGTGTCATGAAATCTGCACTCATGTGCCACTGGTAGTCTCTTAGGTCTTGGAGAGCCCATTGTGTCTGGTTAGGATGAAAATTCTGAGGAATTTAGTACAGAAACCAAATAGGGGGATTAAGTCTGCCTGAAGTAGGTGTGATTAAGCATATGTCTGGATTAACTAAGCCTGAAGCAGAAATGGAAATGGCTCAAACACAACCCCAATAAGATGGATATCTCTGTCTGACTCTCCAAATGGCCCAGTTTGTGAAAAGCCACTATTAGGTAGAGCTGGCAAAGAGGACACCAGTCAATATTCCTTACTCTCCAGCAGATCTATGTCTCTCTGCAGCTCAAGCACTGAGACATTGCAGCTCTTCCAGAGGGCAACAAACAGCCTTGTCAGTCTGTGCTGCAAGGATCCTGTAAATTACAAGGATCCTGTCATTACAATTTGTATAGAAGTTTCTATACTTCAGTGTTCTTTCTACCTTCCCCCCTCCTCCCCTCTTAACTTCCCCTAAACTCACATAACTTTGGTGTGACTCCAGAGAACAAGATGGAAAGGTCTCTAGATAAAACTGCTGTAAATGAGGATTAAACCTGGTCCCTACATGATTCTAGAATGTTCTTTATTTTCTGACATAATTTCAGTTGTAAAGCAGCACATTCTGTCCAGGCTTAATGGAACCTGGTTCTTATTTTTAAAGTTCTAATTATCACTATGTGCATCACAAAGTAGGTGTCTCCAGGAGAGTGGCTTTGAGAAAGATGGCATGTTTAGAAGTCTTTTCAATAAGGCAGCTGAGGAACTTATTGGTTGTTGTTCAGTACTGGAGTTGCCACCAATATATCTTGGACTTCATGTTTTTGTATGTTAGATCCTTAAAAAACTCTTTTGTCTTTTCCCTTATCTTGGCCTGATGCGCCAAGTATTTTAACCATAATGAAATTAGTGGCTGCTCCTCTCATCTTTAAGGGACTGCACTGTGGCATCAGCTGGACCTTTAGTTTTATACAAACATGTCAGATAACGTGTTGCAAAAGCTTTGTTTTTATTTTCACCACTGAGTCTTGGTTTGTGCATTCAAATCTCCCTAAACCCAACATAAGACTTTTGAAAATAACTGGCTTGATAAATTCTGGTTTTAAAAGCACAGCAAGAAAAAACTCCAACACCCTGTAAATCTTAAAGGGAGATGTCTACTGCAGTAGTTGAAGCGATTCAGTATCCACTGGGGAAGTCTCTTCCTTGACTTAAACTTGGTGTAATCTTAGTTTTCCTGTATTTAGAAGAGCTCTGTGGCAGAGATTGTTTGTGAGTCACCTGTTGCAAAGCAGAGATGAGCACATAGGAATGTCACCTTCTGCTGGGATTTAGGACCTGGCTTTCTTTCATGAAAACCCTTTGCTGCTTCCTACAGCGATCTTGTTGACCCTGAGCATGTTTTATTGCCGGTGGTACAAGAGGGTTCATGCCTAAATGGGCTTTTATAAACATCAAAAATTGTAAACCAAGCTTCTTATTCCTTCAGGAAAGGGCTTATTTAACATTAAGTCACTAGAAAAGTCAAAAGAATATGCTAAGGTACCATCAAGGGCTTTTAACTTGTGCTGTGTTGTGTACCAGCTTCATGCTACTCTTACTGGCATCACTGCTTTGTTTGGAACACCATAGTCACAGATCCAGTTGCCATTTCTGTGATCCATGTATTTTGGCATATATCTGTCAAATTGACATGGTGTGGCCTTGGCCATGGCCTATAACAGGTGTGCCTGATATAAAGAGGGTTTCTCATATATTTATGTCTTGCTGATTAGAAAGTATGAATATTCTTGTGCTCACTTGCAACCTGACCACCAAAAAAAAATCAGTAGCATCATTTTTTACTGCAGCAAGTTGGTGAATCCACTGATAATTGTGAAAGCAGTTGCCCCAGGCAACTACTAGTGGAATGACTGACAGCAGTTTGGGGTTTTGGCATTGTGGAGAGCTGTTACTGCAGATTCATTTTACACATACTGAAGGTTTGGAGGATAAAGAAGACTCTCCACAATTATTTTCCTAACCTTTTGTTTCCTTCGAAAATATGCATGTCATTCTATTCCTTTTTCTGTTGTTTCTGGAGGAAGTGACAGGGACATCTCAAATGTGCTCCTCATTCTGTGTAGTGAGATTTCTATCTATTTACCTATCCAGTAGCAGCAGTGCTGTTGGAACTGGTGTGCTCTAGCATATTCTCTAGTGTACCCTTAACTCCACAACTTGTTCACTTTTATCAGTTGTATCAGCTAGTCTCATTAAAGGTATTAGCTCTTCCTACAAACCCTCATTTATCTAGATATTGTGGCAGCTGTTATGGCAGAAACACGTAAGAACAGTAGGGTATTTCTGTCCCAGATATGATGGTGGAAGAGAAAAGAGAGGCATCACAGGTGAAGTGCATTCTGTAAGGACACCAACAGAGCTGAAAGTTGCACTTATGTCAGCTGAGTCTTCATCCATGGCCAAGCCATAGGTACATTCATGCTGCTTTCCAGGAGCACATACAGATTGGCAAATTCTGTTGCTTAGCTAATAGGAAATCCACTCTGAAGTGAAGAATGTGTAAGGGACCAAAATATTTATAGATTAGTTCCCTCCTCACAGTTTTCTGTTTATTTTTCTGTAAAGTTGAAGAGTTTTGCTCGCATGCATTTCAGCCAGTACAAAGCAAGTGTAGAGTTCAAAGAGACATTTTCATTTTGAAATGTTGTTTTCAAAAGGATTAAAAAGCTCAAAAAGGAAAAGAATTTTTATTTCAGATTGAGACTAACCAAATAGTTCAATAGTCAGGCAAATACATGTTGTGTTTTAGAAATGGAGATGGCCTCACAATGCTTTGCTCCTGTGTTTTTTCCCCACTCCCTGCTCCTGTATCATTCTGACTTACATCATTTCTTTACAATGTTCAGGCAGATCATTGTGGCAGGGATTGGTAGTGAGATGGAAATTTGAGGGTGTCATCAGCCTGGATTGAAATGGCTCTCCTCTAATGGCCTGTGAAATAGGTGGGTGGGCTCAGT
Source organism: Camarhynchus parvulus (assembly GCF_901933205.1). Lineage (NCBI taxonomy): Eukaryota > Metazoa > Chordata > Aves > Passeriformes > Thraupidae > Camarhynchus > Camarhynchus parvulus. The sequence goes on along the minus strand of NC_044573.1, from coordinate 21,239,417 downwards.
TCAGTTGCTGCACGTGCCCACATTATAAACTGGTTGGGTTTGTGTTTCCCATCCTGGGCAGGCCAGCAGCAGTAGTGCTGCTCATCCCCACAGCTGGGGAGGGGGATGAGGCTTTTTTCTGTCTTCTTCACACCAGGATTTCAGGCGTGCATGGTCATAAGCCTGGTGGTTTGGGGAGGTGTTGAATAGGGAGAAATGTTTCACACATTTTCTTCCCCTGTTGAACCAGTCACAGGGGCCAATAAAACTGGGCTCCAATCCTGGACTCCAGGCTGGGCAAAAAACAAAGAGACTGTGTGGAAGACAAGGACCCTCTTGAGCCTGATGTCTTGTTCACAGCTATTCCTTGTTTTTTCCTCCTGGCAGAGACAGATACTCTTCCACTGCAAAGTGCAGCTTAGTATTTTTCCATTCATTCCTGCAAAAAGGTGACAGCAGCAGGCTCTTAAATACTGAGGTGCTATTTGTGTGGGTGTCCACCTTGAAAGGAATTATGGGTTGTTTGAAATCTACTAGATTTTCATTTTGATGGATATGAGCACCTGCCAGAAAGGATTCCATGTAGTATTAAGTCTCTGAAGCATTTGTAGCAGGAATCAACATGTTTTTGAGACCATAAATTACATCTGCAACTTCACTGAATAGCAAGGGAAATCAACCTTTCAAGTGATGCCTGGGCATTTTGCGAGTCTAGTCTGGTTCACATCTGTGAATTCAGACCCCCTCTGCTGCCATGACATGTGTGAATTCCATGGCAGACACTTATATCTTGCAAGCTTAGCACCTTTAAGTTCGTGGCAGTACTTTGCATAAGCCTTTAGAGTTTCATATCTTCATACTGTACACTTAGTAAGCCCTAATATTTGTAAGGAGGATGTGAAAGACAAATCAAATGAATCTGAAGCCACAAGAAGTCAAAAGCATGTCTTCCCTTATTTTCTTTGCTGTTTGCCTAAGGATTATTTATTATGTTTGCCTTGATTCCAGCCACTTAATTTTTCCAAACAGATGCAGCTGATTGATTAATGGCATTTCATGTTTAAAGTCAAAAGTGTCAGCAAGACTCTTGCACGCCTGTGTCATTCTCTCCTAGAACAATAGCTTCGGCTGAGAAGTAGGGACTTGTGCCAAGTATTCTTGAGGATAGGAGGTCATGTGCCACTTTTCTGCTAGGAGACAGATATATATATAAGGACAAGGGGAGGCAGGAGTTTGGGGGCTTGGAGGGCTAACTCTGTTCTAATAATAGGTGGATCACATGGTTGCTAAGTCACCTACAACAAGGCTTAGTTTGTGGAGGTGAATCAAAGTGCCGGGAATTAAGGACATTTCTTCGACTATCCTATGACATATAAAAATAGGCCCAGGGAAATACATATGTGATGAAGAAAGCATTGACTGTCTAGGCCAAAACTCCAGAGGAGCAGCAGGACTTCATTTCTCTCACCTTCTTTTGTGATTACTCTTATTTTCCTTTTTAATAACCCTGCGTGTAAATATAGCCTACAGGTGATCCAGGTTCTCACCCAATATGTAATATTAAGTATTTGTGTATAGTAGGGTACAGGGCAGAGCCTCAGCTGTTGGAAACAACAATAGCTTGCCTGATGCCAATTAACCCAGTCAGGATTGGCCATATCTGCTTCTCCTGGTGTGGGAACGGGGTGAAGAGTTGCAAATGGAGGATTACGCACTCGTGCACCACATTGGAAACCTATTGCGTAGTCTAGTGTCAGTAATAGAAAGCATCTATATTTGTGGATCAAAATGAAACTGGCATAGGCTCCCCTTTGACAGCTGTTTCAAATATAGGGCTCATCACGTTGTAATTCTTTCCCAGTATATGCTTAGAAACATGCAAAACACCAAGAAGCCTGAGACCCTATTGTTCTCTTCTGCACGTTCTGAGTGTTTTGTGTAAATGTATCTCGGGCCTTGAGGGCCAGATTCCTAGATACTGAAGTCAGAGACCAAGCTTTGCTGTTTATTGTCAATGGCATTAATCAACAAGTGGGGAGTCCCTTTTGTTTCCCTGACCTTCTGTATATTTTCTGAGCCTCACAGGCTAGGCTTCAGAGGAAACTTCCTCTGAAACTATAAGCCACTAGAGGCCTCCTGAATACTTGAATTGATTTTGCTTCCAGGAAGACAGAGTCTCCTAAAAAGTACATCAGGCTTATAGAAGAAAATTATTCCCCTTTTGCCAAGCCGGGTTGACACACAGTGTGGCGAGGGTGAGTGAAAGATAGCGCAGCTGAAATAAAGAACAGAAATGCACTTGAAATTCAGCTCTTAAAATACAGCCCATGTAATATTGAGTCACGGTGAATTACTCATTTCTATTTAGCCTTTATCTGTTGCAACCTGATTAGAGAGAGAAACTACATTCCTTTATTCAGGCATGAGGCCAATATTCATATTAGTCATTTTTGGCCAAAATAAATTCTACAAACTTTGGTCAAAATGCTTAATCCAATAATGCAAATGTAGGGACTCTTTAAATAAACCACCCCACAGCAATCTCTCTGTTTATTTTTTTGTTTACATCCTCACACCTTCTCTCTCTCTTCCTGTAGCTCTTTTTTCTGTTGCACCAGCCTCATTTGTGTTTACCTCTTTTGCATAAGCATCCATTGCAAAACCCCCATGGATATCAGAGATACTTCGATGACACAGTTGATGCTTCCTCTCTGGACTATGCCAGGTTCGCCCATTGATCCAGGAGCATGTTACTGTTCATTAATGCAAGGTCACCCCTAATTCCCTCCTTCTCCTCTTTACCTCCCAGCCCTCAGGGGGAAAAATACTTGGAGGAGAAACCCGTTTGCTTTCTGTGTCAAGAAGCTGGTTGGTAGCTTGCTGCTAATTACTTTGGCTACAATAATTCTTAACCCGATTACAGTGATACAAATTAAAGCACTCTTGGCGAAGGGCAGATAAATCCACATGTCAGACACCAGAGCCTTGGTTTATTTAGGGACATCTCATTTCTTCTGATCTTGTTACCCAGTTTTCCATCTTCTTTGGGTAATCCTGAGTAAATCTTTCTGCAGTGGAAATCAGCACCATACACATAGGCCCAGATTATTAGAGAGGCCTTTGAAATTGTCTCAGGAGGTTCATCCTACAACCCTTTGGGAAGGTCAGGTTCTCCTGCCCCAAAGGATGAAGAACAACTGGTGATTTTGAGAGCTGTCAGTGGCGCATCTTTGACAGGGCCTAATTTTCAGAGACATGGCCTGCACCCCATCCTTAAAATCAACCTCTGCAATGTGTTTCACTGTCGATCCACCAAAGGAACTTGCTCTCACTAAAAACAGAGGTCTATGTACTTGTGCAGTCTTTGGCCTTTGCTTATGCAAATTGGACAGTTGTCAGATAACCTTGTCTCCAGTACCTTGTGTACAAAAAATTGTTTTGCTTTCTGCATTCCTTGAAAAATGTTATCTTTTTTAAAGTCATGTGGGTTGGGAGGCAGAAAGGAATTATTTCCTGGATAAATTGGTGTCACCTTCTATAGATAAGCAGCATCTTTCTGCATCTGTTTTCTTTGCTGTGGTGAGGACCCTTTTTATTCAGTTTGTTAATGAGACCATGCTGGCAGGTAGGAAGTTGGACTCCTCTCTCTCATATGTCAAGCTGGGTCAGTGAAGCTGAATTTCTCAAATGCTGTAGTCATGTGCTATAAACTATGAAGTACTTCTGCTAAAATAATGTTTCCAGTATCCTGTGAATACCACACTGATCACTGAATTAGTTCCTTGGTGGGAAGGAAAGTAACAAGATTAAAGAGAAACCTGGGAATGGATTTAGTTCTCTTTTACTTCTTTTACTTTGACATTTATCAAGCTGAACTCCCCACAAGCCAGGACTATATAAATATTGAGTAAAGACTGCAGGATTTAACAGTCAGTTCATGTCACATAATTATTAGCCTCTGGCACCATCTTATTCATTTGTAAAGTCACTAACATGAATGTATTGTACCAGATAACAATATTGCCAAGTATTTTATTTAGCAGGTCTATTCTGTTGCAGCTTCCTTTCAGAATACCTCAGCTGTACAGTATGCAAAAACCAGAAAGTACATTTTCTTTACAGGAAGGTACTGCTACACTACATTACAGCTGATCTCAGTTTTCTTAGCCATGATATAACCTTCCCCTGCAGTTTCACATCTCTTCTGTGAAATTGCACACTGCTGTTCACACTGAATTACATAAACATAAAAATATTTTGCAAGGGACTTTGAAAGGGTAATGTTGTGAAGCTTAACCTCATATTTAGGATTTTCCATTAGGAGTTTTGTACAGTTCTGGATGTATTTCATTGATTCATCTGCATTTTTAGGTAGAATGCACTGTATAGATGTGAGGGCATTATACGAATTTTGTGGACTGGGACTTTCAGGTAATATAAAACTCCCCCTAGATAAGGTTGAACTTGGCATGATAGGAAGTTATCCACTGCTTTGCTGAGAACCTGTGCTTACATCTCACATGTGTCTGCATTAGCCCTTTAAACTTCCTGGCTCATTTTCAACAGATTTCTTGTTTCAGGTGTTAGGAGTAGAGCTGAAAGTTTGAGGCAAAAATCTGTAAAATTGATTCAGAGAATTAGATGTATGAGCCCATGCCTAGTCCTGTTAAAGGAAAAAACCCTACTAACTCCTGGTTTTTGGTGCTGTTGCAGGGCTCCCTGAAAAAGAGCCTGAGGCACCTCTGGGAACACGTGACTGCTACTTGTATATGGCTTTAAGATGGGAGTTTTACATTTCGAATTTTAGTTGTTTGGGATATTTGACTCAGGACCTCATTTGCTCTGCACCAGAGCTCTCAGGAGATATTCCTGTGGGCATTTGCACCCTGCCTTAGTGTGGTTGTGTCCACCTGTTCCCTCTGTGGATTCTGACTGACTCTCAGCTCTCGTCTCTCCAGCAGTTTCCAAGTGCTGGTTCTGATGGTGTCAGTGATTTCTTGTGACCTTGCAAAAGCCAGCAGGCTCCTGGGCAGACCAGGACCCATCTCCCAGGGAGAGGAAAGTTGCAGGAGGTCAGATATTCCACTCCCATCTCACTGAGCTCATCCATCCAACTTCTTTCCTTTTTCCCCCCCTCCTGTCCCTTTTTGTTTGGTTTGACCTTGGTCACTGATGACAAGGCTGCTTTTCCTGCCAAACCAATCAATAAGCTAAACAGAGAGAAGATGAGTATTTAGAATATGGGAAGCCAAACTCAAACACAGATAGGTTATCAGCCTAGCCCAGAGCAGTCTTCTAAGCAAATATTTCATTAACAAATTTTTCATGGCAACTTGCATGTTAAAAGAAAAAAAAAAAGCAACAACAGGAGAGGGAACAGTAAAGGGGATAAAGGGAAAAAACTGGGCTGGAGCCATCGGGCTTAGGCTGTTGCATTGCTGTCTTTGGTTACCAGCACTTTCCACAACACACTGCTGCTCCCTAGGGAGGTGGTGAGCAGGAAGGGTGAAGACCTTGCACAAATGGAGCTTTGAGAGCCCGCTCTGAGCTGCTGCACCTCGTGCCTTCCTCTCAGACAGGGAAGGGCTCGGGATGCCTCTGTGACCACACCGTGTGTTTGTGGTGGAACAGCATTCTGGGCACAGGCTGAAGTTTGTGACTGCCTGCATACATTTTCTCTTAACAAACAGGAGCCTCAGCCAGTTATAGCGTTAAGTTCCTGGTTAGCTTAGTGACCTGTAGAAAATGTATTTGTAATATTGCAAAACCTTGTGAAAACATATCCAAAGATCTCACTTCAGTGCGTCTCTCGCCCCTTCTGTGTGAAACACAGCTTTTTCTTGGATGTATTATTGCCCTTAATTTAAAACAATAAACAAAAATTAATGCATTTTTTGAAGACCAGAATATTTTACAGCATTCTTAGCATAGATTAACAAACCATCATTTTGTGTGTCATGGGAATGAGGAATAGAGTCTTAACCATATTTTTTTCTTGACAGCTATTTTAAAAGGTTGACTGAAGAGCAGGGAAGTTGCTAAATAACTTTTCAAATAATGTAGAGGAGAAAAATGTAGGTCACTAAGCAATAAACTCCCTACATCCTTCTGTCTAAGGAAGAGACTCTGAATCTCCATCCACCTTTTACTAAAATGAGACCAAAATTCAAATCCAACATAAAGCATTACAGCTTTAAGTACTGAAAATATTTATTATTTTTATACCAGTAATCCAATAGCATAATCTCAAGAACATCAGTGCTCCAGGAATGTCTAGGAACACAATGGATTTGCCTTTATTCCTTTATCCAGATGTTTCTATAAAATACTCTGGATACTAGGAATCTGTAGGGGAATTAAAGATTTATTTTTAATACTTGAAAAACTTGAATTTCTAATAGCTATGATCCTTTAAAATGTTTTAACTGTGGATGCAACATGCTTTGATTCTTTGATGAGTTTCCCTGTATCTTTTATCTTGCTTTCCAAATAGTGGGCAACTCTTTTTACACAGGCAGCTGCAAGCCAGTCACAGGACACAGACACTTTAGCGCTCGCTGTGAGTCTGAGAATTAAACTATGTGGTGGCTCTTGTTCAGAATTTCATCCTTATTCAGCAAAACTGATTAGATTTTATCTGTAGAGCTCTGTGTAGATATACCTGAGCTAGAGAAGGAATCACCAGAATATTAAATAAATCTACATGGGGCAATAGCCACCCCTGCTTATTGAGGACCAACTTTCATTTAGCTATTGCAGGGTGGAAAGCCTTCCATTATTATGCTACAGCCTGTAATGCTGTAATTTTACCTCATTTCTGAAATAAGATTATACCCTTTTTCTTGTTTTTCATTACAGATACAGTGCTATGCAAATAATTTCTGAGCCTTGACTGCTTATACACACACTTTATGTTCACCTCCTGAAACAGCCATGTCGCTCCCAGAGAGGCAGTGAGCACCAGGACCTTCTTCAGGATCCATGCAGGAAATGTTGAAACAACGTAATTTCTCTTGTTTATAAAACACTATGGATTTAATGACTTGTTTGATAACAAGACAAGTTCAATAATCATGCTGGATTTTAGAGGCAGACATCTCTAAAGATACTGTGTTCCAAATAGCAGGTCAGAAACTGATCCTCTGAGGAAATCCAATGTAGAAAATTCACTGCATGTCAATATCCAATTTCGTTTTGGAGTTGTTTATCATTTGGCTGCACTCAAAAATCTTTAACAAAAGTGCAGCACTAGCTAGTATTTTATGTAACTGTTCTAAAATATTTCTAGATTTCTACATCTGAGGATAAAGAGATGCTTTAATGTAAACAGACTGAGGTCAGAAATCAAATATTCATCATAATTTCTTCAGCTTATTTAGTTTACAAATTTAACATGAATTTGGGTCAATCAGGTTCACTGTTTCTCTTTAATGGCCGCTTAGAAATTTAATAGATCTAGAAATAGCATAAAAATTTTAATCAAAAGAGATGAGCAGAACACACACAAAGAAATGCTGGTTCTTCTTTTAAAAGTGGTGTCCTGGCCACAGCTGTGGACTTGCCTGCAGGAACTCAAGCGCTGAATCAGCCTGAAGAACCAATTTCCTAAAACACAGATTGGTGGCTCACAGTAGTTTTTTGGCCTTAAAATCTGACAATAAATCAGTTAGCCAGGTCTTTTGCAAATGGAGAATTTGGTAAGAAGTGGCAGGGGGGAGGTGGGAGAAGCAGAGAGAAAATTAGTTGCAAAACCACAGATACTGACAAGAGGATATGGGGCACTTGGTACTGTTTTTGTGATCCAGTTCCTGCCACAGTTTTCCTTGATGACTTTGGAAACTTTTGTGGGTCTGTTCCTCTCTTCTGAAAACAGTGGTAAAAGGCCTGCCTTAGAGGGGTGGCATGTGGATGAACCAGATCAGAGCAGGACAGGGATTCCCTTTGTTTGCAGATCCTCTTGAGCAGTGCTGGTGACTAAACTGTGTCTGTGGCTTTCTGATCTGAGGGGTTTGTGGCCAAGAGACAGGCATTGTGTTTGTTGCATTAAACACTTTCTCACTATGGAAGGGAGATGCCTTACCTGCATCTGCAACTGCAAATAGGAGCCCTGTCCCACAGATGTAAGGTTTGACACCATAAGCTGCTGAGCACAATCCAGCAGTTTCTCCTCACTCCAGCACATGGCAATGCTGGTTCTGCTGACCTTTTAAAGGCAGCCTCCTGCCACGATGCAGTCCCAAGATGTGTCTGTAAGGACCAGAGGCAGTGATGTCCACAGGGGTGCGCCTGCACCTTTGCATTGCCACCTCCCCTACCCCTGGGGAAGATCAGAAAGAGGAGGGCAGCCAGCTGTAGCAAAAGCTGCTCTCTCCCTGCAGCAGGACACCAGGCTTCTCTCAGTTTTCAGGGTGGAGGTAGCCAAAGGCAGACAACTAAATCTTCCTTCTTTTCTCCCAGCCTACCAGAAGACTATATGGTAAATGCCCAGCTGATGTGTTAGAGTGCCTCCTGAATTCACTTCAGAGTGCTTCTGTTCAAAATGCAGTAAATCATCAAATCCCAGTCTGCCTGCAGACCACACAGTGAATTAAGAATGCTCCTCATGTAATACTGACTTGATCTCATCTTACACATACCCCAAAGCAATAGCAAGGGGAAAATGCTGTGAAGCATTTTTCTCTTTGTTAGTGCCCTCAGGGCTCAATCTGAACTTTGTAAGAGACAAAAAAGAATAGCTGGGAAAAATGGTGAATTTCTGCACGCCATAAAGACCAGAGGAGCTTATGCTGTCATCTGCTTCTGTTGTGAGGGGGTGTGCAGATGTGACAGTGAGCAGGGCTTTTTTAGCCACACTCAAGTCAAACGTGACCCATATTGCGTCTCTTCAGACAACCACCTTCCACTTTTACCTTACCTTTGTTCCAGGTGGCAGGAAGATACCATCTCTGTTGCTCCGTTGTTGTTAAATGCATTTCTTAGGCTGCCAATAAATTGTGGTGTTTTTTGTTCTGTTTGTTTTTATTTTCCCTTCCTGGATTAGTTTATTTTATATCTATTTCATTACTTGAACCTATTAATTGCAGAATTTTTTCTCCCCAACCCAGCTGAATGTGGAGGGAAGACTTTGAGGTGGAGATTATATTCCTTCTTGAGTTTAGGTAGAAGTGGCTGGAGTTCCCAGAAAAGAGCTGCTATAAACCACATCAATAAAAATAATCCTTGGGAATTGCTGCAGTGTGATATCTCACATGGAAACTCTAGGAAAGAAAGGGTAGGCTGCTTTCAGGAAACTATTCCTTATGAAAAATCTGTGTTATTTGGTAGTAGAGAACACTACAAACCAGAATGAAAGTTTGTACAAATTTTCATCTGTCTATATGAGAGTGTTTCAAGACTTAAACCACAAGGGGCAGGATTAAGTCTCCAAATTCAAAGTATCAGTATTTATTTGAAGCCTGAAAATTTGGTTTCTCCTTTTTTTCTATTTTATATAGAATTTTCTGTGTCACAGAAAAAAGAAAAAAATATAGGAAGAAGGAAGGAGATAAACATTGTTCTAAAGATGAAAATTTAATTGATACTGTGCTGTCTACCATAAGAAATAGCATAACAATATGTGTGGTAAAAAGCTTTACTACTCTTGCAAAGCTGTACTCAGGTGATGAACTTCTTTTGTTCTGAGCCATTTCACTGAACTCGCAATATATCAAAAGGTCTGTGTTATCTCTATAGGAGGAGGGCCTTAATTGCAACATATATTTACAAGAGTTGGGATATTTTTACTGCTTGTACTCTATGTGCCCATCTATAAAACGTGTAATAATCTTATTACAAGTTTTGTGGTTTAACCCCAGCTGACAACTAACTACCACTCAGCTGCTCACTCGCTCCTCCCCCCACTGGAATAGGGAGAGGAATCAGAGAAAAAAAAAGTAAAATTTGTGTGTTAAGGACACCTTAATAGTTGGAACAAAATAAAATCTAATAATACCAATAATAATATTGATAATAACAATAACAGTTATAATAGTAATGAGAAGAAGAGTGAGGCATAAAACTCCAGAGAAACAAGAGAACTATGACACAATTTCTCACCTCCCACTGACTGATGCCCAGCCTGTCCCAGAGTGGTGTCCAGGAGCTCCTGACCAGCTCCTCCCAGTTGCTGTGATAGCCAGGGCTGTGGTTTGTATGTGTGAGCAGTAAAACAGTCTCTATTGTATCAGACAATACTTTGTAAATATAAAATCACTTTCATGATAGCTAGTCCATCTATCACACAGGAAGGAGCTGCAGGCAATGGGTGCTGCTTGTTCCTTACAGGCCCTCATTGGAGGCTCCCAGTCTTCACAGCACCTCTGGGTGCTGCGTCTTGTATCTGGAGCTGGAGGAGATGAGAGGAGCATCACCTACTGCCCTGAGCTGCCCTGTGTGGAAGTCCATGTCTGCTGCCTTGTTCAGCAGTTCCCACATCACATCATCGACACAGCTGCTTTCAGTGGGAGTGAGTGGAGATAAAAATCTAGATTTATAACAGAATCATTTATTTTATTTTATGCTCTAGATGTCTGGACATAACTGCTGAAAATGATGCAGACTCAAAGACATGTTAAAATTTCATTTCAATGACTTCTTATTTCAGCTAACACAAGGTGATCTGAAGGACTTCAGGACAGGTCACAGGACACAGCCTTGGCCCAGCAAACTTGTTTTCCTCCACTTTGGTGATGCAAACAAGGCACTGGGTGTGCATCTCCTTGATAGATTGATGGGGTTAGCTGATATGTTGTCCGCTTTCCCACATCCTCACATGTGGAGAGAGTACAGCAGTCCCAGAAAGGGCAGTGCAGTGATATGCTCCAGTCAGGTGATCCTCCTCTGGCTGAAGACATCCTCAGCCCATGAGATGCTTCCACTTCCAGTTTGATCTCTGTTGATCCTAGGCTTGGGAAAGGCATGAAATTGTCCAAGAACTTGATATATCCAGGGTAATATGGTCACAATGGTGTTGCATGTCCTAAGTTTTTCTTTGGGGCTTGCAGGTGATTTTCCAAAATTTCAGTGTGAGTTTCAGAAGTCTGTGGGAGGAGCTGAATGAAAAGTAATGGAGAGGACAAGAGCATTGATGACAAACTGAAAATGTGCAGAACTGAAATTAATATATACCCAAGGGCCATCTGATATGCAGGCTTGAAAGAAATACATTCACACTATGATGAACAAGCCCACCCTCAATTAATCAAGTGTGAGAAAGAGGCATACGTGAGGTATTAAACATCAGCTACAGGGGCAGACGAGAAAGATTACGATGTGAAGTTCAGAAAGTAATAAAAATTGTAAGAAAAGGTAGAGAATGAAGAAAAAAGATTGTGCAGGAGTTGTGAAAAATTGTGAGTTTCTTCAAGTACACAAGAAAAAAGAGGCCTGTGAAAGAGACAGAAGGGCCTTTAAGACATGGCAGAGAAAAATTATTGAAAGGAAATCCAGGTATTGCTTAAAATATTCAATGCTCTTCTTGCTCTTGTGCTCTGAAAAGAAGGTAATGGTGGCAGACACAGGTGTCAGAAACAAGCATAAATTTCCCTAGAGAGGAGAAAGAAACACTAAAGGAAAGCAGAATCATGCCAGAACAGGTTATTAAGAAATTAGAATATCTGAAGATTTGAAAAATAACTTGTTCAGATGGGAAGCAGTCTGTTTTCAGTAGAAAACATCAAGAAAGGTAGGATAACCCCAGGCAGGCCCATTTAAGACCCTGTTTGTAGGAAAATACATGGCTAATAGGAGCTGGTAGGCTACAGATTTCAGGCTTCCATGGATCCCAAGGGCTCTGTGGACTTTATGGGAAAGGGTATGGTGGCATAATGCTTGTCACCTTGCTGTGGATTGCATCAAAAATGTTCATGCAAAACAAAGAAATGCAAAACAAAACAAAAAAAAAAAAAAAAAAAAAGGTGGCATATAATGTAGGAATCAGCTTCTTAAAGCAGTATTTCTGTTCTGGGCATTATGGACTCTGTAACAAACTGGACTTCAATTATTTGGCAGCATCCTTAGTCCTGCAGCCTTCTGGTGAAGCAGCCTGCAGTTCAATAGCAGATTTGTTTAAATTAAATTTATATAAAAGTTTACTCAACTAAATACCTAAATGAATAAAACAATTAGTATTATTTATTTTGATACTGAAGTCAATTTATTGATGCTATTTTCCTGACGTTCCCTCCCTGCTTGGTTCAGCGCTGTAACAACAATGCAGAACTGCATTGTAGGAGTTGCCATGGGGAAGCTGAAGTCTTTGGCAGTTGGATAGGGGACAGTTGGAGCTTTTGGCACCTGGGAAGGCATGGGAGGCAGCTTGGGATTGTGGAGTAAATGCATTGGCTGGATGCTTCTGCTAAAATGATCATCAGTGGAATCATTAATAATGTTAGGATTTAAATTGTCAATTTTTCTTTCAGCATTAACACACTGGTGAGGGGAATGGGGCTGTCCACACCTCTCACAGATACAGTCTCCAGCTCTCTGCCATGTCAGATAACTATTGGTTTATGGTCCATTAACGTGCTCAAGGTTGTCTTCACAAGCGTGGCGCTGGGCAAGATAACATGGAAGTTTTACTTCAGAAACACAGTTGTGCAGCAAGGGAAAGATGCTTTGGCATTATCCACAGTACCAATACCACAGGAAATTCAGCTGGTACTTCACAAATATGTCTAGGGAAGATCTGGAAAATTGAATGTCTATGGGCTTGATTGATTGTAGCAGTTGGAAGAGAAAAGGATCATAAATCAGGGCCTAAAGGAAGGAAAAAGACTGAGAGAGCCATGATATTACAGCAGATACTGTCTTGTAGGTTCACAGAAGAGATCACCTACTGGAATTTTTAAGGGGAGGTATGAAAGACTGGCAGAGGAAAGGTCTGGATATAACTCATGTGATCCTCAAGAAACCTTTTTGATCTGGTATCACACAAAAGATGGCTTCTTAGGTTGGTAGGCAGGTTTGGATGTGAGGTACATCAGTGGATAAAGAACCGGTGTGGATATCAAAGAAAGCATTTGCAAATGGATGGAATCTAGGTCAAAGGGGAGATGGGATAGAGTGAAATGAAACCAGAATAGGTGGATTAGGTAGCATACGAAAGAGGAATGGGGGAAGGCAGAGGAAATGACCAGCACTGATGTACTAATCAGCAAGGAAAAAAGAGTCAGGATGTTACAGGGATTGTTCACAAGCCTTTAAAAATGTTGCGTGAAGAAATTTCTTGGGAAATTCAAATGCCACGATAGCCTCTTCTTCCTCCAGACCATTTCCCCTCCCTGGTGTTATCAGGAATGGGCCGAGAAACACTGCTGCTAGAAGGAGCAAATTTGGAGAGGGCTCAAAACAGACAGGAAGTGATAAGACTTAGTTCTCCACACTAGAGAAAACCAGAGCATCAGCTGGACTGCTGGTAATTGCAAGAAAGTGGTTTGAATGGTTGTGGTAAAAACACAGCCTCAGATATATATGAAAGTTCATCCATATTTGTGTGTCTAACTAAAACCTCCCTTTAAAAATTTCATTTTTTTTTCCTTTGGCCTTCCTCACTGTTTAAATTGGTTTAATATGTGTTTCAGGTCAGCCTTTAAAGAACACGGTCGTAATTCTATGACAAAAAACATTCAGAATTTCAATATTTATCCTTTTTATTACAGTAATGTTACAGAGGGCATACACTTTTTTTGCATGATTACTGTTCAGAATTAAAAATCGGGTTATTTGAACTAATATGAAGAGAAATAAACAGAAGTGTCTGGTTTTGCTGGCAATTGCAAGCGACACGTATCGAGGCTGTCTACATCTTTGGGCCCCAGGAATTCTTTCTCAGGGAGTGCCATCCCCTTAGCAGAGCATCACCCATCACCTCTGCAAGCTGACAGCCCTGGCTATCTTCTTCAAGACGGGCACATAAAAATGCTAAGATAAGGTCCCCATGTTTTCAGAAGTAGGACAGTGAAGTAATCTGATCCATGACAGATTCAGTGTCAAATGTTCTGAGCCTGGACAAGTTCACTATGTGTCTTGGAGCGTGTTGGAGCTTTGTGCGTGTTGGAAGAATGACTCACTTCAATTAAGATTGCACACACAGCTTTTGGAAGCTTGAGCCTGAAAAAGGTCTCATATGCTGCTTGATGGTGATTGTTCCCTTGGGTTTGTGAGATGATTTCTCAGCTTGTGCAAGCTGGTGGAATGTTGTTGAGTTTAGTAAAACTTTATAGCAACCAAAGACCTGGTGTATGCTCTTCATGTTGCCTGTAAAAAGATGGTTTTGGTTTAAAATGTAACAAAGCAGCCATGTGAAAATAGTGGCCTTGTACTCATGTAGTGTGAAAACAGGAGGACTCCAAATTGCAGGAGGACTACTTAGGTCTCCTGTTGGTGTGTCAACATCTAAAGCAGTTGTGGAAGAGTTAGCAGGTCTGTCTTGGTTCTCCAAGTCAGTGCAGATCCCAGAAAGGTCTGAGCAGTGGAAATCATATCACTGCTGAGGTTCTTACTAGCAGAGAGGTGGCAGATAGATTTTCAAGTCTCAGGATGATATGGCAGAGTTGGCAATTGGGAAAGTCATCATTGGATCTGTAAGCAGAAGAGAAGCTTATAAGGAAGGTGCAAAAAGATAAAAAATTTACAGAATGCCTCATTATTTACATTACTGTTTTTCAGAAGGCTAGAGGCACCGTATTAAGCAAAAGCTAATAAATATATTTTCGATTTTAGCATCCTAATATTGTTCAGATACCAGTTGCTATTCCTAACATTGCTGAGTAATATTTTGACTTCACTCCAGGGCTAACAAATAGTTGCATTACAATTCTGATATGGCATATCTTGAGGTCTGTTATGACTGTTGCTACTGGCTGGGTTGGTAAGAAAGGAGGTGGATGTTCATTAACTTGTGTGCTAATGGTGTGTGCTACATCTCACACACCTCAGAGGCTGCTGTGAGCAGGTGAAGAAGGTCTGAGAGCTGGGGGAAGGGACCAAGCACACACATCTGTCCCATTCCTGCTGGAGTGGAGCACTCCAAGCTCACCATAAGGAAGTTACAGTCGTGCCCCAAGACAGCTCAAAGGTTCAATTAGCTCAGAGCTGCAGGAGTACTTTGGATTTTCAATTCTTAGTTCAAGCACCCTCAAAAGATAGGAAGTATTATTTTAGGTCAGATGATACAAGAGATGACTTCAAAATAAGACATTTAAAAAAAAACCCTCCCCCATGTGAAACTTTTTTTATTGTTGAATACTTTTGATTGACTCAAAACTATATTTCTCAGGGAACAAATTATTAATTGAAAAATTCTGTCCAGTCAAAAATGTCCTGAATCTGATGTAAAATATTATTACTAGAATAAATAATTTCATGCTTCTTGACCTGTAAAGCCATTCAGGAGACTATCAGTAAAGTCTTAAGTACTCCCATGTCATTATAAAGGCTAAAGAAATATATTTTGGTACTGGGGATAAGTATTAGAGGGATACTGGGAAGCTGCTAGTCTGTCTAACATCTGTCTTACAAATAAGCTTCATATGCTCTCTTTCTAAATTCTTCTCATTTAATTTGCAAAAATAATCAAGAAGGAACATTTGCTGTCTTTGGACCAAATCTTGAGGCCTTATTCAGGCAAATGCTGACTGAATAATTAGTGATCTTTCCAGCAGAAGGAATGTCCGACTGACTGCAGAGTGTACAGAACAGCTTGACATGGTTTAGGCTATGGCATCATCACCCATTGCTCTGAACACAAGGGGATCTGCCGGGGTGAAAAAAACCACTCAAAATTAACTTACAGTTTGGCTTATTGCCTTTTAATAGGATCCTTGCAAAGTAGTAATTGAAGAAGTGGTATCTTCCAGGGATGATTATGCAATGCCGTAATATAATGAGCTTTTTTCATTACAGAAGATACTAAATGTGAGCATGGCCACTGCATGTTCCCCACAGTATTTTTCAGATCCCAAACATCCTTTGCTGGTGGGGCAGAGGCTTGTGTCCTGTTTCCCTGTTGGATGAGGAGAAATGCCAAACAGCGAACCGTCCCTCGGGCTCTCCTCAGCCCCGCACCTCTGGAGCTGCCAGATGGTGAGTTCAGAGGGAGCAGGACCCCAGTTAATGCTGCTGCCCCTAATCTTTCTTCAGCCCTGTATCACCTCCTTCATCCCCAGTTCCCCTCTGAGGTTTTGCTTCTCTACTTGTTCTGGCTGCTTGTGCCCTGGACAGCCCCAAGCTGCAGTGAGCAGTCCTCTAGAAATTTAACAGGATGAAATTCCTTACCTCTAAGGTACCCATGAGTCTGTGTCTTTCTTGTCTCTTGTGTTTTCTTTGTATTATACTCTGGACTGTGTTTGGAGGATGTGCTTGTCCCAGGCTGTAGCAGACAGGCTGATTCATGAAACTTCAACACAAAAGAATCCCAATGCTCTAAATCCATTAGATGAATAAGACAAAAGACTAAGCAAAGAAAATACATTAGGAAGTAGAAAAGAATGGACACTGCTTGCACATTTTGCCTGCTAACTTGAAAAAACATGAAGAAAGAAATTGTGAAAAGAAATTCAACTCTTTTTCTTACTTGTACTCTTTTAATTATGCTGTCTCTTGTGTAGCTATTGTCCTTACAAATGCTTTTACTGATGTTCAAGAAATGTCCCTGAGTTCCCCCTAGCTTTTGTAATTTCACCTTGGCTCCTTTTCGTGTCTTTGCTTTTTCCCTTTGTTTTTCCTCTCCACCTACCTTTTATTTTTCTCCTTTTCACTCTTCTACTATGCTTCAACCAATACCAGGAAACAAAACTTTTTTTCTAAGAATCAGAGCACACTCAGATCACTGCCACATATGGATATCTTCCTTTCAGGAGGTTTGCTTGGCCAGGTGAACATCTGTTCCTTAGTATTCTTATGAATAAACAGCAATAATTCTGACAGAGTAAGCTTAAGATGACAGCTTAACTACTTTCACGCAAGAACTTAATCGTTCTTTCTTATCTGACTCCCTCTTCTGGATTTGCACGCATGCACGTGCACACAGACACGCATAGACACACACACACACACACACACACATACACACTTTCTTATTTTAGCTGTTAGACTGAGTTTCACTCTGGAAAATGAATCTGCCTCTCTCTGTTCTGATTCAAATGAAATCTTTGTTCAATACTGGTTTGTACTGGTTTTGTTGTTGTCGTTGGCATTGTTTTGTTATTGTTGCTTGTTTATTTATTAGGTAAAGAGGTTTGATGTGAAAGAGATTTGGGGTGACCCCTGTGTCCTCTCTCAGGTGAACTCTGTGTTTCCTGGCTGCACACTCCCTCTCCAGCCCTCCCAACATGCTCTCCATACTGAGACAGCTCCTCGGCAGCATGGGAGGGACCCCCCTCCCCGTGCCCCTCTGCTTGCTGCCTGCAGGTTTCCTACAGCAGTCCCTGCTGGTTTGACTCTGTTGCCTTTGCTTGGCAAAGTCATTCGGGCAGTGCTTCTGAGCAGGTTGTGGAGGGAGCTGACAAAGGATATTAAAGAGGAAGTACCTGGGTTTTTACCTGTGCATGTCCTTCGAGGCAGAGCGGAGCCTCACCTCCCTCACTAAAATCTGGGAAGCCCATCCACAGAAGGTACTGGATTTGCACCTAGTTGCAGTCAGAGCGAGTGGAACAGGGTATGTAATGAAGAATAAGAGGTGGGCATGTGAAGAATATAGTAAACTTCTGATATTATGGCTGCTGCTGCCCAGTTGCCCTCACGTAGTGTAAACCTGAGCAAGCAGCACATCCCTGGCCCTTTAGCAAGACCAGGATTAGTCCAGGGAAGACCTGAGCCATCATTTTGCAGGGGCTTTGCAATAACAACTGCAAATGTCATGGATTCATCCTGCTGCTGGGAAAGAGGTCATGGCATGGGAGCCTCCTGCCTCATGGCAGGTCTGCTGCTTGTTTCTGGCTTGGCCTGTGTGTGGGGCATGAAGCACTAGTGCTTGCCACTCTGCGTTTCCCTACCTGGAATAATGGCTCTCATCTCTCAGGAAGCCTAAGTTGTGCCTGTGCTTTGCTTCACTTCAGGTACAAGTCGTATGAACATGTGAAAACTGGTCAGGGAAAGGAGTTATTTTTAATACAGGAAAAGGGTGTGCACAAATAAAACACAGTTAAAAGCTGCCGACACAGGAGTGCCCTTTTCCTTTGAAGACCAGGACTGGAAATGGGAAGAGCAGACAAGGAAAGGCAAGAGAGCACAAGAAACGGAGCAGGATGCAAAGTGAACAGGACGAGAGAGTTGACAAGTTGTCACTTTCGTTTGTGTCGGCCAAGGAGGAAACGCGCAGGCACCCCCTCCCCGCACAGCACACTTGATGTATCTCAAGGCATGACAATATGGCTCTGTTTGTTCTGCTCTGGGGGAGGGGGACAGTTTATTTTCTTAAGACTATTAAGTCCTTCTAAGTACCACTATCGGCATTCTATGATTGAAAGTGACAAACAGAAGCAACCCTATTTAAAAACTGCCACTTTGAATTAGTGGAAGTATCAGCTTAAGTTTTACAATATTTTACTGCTCCATTTTTGCACTCTTTTACATAAGGACGGCCAAATAAATATCCCGGCGACTTGTCTTTGCCAGAATTCCTCCCCATGCTCCCGCCCCATTAGCTGCTGCCTTATGAACGCTGCGCTAAACAGAAAGTGACAGCAGCTGACAGCGCAGCCAGGGCCAAATTATCAAACGTCTGAAGTTGCACCCGTGCGGCCATGCACGGGCTCAGACTTCCACAGGCAAACAGATAACTGCCTACAACCAGGTGCTCACACGTGTGAAGATGCTTGGACAGACCCTGCTTCCCAAGTCAGGCATTGTGGAAGGCTGTATCTCGGAGAGTTTGGTACCTGCAGGTCCATGGGGTTAGGAGAACAGATTTTTGACATGATGAGGTATTGTCCATAAAGAAGGAAATGGTTTTTAGCAGTTTAGCTTTCAACTGTGAATGTAGTGCATAAACTCTGAATGTAGACTGCCCAAAGAGTCGACAGGGATAAAAGAGGCTTCAAGAAATGCTGTAAGCATGTGAGTACTGGTGCCTGCTCAACTGAGGCACTCCTGAGTGTGCATGGTCTGTAGGTACCCGATCTAGCTGCTTAAATTTGCAGTGCCCGAACCTCCAAAAGCTTCTTCCACATCCCAGTCCCACCACTGGCATAACTGCAAGACATCAGCCTCCAGCATTTGAGATGTGAGCTTCATTTTACTGTGCAAAAGCGGTGTGATAAAAAGCTTGAGTTTCCACCTCAGATCTCCCCTTGTCTTCAGTGATGTCTGGGAATCATATTACAAACTTCTGCCTTATCCTGTTTAACAGGAAATATCCATTTATCATAATTTGTGTGTTCCCCTTCCCTTGGGAACTGCTGCTATTTCCACTGTGCAGAAGGCTTTCCAGGCAGGCTGGCAGGAGGAGTGAACCTCAGGCTTTGCTGGGCTCCGTGTCTGTGGGGAAGGAGAGGATGTGGGGAGGCATGGGGAGTTGAAATGCTTCTTGTGGAGCCATCATCTACTGCAGCAGGCCAAGGTGCAGTGTGAGTCTGAAGCCTGTGCGTAGAAACCTTCTCTGTTGTTTGAAGGGAGTAAGGCATTTTGGCTTTCAAAACAAAGCTGCTTTTGAAATCTTTGATCTTTCTTTTCTATTCTTTGTTTTTCATAAGGAAAGACATAGACAAAATAATGCAGACAAAGCAGGTTATTTGTAAGCCAGCTTGAGTACCCATTAAATCTTAAAGGCTGTATTATTCTGACTTTCAATACCAATGCACAAATAGCTATTCTTTTTTTCCCATGGATCTTCCATATGGCCAGATGAACAGGCTGACTACATGGTGAGCAGCAAAAAGAACAGCTGACATATAGTTTGCAACCACGCTGCAACATCTGGGCAGAATTTGGTCAACTGCATGCCTGATAATAGTTTTTACATTCAGGCAGAGAGATTCCTTTTTATGGGATCGTGTAAAGAGGCAGAAAAAATATTAATATCAACTTTGAAGGGTACAATGAGTGGTGTGTTATAGCAGCAAAACAGCCCAGCCTGTGTGCTACAATACACAGAACATTGAATTGAGATGTACAAAATGAATCTTCTCTGCCTCTTTTAGTACTTTCCTGTGGGATCTTAAATAAATCATTTACTCCTGCTTTTTAGTCTCTCTTTCCCCTCCTCTCCTGTCTACTCTCTCTGCTCCTGTTTATTTTGTTTGCCTTGCTGGCTAGTTTGTGTACTCCTCCATGAGCAGTTGATTGTCATCATTCACAGTTATGACCCACACTCACAATTATGGCCCAAAAAGGAATTTATGTCTCACTGGTCAAAGCCTATAGTTTCCTCTTTGCTATTCACCACTGCAGATGGCACAAAAAGGGTACCTTAGTCTGTTACTTGTGGAGATCAAGCAAAGCAATCGTTAAAGGTCACCATGTAGAGCTTCTGGTGGGACTGCTGCAGGAATATGGGACCACAGAGAGAGGAAAAGAAATACATGGATGAGGCATAGCTGGAGTCGTACGTGTGTGCTAATACAGAGAAAAGAAAGTGCACTGAGCAGCCTCTCTCCTTCCATCCAGATGAGGAAAAACGCAGTGGCCAGTGTCACAGTGAGCGCTCACTTTCTGTCCAAATACTGCCGGTGCAGCCACATTTCAGCAGGAGCAATTACAGCTTGCAGCATGTCCCATGTGTAACCTGGGAGGGTGAACTTGCTGTTTGCCCACTCTTTTATTAAATATGAGGAAGGCAACTGGTGCATGGAGCTGTTTCTGGGAGTCTCTTCCAGGGCTGGCTGTCCCCTGGCTAGATGAAGGAAGGTCCCAAAGCGCCGCAGATGCCTGGCGAGGTGTGGTTTCACAGCCCCAGCTGAATCAGCGTTCAGCTCTGCTGGTTAGCACATGGAGGAAGGCTCCATATGGTGTGTGAATGGCATCCCAGCACAGCCCCTCCCACCCAGGTGTGGAGCCCAGAGCCAGGAGGTGGTGGTGGGGAGGGGGCTGGTGTGCAGGAGAGGGGAGTATGCCAGGGAGACAGCACTACCCCGTCTGTGCTCCCTGGGCCAGGATCCACACATCCTGGCTCCCCTCTGCCTCTTCTAGCTCTTGGCCCAATGTTTTGTCCTCATTTTGCTTGTTCTGTAGCAACAGTTTCTTAGCAAACACCATTCTCAGAGTGGTGCTGATATTAATTGATGAGGCTGGTGCTCAGAGTTGTCTTGGCATGGTAAGGCACTATCTAAGTAGAAAAATAAACAGCCATGTTCACCCCAGTTCCTTTCAGAAAATGGAAAAATAAATCATTGCCTTCCAGATGGAAATGCACAAAACCATCAGTAGAAAAATATCTTAAAGCTCCTAAGAAAGCTCTGAGAAGGGAGGATGAACAGTCCTAGTTTTCTGGGGATTTTGTTTCCATTAAACAAAGAACTACTGCTTCTCTGATGTCGTGCTTTGAACAGAGGAGTTCAGGGCTTCAGATAGGGCATAACATTTTAGGAGTTTAATATCCTTTCAGAAAGAAAATCCCTGTCTGCCAAGGAAAAATTATGATTTGTCTTGCAAATGATTGGTTTTTCTTTGAAAATGCAGCAATGGGAGATTTTGTCTCATATTTAAATGTTTCCTTCATTCCTTTTTACAGACCTGACATAAAATATTTTGCTTTTAACAAGCCTATTGCCACCGGCTCAGGCTGTGTGAGGGACACTGTTCTTACTGTAATGCAGGGGACAATTACATAGGGTTCAGTTTTAACAACAATGAAAGTAACATTTGAGATCAAAAGTTTCTTGAGGGGACATCTACTGGACAGCATTATTGCCAATATTGAGAAATGTGGTTTGGATGCTTTTTCTTTAACTATAGGAACTCCTCCAAATTAATTTTATGAGTTTAAAAAATATATTATTTCCTTAAATGTAGCCTAGATGAACTATTTTTATAGTGTATGACATTAAATATGAGCAATGCATTTTAGAATTAGTACATAAATGATCAATAAAAAAGAGCAAACTAAAACCATAACCTGGAATGCAAAGATTTAAGCTTTCTTTGAGACTTGTTACATTCATTTTTCCCTTTCATGTCTGAAGTGAAAATGAATTGTTTTAAAAGACCTTGAGGACCCAATACAGTAAGCTTTGAAATCATGGACTGCATATTCATTTTAAAGAAACTCGGTAGCAGTTTTATAGGGGTCTTCAAAGCAGACTTTATAAATATTTCATGCTTTGGTTTTCTATGACATTTCTCTAAATAATAATGTAGAAGACCCTTCACTCTTCCTTTTTGTTTCAAGGATATAATTTCTTTCGTTTCACATGTTCTCCCCTAAAAAAAGATGCCATTAATATTTTCACTTAGCATTTCCCTGTTAATTTAAAGTTCTCTGACAACTGGAATAAGGCTCGATCTGTAAAATGTGAGCCATTATTTGTTCAGACTCATAGGAAGCTCCTGATTCAAATTTTGGGAGAAAACAGGAGACAACCCAAACCTAGCACAAGTGGCTGGTCTTCATAGTTTTCCAGAAGAGTCTTCCATTGAGGAAAACTGGTATGATTCTCAGGATCAGCTGTTTACTCACTGTGGGTACAGGTGAAGAAGTGCCAGGCTGAGAAGTGGAAATTGAGACAATAGAGTCAACACATTGTCAGAAATCAAGTGATTTCAGATTGTGAGATGGCTTATCAGCAAAGACCTGTGCAGCTGTATTTAAGAGCACAAGGTGTGCAGGAATTACAGAATTTTTCTGAACAGGTCTCTGAAGGCAAGGTGCGAGGCAATTAACAGGTATCTCCCTTTTACTGCTCTTTCAGAGGCATCAGCATCAAGGTAAAGTACAAAGTAGTAGGTGTTGTACATGTCCTGATAAAAGTTCAGAATAATTTTGTGATGTAAAATGAAAGAAATTGTTAGAATAAATGTTATGGAAATTGCCCTTTGTTACATTATTTGACTATAATTAAAAGAGAAGCCCTGTGCTGATAGCTTAGCAGAGAAAATATTTTCATACTTATCTAATCTGTGGTTTTAAGTAGGGACAGACAAACTCATTTTGCCTAGTTTCAAACCCACTTGAACACTATTCAGCAAAGCACTTATGGTCATATTTTCAAAGCTTGAGATCTTTTCTTTCCCCCACAATGGTATCACTGCTGATATTCCTTCAGTGAGAAAGTTCACATGATTTTATAAATGAATTTCAGGAGCATCTGAGTCTAAAAGCTCTATGAAAGTCTGAATTATAACTGTCTGGCTGCCTCCTTTCATCCCTCAGCCTGTCCTTTCCTCTCCTTAAAGCAATTGGCACACAGGTTGTTAGCAAGTTGTCTATCCAGCACAAAAATTGCATGGAGTGAACAGAATATAGACTGCTCCTGGATTTCCCATTGGGTCCCTGTCTAGCCAATTTTATCAGGCAAATCTGTGTGCTCAGCTTAGGTTTCTTGGTACCTTTTTTGTTACAAGATGAAGCTAAGATTGGTTGGATGTCTGAGAATCTGCAGGGTTTTGATACAGAGTGGGAAAGACAAAACACCCTCAAAATGCTTTCCCTGTTGGATTGAAAAGGAACTTCAGCATGCAAACCTGCTTTGTTTTAACTGACTTTATTAGACCAAGTGCAGTGGCCAGCAAAAAAAAGCTCAAAAGCTGTGAAAGCACTAATTAGTTCTAACATCTGGTAAGAATGACCTCAAATGGACGAAGGTACTACTTGTACCAGCACTTTTGTATGCGTGAACTGGGGACCAGAGTGGGTTTTGGCTGCAAAACAGAGGCAAGAGGTGTGATGAGGGTCAGTATCTACTTATTATTATGAGGGGGAAGACAGGATTAATAGAGTCAAAATACAGGTTGTTCCATATCACTTGTCAGCTTTGAAGACTTAGTATATAACCTGTTTTTATTTTTGACTCCTCTTTAAGCATATATGCCAACACAGAGTGCAGGTGGAAAGGGGAAAAAAAAGTAAAAATAACTCTCTTCAGCACTCTGAGGGATGCTCTAAGGCTGTTCTGCCCTGTTTCATACTTGCAAATTGCTTTAGAGCTGCTACTGGTATAAATACACTACTGTGATACTGTGAGCTGACAGACAAAAGCAACCACTGCTTTCTAGTCATTTGTCCTTCTTAGCTCAAACAAGACAGAAAATTAGAGTGAAAGAAGGCCAATCAGAAGACAAAGATGTGAAAAACTGTTGCATGACTGCACAGTGAGAGCAGATGGCTGCATGAACTGTCTCTCCGTACACATGAGCACATGGATAATGAAATAAGATCCACACTCATCATCTCTCTGCAATGTCCACTGTGTCACACCGAGCCTGTGACCAAGTATTAAAGATCAAATAGACACCTTTTGTCAGAATGATGATTAACACACAGGCTTTGCTGAGTCCTCTTCCTCCTACACATAGCTTTGGAAATCTATCATGATTTGTCCAAAAATGAATTGTCTGTTGATGACCCATGTTAGCTGTAAGTCAGGAGTGCTAAAGGGGCTGGCACATACAGATTTCTGTGGGAAGAGTTCTGTGCAATCTCTGTCATCCAAACCAGCACTGGAGACTTTTTGGCTGTTCTCTCATACCTTCTGTTACAACTTTATGTCTGCTCCTGCTGCACTGTTTTCCCTGGAGTCTAAGGCAGCTGTAGCTACTTCTACCACACTTTGATTTCATCCTCTGTTCACATTCTTTCACTCACATAAAAACAACCACTTCATATCTAACCCGAAGTAAAATAGAAATGAAGTACTAGAATGGAGAAGTATTCTGGCATTCTTGGTTCTGGGAAATTGCTTTACAGCCGCTTGTTCTTGGCTGAGACAGAACTGAGACAAGAAATGGGAAACAATGATGGGACTATGAAGGATTTAATGAACTGTTTAGCCAATACCCAATTCTCACAAACATTTCCTCATCTGACAGTATTTTTCTGCCCTATTACTTGAGTTTGTACTGCTACTGTGTATCATACCCTGGAGCACTGTGGTGCTTCCAGGCCTGGTTTCACATTATTAAGTAGTGAGTCTTTCCATCCCTGTGCCTTTAAAGTACAACCAGCAGTGCTGGCCATCTCAAAGATCAGATGGCCAGTGGCTGAAGTTGCAAGGTGTTTTCTTCATCCAGGAACTTCAGAATGCCACCTTTAGAAGTTTTAATGTCAGAAGTCTTTTAAGCAAAGTATTGGGCTGTAAGGGTGGGGTACAAGTCACTGACTTTGCTGTACATGAATAGTGATACGATTCTGAGCGTGCACCTCAGCTCTTAACAATATGTGTTGTGTTGAAATTAAATATGAGAAGATATTCCCTAAATCTCATGTCTGCTTTATCTAAACCAAGTCCCTGTCTAGGACTCTGATAGGGCCAGGGAATTTTAAAGCCATGTTCCTTAATTCCTCCAGCCAAGTGAGCATCATGTCTTCCATGTGTAGTGAAACAGCTTTAACAGAGTGTCCCCAGCATCCCAGCTTGCTTTATGGACCACTGGTCAGCACAAAGCTGTGGAAATGAAAATGTATAGGTTCAAGTCACTGCAAGCAGATGGAAGATATGAGGTCCCATCTTTCATACACCAAACGGACTTCTCTGCTTAGGTGTTTATCTCCCCTCATGACTCTACATATTGGAGTACAACAAATACTTGAGCCCCTAAAATCTTCAGAACTGAAGTGGATTTTCCCCTTTTTAAAAATATCATTGTTATGCAATCCGTGTCCTCCCACATTTTCTTTCTGGGTAGCTTTTAAAACCAGAACAGGAATCACATCACGTACTTTCTCCTTCCTGAGAGGGTATTGCCTGGAGCAAACCCAAAATCCTCTGTTTGAGGGAAAAACAGGTTAACAGGAAAAGTGGATGCATAATGCTGGAATGAAAGTTTTCAGCTCAATTTAGCATTCCCTCCAGGGTTTATAGAGACAAGTTGTTTGAGATCTCTGGCACCCATGTGAGTTAGGTGGTTTATTCTTTATAGGTGGAAATGAAGTATGACTCTACAACATACTCTACAATGGAGTATTTAAATAATGCAGAGCTAAGTGTGTAAATACCTGTATTTAATTATATATGTTATTGCACACACACACACATAAAACTCACTAGATGAGCTAAGGTTGCTAAACTGCATATTCCTCCACAGCAAAACAGAAAAAGCAATTAAATTGTTCATCAATCCATTCCACCCATCAGCTCTTCCCTTCCACCATCCACAGCCCACATATTTCTCTCTTTTCCCTGAGCCATCCATCCTAGCACTGTTCATCAGCTATAGGTGCACTTCTGGGTGAATGTTGCTGCAGGGAGGTTATTTCTGTGAATTACAAGGAGCTTGACAGTGTGTCTGGCTTTGAAGGGAAAGTGAGGTAGAGGAACAACTGGGAATGATCAAAGGTAAGCTTTTCTGTAACGTGCAGGGAAGCACAAGTGTGGGAAGACAGAGGAAGAATTGAGGAGCTGTAATGCTGCTATTGATCCTTAGTAGAGAGCACTCCATTTAAGCCTGTGTGGTGATGAGCCAGACTTGTGGGAGCTGTAGGGCTGCTCCTTGCTGCTCAAGGGTGGAAGCAGTGGATGGAGAGACCCTGTGTCCCTAGGACATCAGTGCCATGCTTGAAGGCATTGAGGTCATCCTTGCTGATCCTTGCTCCAGTGTGACAGAAAGGGAGGACAATCTCTGGAGAGAGTCCCTGAGAAGAAGCAAGGGCAGGGCAGAGATGGTCCTGACCCTGCTTAGCAGAAGGCCCTGCTTCACTCGGCCATGGCTGGGCTGAGCCAAGCAAGTACCCAGGGTACCAGGGCTGGCTCATTTCTGGCACAGCCTTTGAGGAAGGGAGTGAATTGCAACGACAGAAAAGAATCAGTTCTCAAACCTCTTGTTATTCATTTTTACTTGGCTGGGGAGTTGTGAAAGAGCCCTTGGTGTGTCTCGTTACAGCTCATGCCCCTGTGGTTTTCTGTGTGTGCCCATTGCCACAGCACATGTCTGAGCCTGGAGACAGAGGTGACAGGGTTCCCTTTCCACAGCTACATTGTAGTTTCAACAGCCATTTAAGCACTGGAGAGAAATTTAGTTGCTTAAACTCAGTCTTTTTCTGCTGTTTGGGACACCCATGTTTATTCGAGACATTTCCTTGGAGCCAGCTGGCATGATAAGGAGAGACCAAACCCTTCTGGAGCAGCAGTGGCCACCAGGTGGAACACCTTGCAACATCTCCTGTGGTGTGCGCTGCCTGCATTACACAAACTAATAGAGCACCAGAAGGAAATCCAATTTAGGCCTAAAAAGAACTGTGGAAAGTTTTCTCTAACTGGTCAGAACTGTTTTAGGACTCCTGTTTGTTTTGACGGAGGCAGTTCAACTTATCCAAGCTGGAAAGATTAGGTGTGGACATGGGTGATATTCCTTTGAGTGCTATACATCATGACTTTGTGTAAAGTCCTTGCTTAAAACTTCTCTAATAATTTTGGCCATGACTGAGGTTTTGATCTTCTCTCTTCTCTTTTTTTTTTTTTTTGTGGTCCTGTTTGTATTTTGTTGCAAGAGCTCCCTTACTGCTTGAGTACACCATCTGCAAGCATGGACAATCTTTGTCAGTCAAGTTATATGAGTGGATTCCTCAGACTTACTAAAGGAACTAAAATTAACCAGGTTTTTCTCTGGTAGAAACTTTGTAGAAAGAGTCAGTGAGAACAGAAATTTGGAAACAAGTTTTATTGAAAGAAACTGGATGGGGAGGAAAAAGTTTAATTTCTTTAAATTTAGTCTTAAAGAAAACCAACTATCAGACTGCTCTAGGAAGTAAGTGGGAAATCTCAGCTTCTTATTGGATGTGTAACACTGTCTTCAGTGGCATCCACAATATGGGAAGAGGGGATAGCTGTAGTGGAATGTGGCAGAATTTGTCCTAGACTAGTTAAAACTTCCACAGGGCCTCATCCAAGTCTTATGGAAGCATGACGCCTCCATCCATTGCCCATGATTCTCTGGTGAATAAGCTCAGAAAAATAATTTTCTTGAAAACAGTCTTGAATTTTTCCTCTTTCTTTTCAGCCAGATCAGTCCCCTGACCCAGCTCAAGATGCAACCTGTGCCTGCCAGCAGAGGCAGTTGTAGAAGCACAAAGACAAGCAGCTGAAATCCGGCTGCCCGAAATTGGCCCCCGGGACTGCCAATGCATGAGTAGGTGGCAAGGGGGAGATGGGCAAAATGCGTGTGTGAGAGTGGCCTTGTAGGTCAAGAGAGAACCTTGCTTTACAGAAATGTTAGTCAAGCACCTTTTGCTGAAATATTCACTAAAAATATGTGTTTGTCATGTTGGAATGTGCTAATGGCTGCAATCAACTTGTCTGTCATCTGCAGGCAGTTGCTGACCTCATTAAGGCAAATGGGTTTGCAGCCACATATCACTGGTGTTACATGGAGAAAGTTTTCCTTATGAAGAAAAATAAAGACAGTGAAAGGCTTCACCTAAAGAATTAGGCTTCAAGGGAAGCCAATCAACTTGAATTTGTGCAGGCCAAAGCATTTTTTCATTGCAAATGTGAGGATCTGGGTGCTGAGCAGATGGTGGGAGGTAAGAGAAGCAGGGTGAGGTGGTCCTGCGAGAAATCCAAGAGAGGTTTAGAGGTTTTCCCAAAGTCTGAGAGACAGGCTTGAATTCTTAATTGGGGAAGTTCCTTTTCTTCACAATTTTTCAGAGAAACAAGAATTTCTGGGTATAATTTGTAAACAAATTGGATTATATATAAAGAAACATCTTCCTCATAGGCCAAGTGTTTTTCTCCTAATTTCTGTAGGTGAATTAGCAAGATTACAGGTACCAATTAAGACCAACGTTCAATAAAAAGTAAGGTAGGGCATAGGTGTGCAAAACAAGGGCTTTGAATATTACAAGATGCCTCTTCTTTCAATTGTACAACAGCAGTCTTACCATAATGATGGAACTTGACAAAGATAAACTGATCATGTTTTAATCGGTTTTAGAATTTTGAAGAAAAAAACTCAGTCAAGATACCCAAGGTTTAAAAAACAATCTGCCCCTGATCGTGTACAGTAAACATCTTCTATCAAAAATGTCACAGTGATTTTTTGCAGAGGGATACAATGTTCATATGCAGCAAGCAGGCTGACACAGAAGAACTTTGCAACAATTACCAACAGGCCTATGATATTTGATGTGAGATGTATTGGCTCTGTAGATTTTAATTTGATGTCATCAGCTGTAGGGAAAACACAAGACTGCAGTGTGATTTAGTGGAAGTGAAAGAAGATGAATCACATTTTCATAGATTTTTTTGTTTTGGAAGCATAAACATCTTTGTGCCATGCAAGAACAGAAGTCACTGTCATCCTGGGATCTGATTGATTTCAGCAGGGCTATGTCCATAAGACAGAGGACTTCATTGCACCTTTTAAGAGAAATGGATCCAGGAAACCAGAAAGCTACTTTCAGCCAGCCTGATTTCTCTGTTGAACAGTCTGGGGTTGAGTTAGTGGCACAACTAGAGTTTGGACCTAAGCTTAGCTATTAGAAGAGGTCCAAAAAACCCCCAACACTGTAAACCATATAAGATTAGTAGCTCCTTCTGGCTTTACTTATATTGTGGAAGGACTGACCCCACAGTGAGTTGATATTTGTGTTATTACTGTCGTTTTTGTTGGTTCTCACTCCATTGTGGCTACCAGCACTAGCCATGAGGCAGGGCCACTGAACTGACTCTATATAAACACAGCACAAGACTCCACAGTCCAAGAGTGAGAGAATGGACCACAGGTGGGGTAAGAAGATTTGGGGGTGGTGTGGAAAGAGAATGAATCCATATTGGTCAGAGAGAGAGAGTGCATGGCTCTGTTTCTGTACCCCGTCCTGCACCACACTGCATGCTAGCAATTTGTCTGTGACTGAATTGCAGTCATCCTCGCTCTGGTTTCAGAAACAAAAAGCTAAAAAGACTCTTTTTTTTTCAGCTGCTGTGTGTTTTGAACATGCGGACTGGCAAAGGCAGAACAATGCCCCGTGTGTGCACACACGTTCGGTTCGTATGTACACACACAGCCAGTTGCTGGGGCACCAAGAAACTGGAGAGTGGAATTAGAAAGACAGGTTGATGTGCTGGGGAAGATCAATGAATATGAGAGGTTCACTGATGACAGATGGCTGGTTTCATACTCTGAAGGAGTGACAGAGGAGGAGGAGAACCAGCTGTGAGCAAGTTGCAGGATGAGTGCATTGGAAGCACAGCCTTGTGCTGGAGAAGCAGCCCTGTTCCAGCAGGAGCAGGAGGATATAAAGGACGGTGTCTGGGTAACTGAAAAGTGGTAGTAAAGGAGGGAGTAAGTGTAATAAAGAGAGGGGGCTTGTGCCAGTGCCTAGAACATTTCCCAGAGTTTTAATGATTCAGAAGACACGGTCTCACAAAATGATGAAATGGGCATGGGGAAATCTGCAGCACAATTAGATCAGAGAAGAGTTGATGGCAGAGTTGATGTTGCAGACAGTTGTTTAAAACACCAAATCCTCACACAAATGCACACAACTTAAATGCTTATAGGAGAAGGGATAGGGAATTTTTAGTGAGTGGGTTATGACAGATAAAAAGCTTTAAAACAAGTCTAGCATAATGGATGGTGATTTCTATAAATTAGGTAGAGGGAAGACATACAGGTATGTGTAAAAAGAAAGCCTTGCACACCCTGGCTGGCCCATGGAAGAATAAAGCAGCATAAAGGTATTTTCCAGTGTGCAAGTGGCTCATTTTAGCACAGTAAAATTAAGAGATTAGATTGATTGGGGAGGGGGGGATCAGGAGAATGAGAAATGTGAGACTTTGACATGTTGTAAATAACAAAACAGAGAAAGCAAAATGGCAAAGGAGAGATGGCCTGCATTATTCTGCACCCTATGGGAGCAAACAGATTGTTCACTAATAAGGAAATGATCTAGCCATTTTTTTAGATTAGTGGTGTGGGAGGAGAAGAATTTAAAGGAGGGAATGCATGGATCCCTCGGTAATGTATCCACTGGTTGTCGTTGTAGGAGATAATGAGAATGTAAAGCAAAGGTGGGAGGAGAAAATAGCTTCTATACAAATGCTGTGAGCATATTAATAAGGTCAGCAATTGAAAACATGCATTTCCAAGGCTAAGTGTGATATTCCTGGAATGTGTGAGCTAGAATGGACTGAAAACAGAGTAGGGAGAAGCAAAGTTTACTAAGGGGTCAGGCTGTGTTCTTCAATCACAGCAGAGACAGCAGTGTATACCCACGTCCAGAGCAGGAAACACTATAAATATTTTGTCTGTCAGAGCAGCGACTGTTTGGGCAGAAGCTGAGGAAGGACAATGAATGCAGTCATGCTATTCCTGGATGTTGCTACAGACCCCCAGGGCAAGCAAAGAAAGTAGGTTGGGAAATGTTTTTACAGATAAGAGAAGTCTGTAAAACAGCGAGAACATTGATCATGAGGGATTTTAATTACTCAGCTATTGATTGGGACAGCCACGATGCAGAAGTGAAGTGGGGGAATGGGTTTCCAGAAGTAATGCAAGATTGCCATCTCACATGGCCAGCTGAACAGCCAAGCTTGTGTAGTCTGAGCCTACACAGTCCTAATTCTAGGAAACGTGCCAAGTTCGATCAATGAAGTTGAAGTTGGGGAGCAGCTAGGATCCAGTGACACGGTCTATCACCAGGAAAAAAAATGTGCAAGAAAAGGCAACACAAGCACGTAAGACACAGGAAGAAATTCAAGCAAATGAAAGTTGTCCTAATGAAAATTGACTGGGATATTGTAATGTGTTGGAAATGCAATAGGGGATATTTCTTGAAAGAGACTATAAAGCTGGAAGGGAAGGGAACGGAGCAGTAATTGAAATTCATCCTAGTTCAGCCTAGTGAGGGAATACGGCAGCAGAGGCTAATAGTTGCAATGATCCTTGGCTAATGGAGAGTTCAGTGGGGGTCAGGAACACCTGCATATTTTAGAACAGCCCTGACACTGCTCTAAATTATGAGGCTGTCTGGCTGTCCCTGGCAGCTATATTAATACCTTTACACCTTGGTCCTCTCAGGTATGTCAGTGTATCAGTTGGTGCTCCATTTCTAAAACTCAGCCTTGAGCTTCCTATGGCATGAGCACTCTGAAGAAATAAGTGTCACTGCGGCAAAAGTAGAAACACTAAAGAAAACTAATTCTTATCCCAAAAGGCAAGAATGAGGAAGGATTTAATCAGGCTAGGAAGCAATGGCATTAAGAATGTGATGAGCTGTTTCTTCTCTTTTAGCAGCAGTAGATGAGGGAAAAATACCTTACTTGAAAAGTACTAAACCCCACTAAATATCACAGGTGATATGACAAGTCCCTAGGATGGAAAAGTGTAAACTTTTTGTCAGTTAAAGGAAGTTATTTGGCAGTACCTGATTGCCATGAAGCCTTCTGGGGGACTGTGGAAATTAATGTATATATAACCATGAAAAGTGTTGAAAAACAGCGTGGTAACTAAAATATGAGCCCATGACCTGGTGTGGACTTTCTAGAGGATGAGCTGTCAGGTGTGAAATGCATCACCCACCTCAGATTAAAGCAAGAGAAGCAAGCAGAAGAGCAGCCCAGGACATGGCATTGCCTGCAAAACTCACAGTGTGTTGTGCAAGTGATCTGCATGCAGCAGCGGAGGGCAGATGATGTGGGATATGGCAGCAGGAAGCACCTGGAAAAGGCAGCCACTGACCCAGGTAGGTGACCATACGTGTAGGAGGTGGGATGAGCCCATCCAGCTTTATTTCTCAAACTGTTTCATTCTATGGAGTTGACTGAGTGTCCAGGGGGTTCTTTCTCAGCTGCAGGGTGCGCAGGGTAGAGCTCTCCCTCTGATTCACTCCCTCTGGCTCCACTTGCAGCCGATGGAGAGCAGCAGTCATACTCAGGGCTTGAGTAACATGTACTAAAAATTCCTGCATCTCTCCAGCAGCCATAAGGCAGTATGGATGGTGAGCTCCGATGTAGAAGCCTGGATTGAAGGCATCTATAAGGGGCCAGATGAAGCTTACACTCAGCCTGCAATGTCAGAGCAACAAGTCCCTGATTACATTAGGCAAAGCAGGGACTCAGACTGTCTCCTACCTCCTTCATTACTGCCATATTCACTGGGCTTCTGGCTGTCTGGGCTCTTCCCTTGAAATCTGTTTCAGTACCTATCAATAAAGAGTGTCAGTGTTGATGAAAGCATTGCTTAGATCATTCAATTGAATGTTTTCTGGTGAATTCTGGTAAGAATGCTTGAGATTTTGTTTCCTTTGGTCACTCATTGATCAATATTAAGGAACACCTGGCAAATGAGAGAGTATACTAAAATATACATATATATGAACAAAAATGATGAAATTTTCCATTGCTTGCTGAGCAAGTATTGTCCCCCATGATTTTTGGAAATGCACAAGTGGCTGATAGTCTATCTTGGTCTACACAGATGAAACCCTGCTCACCTTAGTGATTCCTAATCTAGCAATCAAGTCAAAGGCTATTTCCCAAATTCACAAGAAATAACAGAATAAGAGAATCCAAAAATACAGCATGGAAAGTCTCTTCACACGCAGGCAGTACTGGCTTGAGCAGCTGCCCTTTTCTATGAGTACTGAAAGACACATCAGTGTATAATGTTGTCAGAGGAGTTATATTTAGGGTACTCCCTCATGCTTTGGAATACATGTTTAGATCTCATCAGCCTTCAGCAGCATGTGTGGTTACAAAGATTAGCATCTACAACTTTGGTGTGAATATTTTGTAAATAGCCTTTGTTCTGATGTATTTGGCACTCTAGTCCTAGCACACCAACAGAATCTGATGGCTGAATATCAGAGTACAGCTCAGCCTGTGCATCTCC
Source organism: Camarhynchus parvulus (assembly GCF_901933205.1). NCBI lineage: Eukaryota > Metazoa > Chordata > Aves > Passeriformes > Thraupidae > Camarhynchus > Camarhynchus parvulus. The sequence goes on along the minus strand of NC_044573.1, from coordinate 21,205,481 downwards.
ATGTGTCCCTGTCTCTACTAGCGTGCTGAGTTTTACCCACTCTTTCCACTTATATGAAGAGATGGGGAGGTAGGAAAAGACCAGCAATGAGGAGATACAAGGCAGAAACCAGAACCCAAAGTAAAAAAAGACTGTAAAGCCTAGATATAGAGTTTATTGTAAGAGACCAAAAATATTGTCCTGAGTCAATACCCACAGACTGCAGGAGCCTGGCAGAGAGTTTTCATCATGGAAGCCCTTATTTGTATGTCTTCATCATTTATTTTCATTTATTTTGTTCCTGGCAAGCTGTTTTCTGTTAAGGAGTGTAAATCCATGGTCGGGTTGAGATAAGATTAAAATTTTGGTATTAACACTGATAGATTTTTTTAGAAGGAAGCAAAGATGGAGAGATCTGTGATGTAGCTCCAAAAGGGAAGCAAGCGAAGAAAGCTGCTTTTCCTCCAAGACCAATGATTAATGAACAAATATGTAACAAATGTGTGAGAAATGCTGCATGTGAGATCTTATAAAGAGGTTCTGAGCATGACTGCAAAATGAGACAATAAACAGTGATAAGGCAAGAACAGGTAAAAAAGTGCAGTAAGATTGCAGAGGAGATTAACATAAATAATAAGAAAGTGTTCAAGTATGTAAGGAACAGAAGATCAGTAAAGAAGATCAGATGGTGAACGTGATTTGTTGACAGCATAGGTAGACGTAGCCAGAAACATAAGCAAATTCACTGCTTCAGTGTGCTCATGTAAGAGGATGGTTACAGAAAATAACTTCCTGGGGTTGTGATTTTGGGGGGTGAGGAGGAAGAAAAACAAATAGTAAATAAAATCAGAATGCTCCTATGAGCTTACCCCATGTCAAAACATATTTTCTGAAGAGTACCTTCCTTATAACTAGGGCTGAAGCAGGACCTGCCTTTCCTGTTAAGATAAGTGATGCAGATTTGGCAAAGTATTATTCCACCAAAATATTTTGGTGGAAGCAAGAAATGGAAAATGTGGTCAAATAGGGATAAAGTGGTTACAAAGAGGAGAGGCACATTTGTAGACTAGACTAGATGAGCATGATGCCTAAAACTACTCAACCCCAATATCAAACTTCCCGGGAAGTGAAACCAAGACTACAGATTAAGGCAAGAAATTAAGGTTTCTTGTAGAGTACAGTGTACAAAGGGACCAGAGAGACTGCATCAGCTGCAGAAACTCGGGTTTGGGTTTTCTTTTTTGTTTGAAAGTTTCTAGTGCTCTCCAACAGTCCTATGACCCTGGATTGATCTTCCCAGCTAGGACCAGCCAACAGGACCAGGAGATGACCTCCTGGTCAACTGCATCCTACCTCCTGTGGTCTTCATTTTGGTTCTTTCTGCTCCACATTGTGGAAATGCTGCAGCAAAACACTGGGGAGAGATTTGTGTGTGGGCACGGAACCAGGACATGCTGCCATCCTCCCACCTGCCTGAGGACATGTTCCACTTGGGTGTGAGGAGATGAGGCAGCAGGCTTCAAACATGATGGTGATCTCAGGGATAACAGCTACTGTATACTAAAGCACAGGAATTACTCAGAGCAGTGAAAGCCAGTGCCAGGTCTCTCCGAGCATATGTTTCCCTGAGGAGGGCAAAGGAAGGTTTGAGGAAACAAGTTCAGGCCAGACAAATGAGAGACAAGACAAAATGCTCGAGAGTGTCAGAAGCATAATGATCATGGTGATGATGATAATGATCAGAAGCTTTCACCTCCTGATTCAGGAGCAGGGGTCACATCAAAATTGCAATCTTATTTATGATGCTGAAGCTTTAACTTATTGCTAAATCTGTTCTTTTCATTATTGGCTCGTGCCACCAGTTTTCCTTTCTCCCACACAGGTCATTTCCTGACTGACTTGTTGACTGTCTGTTTTCTGGGGGCAAAGGCTGTCTCCTTTGTCACTCAGCCCTGCAGTGTCACATGGGCCCTGATCCAAAACTGAAGTTTTTAGATGCCACCGTCACCTAAGTATTGATCACAAAAAAGCATCTAAACCCAAGCATCTGCCCTGCATCTGCAGCAGAGGCAGAAGGCTTCTAAAATCCAGTCCCTAGCAGACAGCAGGTGTGTCATGTGGTTGTGGGGTGAGGGAGGGGAGCGTGTGGGGGGCAGTGATGGCAAGGAGGGTGGCAGGGCACACCAGGAAACAGGACTCAACTGGCCCCACTGGCACCAGTCCAGCATTTGTTTGCTGAAAGATTTGGGGCGAGAGATGTTTTAAGAAATAATCTGAAGTCCAAGGGTTCTTCTTATGCAAACCTTCAGCAGCTGGCAGCAGGGAGGAAATGACTAACGTTGTGTTTGTTGTTTCCCATGCGGCACTTGTGTGCCCAGGACCTGTGGGAGGGGGAAGGGGGGATTTTCTCAAGCCCTGTCTGCAAACAGACCCTGCTGATTGCTTTGCTTTCACTGCAAAGCAGCCAGAGGGGAAAAAAGGGCTTGTCCTGGTCAGCTTCACTTCACGTGGGGAGAGAGATGCATTTCCCCAGGCAAATGGCCAAGGCAGTAACTGGAGGGAGGAATCTAGAGTAAGATGTGTGATGACTAATGTTCCAGGCGCTCACCTTGCCTCACTAAAGATCCTTTGGATTCAGAACCATGCCTCACCTGCAGCAGTCGCCACCAGTCACACACAAAGCTGAAATTATGCCAAGTTAAATCTCCCCCTCACTTCTTAACCTCGAGTTCCCCTGTAGAGCTGGAGCAGTCAATGCTGATGTTGATATTTTACCTCCAAATTGTCTCTGTAAGAGATTGCCACCTCTAATACTGCAGGGAGAGGAGACAAAGAGAGATGGAGGGAGACTCCTCTCTTGCTTCCTGGGCAGCAGTGTTGTCCTTAACAGAGACACACGGACACTGGACACTTAGCAGTGACTTCCAAGGGCCTGCAAAGTGGCTCAGCAGACAACCTGTAGTTGCACATTTCTAAGGTGAGCAGAAAGGGGTACTTCTAGGCAGCCTGGGAACTGTACCAAATGCATGATAAGAAATGAGCTCTGGAGCGTATTTTTGTGGGTTTTTTGCTTGGTTTTTTTGGGTTTTTTTTTGGTTTGATTTGGTTTGTTTGGTTAGTTTAGATTTTGTCTTTCTTGTGTTTTTTGGTTTGGTTTTTTATTTGTTTGTCTTTCTTAATTAAAAGAAAAAAATAACCCAAACCACTCTTATCCTATTCAAGTCAAAACTGAACACAAGGGAGGGGGAAATTCTGATAAATACATCAAGATCCCTATGGCAACATATTGGCTTTACTAAGTCAGTCCTTGCTGTGAGCTGATGTCCACTCAAGCAGAGTCCTCAGGAACAAAGAGAGAGAGGCTGGAACGCACTCAGACAAGCAGAGGTCAAATGTTGCTGTTGATGGGAATATTTTCTTCTCAATGCTTGGGGCATTTGGGGCAGTTTTTTCTGTTGTTGCTGCAAACCTGACAAAAATTCAAAAAACTGAAAGCTGACAGTTTCTGTCACAGAAATCACCTGGTCTTGAATGAGGCACCAAAGCAAATCAAACTTTTGTTTTGTTTATGCCATTGTTGTCCCCTTTTCTATTCTTACAATATAGTTATTTTCAAATAAATGCCTAAGGACTTTTTTTTGTTGTTGTTAGCCCTATGTGCTTAGAGGATTTAGTCAGAGAAGTCTTAAGCCCGATTTTCTGAACTGTTCTATAAAACCTTTAATTCAAGTACTTTAAGAATATGCCAAAGAATGGTGCTATCCTACCTGCTTTCAGAGAGGGCATGGAAGGAAAATGTATTTAGCAAGAACTGGTGGATCATTAAGTGGCTTTATCTCCCCTCAACATCTCTCTGTAAATAAGTCAAGGTTTGTTGCAACCTTGTGCAAGTGCTGGCAAAATTTAAAGCCTTAAACAGTGAACTGCTTTGAAGAAAGCTTATCTTCCTAATGGAAACAAATTGTGCCTGTTATTTATAGATGTGGTAAAGCTTTATTAAAACATACGGGGGAGGGCTTACTTTCCCTCCTTAAACAGGTTGATTATTTAACATCAAACTTAAACCTTGGATTATGTTGATAGAATGTGAACCATACACCATAATAAAAGCAAATAAACTCATTCTTTATGTACCACCAGCAACGTTTTAGAACACAGATGTGAGCTCAGAATTATCCATTAAGGGAAGTAATGCAGCACCAAGAGGGTACCAGCTTGGAGAAATGCCTAGAGAAGGCAATGGGATAATCTTAGTTGTGCTCCTTGGGTGTTGGATCATACCCTTGTTGAGCCAGATGTGTCTGACACATGTACCACTGTTCTGGAATAAAGTATACTGTCATCATGGAGAAATAAACGCAGCATAGACTTCTAGCTACCCTCATACAGTTTCACCGGTTTTTTGACATGCAGGATAGCAACTGGAAAAAAAAACCCAAACAATTTTGCTTGCTTTCAATTATTTAAGCTTTTGAAGACTTTTTTCTTAAGTGGATTTTTTGTCTTTTTTCATTCTGCCTTTCTCAGTCAGGAAAGGTTAGCCTTGATAATTACAGCTTTCAATTACAGATCTGGTTTCCACTTTCAACTCTTACAGAAATGTGCAGATTTGTGATATTAGAATTGCTACTTCTTCAAGTGAGTAGAAATAGTTCTTTTTTTATTTCCTTAGAAACATAGAAACAACACAATTGGATTATGTTTATAATTAGGTCAGATAAGTGGAACATTTTTTATCTCCAGATATATATTTAGTCACATACCTTCTTTTAGGCTTGAGCTGTTCAGAGGTGACATCAATGGTTCAGTTTAAGATCTGCCTCTGCAATTTTAGGCAGGCTATTGTGGTGGAAAGGACCTGACCAAAAGTCAATTTATCTGAGTTCACTCTGAGTAATACTTGAGCATTAAACTAGTTTTCTGTCAAGACTTGAAACTGGGAAAAAATGTCGAAGCCCTTATTGGTGGAAGGAGGTCCAGTGGATTATCAGGTGGGATTGCTAGTGCATCCCCAAATTGCATCCTAAGCTTTTGAGTTGGATAAGCACTAATGGAGCTGAAATACTGCCTTGAAAAAACTCTCTCTTTCCAACACAAGGGTGTTGCTCTCTTGAGAATCTCATAGCAATATTTTTAGCATGCACATCTTGCCCAGGTCATACCAGGCCAGGCACAAGACCCAGGGTGTCCTCTGCAGGGGCATTGAGGAGCCAGGAGGTTCAGTGCTGCAGGGCTACTGGCATTGAGAGCCCCAGCACAGCTGAAAGGGATGGACAGTCATTCCAATTTCGTCTGCAGCTGCAAGCATCTCAGGGAGCCTACTGAATTTGGAAACATAAGATGTCAGACATCAAGAACTGCATTTGGTATTTGGTTTGCCCCAAATTTTGGAAAGTAAAAAAAAAAGAGTTTCAAAATTTAGACAAGAAAAGGCATTGGTGCAGTCAAGGAAAAAAAAAGGTATCGCTTCCTCCCACCAACAGTACTGTAAACCAACAGCTTTAAAATGTCAGATTCCCTGGATAGGGCAACTTCATCTCCTGTCTGCCATTCAGGGGTGGTACCTTAGCCTTTGGCCTGTTGTCCATCTCTGGGAAAGATGGCTGAAGCTGAGGTGTGTTTTGTGATGACCAGTGACCACTTTGCCATGTAGGGACCCACACATCCAAAAAAAAGTTGTTTGGTACCCATTCTATCCATGGGCTGGAGCATCTGAGGACCTTACAGCCTTGTCATATTTATTTCCTTGACAAACACCAACACACCTGGAAAGAAAGAAAGTCCTAATTGTATCCTCTCACTGTGTGGGGAGTGCAGGCAGGGAGAGGGGGACACAAGGGACACATGCTTTGACCGTGTAGCTCAAAAGCTTCTCTGGGCACCAGCAGCTGGGCCCCCAGTCTTGTAGGAAAGTTGAGCAGGGAGCTGGAACCCATCTCTGAAATTGCATGACCCCAGGCATGGGAGTGTTTGCCTTCCTTTTAAGTTTGCTTCCAGGCTGATACAGGGGAACAGAGAGAGCATTGTTATTAGATGCAACATGAAGTAACAAACAAAAGCCTATCTCTCAAAATGTTGAAAAATAAGTTTGGCCAGAAGTACTTTGTTGACCTTACTGAAATACCTCCTTCTCTGACCCAGATACAGCATGTGTAATCCACTTTGTAATGTCACTACAATGCTCATCAAGATTTCTACCTTGATATGACATCTGTAGATCAGGCATTCATTGTTCTGATCAGCAGCGTTCTCGTGGTTGTGTTGCTACCTGGGCAGCTGCTGACACCAAAGAGACTTTGGCTGTATAAGATCATTTGAAATTTGCAGCAGCAGAGCATTTAGGATTTGCAGACAAAACCATTAAAGTATGGGCAGGATAGTTTTCTTTCCCTCTAAATATGAAGGAAGAGGACACAGGGATGACACTTTATTTAATTTGGATTAAAAGAATGCTGTGAGGTTTCATTTTTTTGGAAAGGTGAGTTTTGATGTTACCTTAAACTGGTAAAAAAAATATATGAAAGTTCTGGCTGAAACTGTTTCCTCTGGAGTTTATTTCTAAAATCAAAACGCCTCTCTGATTTGAAGTTCTGAAACCCACTGCTGTGAATAAAAATGTGCAGCCATTTCATTTATTCATTTTGGAAGAATGAAAGAGGCAATGAGTAAAACTGCAGTGGGGTGAGGAAAACCTGCTGATCAGAATGAAGGTTACTTATATTACAATAAACATGTGTTGGTCTTGGCTAATATTGGTTTAAGTCACAGTCTCATTTGAACTCAAAGTGCCTTTTGCTTTGGCTGCTCAAAGGACACAATTGTCATCAAGGAAGTAAAATCTCTTCTGTTCCCCCAGCTGGAAGAAAAGAGATTGGAGGTGGCAGTGGAAGGGACAGGGCACAAGAAAGAAAAGGAAAGGAAGGCAGACGCTCGCACATAACTTCTTACAATGGCTCCAGCATGCCCTTCCATTGGCAGGAATCCTTTTGATCAAATCCTTGCCCTGGGCTGAAAGCGTTTTAATGAGCATACAGACACCGTCTTTTTTTTCTGGGCCTATTTTGTGTTCTTAAGGATAGCTAAGTAAAGCCTGCACTTAAATGAGCATGTCTGTGCTCCTTAAATGTGCTCGAGAGGAAACGCACGCTGCCTGAGTGGGGAGGCTGAGCAGGGCCAGCCTGAAGGACAGAGGGAAAATAGCACAGGAGGAAACAAGTTTTCTTCAGCATTTTATTTGCTTGGGGAGGAGGAGTACACAACCTCCAGAGAGGTGAGGATTTGGGGGTCAGGAGGTGTTTTGTGGAGGCCCCCATGTCTTACAAAATCTCCACAGCCCTGGTTTCTTTGAGATTCCCATCAAGGCTACTGTGGTTCAACCCTGCTCCTTCCAGGTGCACCCAGGAGCACTTAGTGTGGTGCCCTGCTGGGAGATCTCAGCCAGATGCTCTGGGACAATGTCCTGCACTGCTCCTTGTGGGAGTTTGCTTCTCAAACTCCGACCTAGACCTCTGCTGTTAATTGTCCTGCTGAGGAGGACATGCTTGGTCTGGTCTGCAGTGGTGATCTGCTGGTTTCTGACTCCCCACTTCATTGAGGGCAGGTATGGGACTGTAAGGATGAGCTCCTTTTGGCAGCAGTCTGTCAATGGTGGGTTTGTGGAGCTGAAGAAGACTTTACTCACCTGGGCTGCCAACATTAAGCTGTAAAGTACATTAAACATAGAATAAAAAAATAATTTAAAATACGATTATGCTAGACAAAAGGCAAATGCAGTTTAATTTGTCACATCTCATTATTCTGAGGCATTTGTGGGAAAAGGCAACCTTTGTCAGTGTGTCACAGGGTACTAGCAGTTACTGCAAAGCAATAAAGGGATGTTTATTTTGGGCTTGAGGAAAAAACCAAAAACATCACTAACTTCCAATTTTCCAGTTAGGCTTCAAAGATGCAGGTACAAGAGGTGAGGGCCAAGGCCTCTGTGCAGAAGAAGCAGAGACTTCCCCAAAAAGACATGGAGAGGTTTGAAAGAAAGTAGCTGCCAAAATTAAAACCTTTTAAGCATTTTATTGATGTTCATCACAGGGGGTGCAGCTACTCAGATTTGCATCCAAACCAGAACCCTGCGGATTTTTTGAAATCCTGGTGACAAAGGTATGAAATTTATGATTTGTGACTGTTGTTCCTCAGCTGTGAATTGCCAAAACAAAGCCTCCAAAAAGGTAACTTTTATTTGTGACTGATGAATTTGTGAACAGGACAGTGCCAACACTGAAACCCTATCTGGTTTAGCTCAGGGTCCCAAATGCTGCTCAGGCAGAGCTGTTGCCTGGAGCTGGTTGCCCCAGCTGTGTCAGCAATGCTCTTTCAATAAGGGGAGTGTTACCCCTGCATGGCTTTGGTGTGGCTAACAGGTAGATCTGAAGTGACTGTGTACTTCTAGCGGTGTAGTGCTGCATAAGCAGTGGAAACTTATGTCATGAGCCCACAGTTTATCTGATTAGATATTTTGCCTCCAATGATGGCACAAACAGCCCTGGAATAGAGGTAAGACCCCAAATGGATATCAAGTCAAAAAACCCCTGATTTATAATATTTAGGTATTTATATAGGTTTTTGTAACTAGTGGTAATTCAGCTCATATCATCATTATTCCCATTGCTGCCTTTTTAATCATCTTCTTGGTTATTTTTCTCAGTAACATCTTCCAACAGAGTCTGTTCTGCAAGTTAAATATATGAAATGTAAAATATTTGTGCTTCCAGTTTTAATTTTGCTGTATGAGTTTATTTAGGAGTCTCAGATTTATCCCATGTAGAATTTGCATTAAGTCACTCCCTTCTGCTCATGTTCATGTGAACTAAAATACAGTACTGAAGGAAGAAGGCCTGTGCACCAAATCACTGTGGTTTCTATTCTTGGTAGTGATTCTTTTTGCTGCACCTATTTCAGTGAGGTAACCAAATCTGTGACACCACCAAAAGAAATACATCTTTTTTTGGTTGGTTGGTTTATTCTTTAATAATACGATATTTTTGGAGTTATTCTTTCACTTAACATACCTTTACAATTCAAAATATATTCCACCTGGTAAGACTTAATTTTAAATATTTCATTAGTTTAAAGGTTTGTTAATTTTTTGTTAGTTTTACCTTTCTAAATTTGGGGTGATTTTCTTTATCCAAAAATATTACTAACAACTGACATTCTACACATGCACATGCATACAAACATAAATATTTATAATTCTACCTACATATAGGTTTGTGTATATATATATATGTTTGTATAGATACATTCACATCTGAACTTACTCTGCTTATTTCACTCAGCTTTTCAAAAAACCCTCCCTTCATGCTTCCTGCCTACAAGCTGTATTGGCACAGAGCAATTTAGAAAATAATTAATTCATTAACTAATCTCAAGGATACCTGAACAAAATACCAAAACCAACAGAAACAAAAACTTCAGGGGCTTCATCTGTGAGAATGAACATGTAGAGAATTCAGATAGCATGCAAGTACCTCAGAAAATGTTTATGTGGAAAATTGTCCATGCATTTTATTACTTGTTCACAAAAAATCTCAGTGCACAACTTAGCTAAATTACCGGCAAAGTTAAATTAGGCATGCACACTTAGAATTGAAAACACCCCTTCTGCCTGCCACACAGAGGCCATGAGTTCATGGAGAATGGGAGCACAGAAGTACCTGATTTCCAGTCTGTAAGAAGATGGGCTGCCTGGATATCCACAAAACAAATTCTTAGCAGAAAAAACAGACTTTAACAAGGATGTTAAAAAATTACAACAGGATGTATTTCTGCTATGGCATTTTTATATGAATCACACCACCAAAGTATCAATTCTCTGACCAGAAAAATTCAATATCCACTACTGACAATGTTTCAGTGTCTTGTCTGTATGTGTCAGCATTTTGGAAACATCCTACAATGCAATATTTGAAATACTTCGTTTTTAAAACTTGCACACTACATCATTGTTTTGTTTATTTCCTGGTAGTTGCTTTTGCTTTCCTTTCAGACAGGACTTTACAAGCACACACACACACACACACACACACACACACACACACACACACACACATACATACATATATATATATATATATATATATATATATATATATGCCAGTCTCTTTCAACACACACACACACACATATATATATATATATATATATGCCAGCCTCTTTCATGTATAGTTTATCAGTATTATGTATTTACAAGCTAATTGAACTAATCAGGTTGCTGGGGTACATCCCTAGCCTGATTACACCTCAGCTGTGCCGTGATGCAGATAGAGGGAAAACTGCACTTTCAAAGAGAAAAAGGTCCAGCATGTCAGGGGTTTGGATGCTGCAGACACTGTGGGACCAGGCTTGTGCCACAGCACTAGGCATGCTTCTCAGGAGAAATCTGGGACATTCCTTGGAATGATGGCCCCTTTTTCTGAGTTTGAGGTGGGATCATAAGATGTTTTATTCCAGGCAGTGTTATGTGACAAACATTCTTATGAATTTATATGCTCCCATGGGAAGAAATTATATTTAAAGTGCCCAGGGGCAGAGAGTGGGGAAAAGATAGGGTTTTTTATTTCAATGTTTTTCTTTCTTTGAGCAACTTGCTGGCAGCTAGGCTTGCATAGGTATTTGGGTATTGGAAGAGGCAGTAAGTGTCCCATGGATCTCCCAGACCTTTTTGCAACAAGAATGATGTATGGTCACGGCAGAGGCTGCAGACGCTAACGGAAGATTTTGAAAGATCTAGCAAAGGAGCTCTGTGAACCATTAATGATGATTTTCAACAAATCTTGGTGCCCTGGGGAGGTTCCAGAAGGCTGGAAGAAAGCTTATATAGAGCCAACATTTATAAAGGTTAAACGGGATGACTTGAGTAATTATAGGCCTGTCAACCTGACATCGATCCCAGGCAAAATACTGGAACAGCTGATATGAGACTTGATTAATAAGGAATTAAAGGAAGGTAATATAATTAATGCCTTTCAACATGGGTTTATGGAAAATAGATCTTGTCAAACTGGCTTGATATCATTTTTATGAGATTACAAGCTTGGTTGAGAAAGGTAATGGCACTGATGTAATGTACTTAGATATCTGTAAGGCATTTGACTTGGTACCACCTGACATTTTGGTTAATAAAGGAGAATGCTACAAAATCATTGCAGCAAACATCAAATGCATTAAAAAACAGCTAATTGGTACATCTCAGTATGTAATTGTAAATGGGGAATATTCACTGGGCAAGTATGTCACCACTGGAATCCTGCAGAGAATGGTTCTGGATCCAAAGCTATTTAACATTTCTAAACATGTCCTGAAAAAAGAAAAGCAGTCCCTATAGATTATATAGCTTATACAGACTATACTTACAGACCACACAGACACTAGGAAAGTAGACATTATTAAAATGAATGTGTTGCTGATAAGCTAGATGTGTTGGACAAAATCTAATATTTTTTGTCTAGAAACAGCAAAAGTTTGCTTTATAGACTTTACTGTAATAGCTGTGACTTTTAAAAGTACTTTGAACTCATTACAGGTGGATAATCAGGGAAACAAAACTTCCAGTGCAGTATGGTACCTAGAAGGGTTATAGTTGCATGTTCAGAAGGGAATGAACAGGGTGCGTTTATATTATTGCTAATATTGGCATTCCCATTGTGAATCCATCTCAGGAGGGATGTTAATAAGCTGAGTAGATGGGAGAATCCCCAAAGTGCGTGTAAGGAACTGCAAGAGGTGATTTATCATGAAGAGCTCAAGCAATTATTTTCCTCCAGAAAACAGAAGACTAATGAAGTGAGCTGATCCCTGTCCAGAATGATGGGATTTGTTTTGTCCCATTTTGTCCATGTGAATGACGAGAATAAAGTTTAAACTCACTGCTTTGTCCTCTTATTCAGTCAGTGCAGAATTTATATATCTCCAGTGAGCAACTAATCCTGGACTGGGATGGCTGTAATGGATTGCCCTCAGGTAGCACCTGTTTCTCTCAATTGGTTACAGAAGGATCTCCAAACACTGGGTGAGACAAGATGCTTCATTTCTGCGTGGTTAACGTTGAGTCAGATAATCCCACACTAATTGCCTCCATGGGGAATGCAATTTTTAAAATGAAGCCTCTTCAGTCTGTTAAATAGCAGGCTCTGAAGGCTCGAAGTTTTATAGGGACAAATTCAGATGAAAAATCAGGTGCACATTTTTCTGTGGGAATGTAATTAACCTTTGGAACAAACTGCCAAGGGTTATGGCACTTTCTACACCAGTGGAAATTTTAAAATTAAGATGGAATGTTTTTCTGAAAGATTTGCTCCACTTAAAATGCTTGGATTTGGGAAAGTTAAGTGGCCTGCATGGTACAAGAGGTCAGAGAAGATCATTGCTTTTGTCCTTTCTGGACTAATGATACGTGCCTCTATGTCTTGTGGTGATAGTACACCTTTAAAAAATCTTTCCTTAAGTCTTTCTCCATTCTTAAATTTCCTTCCTGTTAACAGTAATTAGAATTCCTTACCTCGGAGAACAAAGCCATTAAGGACTTTGGGGTGTGTAAATATCCTGGAAATGAAGGATGACTAAAAATTTAGGTTATGCTGAAGAAACATAGATTATTAGAAAGAGCCTGAGTAACAAGTGCTGCACAAGTGCTAATTGTGTGTCAGTCTTGTTGGAGGTGGGTGCTGACTGGTTACCAAATCTACTGCCTTCTTCCATGTAATTAGGGCACTAGTGTCTTGAAAAAGACACACAGTGTTTTCAAAAATATCCCACAAAATGCCCCACAGTTTCCTTTCTGCAACAGACACTGGAGCAAGGCCAGATCCACCCTGCTCTTGGCCTCCACACCCTGATGGTTCATGGTTCAGACTAGCAAGGTCACAGTGTTGATGTGGGGTTAAGTGAACAGGAAAGCCATTAAAATTTATGTGATTTTGGCAATGTGCTATATTTTCCCTGTCTTAATCCTATGATTGTCGGTATTAAAAAAAAAAAGAAAAAAATTAAAAAACTAGTAAATAGAGAGGAAAGGAAAAAATTAACAAGGAGAGAAGGAGGGAAGAATTAGAGCCATTCAGAGAAAATTCTTTTCAGTTTAACATTGGCTTTACCATTTAGGTTAAAGTTGAAATCCCCATCACCAAAAGATGATGTGCTGGTGGAGATAGTACACTTCAGAGGCATTCAAAGAATGCAAAGCGATGTCTAGAGATGGTCACAAAGTTTCCATATACATTTATTTGGGTGACCAGTTGGTTTTTATGCTTTATGAAAATTATCTACTCTGGAATTTTCCATATTTTGTCTTTACATATGTACAAACACACAAGAGAAAGCTTTTAATTTCAAACTGATAGTTACCAGGAGCCTGTATTTTAAAAGCCACTATATTTCAGATACCTTAATTTCTTATTTTATGTGGGCCAGGTTTTTGTCTACCTTTCCCAAGATGCACTGACAAGTGCTGGGATAAAATCATCCATTCTTTATCATATAAATATAACATATTCTCATAAATAAAAGGTGTTCTGCAGTTTCTCAGTGGGACTAGTGCATCATGGAGCCAAAGGGTGACCAAGCTGTCAGAGTGGGTAGGAAACACATGAGTTACAAGCCAACGAAGTACCAGGATATTTTAAAATCAAAACTCATAGCCTTTGGATGAAGACTGGGGAAAAAAACTTAAAGATGTACACTGAGGAAAAATGAGAATCTTTGGAAGATAAGGTTAGACAAACTGAAACCAGGCTGAGCAAATGATATCATGTTGGGTGATTCCTAAAGAAAAATACTTGAGAATGAACCAATTCAGGGTAGTGTGTGCCTTAAATCCATGGATCCTTGGATCCTCAGGAGTATGCCTTGATGTGAGGAAAGGATTTTGCTGCCTTTCTTTTCTACATGCTTTGGCAATGCTTTCAAGAAATTCTAAACACATTGGGAAGTGAAGCTCTCGGGCTATATGGTCAAATCTCCTCCAGACACCTTTGGAATGATGTGTTTAGTGAACATCCTTGGCTCTTCTTTCCTTTACATTAGAGCTGGGGACATTTTGACCCTTGGCTGGAAATGCTGAATACTTAGAGGGGTAAGGAATTTACAAGTGAGCTCAGTTGGATCTACCATTGTGGCTGAGCATCTTCTAAAAGGAAGATCAGCCATACTTCACCAGGGGGTTTCTCCACCTGAAATGCAAGGAAATTGCACCTTGGTGCCTATGCCTTCTCCTGCCCCTGTCACTCAGCCAACAGTTGGTCAAATCCTACCTGGAAAATTCAAAAGAAGCCCAACCCAAGAGTCACAGCCAGGCCTTGCTTCCCAACTTTCACTTTCCATGATGATTTTCTGCCTGAATACATATAAAAGGAAGTAAATGGGAATTCAAATTCTGTGACAACTCATTATAGTTTTTTTCTGCTTCAGTAACCTTATTGATTACAGAAAAGACTGATTGAACGTATGCTTCATATTTTTCCCCCAACACTTTCAATAAATCCCCTTTATGTGCCACAAAAAAATAAATAAATAAGTAAAGTGTGTCTTCCTGACAGCTGGCTGTAGAGTAAACTTAGAGCACCTGCTTTCTTCCCTTTTGTTCATTTTTTACTGCTAAATGAATAACACTTAACACTAAATAAAGAAGGAGGGTGACCATGACTACTGAAAAAAATTCAAAGGCAGCCTGTGCGTTGCTTGTAAAGAACTGATTGCAAACATGTAGTGTAGGGCAGATAACAATATTCCTGCACAATAATCTAGCAGTAATTCACACTGTGGTTTAAGTGCCAGATCCTCACGAAATACACTGAATAATCTAAGGCAACTCTACTCTGTCAGGTGCCACGCATTTCTCTGGCAAATTTAACAGATAATGCATTTAAAGGTGCTGGTAGGACAAGCAGTGTCCTTGAAAGCTGGCAGGAGGGGACAGGAGCAACTCTGCCTTATTTTGGCCTCATCTGTAGAAGGGTTTGGGGGAAAAAACCCCAACCTTCTTGAGGTCTTGATTATTTTGTTTGTAAATAACCATCTGCTTCTTTCTGATCAAGAGCCAGCATAGTAAGGTATGACCCCAGGGAAAGCTGTGATTCATACTCCGCCACCTCTGTTAGCAGGGGTGCCACACAAAAGATAGCGCAAGGCCCACCAGTGGCCCATGATGAAAAAGAATACACTTTCTTTAAAAATGTAAATGATCCGCTATTATAAAGGGATGCAGGTGGCATGGGGGAAAAGCCCAGCCATCAAACACCTCATTTCTGTCATACCTACCTACCCTCCCCTCTCCCACTCGTTTGTCAGTCCAGCTGCTGATCTTGCTCTGGAGAGAGCGGCTTCCCCGGCACGGCATCACCCCCGGGTTGTGCCGTCTGCCCCGAGCCACGTCTTTGTCACTGGCTCACCACTGACTCAGAGTGTGACCTTGGGCAAGTCCCCTAAGCTCTCTGTGCGTCAGTTTATCTACTGGTGAACTAGATATAATACTTTTACTGGGGATTATGGCAATTAAATGCTGTTTGTAAAGCACGCCGAGATCCTCCATGCTCCAGAAATGAATATTCTGGCTGTGAGGCTGCTGTGCAGATCCATCACAGCCTACCAGTGAGAGTTGCTGCTAAGCTCCTGTGCTGTCTTCCTTGTTTCCAAGGACTTTGAGGACCTGTCCTGGGAAGTGGGAGTGCTAAAGAGATCAAGAGTTTTTTGCTGAGCAAAATGGTTAGGTATGCTGTTGTACTGTCACTTGTGGCAGTCCTTGTGTATTCTGTGTTAAAAAAAAATCAGCTGCTTATAAGTGTTTCTATCTATTCAACATTTGAAAAATCAGCTGCTGAGAATTGTTTTTGGCTATTCAGTGTTCGCATCCTTCCCTGCAACCCAGTATTAACACTGGTAAAGAGTGAATTTTACCGGGCAGAAACTGGTGGGAAAACTGTTCAATGAATTTAAGAAAAAAAAAAGGGGAGTGGGGGGAAATAGGTTATAGAACCCTCTGGTGTCTGGTGGATTTTTTCACTTAGGTATTTCAGCCTAATATGCTTTTAGTGGAAAGATTCCAAAATGTACAACCAGGAAAAAAAAAAGGGGGGGGGGGGGATTTCCCAGGCAAAATAACTAGAGGTAAATTCAGTGTTTTTCCACTCCAGTGAACACAACCTTTGCTTTTATTCTGGTGCAAACAGCTGCAGGTGCCTCAAGTCAGCCAGTTCTATCTATCTGCAATGTCATCCATGTTTACTTGCAGCACTGGACTTTCGATTCTGTCAGGGTGCCAATCCAACGGGCCGCCAGGCACTGCAGCTGACAGTCAAATCTGTAATGCTGAATCCTTCTTCTGGAAAAAAGGGCTAAAGAGGTTAATACACTCAAGTAAGGATAAACACACCAGCTGTTATAGTTTCTAATATTTAATGTCATTATCAAATAAAATAACTCCTAAGAAATAAAAAATATGCAGCCTCCAAATAATTCGTCTTTGTTAGGATTAATAAATTATCCAAAAACCTACACTATAAAATAATAATAGAGAGCCTACAATTAAATTCATATTTGCTCTTCTGCTCTGCTGGTGTTGCTCTGTGCTGATACAATTACCTTTTGCTGTTTTATCAATAGTGATGTCATGGACCACACAGTATCTATAGAATAGATCATTGGAATATAGAAATCAGGGATGGATTATTGGAATATAGAAAAATATTATATAACTTTTTTTTTTATTTCAAGGTACTTGTAGAAATATTTTCTCTGATTTACTGAATGTTATCATTCAAAGATTTCATTCCTCTTTGTCTTTCTCTTTCACAAAAATCTGCTTAGGATCATAAGAATAATGAGTCTTGCAAGAACGAGAGTGCTTTTGTGTGTGTTTGTGTGTGAAATCTCGAAGGGTGGCCCCCAACACATTACTAGGGCTAAATACTTTTAGGGTCAGGAAGAGAATCTGTGTTTTCCTCCTGTCATTATAATTTCAGGTTCTAGTGCCTTTTGTCAGTGTGGAATAAACAGGAGCTAACTTGAATGTGTTCAGAAAGGTTGAGGCATGCACACAAACGCACAATGGAAGAGGCTTCACAGCCCGCAAAACAGCCTGCAGTGGGCTCAGCTTCTAGTTTATGGTCTATGTTACAGCAAGACACACTCACTGCCTTGTACTCAGGCTATGTAATTGCAATTGGTCTGTGACCAATTCCATAAATATCCTTGAATTTTAGGATTTATTAGCCAGTCCTTTGAAATTGCATCAGACTGAACTTGCCAATGTATTTCCGCTTTCTTTTTGGTTTTAAAAGATTTCTCTGGTTGTCGCTTAACTGTGGGCAGAGGCACAGGGTTGGTGGGGATTTTGGGGTCTGGATTTGGTAAAGGCAGTGTTGCTGCTTGACCTGGGATCACTGCTCCCACCAGACAACTTTGAGGCACAGAAGGAGACATTTACCCTTGTTCTGTGACTTATCCAAATCAATCTGAAGTGTGACTAGTGGTGCTCTTTTGCTAGCCGCACAGGCGTATTTATTTCTTGCATTGTACTTCTTACCAAAACAGAGAACAGAAGTTTTTTTTCCCACCAGCACGGTACCAGGTGTAAGATAGAGCTGTGTAAATCATAGAAATACTTGCTCACGAGAAAACAGTCATTTTGAAATTATTCCTCTCCTTGCATCACTCCCTGTTAAACTGTGAGATTTTAAATTTTGTTTTTGAGCTTCTTTTTTTTTTTCCAGTAAATGCTCAGCAGAAAAAAAAAAAAAAAAAAGAAAAATCTCTTCTAGGGGAAGCAAACTGGAATTTCTTGGGGCGTGCCAGCTGCCTGGCAAAAAGGGAGAGCGGCAGGAGCCTCATCGGCAGGCTGCTGCAGGCTGGCCACCCCATGCCTGCCTCTCCTCCTCCTCCTCCTCCTCCTTCTCCTCGCCTTCCCCCTAGCCTGGCTGCTGGGGAGGCAGCTGGGCTGCAGGGCCGGCAGAGCGCCAGGGCACTCAACCTCCCCTCCTCCCTCTTCCAGACCTGCTGCATCTCCCCAGCTGCCTGCCTGGAAGACTATTGTCAATTTTGTTCTCTCCCTGCAGACGACAACAAAATCGACAGGAGCCTTCCAGCCAAGCAGCCACAGAGCCATCAGTTTGATTTTTCCTAATAGCAAATCAGAAATTTCTGGCAAAATTGAAATTTTCCCATAAAAGAAATCCCAATTTTATAAAAGGCATATTTTTCCCCCAGAAAGTCATTCCAACAGAACATTCCCAGCTGCCATAGTTCGAGAGACCTTTGAATTAAAGTCTATAGAAAAAAGCTGCTCGTGTGCTTGGCTGTGAAATAAGGGTGGGTGAACAGTCAAATACAAATAGAAACTGCCTGGGAACCAATGTGCAGGGTCCCATCATCCAGGGATCAGGCCTGGGGTATTTACCTGACCTTAAAGGAGCTATGAGGGGTGATATCTTTCCTATAAAGTACTAGAGATGATAATTAAGACTTACATAGCAAGGTTATGTCTCTTGTGAATAATTTACATGGTCCTGAACTCCTGTGAGAATAATTCCCAGCTCACAATTACAACCAAACTGGTTCAGAAAAGTATTCCAGCTTTTGTGGTCTCATTGGAACAGAACCTTTTTGGCAGTGGCGTATCAGACACTGTGAGAGAGAAGGGAAAAAAAAAGAATTTTTCACTCTGAGTTGTGCTACAATGTCACCTTTGTTTCATCTGCCTTCTGTTGGGGGCAATTCTCTCTGTGGTAAACAGGCCAGTGGTCCTGCCTGTAGCATCCATATCTATGGATTTCGGGGCAGAGGTACACGCATGCCAGTGATGCTGGGGAGTCCCAGTGCATGACCTGAGTACAGCTTTCATAGGGCTGTGAGCTGCAGACAGTCAGGACCCATTTTCCTGGGAAGAGGTTTCTCTCTTTGACATCTTCAACTCTGTGCGGAAGACATTGCCCTTCCTTCCAGCTGCAGGACTGTAGATAGCAGTAGAAAATGCCTCCACTTTTGTGGTTTTCCCCTAACAGGGGTGCCAAATGCCAGCTCTGGGTTTCCAGAGGAGTGGGGACAATCTCTGTGTTAGCACCTGAGTGGGGCAGTAGAGGCAATTTGGAAAACCTTTCCTTGTGGTGTGACACTCCGTTTCCCCAGTGCCCTGGCAGCAGCAGAGAGGAGCAGCCAGCTCAGTCTGCGCTGGGGCAAACCTCCCGCTGAAGGCACCTGGAGCTTCAGCTGAACGAGGGCTGCAAGGGAGGCAGGTGTAGCTGCCTCTGTGCTCCTGAGCTGTGCCAGGCCTTGTGCAGGCTCTCTGCCACAGGTGACTTTCTGCCCAATGGGAGCAGCTTTTCACAGAACAGCACAGCAGCCTTTTACACGCTCTGGAAATGTTCTGCGAGTAAAGCACCGTTAAGTAATCAAAAACAGCACAAAAGAACTTCTGTCTGATGTTTGGGTGTAAATAAAAATGGTCAAACACAGAGCAAATCCATGGAGATGTGGAAAGGTGAAGCCTCCCTGTGTGGTTCCTGGTGGGCAGAGCACCTTGCCATGGGATTGCAGGATCCACACCCCGTAGGGGCTGCACATTGCCCCTCCTGTGGTATCAATTATACTCCACCAGAGATGCCTGCAATACAGAGGCACAGAGGGGTGAGTTAAAGGATGCAGTGGCAGCTTTCTTTCTGAATGCACCAGCCTTCACAGATATAAACCAACCCCTTTATTTGCATGTAAATATTTGCAATTAATTCTTGATAGTTTTGTTTTCGAGTGTTCATTAAAACTTCTCTCCCCTATATTTTATTCATATAGATCAGTCTTTGGCCAACATCTTTCATAAAGTGCTGAAATTTGCCCTTGAGGCATCAGATGGAGTAGTCAGATTGTCAAATAAGTCTCCTAATTGAAGTTAACACTGGCACAATATTTGTCTTTTGAAAATAAACATTGCCAGCAAAGTTGCAGGTCCACCACTCTGTGTGTGCTGTGGCAGGGTGGGAGAGCCATGGAGTATAGAGCAGAAAAGGGGGAATTTGAGATGAGAAACAGCTCAGAAATGGGCATGTTAGCATATTGTTTCAGTGAAATACCAAACATGCTTCATTTATTAAAACAAATTCAGCAAAAGCTGCTTTTTGTGTTGAAGCTCCTTTTGTGTATCAGGTATAAGGAATAAATAAATATTCTCTTTAAGCAATGCATTTGTATTTTTATATCTTAAAGGGTCAGAAGCAGACATGGGAAATCAATAGTTCTCCTTGTGCTGTGAGAAATTAATCAGTAACTTTGGAGACACTCTGTGTTTAAGAAAACAAACTGAAAGAACATCACATGGCTTTTAAAGACGTCCTCATGTGACATTCCCAGTGGGTTTGAGGCACTAAAGGACTGAGCATTTTCCAGTGCAATGCTCACAAGAAAACTGGAACCAGAACACAAGACAGGGCATCGTTTGATGATGCCCACTTTAAGATGAGTTGGGAAGTGAGTGTTACTGCCTTTGTATGAAACCTGATAATATATTGTGCTGGTTAACTCTCTCTGAGGGAAAAGTCACGGACCTGGGTTCTGCCTCTCACCCTGAGTGCTGATTTACCTCTCACCGCAAATCTGGCATCTGGCCTTAGCGCAGTGCTCAAAATGACTGTTCTCCCAAAGCACATATTTGCCTTGAGTGCAAGTGGGGTCCATGCTTCAGGGTGTGCTGGGACTTTTGTGAGCAGTGCTGGTGACCAGATAGGACCACTTCAGGTACCAGGTGGCATGCAAAAATAACAGAATGTGGGTCCTAATGAAGCCTCTAAAGCCTGGGTTTCTCTTCTTCCTATTTACACATTTTACAATAAAGAATGCTGGTTTATATTTGCTGTTTGCCATAAATTTGAATAAGAGTCTTCTGTGAATGGTTCTTCATGAATGCAGAACCCGTGCTCCATAATGTTAATGTACATCACCTGATC
This sequence comes from Camarhynchus parvulus, assembly GCF_901933205.1. Taxonomy (NCBI): domain Eukaryota; kingdom Metazoa; phylum Chordata; class Aves; order Passeriformes; family Thraupidae; genus Camarhynchus; species Camarhynchus parvulus. The sequence continues at coordinate 21,184,527 of NC_044573.1, read as the reverse complement.
ATGTCTCTGCTCCCTAGCTATTTGTTTGTATGTAGCAAATCCAGAAGTGATAGAGGGGTGTGCAGCATTTACTATTCAGGTTCATATCACTGGCAGGTTTTGGAATTCATGGTCAGTGGCAATTCAAATACCTGGACTGAAAATTCAACTTCATCCACAGCAAGAGGGCTTTTAGATGAAATGAGCCATTAGTAGTCAGTGATCATACAGCTGACTCCTGCCTTAAGTGTCTGTCCTGTCTGGGAAGCTCCTTGGGTGCTCTGTCTCACTGCTAGGCAATCCCATTCCTAACCTAAGCAAATCCTAAGAGTGAAGTGAAACAACCTCATTTAAAATGTCTGTGTGCAATGGCTGTAACCACTGGTGGTGGTGGGGTGTCCTTGCTGCCCCTCCTGCTGCTCAGCAAGTGCAGCTGCTCCAGGCTGCATGCCCTGCTGCTTTCAGCCCAGCCCAGTGCAGGGCTGCCCCAAAGTTGCTGATAACCCTTGATCAAGCAGGGCCTGAAAGGGCTCCAGAGTGGAACTGCTGCAAGGGGAGCAGAAGGATGATGTAAAACTGTGTGTGTCCCTCGGTGTCCCCAGGCAAAAAGCTCTCGAGAGGAGAGTGCTCTTACACAGGCCGCAGTAAGGACAGAGCGCTCACAGTGAGGTTGAGCAGCTCTGAGCCACAGGGAATCCAGTCTGGGAGCTTCAGTGTAAAGCACTAATACCCTAATGGGGCTCCCACTGATCAAACAAAGCCTGCTGACTTTGGGATGAGCAGAATGAGGCTTTTGTATCAAGGTAATACAGCACAGGAATTGCTTGATGGGAAGTAAAACTCACTGATAGCATGGGAGCAATTGCTGATCCTACTTCCATTAACTTTATTGGGAGCAGCCCCAAAATATTTAAGTGGAGATTGGCATATCACATATATATAATCTAAAGTATCTCAGGATTTATGTAGTGGTACCAGCCCAGAGACTGACAGATGAAATATTACTGCTACTACATTTAATTTATAATCTTCATCTGACTAGACCTGTACCTACCTACTTATATGAACCCCATTAGCAAAGTAGCTGAGCAGATGCCAATTATTTAGAAATATAAATAAAACAGCAGAGATTATTTTGTTGTCTGCCTCCCTACTTGTCATGTAAGATTTCCTGTAAGGTTTGCCCTTGGTTTGTTTAGGGTCTTGTGCATGAGTGAATGGCACTGGGAATCTTCTTTGTTTTAAACCTTTTGAGAAGAAAAGGTCTGCCAAAAAGAAATTAACATTTATTTCTGAATATATTGAGAACAATGACTATCAGAAAGCATAAAAGCAAATAATGAAGTCTAACTCCAGGAGCTGTGAGAATTTCATTGCACAAGCTCACAAACTTTCCCCGTTGGTTCACAGTCCAGATTGTTCTTGTCAAATGTCAGGGGAGGTCATGTTGGTGGAAGGAGATGTGATATCTCAGGAAGCAAAGTCCAATACCCTGAATGGCTTTGACTATCAAGACAGAAGCACTGGACAAACCAAAGGAATTTGTGCCTCTGAGCAAATGGATTGATATGTTTAGAAGTTTCCAGAGTCATGGCTTCAGTCCTAGATGTGACAAAGAGTCATGGCAAGACTTCAAAGTCAAGCAGCGCGCTGAAGTCCAACCTGTGTTCATAGGGGTGGCTGCATGCTTTTGGCTGGTCAGTCACAGTCAGAAAATTGATTGCCAAGGACTGAGTAAAGATGTGCACTTGCCTTCTTTGTATCAACAACTCTCTAGCCCGCAGCAGGAAGCACTGCAGCTCCCAGCGCTTCAGAGAGCGGCTCTCAGAGAATGTGCTGGTGGTTGGGGTTGCATTGAGACACACAGGACCAAAGCTGGCACCTCTTCGGGATACATACTCAGCCTAGTTCTCACCATGTCCCATTCTCATCACGTGGCAATCAGGGGCTGCATCTTGTGAGAGTTCAATATGGAGCACCAGTTGCTCTGAGAGCGGTCCAAAAGAAGGAGCATGAGATATTTCAAGATGTTTCCTCCACACCAGGAAAGGACTATATTTTCTCGTTCCTATTTCTGGCTGTTCCTTGAGGTCATGAATCTCCACCAATGATTAAAAAGATAGTACTGGACCCTTTTCATAATTGTTTCTGGATATATCCTTCCTCAATCTTATTCTGCACAAAACTTCTTGAATAGCTCATTTAAGGAGAAAACACTTGAAAAGTATATTAGCAAACACTTTCAGTGGGGTAAAGCCATCCACATGGAAAATTCAAGTTTTCAAGAGAGCCATTAAGTATGATTAAACCTTTAAAAAGGGAGAACAATGAATGCAGCCTTGTATTTAGCAATTTCATATCTTTAATTGTACAAAGATTTTCTTTAAAAGCACAAGGCTGAAAGGAAGCTGAATGTTACAGTATTTACTGAAGGAAAGCAATGAGAGAAGGCCTGCTCAGTAGCTAATGGAGTGAAGCCCAGAAATAATGACAAAAAAGCGGTAACGACCGCTCTCCAACACAACATATATAAAAGAGGAAGCCATAAAAAGGCAACAATTCTTGACTTAGCTTTGAGTTTCACAATGACAGTGATTACAGATAGCAAGTGGAAGAGCATATAAGCCATGATAAAATCTGGTTGGCTGTGCAATTGAGATTCAAGTGAAAGAAAGCAACAGGGACATTGAATTTCTGCACCACAAATTTTGGATGGGGTATGAGAAATGGAAAGAAAGGAAGAAAGAGCAAGGCCATCAAAAAGTTCAGCAGAAAATGAATATATTCTCGTCCATTCCATCTAATAATAAACACAGTAGGGGCCAGATCCTCAGCTGGTGATGCCAGTGTTTGAGCTAGTTTGCTGTTCCTGCAGATGTGGCTGTCACACTGTACACATATCCCAGCACACTGTAGCCTGTGCCGCCTTGCAGCAGCTTCACAAGCAGAAAAATTTTGACTATCACAAACTAGAATAAAAGAAAAAAGGGGGAAGGGATAAAATCAAGCTGATTAAAGCATACAATAGTTATACTTATGGTGCATTTAATGCTTAGTGTTACTTCAAGTTGAAAGTATTTTGATAAATTAATCACATGTGCTAATTACCAACTTTATTTTTCCTGATCAATATTTTAAAAAACTGTGTTAACATCTGATCTGTAAGCCATGTGTGCATGGCTTTCTTCATGTATTTAATACTAAGATTATATATGCATGAACTTTTCTGTGACAGGCTTATGTTATTTCAGTTACAGCCTTAATTGTACTTCAAATGCTAGTGAGCATCCAGCGCTTTTCCTAAAGCTTTCCCTCTGCCTATCTGTGAACTGCCTAAAAGTGCAACTTTCGTTCGCTTGTATATTCAGAAAAGTTTTTTATACTTGTGATTCTAGGGAAATTAAAAAATATAACAAAGCTTAACCAGCCCTGAAACTTAAATGTACAGAGTCCAGAAGACAGATGAATCTCTAAAATACTGAAATTGCAAGTGTATGACTAGCAGCAGGAAAGCCCCAGTCCAGTGTTGGTGGTCCCAGGCAGGGGGAGTATCATAAAGCACAACACAAACCCAGCAAATTCACAGGGAAAAGGCTGACTGAGGTTTGATGCTGTCACATAGAAATGCTGAGCAGAACCATATCAGCTCTCTGAGGAGTTTGCCTGCACAAGTTTCTTGCACTTACACAGATTAACACGAGCTGTAAGCTTATTATTTAAAGTCATGGCTACTTGCATGAGCAGTGACATAAGGAGTCAGGGAGGAAAGGAGAGATAATGTGCAGGTGGCAGCACATTGCAAGCAGAAGGATGATGAAAATAGATATGATTTCAAGGCCTATAAAAGCTAGCAAGAGTGTGGGACACACGTATGAGAAACTGAAAAGTCTGATGCCTACCATGAAAGCAGTGGCTTGCTGATGGTGGCCATAAGGGGATACATCTGATGGGGGTGATCAAAATAAAGAATCAGATGAAAATGCTGTTCTAGAGCAGCCAAAACTGTCTGCAATTGCATTCTCATTCACAGAATAGATTCAGAACACATTGATACTGAATCTGAGCAGTAGTTTGTGAGCCTGATAACATGTGAGTAGATTTGTTGGCTTAACATGTTACTTCCCTCTCTGCACAAACATACCTCATCTTTGCCATGAGAGCATCAGGACTGTAGCAGTAGTGCTAATCCTCTTTGCACTAGTGAAGCAGTGGAACACATGTACCACAGACCAGCCTGGGTTATCCTAGTGAACATACACTTCTTCTGTGGTGTTTCCTTTGCTTTTATGTTATAACAGATAAACAGAGATGGTCCTGGAAAAATTGTCTGGTTTCTTTAACTTTTGGTCCCAGTATTGAATTAGAGCAGGTGCCTGAAGCTGGAGGCTCCTTGCTTTTATAAACACTCTGCCACTGAGACATATTTAGTAAGTGATTTTAACAATCAGAAGAGTCCATCATGGCCCAGACCCTCCAGGTTTGGCTAATAATTTTGGAACACTTGGTGATGGTTCAGTCTGGGATTGAGGACTCCTGGTAGCCCTGAAAACAACATTCAGATTTGAGACATAATTGTTGTTAGAGGCACTGAAAAGAATTGTTATTAGAGGCACTGATATTTCCTGTGGTCTCACCACCTCTGGAAAATTTTGGCTGGAGACGTCATCACAAACCTGCATGACAAATGAAGAAAAGGGCAATGCCTGTAATTTAGATTTTGCAGTCTGTCATCAGTGAAGACATAAAAATCACTGGATAGAATAGGGGTTTTGAGTGGGAAAGATGAATGAAAGTGCTCTCTATAGACAATATACACTGAGGTTTTTTTAATAAAGAAACAGTGCACATACAGAGTTCCAGTGTCTAAAATAAAAGCAAACTAAATTTCTTTGTGCCATAGCTGTTAACCTGTAATAATGGGCACTTAAGCAAGATTATATTGTGTGATTATAATAAAAAATACATCCTTATATAAACAAAATTACTAATTGATTTGTATAGGCTACATCCCTGACACTCCCAGGACTGTGGTATTTTTTTCCAATGAAACCCTTAGGCAGCTCCTCTTTATGGATAAGGCAGGAGCATCTGGATGCACAATAGTTCCTGCATTAGCGAAGTTGCTGGGCATAGAGTCTGTTTGCATCGACTAACTGGTGGTGACCAGAAGCCATTATTTCCAAGGGATACAATGGCCACCAGGAACATTACACTCACAATACTGAAGAATGCAAATGCATTAGCTCATGACCTCCCAGGAAATGGGATGCGGCACTGCTGTTCCAAAAGTTCTGAAACTGGTCTGCGAAGTACTTATGTCTACTTGCTCATAGAAAATTACTCCCGTCACTTGTTCTGTTTCGACCTCTGAGGAGAATGGATGGACTCACATACATGGTCTTTAAAAACATGTCTACATCAAGAGCAGGAGGGCTCAGAGTGAGCAGGTTGAGGAGGCCTAACAGAAATGAGCTATTGTGAGCGGGGAGTGAAATAAAAGTGGTCACGTGGGGGAATAGCAAACAAGCTAGCAAAGCTGTTGGAGAGATTTTTTGGTTCCCAGAGGGTCAAGAATGGTTAAACAAAGGTGGTTTTGAAAGTGTATCACAAGGCCTTCACTACCCCACAAGCTGGGGTCCATCAAATCTTGTCCTTGCTCAGGCCAGGGCTATTTGGCACCTTCAGGAAAGGTGAGTTTGCTTAAACTAAGCCTGAATTTGACCCGGCACTACAAGTAAGAGAGATGTGCTACTGGAAAAGCACAATGAGAAGCACATAAAGGAAACCAGGGACTGCAGGGTAAAAAATTATCCTGGATGGATGAGCCCACCAAGATCACAAATGATAACTGTGTCCTGTTTCCCTTGTTGCACTACCCCACAGTGTGAGTGATACATTTTGGGGATCATGACCAAAACTTGGATCAAGCTGATATTTGCTTCATTTTTTAACTGTTGTTTTTCTCCTCATTATCTTACTGTGAGGAAATGGTAAAACTGTCTCTACACCTTAACTGTGCATTTCTTGTATTGTCAAGCTGGTAAACAAATTTGACCTTTAGTGGGTTTTATTAGGGTCACTGAAGCCCTTGGTTTCCTAGCTCTGCTTTGTAATGCTTGTTTTTGCCTTTCTTTTGCTCTCTCTCTCACATGCACAAACATATACACATGTCCATGTGCACCTGCTTCCATATTTGCTTTCATATGATTCCTTTTTCCTGGAACTTTTTTCCAAACAAGTTCTAAAGGCCCCAATAAAATGCTGTTTTAAAATTATTACTGTTGTTGAGTCCCTGTTAGCTAGAACGTAAAAAATATTCAACAAGTTGTTGCTGTTTAGAAAAATGAAAAAAAACCACCTACAAAATTCGAGCTTTCTTTTTCATTGGTGACTTGTAGTCTCTGATTTCTCACTGACCCCTAGTTCCCTAGTTCAAAGTGTGTGTTGGGCTGCCTGTTGAATATTCTGGGATGACCAACATGGCAATGCAGGAAGTTTCTATCTGTGTCCTGCTTTTTTTTATGTTTGGAAGAAGGACAGATTGTGGCGGGTGGACACCTGGTATAGCTCATGCTCTGGGCAGACTCAGGGGGCCAGGAAGAAATTCCGCCAGCGCATTTTCTGTAAGCAAGTGACAGAAAGTAAGTGCAAAAGAAAGGGATGTGAGGTAGATCATATTGAAGGTGTTTAAAAATCCCAGTTACGTTTAGAGAAGTGCGAGTGTCCCTGAACTGAGTCACACTTTCTTAAACTGCCTGCTGGAGTGGCAGCTATGGGGACTGTTGGAAATGCCTTTAGAGGAATGCAGAAATGAGCATGTCCACAATGATACAGGGATTTAAAAATACACCCAATCCTATGAGATCCTCTGTTAGAGAATTTCTAAACTGCAGATAACACAAGCTGCATGAGCAATCTGCAGGAATGAGGCTCCTTCATCAGGAGTAACCCAGTCCCACCCCCAGGAACACCAGCACCAGGCATGGCTGGTTTCAGGGCTGTGCTGCTTCCCTGCAGCTGAGAAGTACAGCTGCTCAGTGGGGTTTTGACTTGGGAAGGTACTACCAGAAAGCTGTCTTTAAGAGGGGAAACAAGCTTCTGAAAGACTATTGCCATCATGTTACTGAAATGTTCTAATTCTAATGAGAATTTTAACCATTTCTTGTCATCTGTATTTCTGCACAGGAAAGGATGAGAATATTGGGGTGGAAATAATAATTGTGCAAAGCAGAAATTAGTGGTAATACTGACTTTGCAAAAGGGAAATATTTTCCCCATCTTTAAACTTCTTTCCTCACTTCATTGAAGCTGGATGCATGCAAAAGAATTTTGTTGGACCCAGACTCTTGACTGTGTGATATCAGGTCAGCCTTTTGCTCAGCCTGGTGCATTAAACTTGAATGGAAAGATGCTGGAAAACCCAAAAAGAAGAACCACACTTGCAAGCACAGTGATAGTAATTTTTCCTCACATATTTAACGTTGCTTCCAGGTACAAAGGGTATCTGTGTTCACTTTGCTTAAAACAACAGGAATACTTTATTTGTGTTTCATCCAGTTTTACTTTGTTTTTTAGGGAAAAACATGGAGTTTCTACCACACTTGTGAGAACTTAATTCCCACCAGAGTTCTGCCAAAATGGTCCAGGTGTGGCCACCAACTGACTTGTCATTTCCATGACTGCTGTGTGACCAGTGGGGCTCATCTGTGGTGCCTGTGAGAGCTGGGGTGAGAGCAATACCTGAGAAAAATAGAATTGCCAAGGTGTTTTCAAGAGAAATATGAGGGGTAGGCAGGACTTGACATCAGAAAGGATGGGAAGGTCAGAGTGGGGGGCATCTGTGGCATTCAGGCAGGGCCTTTTTGTCACCATTGGGTTTGGGGGCATTTTTTACCCCTTTATGGAAGCATAATGCAGTGTGTGGATGGATGGTAGTGAATGTAAGTTCCTTGAAAACAAAATAAGCAAGTACTTGGCCAAGACACTGTGGGTGCAATAGCTTATCCAATCCAATGGAGATGGGTTTCACAAGGGCCTCCTGTTGTCCTAAAACATCTTATTCTCCTTGTTAAAAGGCATTTAAAAGCACAAAATACTTTATTAAAAATGCCTTTCAGGGCCATATGATGCTAAAAGCACTTTCTATAGCTTACATTGCTATTTAGGAGAGCATGTTATTTCTTTTTAATTTGCTCACTCATTCCTGAATAACTTTTCATAGAACTCCAGACACTGCAGTGTGACAGCTAAACCAAGGAGCATCGGATGCGATGGAATTGCTCTACAAGCAACCTTGCCAAAGGCCCTTTTGCTGCACAAAGCTGGCTCTATCTTTGTATATTGAGGGAGCTAAATCAATGTTAAATGCTTGGCTCTTTTCACAGGACAATGACCAGGACCTAAGCTGCGTCCTTCCCTTTTGATTGACACTTGAAACGTTGAGTTGGAATCAGCCAGAGGCACTGCTACAAGCTTGAAGCCTCTGCTGGGGATAACAACTGGTGACATCTGCAGAAAGGCCGACAAAAGGCAGTTGAAAGCCGTGTTTGTTGCTTTCCCCTCTCAGATCTCCTCTCTTTCATGGAGCTCCTTACTTGCTTTAATATTATGATTCAGCACCTGGCTCTTTTGAACCTTGCTTTAAACTTCAAAAGGCGAGGTGGTATTAACAAACATGAAACGAAAAAGTGGCAGTAGTTTGATTTACTGTTGTCGTCTTATCAAGGGGGTTTTTTGTCACCAGCTGCCACTTTCTGTCATCTTTGGAACCATTATCATTTCTCTAAAATCTAAAAGACTCCACTTAATAACAGCTTTGAATACAGGCAGGATCAGTAACCTATACAGTTCTGGGATGACAGAACCGTCAAATGAAAAGAAAGATGTTGCCAAAAAAAAAAAATCCTTAAGAAAAAACCCCAATAAAACAAATAAAAGCTGTAGTACTTCTAAGTGACCTTGATTTCAGAACTAAACAAATCAAGCACAATTCCATTGTTCTTTTTGGATTCATTCTGCACTTTCCTTGCAACATTTCTTTTTTGTTCTCAGGACTAAGCGAAAACAAAGCCAAGGCTTCCAGAACAACTGCTCAGTGCACAACGAGCACTTGGTATCACATGAGCCCCATAAGCTCCTCACTTGTAAAAGTGCCAGTGATAATTGCCAGTCTCCTTCCATTGCTGTCCTGGTGCAGCAGCTCTCATCCAGCCTGCGATGGAGCCTCTAAAGCTCCTTTGCTAGGGCAAGCTCCCTGGTCAAATATCTATTTAACTCTCACTTTTACAGCACCTTTCCATGTTTCCCCGCCATCTTTCCCAACAGTGCTGTGCTGTCCTTTGTCTGCCTGGGCAGAACCTGAAATGCCTCTGTGCCTTGTGAGGCCAGTTTGTCTATCAAAACTTTCCAGGTTCAATTAAAGGCAAGCAAATAAAAGCAAACAAGTTTCTGATCACCAACCTGCTGCACTTTCTTATTTGTCACTACACTGTCCTCTGCAGAAAACATGCCTATCCCTTTTGCTGGTTGTTGTATAATGCTATCCAAAATAAACCTACTTGGAAGAAGAAATTTCTCTTGGTATCTTCTAAACTCCTGAATTATTTAATGGGCATGCCTCAGAGCAGTGCTATGTGGCTTTTATCTCATAGATCTGAACCTGCACTTCTGCTCCTGTGCATTTTGGTAGTACTTTCCACCTATACAAAAAGAGTAAAATCACCAAAGGATCCCCTCTCCTGTCCCCAGTGAAGTGTTCTCCCTCCCACAACCTCCACAAACAACACAAGGCAACAGGGAAATGGCTGCTCCAAAACATCTTCCCCCAGAATCTCAGCAGCTGCTCTCCCTCTGCTGCCCATCAACCCCTTTCCAGACTCTTTTCATCACAGGGATCTGGAATGGTTTAATTCCAGCATTTCTTGGTAAAATGGAGATGAAAACAACAGAGTGAATATCCTCTGGAATGTGAAAATGCTGATGTTCTGACTGATTGAAAACCAGGATTGCCAGAATCTAAAGTTGATTATGGGGTTTTTTTTGGATTGGGATATGACAAAACTCATACAAAAGTGAGATGGGGGTTGCTAAAAATACCTATTATCTTCTGACAGAAGGCTCACTGTGTAATCACACTGAGGTTTTCTCACGGAGCATGTCCACATTTGAAATTTTAGTCATTTCAACAACTGTTAATTACCACATGCTAACTAGCAGAAGTGTGTGTGGGGGAGATGTTGTATATTTATTTGTTCCAGACTTGGAACATATTAGAATGTAGGCTTTATTCCAGTTTACTGTCCTATGAATGAATGTGTTACCCAATTACAAACAAAAGATATCACAAGAACAAATAAGTAAGGATCTTTTCCTAGGATGTTTTTTGATGAGGAAACCCAGAATATGTTTACCACATTTGGTCCAGTGGAAATCTGTCCTTAAGCCTTTTAAAAGTGCCTGTGACACACAGGAGCAGAAGAACAGAAGAAAAGTGCCTGTGTAGGGAGGAAGAATAATGGAGAGGTGACTTTTTATTTTACTTTTTTATTTTATTTTTCTTTTAGAAAAAGAAATTCTGAGATAAAAAATAGGAAATGCATGAGAAAGTGTTGGTGTAATTGAATGGATGCCTCTGAAAGAATTAGGATGAATGCAGGAGAAGAGCTGATGACCATATTATGCATGTACATACATATATGAATATAGATCTAATTTTTTTTGTAATTCAACCCCTATATTGTCAGTATATTCAACAATACATATGTTCAATATATTTGTAATTACAGCAACATATATGTATTTTGAACATACTGAATTTTGGCTTTATCATTTCTGTGACAGATTTTGGAAATGAGAAAACTGAGATCAGACTTAAAGTCAATGGCAGCATAATCCAAGATAAATATCCGACAGGTTAAGGAAACTCACAGCATCTGAAAAAATTGAAGATGCAATCCCCACATCTACTGCATACCTTTTCAATCTCTACAAACTGCCTGTATAAATTCCCAGAAAGAGAAAGGTGTACAAAATTAAAATAGTTTCACAGTCTCTGTCAGGGAGGTCTCCAGTGCTGGCAGAACAAGCCAGAAAGGGGAACTGGAGAATTATGTGGTGTCTGTGATTCAAAATAAAAGCTACTGGTGTTGGAAGAATACCTCCAGAAGGAGCATCTCTCTGTGTGGAAAGAAATGCCAAAGAGAAAGGGAATGGAAATGTTCCTGTAGCCTGCATTTATTTCTAAATTAAAAACAAACTCCAAAAAACAACAAACAGAAGCACTGCAAGGATTTCATCACACCCAGCAACTCTGATGCAATTTTGCAAGTAGTTTAATTAAAGTGCAGCCACTCCCAGGCAAATGGAATGAGAAAAAAGTAATAAAAAAGTAATGTCTATATGAATCAGCTTTCTACATAGTCTGATCCATACTTGTTTTCAGGAAAAACTGTGAATGGAGATTGTTTCTTCTGAAAGAATGAGGCTGTGGATCTGTTACAAGGAGATGGCACAATATAAGGGATTTTAGAGACAAATAACTAGAATGAGTATCCTATAATACTGGTAGAATTCGTAGTAATTGTAATAAGGAATGAGATAAATAGCTGAGTTTAAATATATATCCGGGGTTATGAATTCTTTAGAGAAAAGTGATGGACACAAACCTGTCAGAGCTTCTTTGAAAAACCTCTGTGACAGTCAGACAGAAAACATGAATGTATAAAATCATTGAAAAATAGAAATTAGATGAATACGAGCAACATCCTGTGCTGAGAGCAGCTTTTCTCACTCCTCCTCCTCCTCCAAAATACAAAAATAAAAAATATTCAATTGCACAAGTGTAGGAACAGATACGCATGAGAAAATAAATACAACCAGAGAAGAGAGAAAATAACACAGACTGTGTGTCTTGAAAAATAACTAGGTTTAGAAAATCCTAAAACATGCAGAGAGGGTGACTAGGGGATAATTATGATTATTTGTTATTTCCTAGAACACAAGAACTAAGACAACCTGATAAAATGAGGAGGCAGCAGAATCAACAGAAATTACTTTTACATGTACTGCTCTATTTAATTTTACAACTTATTCCCAGGTGGTGTTGTAGAAGCCCAGGGTACAAATGGCTTCAAAAAGCAACTACACAGAAAGATCCCTAAAGTGAAGATTTTTTTTCCTGAACAGTTATCTTTGGACAGTTAATTTTCTTAATATAAATAAACCTTTAAAATTTATGAGTGTTAATATGCTTAAACTGCAGTACTTTTATCAGCTGTGATCTCTCCTGTGTCTATATTTCATGCAGCAATTGCCCTTCCCCTTTGTCAAAGTTTTCTTACAGAAGTTTAGCTTTCATCTGTATGTATGAGGATTAACTTAAGCCATCCTTTGAAAAATGAACTTGTATCTAGCTTTAATTGGGCAGCATGGGTGATTTCAGAGTTTTCGGTAGATGGAGGACATAAGTAGCATGTTTTAAAGTTCTTCTGACACCAGTTAAGTGTTTGCAGTGTTAAGTTAGAGGAATCCATGTAGAATGACAGCAATAAAAATGCTGATGTGTTTATTTTTTCAACAGCTCATGGACAGTTATGTGGTGGACACTTTTCCTTCTGCCTGCATTAACACCTTAATGAAGCCCTGACAAGCATTGCTCCTTCACTAAGTCTCCAGGCTGCTGCAGACATGGTCAGGCCAGATCAAATGAAGGGTTTAGATACCAGCAAGACAGGAGTTTTAAAAGCAGCTCATGGCAGTGCACTGAGAGGTCACTGCTCCAGGAAAATGCTCTGAAACTCCTGCTCACTGTTAATAAAAGAATGAAGCTGATGTTTGCCTGAACTCTAGTGCTACCGCTGCAGTTTAATATCTTTCCTTACTTCAAGACCCAGCCCCTCAATCCCCTTCTATAAGTAGGCACCTTCACAATTTCATGACAAACATTTGGCCAAGAATTGTAAGATTTCTGTTCAGTGCTTTTCCGACTTTGCCAAAGTCAGTTCTCATCTTTACTCTGGGAAGGGGCATGGGCATCACTGTATAAGCTAATGTCAACTCACCAGCATCCCCCTCCTGGAAAATGTGTCACTGCAAAGAGGTGAAAGCAAGGTTTGCTCATTAAAGGCCAGAGTCAACTAGCACCATCAAAAGCAGACATCGCTTTCTCATTTCTGGGCACTGTACATGAGCAGTGACATTGGACACTGATGGGTGAGTGGTTTGCTAGCGGGAGCTTCTCTGATCTCCTGGTCAGCATTAGTGCTGGCCAAATCAAGTTATCTTTTGTTTTTATTCATATCCGCTATGTGCAGCTAATCTCACACTGAGGTGAGCTCCACACTGTGCTGAAATCATGTGTTTCATCTGGAAAACTCTCTTATGCACGTGCTTGTTCCTCCAGCTATAAATATCCCAAAGCAAAACCCCCGAAATGGCACCCTCCTCTGGCTCAGCCGCACCCACAGCCAAACACACTTATCTGACAATCACAGCAGCTACAACATAGCTGAAAACTGCAGGAAACTTCATAGCAAAACAAATTGGGCTGTGACAAATGCCTGCAAAGCTCTGGAGATCCCAATTCCTGTCACTCGACCACAGCATATCAAATGTCAAGGACCAGCAGCTACACGGCGGAGCCCAGCCTGCATGCCTCCCCTCAGCCAGGTGGGAGCCATGCACGTTGCCCTGGTCTTGCCTCCATCACAGCAATGTAAGCTGCCCCCAGATGGGGCTGACTATTTCATTTACATCACGTATATTCTGTGGGGGTAATCCTCTGCACATGGATGCTTCCAGTAAGTATGTGATTTCCGCAGAGTGCCACGAAGCAGCAGAGTGCATGCAGGGTTTGTCTTTGTCTGCTGTAAAAAGGTGAAGCACATTGCAATTCAGAAATTTGTACATATATACATCAAGGTTTCCCAGTTCTGAGTTCACTTGTTGTGTCACCCTCTAGAAGAAATGGAAGGCTCAAAGTCATCTTGAAATTTCTTTTGTGCAATGGTTGAGGGCCAAAAGAAACGAGCACACACTGCAAGGTATATGAAGCAAGACTGTGCCAAACCTGTGACACACCTTTTGTTCTTGTCCATAAAAATACTTTTATGCATTTAGACAAATCTCCATCCAAAGGAAGTTCCCAGAAACCTGAAGTTTTGCTTTCCAATGCAGCCTCGACGAGATGGTACATCACCAGGAAATGGAGCTTCTCCAGAAGATACTGAGACCTTTTTTCGAGTGGGCACAGCTTGTTAAGCATATTGTGATTTGACTTCAGGATAGACCAGGAGTGCACTTTTTTCCCCAAATTTCCATGGCGAAATTTCCATGGGATTGCAATCACACGTTAGCACCAGTCCGCCTGCAGCACTGAGAAGCACTGGCAGATGGTGATGGCTTATAGCCACACCCACCTGCCCCCAGTTCCAACACCTGCAAAAGGAAGCCCCAGCTCTGGCCCAGCAGACCTGAGGTACCCTGATGCAGCTGTTCCTGATGTACCCATGTGCTTTTTGAGGCACCTGAAAGCAGAAGCAAGAGAAGGTTTGCAGGAAAGTGGCCAAAACAGAACTTGCTTTTCCTCCTGCAGCTCCCACTCCAGTTTTGTGCACCTGGCAGAAGGTGTAAGGCATGCTCTGTATTTCTTTGTGAGATCTTGTGACCACAGAGCTGCCTGACTTGCTCTACTGAAGCTTTCTTTTCAGCAATGCCCCAAACATGTTGAGTTTACTGTCAAGCTAAGGAGTGAGTACTTTGTCTACTTAAACTGTGTTTATTTTCAACTTTTCCTTTCAGAAATTTCAAGGAAAATTAACACCAAATGGGAGCCTACCCTGGCTACTGACAGCAGTATTTCCTGGAAACCTGGAAACTCTACACAGCCTAAGCTGACCACACACTAGATCAGGGCTGAGGCAGAGAGGCTTTACATTGTGAGAAAGCTGAATGAGGCCGCTTTTTCTTGTGGTTTCATTCTGCAGCTGGGAAGAAGGCTTCTGGTCTTCAAGAGTTGTCATCTGGGAATCATTCAATAACAGTAGAAATTCCTCCAAAGGAAAATAAAGATAAGACAATTCAACTGGTTTCAGCAATGCAAGACACAAAAAAAGTGAGAAAAATCTACAGGCATTTCTCACCACCCTTGTGCTTAAAGCATTCCAATTCCTTCTTAACTTTTTATTCGTTGAAAGAAAAACATTGTTTCAAGATAATGAAATTTATGGTCTAGCGAAGAAAAGGAGACAGCCATGTGACCTCCCAACATTTCCTAACCAAAATCCTTGCAAGTTATATGGGGACTTATATTTCTTTCCTTGTTTTAGTTCATTCAATTTTTCTTATATTCTCACCATATTGTAATTCCAAACATTTCACCATATCACAAGCCCCACGCTTTTGCTGGGAACACTATCTGACTGGAGTCAACTTTGACACTACCAGAAAGAATGATGCTCACTTTAGAACCCTTTTTGCCTAGAGCTTTTTAAATTTGAGGAATTTGCTGAGCCCAGGGAAAGGTTTTCAAACTGAAAGATGCTAAATTTAGGCACGACTTCATGGTCGTGGATGACCTGGAGAGCTGAATAGGCACTTTCTGCATTTCCTCCTGTGAACAGCAACTGAGTAGCATGAAGCCACAGAGCAGAGAGGAGTACCTTTCTCTCTCTCTCTTTCTGGTGAAATATCTCAGACAAATGGAAGAGGTCAATTTAATAACCTAGATTGCCCTCAACTATTAAGTCAGATTAAAATGTCAAGCCCCTCCAATGCTAGAATTTAGGGCACTTGGAATTCCTCGCCTGGGCTTTTTCAAAGACGGGGCCATCTGCACATCCTGGGCCCCGTCCAGGTCCGCACTCCCAGCGCCTCAGCACGGAGATGTTCGGGTTTGGTGGTTTGTCCCCCATTTAATTTCAAAAGAAGTAAAATGAAATGATCTTTTTTTTCTTTCCATTTGGCCTAATAAGATCTCCATATTTTTAAATTACCATCTCTGTGCATGTGTTCTCTGTAGAGCTGCCAGTCAATGTCAAATGAGGTGTATAAATCAAAACTCTGGTTATGTTCTGATAGCATTATATAGACTGGCAGAAAAACACAGGTGAACGAGTGTCACATCTACATGAGATTTTTTTCTCCCTTTTTAAATTGAGACATCTGTCTAATCTCAATACTTCCCAGTAAATGAATATAGGCACCTCAGAAGCTTATCTAAGCTTGATGTTAAAGAAAAACATTTCTATGGGCACATTTGTACCTGTCAGCACTTACTGTAGAGATCTCTCTCTACAGTAACGTGAGTGACATCAGAATAATTAAAATTATTGTTAATGTTAACACTGCTTTAGCACCCATTTTACCCTATTTTGAAAGGGAGGCTTTCCATGAACCCAAATGTAAGTGGGTATTGGATCATTTTTCAAAAACTTTGTGGAAGCCAGAGAAGGACAAAGTCAAAGGGAAGGAAAGTCAGCAATGCACGTCGCAGGGGATTATGGTTGTATACATCTATCTATATGCTGGACTGATAAGCCTTCTCTGAGCTGTTTTTGCAAGGCAGTCATTTAATGTTGAACAAAAGTACAGCTGAGACTTTCTTTTCCCCACATCTAGCCACATCTGTGCTCGAGCGAAATGCCTTACATGTAAACCAAGCCCACTCAAAGACACCTCAACCTTGACATTTTGTTTTCTTTTGCAGAACTCTGTTTCTTTACAGCACCACTTGCCTGACATGCTCCCATGTGAAGCAGAGTTATCAGAATAATAATTAACAGGCTCTCATTAATTTAGGATCAAACAATACCCCCTAATGAAGCAGGGACCGACCAATGTGATCCCTTAAAGTGAGGCGTATGCTTTTCTTACACCTCGTGGCATCTAATCTGCCGTAACCATTAGGCACCGAGCTGACCGTAAAGGCCCGTGTAACATTGAGTCAAGGACAGTTAATGGATGCCGGAGCACAAACAAGAGTGCTCCAAGCATGTCAGTCAAGACTAACCTGAGGCAAAAACATCAAAATGCAGGTTGGAGTTTTGACATTCCTGCAGGCTCTGTACGCCTCGCCAGTGAATTTTTAAAGTCAATATCCCCCTCCTGCTCGCAAACACTTTCTATCTGATGAGTAGCAGTAATGTGGATCTGATTGAACTTTGACTAAAGTATTACTTAAAAGGCAGCTTTGAATGTGTATGCGTGTGTATGTGTTGTTTTTTTTTTTTAATAAATGTCTGTGATAACAATAAAGACAGTTTACACAGATTATCACAGGCTGTGTCTTTAGACTTCAAGGTTATATGATTAGGAAATTAGAAAAGAGATGAGATTAGAAAAACCACAGAACATTTTGAAAAAGAAAGCTTTTTACAAATTATCTGTGTACTGAATTTGCACAGAATCTGATAGATAAATCTTCTCATATTTGGAAATGGATAAATGCTACAATGTAAATAGAAGGAACCAGCTTGGGAGCACACATCTGGCAAAAGTTCAAAAAGCATATTAAGTATTCTAATTTGTTTAAAGCTTACTTATAAAAAAATGCATATTGTGATATAAAATGTAATGATTTCTGCATGGAAATGTAATGAGCAATAATAATTGCTCTGGATGAGCATACCACACAGTGCTAGAAAGTGCAGTCCCTTTGCTTTCAGATTTCACATTAAACCTTTATTTTCTCTTTCTCCTTTGCACAGTGGAGTGAAATCATTAAGGCAAATGGACACAGAATTTAAGCCAAGATCATTCCTAATATTGGGCACTACCAGGGGCACATAGTGTTTCATAAAATTGGGGTGGTGGCAGCAACAAGCACACTTCCTATTACTGGAAAAGAAGGTGTGCTTTCAAGGGGAAATTGTATTAGTTGAGGTAGTACATTATTATTTAGAAGTCCTGACCAAAATTTCCAAGCAAGCCATAAAACTTGATTAATTTAGGA
Organism: Camarhynchus parvulus; assembly: GCF_901933205.1. Classification (NCBI taxonomy): domain Eukaryota; kingdom Metazoa; phylum Chordata; class Aves; order Passeriformes; family Thraupidae; genus Camarhynchus; species Camarhynchus parvulus. The sequence continues at coordinate 21,166,601 of NC_044573.1, read as the reverse complement.
AGCCAACATTTTCATGCATTCTTTGAAGAGTTTCTGATACTGCACTTATGGTGAACATTTTGATGGGGGTCATTTTGCTATTAGAGCACATCAATGGGTGAGCCATTTGATGTGTTTTTCATTTGTCTTGTGACCTTTCACTTGGCACTGTCCTGTTGTTTCTTTGGTTGTAACTTTTTTAACCTTTTAATTTTTTCCTGAACTTGAGATCATGTGTATTCCAGGGACACAGCAGTACAAATATTTTGCATTAACTGCACACATTTTGGGCATATTTTTTTCCTTTGGCTCTTGGCTTCATGTAGCATTGCTATGTCCTATTAAACTGGTGTATTTCAGCACAGAGATGGCTACATTCATCAGTAGAGAAACTCTTACCTCCAAAGCATAGGGCTTGTTAAGAGCTCAGATTTCTCTGGGTCTTTTGGGGATGCATTGTGCTGCACAAATAAATGTGTAATAAATGTCCAAATATTTTCTTTTACATAAAAAAATGCAAAGTCTTCAGCTAAACCCTTATGTACTGTGATTTCTTCTCTGTGAAGAACATTTATTTGATGCTGATTCTTTCTTTAATGTTATATTTCAACATGCTTACACACAGCTTTAATCAGATCCCTGTCCCAGAGCAAAATGCACATTTTTCACTTTCTTTTTTTAAAAAGAACTCTGTGATAACAATAAAGACATTTTTGTTTTAACAAGAATGTTTTAACATTTTGCGATAACAATAAAGAGCATTTTCACAGATTATCACAGCCCATTAGGTTTCCAGCAAAGTCTTTTTCCTGACCAAAGACCTGCAGTGCAATGAAGAAATAGAAATCAAATTTTCAAATCCCAACAGCAGTTTTCTATAACATCATGTTTTTCTCTCTTACATGTGACTTAGCATAGTCTAATGATCTCATGATAATGTCACACAACTCTGTGGAGCAGAGACCATATTAAGATGTCATTCTGATGGCAAAATGATGGCAGTTCAAGCCTGCAGAGACTTTCTGACAAGCAATGGCAAAACAAACTCAATACAAGTCTATACAGAGCACATTATTGTGTCAAGAGAACAGTATAATCTAATAGATCTTTTCTGCCTCTAACTTCTGTGAAAGCAGTGTTGATACCTGCCTAAGAGAAGTGCAGAATTGAGCCAGCAGCAAAATGAAATCACTATCTGCTCTTGCCTCCTCTCCCAAGTATTGTTTATGAGCTGCAACACTGCCTGAGCATATTAAACTGCACTAAACCTTTTTATCTAAGATTTGTTCACAATGAGTATCTTTGTCTTTCATCACCTAATTAAAAGAGAAAAGAAAGCACCAGAAAAATGCAATGACTGCAAAGCGTGCAGTTGGGAAATACAATCCTAGCCTTGAGCCTGTTTCGCCATTGCTCTGGGTAATGCCAGTCTCCAAAATGCCAGCTGGTCCAACAAGGAGCCTCCAAGCCCCAGGGGTGGGAAGGAGGTCGGGGCATCCCTCTTGGCTCCATTCGTGGTGACAGGGAAGAGCAGCAACCTCCCATGCTCCTGCTTCACACACCCAGATGATGCAAGGGGACTGGGATGGCAGCAGCCCCAGCACGAGCTGGTCCCAGACTGTGACTGTGACAAGGGGAAAGTGGCACCTGGGAGCACTGGTGACCTGACTCTACAGCTCTGCTATGGCCAGAGGAGATGCCAGCTTGAATCCCTGCCGTATGATCCAGTTCAGCACAAGACTCAGCCATATGGGTCACTATGATCTGATTAAATTAAGGATGCTAGAGAAGCCTTAAACCTGAATTTCCTATTTTAATTTGAATGTTACTTTTTTATGCTTAGTTAATAGTCATAATCATGTAGAGTGTGCTAGTCCATTACCACTATGTTAATGGCCAGCTAATACTCAGAAGCCCTTGGCATTGCCTTGGGGCTTGAATTCCCAGATGGTCATTAACTACCTAATAAAAGACCACCACATCATCCATAATTACTTAACATCTTGTACTTGAAAACATATTAAACAAAGTGAGCTTTTAAATATTTAGAACTAAATTACATTAAATAAATGTTATACTTGGTAAATAAATTCAGAGGTTGGGATGTACTATATGGAATTAAAATCTTGCTGCTGCTTCCTCATGACTCAATTGGTTCAGCATGCGAAATGAAAACATTCAGCCCATTTGCAGAGGGTCACTGTGATTCACTTCTAGCTAATGCTGCTCTTTGATACTGAGGTATGTGTGACAGCAAGGTGTTGCCTTTGTTTTTCATATTGGGTACATTAATTAAAGTTATAAGGAAAATCTCTTTGCATGTGCTGGTATCTTGAGCATTAAAATGGTGAAGTTTGTGCTGAGTTTCTAAGGATGTTTCCTGTTTTATGGGGCAACAGTGGACTGTTGATACCATCCTTTACACTTTTTTTGCCTACAACCAGCAGCTCTAATCACTGGTTTTGTTTATGATAATTCCTACTTCTGGTTTCAATGGTTAAATTATAATTATTTTTTTAATCAGATAAGAGCTGTATATACTAAAAAGCCAGGCCTACACACACATAACAAGTGTGAGTCTTCAATCAGTGAAACCAATAGGATCAGGCATCTGCCTCAGCACTGATCATTTTCCCAGGTATTAGCAAGAAGCAGATCTGTACACCGGAAGCTGGGCTGAGGTCAAGGACTCATTTGGTGTTGTCCTGGAGGTAGACTGCGAGCTCAATGGGATTTGGATCCAGGACCCTGAGGTGAAAGGCTCTGTGTTGCCCCACCTCTCCCTGAGCCATGGGGTTCCCCTCTGAGCACACTCATTTGTTAATTCTCTTTTGAAGTTAATGGCAGGATGTGCCTCCCTGTCTGTGTTTTTATTGGCTTCATGACTGCTCATTGAATATTTTGAGGCCTTCTAGAAGAGAGAAGCAGAGGTAGATTTGCTATTGCAGAAGCTTCTTTTCCAGCGGGTGTTTGACATTTTACACAGATCCTAGGCCTTGGATCCATTATGAGGGGAAAAAAATTCAGAGTTTGGGGAATATCAGGCTACTGCATGCATGTTATGGATATAGCTCTCCCAGGAGTGTAATTAGTTATCCCATGTTTTCTGACGCAAGCTAAGAAGAGTTCAGCAGCACAGAAAGTGAGACTTTTACAGTTCTTGCAGGAGATGGGCACTCCAAAGCTCTTTGCCCTGGCAGTGCAGGGTAGAGCTTTCCCCTTTGGTGTGCCAGTCCCTTACAGAGTGCCAGGGAGCTTACAGAGAGCACATCAGGGATGGATGTCCTGGAGCCATGTACTCTGATGCATGATCCAGACCTCAGAGAGCTCTTTCTTTCTGCTTAAATGTGCTCAAACCAAGTGGTTAATCCCCAAAAGCATGCTCTGATTTCCAGTGTAACTCACTCAGCCAGTCCCAGTAGGGTCTGGGAAAACTGCTGGACTCCTGGCACCTCCCAGACCATGTTTCTTCCTCCAGGTGTCCAGACCAGCATTTATATTCCAGTTCCAGCCGCCAGCTGACAGATTTCTGGAAACACTGACATCTCAAAGACAGTTAAGTGTTGAACCTGCTGGGGAGTGTTTTCAGAAACACATTCATTTCTCCCCTATAGCAATGGTGCTGAAATAATTCTGGAAATCTGCTAATTCATTTTAAAGCTACAGGCCTGTGCTTTTCCATAGGGAAGAGAATAACAATCACAAGACGTGACTCCAAGAGAAATATAAATCTTTATTTTAGCTACATCCATATGATTTACCACTGAAGGGAAGCATACTTTTGTCATCCAGAAGGATACCTCCAACCAAGAGTATTCTTCTGTCAATCTGCTATCCAATATGCCTATTGAAAGAATACTTCTAACAGAAATCAAAGAGAAAAACATTTTACCATTTATTTCCACCAAGCATATTTTTTCATGCACTCCAAGAATCACATTGAACTGAAATATGCTGTTCATTTCCTGATGTAAAGAAAAGACTGAGGAGAGAGGACACAAGGCCTGTTATTTACACTAATTGTCTTTGCTTTGCCCTATTTTTTTCGATTAGTCTTTCTCATGTGAATGCATAACCAAAAATTCTTCTAGGAAGAAAGGAGGGAAGGCAGAGGGCATTCAAAGGGCACACCACAAGCAATTCCAAAGTAATTTTCAAGCTATGGCAAGAGCATGCAGAAGTGTTATCGAAATCAAGGACTCTTCTGTGTAAAATTTGATACAATAGCATTCTCTGTTTACTGATGGTATATACTTCAACTGTGGATTCATCAGCAGGAGGCAAATGAGTGCTGCAGAACACAGAAGGCCAAATTCCCCTACAGAAAAGGGGGGTTGTTAATATTTTTTAAAAGGTGTTGATCCTGACTCAGAATTGCAGTTCAGGAAACTGAGGCACAGACCAGGTGTCTTGTCACAGCTAATTCTGCAGTCGTGGATAACTTTGCTGTCCTTTCTCTGGCCCAAGAGCACAGCACTGACTTATCCTTGAGGATCCTGACTGCATTTTGTGTTTCGGGATGTGTTATCTCCAGGCCACTGGCCCTTGCTCGTTAAGCAATGGATGTTTGTCTGACTGTTCATCTGCATTGATGAAACACCACCACAGGAGCTGTTTCTACACTGGGATGATTATGAAGTCATGTGCTAATCCATGCCAGTGGAGGGCACAACCCACACTGCTGGAGGGTAGTCTGGTGACCACCTGGCCTTTTAGACAGTGACACCAGAATCACCCAAAGCTTTCCCAAAGCAAGGGACAAGCCATGTATCTGGACAGCCCTGACATCAGGGTTGCTTATGCTGATGCTTCCAGTGGGGTTGCCCCACCAAGAAACTTTTCCTTTTACCAGCAGACCTCAGGGTATGAGTTCAGGATTCCCCAAGTTTGTCCTTGTTTCTGCCCAAGTGTACACTGTATTTTGCCACTTATTTTCATTGCCTTGGATCATGTCTCTGATGCTGCTAATCAGCTGTTTAGAAAGGGTGGGTCCTGTTACTTAGAGGATACAGACTGTGGATTGGACTGTATGGATTAGTGCCAAAGCAGACATGATTTTATTTATTTAGGTAGGCAAAATATAATTTTTTAAATGTGAAGAACTGATATCCACTTTCTGAAGACTTTCTACTTGCAATCATTCCTAAACCATTGCTTGCAGCCTTGTTCTTAGCTGTGGAGATCCCTGAACAAGTTAATTGCCCACCATCAGCATTCATCTTTCTCCTTTAACAGACTGTAAGTATCAGAAAATCTCACTTATTGTGCTAGACTTTAAGTTCATAAATTGATATGACTTGTCACTTGATTCCCCAAATGACACTTCTGGGTATGAATAGTACTATGCTGTATTTATTACAGCTATTATAAAAGGACTCTTCATTGCTCCCAGTGAAGTGCAGGAAGCAGAAAACATCCACAGCATTTTTTCATTTCTCAAAAAAGTCTTGGCTATTTCCAGGTTTTGATCACTATCATTTTAACTTTGGACTTATATTAAAAGTGTTTTGAGTTTGATATAATTTTAGTGGCAGATAGAGTGGGTAGATAAATGGACCTTCTGAATAGGCTTAATACCAAAAGTGGCTAAAAGGAATGGCAAGGTATTTCACCTATGAAAATTTCCCATCCAGAAGATTTGCCACTTACTGCTGATAATCCTTTTAGCCTCAAAGGGTCAAAAGGTGAAAATGATTGAGGTACCTTTTGCTATTAATATTTCACGAGCTGCGTATCCCTTTTTCACTGAGATCTATGTGCTGACTGAGGGCTTCTTCAGGATGAGTCCTAAGTTGACTGATGAATACAAAACACCTCTTGAACAAAAGGCATTCAAGATTAGCGGAAGACAAGACAGCCTACTTTGGTTTCTGTGAGCACTACCTGGAGTATCAATGGAGATAAAACACTGAGTGACAGGTAACTGAAACACAGAATAGTACCATATATTGTTCTCCTATTGATTGGGGAAATAATGAGAAAGTTAGCAAGTCACAGTAATGTCACAGACAGTGATGAACTTTGGAGAACTCAAGGACCAAAAAGTAACGTGAAACAAGGAGCAAAATGAAGATAATATTTGGTTACAGTACAGTTCTCAAATTGTAGTGAAACACATCCCTTCGCCTTTGAGTATGCTCGGTTTTTAAAGCGAAGACAATGGGAAGAAATTGCTGGCTGAAACAATATAGCTATTTTATTTTACTCCAGCCAGTAATGTGAACTTCTTGGAAGACATCTTCTTTCACCACGCTATTGCGGGAACATTTAGAGGCTATGAACCAAAATTATCCTCTCTATGCATAACCTTTCTAGTGTCATATCCTGCAAGGTATTGTAGTAATTGAAGACATTCAGTAGCAAGAATTGACTATTGTTTCACTATGGCATTGAGATGAGCCTTTGAAGAGGCTTCTCATTCAAAAGAGAAGCGGCACCTTAGCAAAACATATCAGGAGAAAGTTATTCTTTCTTTCACACATAGACAACATTTGGAAAGCTTTTAGCTCATTTATCTCTGTAAGGCAGAAGGCTCTGCCCCTGCCAGGGGGTCCCCAGCTCAGCCCCAGGCATGGGAACTCCCATTTTCCCCCACGGCGCAGGGCAAGGATTCTGTGTGCCAGCACCCACTGCTTTTCCTATATGCTGGGTCAAAGCTAGGCCAGTGAAAATAACCACAATGGCAACGAAAAATGCTTCAGCACCACCCAGGACTTCTTTACTTAGATAATACTATAAAAGTGTAAAAGTAGGGCTGTCTTTTCATCACTTGAACAGAACAGATCCTATACCAGTCCCAAATCCTTTTCCATTTAAAACAAGGAAATAATGCACATGAATGAAATTCCTTTACATAAAACAAGGCATAATTTTAAATAAAGATAAAATTGAATTGTGCGTCTCATCTACTTTTCAAACTGTTTCTTCTTATTGTTCTCAGGGGCTTGTTTTTTCCTAGCTGAGAGTTCCTCTAAATATAACCCTAAGGGTTATATTTTTAGGTGCAATATTTAAGAGTCAGGAAGAACCATGTCACCCTAATGCAGGACACATTTCAACAGCTTCATCATCACAACCACAAACATTTCAGATGGATTTAAGACCTACAGGGATGCAGCATCTACTTTCAGCACCCACTTTTTCAGTCTTCCACAAAAGCTGCAGCTAGAAAGCATGGTGAGCCAGAGCTTAGGTAAGGAAAGGTCAGGGGAAGGTGCAGGCTCCATTTGGCCAGGTCCTCTCCAGCTGCCCCCAGTGAGAGTCTGCCCAATCCCTGCAGCTTGCAGGTGCTTTCAGGTCCCTTAGTTTAGAGAAAACCTCATCTCTGTTTGAAGAGGTTCAGGTCAAGATTTTGACATCCATTTCTTGGTTTGCTTTTGTGATACAAAGAAATCAAATTAATTGTTATGTTTGCATTATGCTGGAACATAGAAATGTCATGGTAGCTGGCCTGGTAACGCAGGATTAATTTAGACATTCAGACTGCAGTGCTCTTCACTCTGAAAATGTAATAAACATGTGGCAATTAGGTTTCATTAGGTCTACTCAGCTATCTGGTTGCATTTGTGAAGCCATTTCCACAAACTCCAGGATGAAGCATGGGGTGGATGGGACAGCAAAGGGTGTGAAATTGGGCATTTGTTCCTTTTCCAGGATCAGGATACTTTTGCTATTCCAAGCAAAGAGCTGGAAGAGCAGCCCATAGACCTTTTCTGCAGATGGGCACAGGAGGTGTATGAGCCATATAATAAAGGTAATACATACATGCTCCCAAGATTGCCCTGTACATGCAGTTCTAGGCAGCTCATTCCCTGGTGATTGCCCCCAGACTCCTGTGCACCCTCATGTTCCACAAAAGCTGGAATTTCTCTCCTAAACATGTGAAGAAACACCCACTCACGCTTCATCTTCCATGCTATGACCAGTGATGCTATTAAAGCATAATTCCTGGTCTTGAAGGCAAGATACCCAATTCCTGCAAAATACCCAATTCCTAGAAGATACTCTCTTTCCTGCAGGCAGTCATAAGGGAGTTCAGGGGGGAATTTGCAGCTTATCAGCTCTCCCTTGAGTAAGACCCAGCCAGAGTCTGCAGTTGTAGCAGAGAAGAAAAATCTGAGGATGGCCACAAGACACAGCCCTTTGCTGCTTATGAGGAGCACAGAGCACACAGAAGCAAAGGTCATTTTGCTTGGGTCTCACCACACACCACACACTGTAAACTGCCTTTTGAAAGGAAGAATTGTCTTGCCTTTAATGGGAAGTCTATTCAGCCATCAATTTGTTAATAAAAAGGTGAAATTAATGACAAATAATCCCCCATAAAATAATGTCCTTGTGCTCAGGTTCAGGTTTGCTGGCTACAAAACATTTGCTGCTCATTTTCTGCCCCACTATTAATGGATAAGAGAAAAGAAGGGGAATTTGTTACTTAATGTAGGATATGCATCTCATGCCATCAGATTACATCAGGTTCATCAAGTCATGCTTATATAACTTGATTTTAATTTATGGGTTTTATTGTTGGCAGGTTTCTGAGATTATGATTTGATTGAACGTCTGTTGAATGTCTGTAAAATATCTGTTAGTTTGTAAATGGACTCTAATGGATTATGCTGCTTGAATCTTTTCTTACGGAGCTGTTCACCTTTGCATGGTGTAGTAGACAAGTCACATCTTGCTTTGACTGCATGCAGCATCAGCTGTAATAACTATATGTCAGAGGCTGCAGCATTGAAGATACAATCTGCTTAAAATCACTGTACATGTATCCAAGGAGAAATTCTTAGTGTCCAGGAGAGCTCCAGCAGAACGACTCACTCCTGTCTGCACTTTTATAAATGCCTCCATTTTTCTACATTATGATTTACATTATTTGTCACAGGAGTTTCTTTGACACCAAAACTTTTAAAAGATCTTTTCAGATTATGGGGCCCTGTATCTGTTGCTTTTATCAAGCTGGATAGCCTAGAAAAAAAGGTGGCACTAGAAAACCACTCTGGCTTCCTCTTACCTGGGGTGGCTACTGGAAGCTGTTGTAAACCAGATAGAAGATTTCCAGGGGTCCCTGGGAGTTGAAGGTGACCTGCTTGCTCTGGTATAACCCTGGAAGAGCTGCTCCAAGGCAGCCCAAGTTTCACCCTGGTGTGAAGCTTTGTGCTGTCTGGTTCTGCTGCTGCCAGTCCTTCAGGTTGTTCACTTAGCTGCCCTGAACCTCCATTTTTATTTTTTTTTCAGGAGAAATGGAGAGATGAATGTAATAAAACAGCAGCAGAGAGCTCTTCAGCCACCACAAAAAAAAATCACTGGGCAAGCACTAAGAGAGGTTATTTAACACAAGAAAACAGTCACACAAATAAGGAAATTTAAACTTTGCAGCATCATAGTTATTAAGGTAGACACTTTTCAAGGTTTTGACAGAGAGAAAAACACAGTAGGAGGTCAAATACTCAAATTCTTTTTAATCTGTTGGGCTTTTTCTGATCCACACAGAATCACTACAAAATGGCAATGGTCTGAAATTTCTGGAACACAGCTACAACATTTCTTAATCTAAACTACATAGGCTGTGATCACCAGTTCAACAGAAACATTGCACAGCTTGTGTTTACAGCCTGTGGATTGTTCTTGAGTCCTACTGGACAATTTATGTGTCTGTGAATCCTGAGCTGTGGTCCTGAGGCTTGGCATACCACTGGGGCCATCAGCTTCTTGCTGGACCAGAAGAGACTCTGACCCTGCCATCAGAAAAAATATTTCTAATGGCATCAGTTCCCCCAGCTCTCCTTGCTGTAGGAAGTTAGCACAAGGCTGTAGGAAAAGGCTCTGTTTGGCCTTGAGGCGGAAAAGTTACCCATCCTGGAGGAAAGTACTGGATGTCAGGGAGACTCAGTAGAGAGGTAGTCACTCAGAAAGCAACTCAAGATGGCTCATGGTTATGCTCCTAGCTTGTTCCACATAAATTCCTACGGAAAACAAGCTCCTGCCCTTCATTTTGTGGCACTTCCAAGCCCATGTGATCTGGGTGTGTTTCACACCACACCTTGCAGCAGACACTGCACACAAGCACAGTGATCAATCTGCCCTCATCTCACCCCCAGTGTGACATCATTTAGCATCACCTGGCCCAACAAGATTCATTTTTCCAGGGTCTGTGATATGGAAACCCAGCAATATGGACTGAATTGACAGGACAGGTCCCAAATTCTGGCTACAGGCAAGGTGTGGTGCAGAATAAGTAGTTGGCAAGGAATTGACAGTTTGCATGGAAGGCACTTTGTTGCACAAGAAGATGAGGAGGGCACTGCAGTGTCACTGGCTGAGCTGGAGGAACATCCCTCAGTTCAAATGTGGGCTCTGGGAGCAGCCAGCACCTCTCTCCAGCTGCAGAGACCTTTTCCCATTGTGTCCTGAGCATTGGCTGCTCCTCAGTGAGCAGTGGACCCTCCCAGGACGATATGCCATGACTCAGGGCAGAGCAGTGGCACCATCGAGCTACACAACAGCTCCCCATATGTTTTTGTGCTTGCCCTGACTCCTCGATACCACACCAGATGCCAGTGGGCCGGAGACGGCACCTGGGGCTCAGCTCAGTATGGGGTCATCATCTGCATGGCCCCTTTCCTTCTGCTGCCCTTCTACAGTAGCATCAGGAAGCTGGAAAGCAGCAGAGAAATCCCTGTGCTGGCTGGCAGGAGGTGGCTATCGTGTGACTCTGGGCAGGCAATGAGAAGAGGGCATCACCTTGGACTGCCTAGAGGAGAAGGTAAAGGGAAGAGCGACAAATTGCAGAATTTAAGCAAAACTGAGATCCACACTGCTAAGCTTTCCCTATCCCCAGAGCCTCCTCAGCACACAGCAGCCAGCAAAGGCCACAGCAACCTCCAGTAATTTTCACATGGGCTGAACTGTCTCTTAGCAAAGCATCAGTCTGTGTCCAGTCCCTCAAGTTTTATGCATTATAAGTGGTACAAACCAAGCAACTTTGTCACTAATAATTTTACAAGCAATTTGCCTCCATTATTTTTGACCAAGTGTTTCTATTGCTGTTTGCAATATTGTCCACTTATGTAAAGAAAAAGACAAAAATTTAGAAAAAATAGTTGGCACCTCTTTTTGCTGTCTATGACTGGTCTGTAGCAGAGACCTCTTATCTTTCTGTAGGAGAAGATGTGCTGGGGAGGGAGAGGTTCTGAAAGGAGCCCCAGAGCCCCAGGCAAACACTGAAACCCAAGCCCGAGAGGAATTATTATTTATACTGCTGGGCAGTTTTCTTCTGTGAAACAACTGGAAATGATTTACCCCACAAATGTCTGGCTGTTGGCTGGGTAAGTAGCCAGCAAACACGAGAGGAATCAGACCATGCCAGACTCAGCTAGCTGTGCACGATCCGTCGCTGATCCATCTGCAGCATATGATATCTGCTGGTTTCGCCGCTCCAGACTGGTTGGGAGAGAGGTACTTCAAGAAATGGGAAGCTGTGTCTCCACAGCTGAGCAGTTTCCTAGCTTTGTGTCAACATGGTGTGCCTTCTGGCTGCTCAAATGCTCCTAAACCAGAGCCCCACCACATTTATACCACTGAAATTTAATACAGTTATTTATTGGGTTAGAAGCTTTGTAGAAAATTCAGCTTCTGCCCACTGCTATATACAATATTCTAAAATTACATGTCTTGGACAGCCTACTGAGCAGTGCCTCAGTATAAGCAAAGAACCTCCAGAGACTTGTCCTGCTTCTTGACCATCCTCCCTCCCTCATGGGGCTTTGTGGGTATACACATCAAACTGTGGGTGCAGAGGGGTGTCCTGAGAGCCTGTTGTGCCTTCATGTATGTTTTATTTTGAAGGAAATAAATGTCTGTCACTGCTCAGAGGCATGGATAGGGTGCATTTCGCAACCTGAAGCTCAGCCTAGGAGGTACGGCCCCACTTAGTGATGCTCTAGGAGCAAGGTAGATCATTCAGATAAGACAGGTCTCAGTGGAAATTAGCGGTCCTGGCAGAAAGCTACCGTAACTCAGGGGGCTAGCTATAGTTTCGGCTTAAGCATACTCCACGCTGGTTATGTGCCGCTCAAACTTGAAAGGTGTTGGGATTAGAGCTCTGCTGTAGATCCACATCAGAAGGTGAGGATCATTAGAGTAACGCTCTCCTGTACAACAGTGATGCAGGTCAAGTTGATCAAGGCTTTTACCCATTCACTGAAAACCATATAGGCCAAAGTTGTTCTATAAAATTTATCAGCTTTGATTCCCTTCCCTTCTTATATATTCTATAGGCGGGGGTTTCAAGGTTTTCCAATTTTTAATTTTTTTTTCCATTACAGATACCAGTACTTTTTCATTCTGTTCCTGAGCTTCCCTTGATGTAAAATGAGACTAATGATCCTTATTTGCTTGGAGACCTACTGAAGAAAGTACTTTTGCAGAGTGAGGGAGTATGGCAGGGCCATTTAACCCCAGGTTCCAGCAGGGACCATCTTGGCAGTATTTTCTGCTGCCACTATCTGTAGCCATTAGGGAAGTCCTGCTGTCTACCACAGGGTCTGGCCACACAGCTCCCACTCAGGAAAATTCTCCTTGGACTTCATCAGGACTGCTGACATGTCAAGAAAACACAAGATTGGAGTTTCTGTCTGGAAGGCACACCCTGGGCCTCATCTCTGATGATCTGCTTGCAGGTGCTGTGGTCTGAAACGCAACCTGGAGAAATCAGAGCAGCAGAAAGTTGATCTGTGACTGTGCCTCATGCTGGTATTGTACCATTTTGAAATCTTTGATGTTCTTGGAGGCAGTCATGACTCAGGCTGGTGAATGTAGAGGCAGTCCCACAGTTCAATCACACCACCTTCCCTCTCCGTATTTGTGCTGTGCTGGTTACACAGAGCGAAATCAATTAATTCTAACAGAGGAGTGGGTTCCTGGCCTGTCTATAAGTCACTGGGTACACAATTGTTCTGTTGCTGACATTAACATCTTAGCACATGATTAGCACTCGTTGCCATTCCTGAGCTCCGGTGCCTGCTCCTGGAGTCTCTGCTGTGGGCTCTCCCCTCACAACCCGCCGTGGCACCAGTGCTACATGCAATTAAAGGCCTCCCATGGCTGAAGCCTTCACATGGACTGAGAGACCTAAAAACATGCCTTTCCCTTGATTAGGCAGCTTTAAACCAAATAGGATTAAGGAGAGAGATACCACCACAGAGGGGAATATAATATGGGTACCTCACTGAAGTAGTGGGGAGAGAGCGGAGGACAGCAACAACAACTGGCTGAGAAATTCACCCACTATTTTTTAAAAGGGCTTTAAAAATGTAAAAAAAAATTCCCTCTAAAATTCTATTTGAACTATTGAAAACACACATCTTTAAATTTCAAGTTTGAAAAACCTATAATCCCCAAAACTGAAATCTTTGAGGCACTGGAAATCAAAGAAAAGTTAGTTATGGCTTGTGAGCTTTTTGTCTGCAGAAACAAAGAATTCATGGTCAACAAACAAGCAGCTCAGAATCTCCCCCTTTTTAACAAAGAAAAGTCTTTTCTTATGACTATCCTTGCTGAATTAGGAAACTGAAAAAAAAATCAAACAGGCAACAAATAATTTTACCATTACCAGGTAATATGTGTTAATTGCTCAGTTTATATACTCTGAATGACATACCATTAGAGACTGTGTATGCATTGTAACTAGAGCATTAATAAATTTAAAATGTGCCTATTAGGATGACAGCTTTGGAGGTGCAAAGGAATAACAGTTATCACTTGGCAGAAGCAGATCTCACCCCATCTGCCGAGACTTTGCATACATTTTCAGCTTCCTGAGCAATGATTAGGGCTGTCAGAACCTCTTTAACCTTCTAACTGCTGGTCCCAACTGGCCTTAATTAGAGACTAATGAATTCAGAAGATGCAGGCCGTGAGGAAAACTGCCTTGACAGTTTGTGTACAAATTAAGCACCAATTACTTCATGCATCTTTTGCATTGCTGATACAAGTCTCTGTTATTATTTTTGAATATGGTCATTTTAGCATAAACCGAGAACTTTGCTAATGTATTTTGTCATTTTTATGGCTCATCATAAAAAAAAAAAAAGAAAAAAAGAATACCAGGAGGGTCATGAATATGTGAAATAAACTACTGTAGATGATAAAAAGAAATTCACTTTCCTCTAGGGAATATCTTCCAACATTTTTCCTCCTAATATAATATTATTATTATGATTAGTCACATAATGATCGCAATTTAAGATACAGGCGTAACATGGTCCTCTGAATATTTTTATCAGGAATATAGCTACTGTTATTAGCACAAGGAGGAAAACAAAGATACAGGTAAGAGTCTTTCAGTTCTGGGATCTCAGAAAAACTTCTTCACCCACACATGTTAGCAGTAGGTTGCTGACACTGTTATGATAAGAAACAGAAGAACAGGGAGCTGTAGCTGTATAGTGAAGTAGTTCTGGGAGTTTAAATCACCACAGTTTCTTCCTCTTATCCATATCTAGAAGATGTGAGAGGTTCAACACACTATTTTTTTTAAAATGACCCCTAAGCTCAGTGAAGTTGCATGCCTACCATTAAGACCTGACAAGGCAGGGGAATGTTTGCCACATTGTCCCATAAACGTTGCTTAGAGAAAGTCTGAAAAACTCCCAATCCCGCTGCTCCTGAATAAATGTGAATTTACTGAAAAGACTACAGGACAGTAGAGAATGTGTGCGAGATAGGCAACCCTCCAAGCAGACACACAGCCATTCCTTCACTGGCCAGTTACCTCTTTCAATTTGGACTGCTACATCTTTTAATTTCTCCTAATTACCATCATGTTCCCCATTGCATTTAGTGAAATTCATCGCCGCTGTGCAAACCAAGGGTACTTCTAACCCCTCCACAAAACTGTCTTGGCTGTGCTGCTGCAGAAATTGAGGTCACATCAGCCTTCTCCCTGAGCATCTCCTGTCCCTGCTTTCCCTGTCGCTGGAGGGAGGGAGCCTCCCCAGAGGCTCTGTGGGAGGAAAGCCAAAGAGAAGCAGAGGGATGGAAGAATTATAAGCACATAGTGAAATTTCACCACTCACATACCAGGTTAGACTGTGGGATGTTTGCTTTGTAATCTGTGGCTGTACAGAACTGAAGAGCACCAGCAGGACAAACTTCTTCAAATGCAGGGATGCTCTATGTTGAGGAAAGAGGGACAGTTCTATCCCCTTGATAAACCTCTCCCCAGAGGAGATGGAGACCATTAAAGCAAACTTGAAAACACAAGGCCATACTCTCAGTAGCAAGCCACAGAGCCAGCACTTGCAGGTCTTGACCTTCAGTTAAATAAAGCCCCAATTAATATTGCTCATGAAGTTTTGCCTTTATCCACACAAATCCATGGACACCACTTCAGTCCAATCTCTGTACCGTGTAAGAGCTTCCTCCACACAATTTTCTCTTATATTTCATCAACAATAATTTTAAATATCTCTAATGAAAATGACCTAATGATCTCACACAACCTTTCCCTCACTGTCTGTTTTCATTAAGGGTTATTTTCTGTTGATAATCCAGTGATTTCCTGATTGCATTTATACCAGTACATGATTACAACATGTGAACCCAACATACTTTTACATGTATGACAGTCCTTTATTTTCCTTTTAAAATGTATCCTTCTATGAGCTGTCATTGAACTCAAAGCCCTCAGTAAATTGGTTTTTATCTGTTTTCAATCTATCAGTCTTCAATCTGGCTCCAGTTTTGGAGCTTGCAAGGTTGTGATTCCACGCACCAAGACACACTGTGATGGCAATGTTTTTCATTGAAAACCATGTTCAGAGATGATGACCTGACTCCTACAAGTTTTCTGAGCTACATCTAAGGTTTTGGGTTGGTCCCTAAACTGATATTGATTTTTCATAAACTGGTTTTGTTACGTTAATGGTCTTTCTGTTTCCATTGTGGTTTCCCTTGGTTTTTTGCCAGTTCTGGTCAGCCTTTCCCAGTGTTTAATAACAGCATCTTCTCCTTCAATAACACTTACACATGGAATGAATGCAGATCTGACTGTGTCCTCTGGGTTATCATTATGGGGCCCTTCTGTTTATCACAGCTCCTAAACCTCAGGATTGAGAGGGGACTTGGAAGAAAAAAGAGGAAAGGGGACATGGCCCTTTTGTCTGACCCAGAGCCCTGGCAGGTGATGAGGATGGGTGGCTTTGACATAAATCCTGCTGAGGGGAGTTTCACTTTGGCACAGAAGGTCGAGGTGAGCTGAGTGAAAAGGTGAAGAACACACACACACACAGGTGAGCACTCACATGTGCACACACCCATCTGTTGTGTCTGTGCCCACATGTGTTTGTGCAGGTAGCCCCTCCAGCAGCTGGTCCCTAATGACAACCCAGGACTTGGTCGCCGGCTGGGCCAGAGCTGCTTGCAGCAGGGCTCTTCAGCCAGCCTGCATTTGGAAAGCATAAAACCATGGAGGCAGAATCCCTCTTTCCAAGTGGGTGTAGGATTGCTGTGGGGCAGTAATTCAAGCTGTGAGGTTTGGTGCATGGCCTTGTCACCATGATTTTTTGGTCATCTGTAACTTATTCTCCTTTTGGAAATTGTGACCACATCACTTCCCATCTGAGGTCTTCTCCAACCTCAGGTCTTCTCCTCACTGTCACCACTCTGCTGCACGTCTCTGTGGCAATGGCACTAAGCACACATAGGCCTCTGAGGCACCCAGCTGAACCAGAACACCTTTCCCTGGAATTTGGTGTCCAAAGTCCCAATTTTTCATTTCTTTTTACTGAGTAAAGCTGTTGGCTTTTTCAGGTGAATATATGGGTTTTAATTCTGCTTCAAGCTTTTTTCTTTCATCTGGGTAGTTGATTCAGTTAATCTACCCCACCAGAGAAGCTGGAAAGAAAACAGGGGGGGTGAGGGGGGTGGTGAGGGGAGGCAGGGAGGGAAAAAGAATTAAATTAATGGCAAATTCAAAATCATGGAATAGTTAGCAGTCGCCTCATAGAAGACATTTATATTTAACTACTGTACATGGAACCAAAGCATCCCCTGCAAAAACAAGCACTCTACGTATAAAAATTTAAAACCACATTGATAACCCATCTGGCATCCTCCTAATTATGAATCTCTTAGTGGAGTAATATTCCCTTTAGAAGCAAAACAGTAAATACAACAAGGGAAACATGATTATGAATTTCTTTTTGCTCTGTCTTTCAAGACAAGCGTTCATTCACATGTGCACCCAAAATCTTTCTCAACTGGAATTTATTGAAGTAAAGACATAACACAATGCCTGCTAATTAAACATTTAAGAAGAAAAAAATACCCTGTTCTCCATAAGGAGACGATATTAATAGGTGCTTCATAATACGGAGTGTGTTTGAACCCCAGCTGTTTTGCCCAATAAATACAGAAGAATAGAAAGGCTCAGCTTCTCCCTTCCTCTTTATGTGCCAGTCTAACCAGTCCAGCTTCATAACATCCAGTCATCTTGTGGAAATGAAGCAAAAGGCTTGGTTGTCTGGAGACAATTTGTTTGCCTTTTGTGGGAGTGCTGTCTCTGAGGAGGTGCTTCCCAGACATGACTTCTCTCAACACACACTAGCTCCCTTCCCTGTCTAAAAAGGCATCAGGAAAGGCAGGCAGTGACTTTTGGGGGGAGTTCTGTCCCAGGCCATCTGGCTGAGGGTAGACTTGTTTTTATCTTGTGCAATGGACAACAGTGGCTTGAATAGTTGCTTCCTGTAAAGTCATCATGTCTTTTCAAAGAGTCAGACCATCTTATTTGTTTTAAAACTGATTCGCTCCAACAAGAGCTCTGGAAGGAGCTCTGGAAAGAATGGAGACATCTCCTTTAGGAAGTCTTTCAGGTTTGGCGCTGCTGTTGAAACACAAGTTTCTCAGAAAACTTTTAAGTAATAGAATATCATAGATGCTGAAAAGAGAAACCCCTATGGAAACCTTCAGCGTCAGGTAGGGATTCAATTGTTGAGCCTCTGGCAGCAGGGAGAAGGGACAAAATGCAGCACCCTTGGAAAGGCTGACCTGTAGCAAAACTTCAAGGCCTCAGATTAGTGAATACTCAGGTTCCTTACTCATCATCCCTTTGATTCTGGTTCCTCCTCCGCAATAATCAAACTCCTCCCATTGCTTTTATAGAGCCCCATACCAGCTGAAGTCACTGCCTGCAGCAGGTACCAGTAACCTACAGCACTGTGCCAGGCTGCATCTTAGCAGCAGCATAGCATCTCCCCCTTTCCCAAAGCCAGAGCTGCCCCTGACCCTGCACACAGGGAGATCTCCAAACCCGATAGCTCAACAGACTGAGCTGCTCAATATCGATTACCAGCTTTAAGAAATCTTTTCAGTTCAGTCATAGGCTTATCTGCTTTGGTTGTCACATGGTCAGGGATGATGCCATCAATACAGATTATGAATCTGTCTCAGCACCCTATAAATCTTCAAGTTTCCCAGTTTCAGCCATCCTAAAGCACCTCAGTGGGTCCTGGCAGGCAGCAGGAGAGGCTGTGTGTGCTCCATGGTGAGCTGTGTTGGCTGTACAAAGGGTGGGAAATGAAAAATCCAGGAGAGGCTTAACAACGCTCCTACTCCGACATCTGCTCCCAGCAAGGGCATCTAGGGACCTGCCGCACAGGTTTTTTTTTCCTTAAAGATGATCACCGTGAATGTTGCAACAAATTATAATGTAAAACATTTTGACAGCCAAGTAAGCCATGAAACATTAAATCTCCAAGGCCCATATGCTCCCCTCTGCTAACGCAAGCGGAGAGGAGCAAAAACCCTGTGGAAGCTGCCAGGGAGAAGCAGTTGAGCCACTTCACAAGTGCCCCATCCCCTCCATACTATCTGCAACCTTCCTGCCCCAGGGATGGGGACAGGGAGCAGTGGAAGGGGCAGAGAAGTGCCTTGCTGCTCTCTCAGCACTGTCATCCTTCACTTGGAGTGGTTTCCTTGTGCCTGCAGCTTTGATATCCAGCAGTCCTGCTGTAGCTGTTGGGAACCTCCTGAGGCCTCTTACTGGTCAGAATGACCCCAAGAAATGTTAGGAAGTCTCTTTTCCCAGCCCAGCGCTCAAAAAAGGAGTCAGAGCTCTTCAGTTCTCGGTCTCAAGGTTGTTTATTCTTCCTTATCTATAAAATATTTTCTCCTGTCCAGCTGAGGTCCATTCAGCAAGACAGTCCAGGCACTCTGCCTGCCCCCAGGGCAGTGTTATGTCTTTATACTAAAAACTATGTGTACAATGTTTACAATTACTTCCCAATACCTATCACCTATGTTAGACAGCAAGCTTCTACTCTAAACCAATCTAAAAGTGCCAACATCACAGCAGAAGATGGAAGCCAAGAAGAAGAAGGAGAAAGGCTGGACACGCCCAGATCCCTCCATCTTGCCCCCTGAACCCCCATTCTAGAAAACCCCAAAATCTACTTTTTCACCCCATGATAAATTCACTATCATTCTGCTTAACTGTGGCTTGCAGATCTTCGTCTAAGGTTGGTAATTTGCTCCATGGCTCATAATCAAAACCACAGGCATCTTGGGCTCTGTGCCAGGGTCTCTGAGCCCCCTGGCAGGGTCTTGGCCGCTCAGGACAGCCAGAGGGATGTCCTGGGTTCCAACAGGAGCCCCAGAAAGCCTGGCATGGCCAGGGGTGAAGCGAATGCAAATCTTGTACTGTAAGGTACAATATTTTTATGAGTACTGAGGCCTGTGAGACTCTCTTGCTGGTCTTATGGCCTTAGCTGGCTTCATTGTGAGAAGTTTTGCCACACAAAATTGTAACTTCAGAGAGATTCCATGGGGTTTTTGGCTCTTCTTAAGAGTTCCCAATCTTTTCCCATCCCCAAAAATCCCACTAGGTTGCAGAACCTTTTCTTCATTGACAAGAGTAAACCTAAACCCTAATAAAGGGGATCAGTTTGGGAATGACTTACGTTCCAATTGACTCCCAAAGGTCCCACCCTTGGCAAGCACAATCAAACAGGGAGACAAGGCTTACCAGAACCTCCATGGTGTCCTCAGAGCAATGCATTTATTGTCACACCCCAGTTCAAAAGCCCTCATACTTTTTTGCAACTACTCACAAGGGTGAACAAGTTTTTGCAGCCTCAACAAGGATCCTCACCCCTTCAACTGCCCACAGACATGACCAGGAAACCCACCAGGTTTGTCCCTTAGCCCAAGAAGTGTCTCTCTGCCACAGCAGTTTCTAAACATATATCCAAGTGAATAGGATGGCACTGGTATTAATGGGGCTCCTGCACAGAAAGTGTTTCAGAATTAGATTTTTGGGATTCAGGTGGCAATACAATACTGAAGTCCTGGTAAAGTGGCAGTTTGTAAGGTGGCAAGTTTGTAAGGTTGTTTGGCAGCATTAAATCAATGCCCTTTGTATTTAGATACCTCTTCTCAGGAGAGAAGCAGCAATGGCTGGCACGCACACAGACACAGAAAGCTTTTCTGGGGCTTCCAAAGGGGAGGCAGAGGCACCTGGGGCTTCACGTGCCTGATATTTGGCAATAGGTGAACATGCTCTCACATCAGATGCTAAATACTCGGTGCCTCTCAGTTTTAATGAATCGTTATGACTGAAGAAATCGAAGGTCCCACGGGGAAGAGATGCGCTGGAACATCAGACAAGGAAAACTTGGTGTGCTTTTTTTTTTTTTTTAAAGATAAAATGAATAGAATTATCTTCATTAATTCAATAACCGCAGAAATATTTACAGTGTAATTACATCCATTCTTTTTCTGTTCAAATATTATTTTAAGGGTTTCTTGGCATCGAAGAGCCTCTTCCTTTGAAAATCCTGACCCAGTGTCAGGACAAGAACAGACCTAAGTCTCTTAATCTAATGGCTGTTAGCGGGGGTGACTACTTTAGCAATGCTCAGCTGAAAAATGAACTTTGCAATAAATGACCTTCAGAGAAGAAGACTATTCATGTTAATTAGTAGCTCTTTTCAAACAGGACTTATATATGCATTAGGCTATGTCATTTCAAACAATGCCATCATTGTAGTAAACATCAAGACAAGGCTCAAGTACAGTTATGAAAATTTTAGAAAACTCTAGTTAGTTTTTTTTCCCCTAAGATTATGAGTTACGATTACTGATGTGTTGCACAATAGGATCTCTCCTAATGGCTTTTAGCTTTTGCCACTGCCAACTTTTAGATTTAAAATCCATACAATTATGGACAATTTATAGGCATTATGAGGCTCTCTCACCCCGTTTTTTGCACTGATTCTTACTGACTCAAAGCGGCTTTGAACCTGGCAAATCAAATGCATTTTGCTTAAAACATAACATTCATTCTTACAGAGCCCACTTTATTCTTATTAGTACTTATTACTTATTATGCATATTTAATTTAAGAATGCATGTTCTCCATTAAAAAATCAGAATATTTTGAAGTACTGGGAAGTGATTATTTTGGTTAGTTCCCCTTGATTAACCACTCAAATGTGGATGCGTTCTTTCTAAAGCACATACATAAAAAGAATAGAAAAATGGCATAAGGAGGCTACAAAAAGGAAAAACATGAAAAAAATAAATGGATGCACAAAAGAAGAGGCATGATTTTTACACAACTAATGTCAAAATGCATCTTAAAAGGTGCATCACAGCATTTAAAAAATCTGCTCTTTGCGGAGAAGATAAACTTAGTACAACAAATCTGATTCAGAAATGTTATTTGGAGTTACAATAGGTAGAAGAAAATGTGCAAGTAAATTGCATAATTCTGATTCTACATCAATTTTGGGCTACATTTATTAATTAATTTTTTTTCAAGTGCATTTTAGGACTCTCTTCCTCACTGCTGATCATTCAAACCCAAACACAAAGTTAATTTTAAAAGCTAACCTGTCAGGCACTGTGCACAGTGGCTTCACAATCCACAAAACATACATTCCTAAGTAATTAGGGAATTAACAATAAATGTATTGTAGAATAGCATTTTAGCAAGAGGTTTAATAAATAAAGTAATCTGTGTTGCAAAACAATTAGCTAACAAAGGGGAAATTAATAAATATTTATAAGACCAATGGATATGGTTTGTTTAGAGCCTTACAAGATTCGGAAAAGGCAAATGATTAGTTGAGCAAACTGCAAGACTGGGCTCATTCTAAATATCTGGCACATGGGAGAGTTCAGTACTCACAGCTTGGAGGGGCTGCCATGCACCATATCTGCTCTCTGGCCTGAGCTGGGCATATGAGCAGCTCTCAGAGGTGGGATGATAGACACATCTCTTGCCACTGGCTTGGACAAGCAGGTCCCTGCTCAGCACTCTGGTTTTTGGGAGCCATCTTCACCAGGGACCAAGCTTCCTTCACATGTTGTGTAGGGAGCCCAGCTGCTTACCTTCATTTAATGAATTCCATGGGCTAAATAGCTTCCTGAACTCTCCTCCGTCTGAGGACAGCCCTCTCTGGCCACTGCATGCTTCTTTTTCCCTCTCAGATCTTGATTTTGTAACACTGAGCACAGGGACTACCATGGTTTAGATGTAGTTGCTTTGTTCAAACAAGGGGGACATACAGACTTTTTTGGATTTAATCTTTTGCCACTTCAAAAAGAGACAAAAGTAAAACCTGAGGCACCCTTGACTTGATTTTCCATGCTTGGTTTCTGTGTGTACTTTTGGAGTTATTGTATTTGTTCTTTAAAGAAATGAAAAAGAAGAATGGACCAGATATGGGATTTGTTTTATTCATATTCAATTTGTGCAGAATTCAAAGAAATGGTTCCTTTGTTTGCCACTTCTGGGAAAACATCTTGAGTTCATTTGTTCTTGTTCTGCTCACAGACTTGTAGAAATAGGTCTGGAAAGGTACTTCATGAGTTCATCTTGTCCATCTCCCTGCCTCAAGGCTGACTCACGCCCAGTGCTCTGCAGCAGCATGATAAATTCAAGTATAACAATAACCATTATTTTTCCCCAAAACCCTTTTTTTTTCCCCAAAAATTACTGCCATAGGAAATAAAAGGTTAAGAAATAAGATAGCAACATCATGATTCTACCATAGCATTTAACACTGCTGTTCTTTGGGCACCCCTGTAGCTGTTCCTGAGCACACCCAGGTGCAAATGGTGGGGATACCTACCCTGACTCCTGCAGATTTAATTGCCTTCAAATAGGGCAGCTCAGGTACCACAACAACACCCCTGCATCTGCTGACTGGTTGCTCTAAGGGCACTCAGACCGCCTTCAAAACCTGCCCCACTACAGTGGAACCGAGGTGTGATGGTATCACGTGCTCTTAACAGCACATGTTGAGAGTTGTCCAGCACAAGGCCTGTCCTCCAAAGTAGAAATTCAGGCCTACATAAGCTACTCAAAGTTGTGTTCCAGAAAAAAACAAAAAACCATTGATGGCCATCTGACTCCACAGGTGTAGGGGGCACTGAAGCACGATGTGACATTTACAAGGTGTACCAGTGAAGGTAAAGTTGCTTGTGGTTCCAAATAAAATGAGTATATCAGAGGCAGGACACCTGGGATGCTGCAGGTTCTGTACCTGGTCATGGACCTGCTTTACACCTATATATCAGTATTATTTGTCAGCTCAGAGAACACACAGAGAATTAACTCTTACCTTTTAACTTTGGTTGAACAGTTCAACCATACCTATCTTTTCCAACCATATCGTAGATGTAATTTTCAATCCTGCCTCTTCCATCCCATCTCCTCTCTCTCTCGTCCTACCCCTTCTTCTGCATCCCCTCACCTTCCAGCACCTGTCCCCATACACACCCTGCCTGACCTGCTTGATCTCCACACAGTGGGCATTCAGAGCTTGGTTCCATGGGATTGGGAAGCACAGGGTGAGAACAGACTCCTGAGCCATGACCTAGATATTCAACCAATGTCTCCCAGTCCCAACACACCCAGATCCACAGGACAATCCTGCAGTGCTGCTTCAGTTTTGCTGCTTCTCACACTGACCCAGTGGGAAGCGTGGGAGCCACATGTTGGGAGCAGAGGCACTGTCCTGACTCGGAAAAGAGCAGTCTGTGACCAGGAATACTGGGAGAAAAACACACAGACAGCTTAATCCTTCTCACATCCCTGTTCCTCTGACCCCCAGCTCGTGGGTTTGCATCATTGCTGTTTACAGGGAAGGCACTGCAAGGGGCTCCCACCCACACCCGCCCTTCCCTCAGTCAGCCCCTTTCAGTAGTGGTCACTTACAAACCTTGGGGACATTTACGCTATGTCAGTGTCCCAAATAAAGCAGCACTTCATTTCAGGCTCAGGCACTGGCAAGCAATCCTGGGCAGCATTTGGCTGTCAGTGCTCTGCCTGGCATGGCAGTGCTCCGGGCCAGCTAGCGTAACTCCCAAAATAACCTGCTGGGCAGCAGCCAGGCAAGGAATGAGGAAGAAATGCTGACTCTGTAGTAAAGAATGTGGTACTTGTATTCAGCCTAATCCAGCACTGGCACCACCACACACAGCCCAGGGCAAGGCAGCCTGGAAATGGCAATGGAAGCAAGGAGAAGAAGCAGTGCGAGGGGTACCTAGAGACCAGGGAGTAAGGACACAGGGCTGGAGCCGTGGTGGGAGTGATAATAGCCTTGACTGCATGAAGGATGTTGGTTCCTCATTGCAATTGGGAGCCTAGGAAGAGAGAACAAGAAAAGCGTAGAAGACAGCAAAAGGAAGATTGTGGTCCAACAGCACAGAATAACAGGACCCAGGCTCCCTGTGGTGATGCATCAGACCTACTCACTCAGTTAACGGTGGCTTTGTTTTTCTGCACTAAGGGTTAGATGAGTTTAGAGAATGCAATCATTGCTACAATGAACCCCCACACTGGGTGACTGCTGTTTTGCCCTCTTCACACTTCAAAGTCTCAGGCTGAGCTGTAATAGTTGCTCACCATCATTTTGGATGTTTCCCCTCTCCTCCCTGTATGGGGCAGTTGGCAAGAGACCCAAAGCTGTCCCTGGCTCTGCTGGCCTGGCTGGGGAGTGGCAGTGTCTCATGGTTAGGACATGCTGCTAGCTCACTTTCAGGCACTGCTTGGGCAGAGAGCAGCAAAAGAGCTTCACTCCAGGCATTGTTCAGCAGCAGGTCAAGACAACCACCCAGTGTGAAAAAATTTAATCATGTACACAAGTGATGTTACTTCACCTCAGTGTGAGAGGATGGACCTCTGTCTGGATTATTTCCAAATTAGAGACAATCATTTTTGCTGGCTTTGGAGCTATAGCTGTGGACATGAACACTGTAGACTGAATTTCAAAGGGACTTCTCTATCCCTTTTCTGAGAGCACCAAAGACAGACAGAAGTGAGGTTTTTTGAGTATGGCAAGGATAGAGGAAGCTACAGATGACAGCCAATGTCTGATATTTATCCAATAAGTAATGGGCTCTTGTGCATTTTTGGATTAAAATCTAGGGGTCTATCAACTCAAGCAAATGTACTAGCTCAGTTGGAAATGTGGGTTGTGTATTTTGTCATAGACTTCTTATGGCCAGGATTTAACTCACAGAGAAATGCTTCAGTCTGCGAGCAGTAGTTGGAGACAACCTCTGAAGCCAGAAAAAGACAGGTGGTGCTTGACAGGGTATTAAGATGGTACCAAAGCAGCTCCTGCCTGTTCTCACAAAGTACATGAAGAGAGAGGACTCACTCCTCTTATCTCCACCCAAGTGACAGGATCCTTGTGTGCCACTGGGCCAGGCTTAGGTCTAGGGACTCAGGCAGGGGACACCCTAAATGGGAGCCTTACTCCTCTTACTCCAAACTAGTGCACATCTGCATAAACCCCTTCTCTCTCATGCACTTCACTTCTCACATTGGGTGCACTATCCACTGGAGGCAAAGATGATATTTTTTTTATTATTAATTTTTCTTTGTAGTATTTCAAAGTCTTGTCATCCTGCCCAGTGCCTAAAAGACTAGAATTTTTGATGCTCCATTGGATACAATGTGTTTTATAGTTACCATTTTTGCACAAAACCTATTTACCTTCTGTTTCTAGGAGGTAGCAAGATAATAAAAATATCCCTCAAGAATCTCTGACTTCTTTTAGAAAACTGATTATGTTTCTGATGCACTGAAGCATCATATAAGGTATGAAACAAAGTAAAAGCAGATGGTCCATACTCAGACTGTGAACTGTTGTCTTTCATAATGTGAGTAAGAACACAATAATTTCTCAACTACATTTCTCTGCTTCATAGAAGATCTGAGTGAGGTATTTGCTATTAAAATGCCTCTTCAGAAAAAAATAATGTTTTCTAGTATTGATAAAATACATTTAGCTTCTGCAGTTGACATCCAATAAAACTATCTTACCAACTTCTGGCTGTTTAGCATGTAAATTAGCTGGTTTACTAGAATTGAATTTATATGAGAAACTTTATACAAAAATCCTCTTGTTTCTCTAACCCACTAATAAGATCAGGAGAACAACACAAAACATAGATTAAGTCTGTCTTTCAGATATAGACTCAATCTTGTTGGCATAGGGTACAATAATATTCCTTATTACAGAGTCAAAAGTCATGCAAAAAATGGAGAGCACTTTTTATGGAGTGCCAGGGCTGTTCATGACTTCTCAGGGTATAATTTACCTCCAGACTTTTAAATAATTCCGTGTAAATCTGTGTTTTTATTGCGTCAATAATTTACATGAAAAGGTGAGCCCTTGCCTAACATAAATTCCTGTGGAAGCTATATATAATTTCTATTACAAGCATGCTTGTGCACTGTACTTTGCTCATACTTAGCGATAGAGGTATTTGTGAATCAAGGATTTCTTTAATGTTTTTATATTCAGTAAAAGAATGCACAGGGGTCAAAGCAGGATTGATTTGAAGGAGTTAGATTTTAAAATCCCTTTAAAAATCAGGACAAAGGATACCACACTATTAAAATAAAATGCTTAAAAATGAAAAGTATTATGCATGCTACACAGTAGAAGATCAGATTTTTATTAATGCAAGTTTTAAATGCTGATTAATCCTCTTGAGAATCAGTTTCCCAAAGCTTTGGCCTGCATTCAAGTCTTTTTCAAAGGGGCACATCACTTCCATTATTCTGAATATTAATTGAACAACATTATAACTAAGGATACAAAGCAAGATTTAAAACATGATTACAGCTGTCATTGCTTACATCTAAATAAGTCGTTGGAAATTGAAGCACAGGGGAGAAAAAAAATAGTAATAAATTTAAAAAAAAAAAAAAAGGACCCAAGCCATAAACCTCTCTCTTGTGAGGATGGTGAAGCTGCTGCCTGCCTCCCACGGCCCCCCCGAGGCCGGGCAGGATGGATGGATGTTCTGCGAGCCGTGCGGTGACGGCTCGGCTGGCGGCTCGCGCTCAATGCGCTCCCGCTGCCTCCCCCCCGCCTTGCAAACCCTGGGTGTGTTTTGTCCTGCAAAATAATAAACATCCCAGAAAAACACCGGCATTTTCAGGTGCTAACAGGAAGAGGGATGATAATTGTTCAAAAGACTGAGCTGCCCCTATCCTTTATAACTTCCAGAAAGGGTTTGTTTTATTTGTTCAGCATAAAGCATTTTGTGATCCGGCTTCAGCACATGCCTCTACACAAGCATTCATGTGCTTAACGCTAAGCACGTGCTTAAGTGCATTCCTGAACTGGGCCAAAAGGTACCTCCTTTGACATTTTTGTCCATAGCTGCTGTTCTTGGAAAGGTGCCTTTTTGGTGAAAACTAATGTGGGGTTACAGTAATCATCTAATTCTGATTAGACAAATGGAATTATGGAAGAAGTATTAAAAATTTATAGTCCTATTTACTAAGTTTATTTGTTGGCCATAAAAAACTGAATCTTACATAACATAAAAAGCATCCAGTCCTAATGATGAAAAAGATATAAAAAGATAATGGTGCAATCATAACATGTCTCTGAGAGTTTGTACATCTCAGTTGCAGTTTGGCACATTGCATAATTGTGTTGTGCCAAACTGGCACCAAACCACAATATGTTAGTGAAAAGGGCCCACAGTTTAAGAGGAAAATCTAGAAGTGTTAACTATACACTGTCTAATTATACAACCTTACTGTCCCAGAATGTGATTTCTGAAACCATTTCTGACATATGGGAAGAGGGTAGAACAGCTGGTCATTAAGGTTTTCTCAAGACTATTTAGTAACACACTTGAATGTAATTAAAGTGCTACATTAAATACTGCACTTGTGTACAATGTATTTTTAATCTTTATGGCATGCTGTAAAAGTAAATAAATGTAAAGTGTTAATGTTTCTCCCCTTCATCTCCTAAATTGTTAAGATATAATGACAGTCCCGGTCCATGCTGTGTGCAGTACCTGAAGAATACTCTGGTGCTCTGTGAGCATCCTGTGCTGCAGGTAGGAAGCAAAACCAAGCTGAATTGTTCAAGATGGATATAAGTTTACTTGGTTTCATTTGCCTGAGCTGAGCCATGCTGACTTACCTGGATGTATTTCAACAGGCAATGTTGCAATGATCCTTTTATTGGAAGTTTTCCTTTGGAACCAGCCAAGGTGATGTAAAGCAACTTTGACCTGTGCTGGACCTAGCACAAGAAGGGAAAGTCTGGGTACAAAATGTGCAAACATCTTTGCAGCAAACTTTACTCCTGCATGTCTCAGAGGGGCTTCTGCCCTGAAATAGTCAGAACTGAGCTCCATGCAGATGCAGATTACAGATAGGTTAAATTGCAGAACTGTGTTTATGCTCCATAATCCTTATTGTGATAGAAGCATCTAGAAAATCAGGAAAGTTAAACACCATGTGGGATCAGGGCCCTTCCTTTATTGTCTGTGGCTGCATGTGACCTGTATTTCCATTTCTACAGACAACAATCAGGGAGTTTATAGAAACCTTAGGTCACCAAAAAAGAACTTAGTGAGTCAGTCAAAACCTGTGGAACAATTCATATTCTGAAAAATTGCCTTGAGATTGGTGACAGTATTCCATTAATGATAACCTGGGGATTCTGTGGTCCTAAAACCACAGGGATGTTGTAGCATTGTGAATAAGGCATATTTTTGATGCACTTTTTTGTTTGGATGCACAAATGGGTAAGATAAAAAGAAGTTTTAACATACTTGGTTTAGCACAAAGTGTTTCCCTGCGTTAGACTTGTGCTTTCTGATATTGGTGTTTGTTTTACATTCTCTAATAACTCTTGATTTGAAAAGAGAAGCAAAAAGAGAAGGAGAGAGAATTTCTCTTCAAATTTTTGAAGAGAAATTTATTGAGAAGTTGAAATTTTTCTTGCCTTCTCATAAATTCCAGTAAATACATGTTTTAATTGACTGTTTATTAAATTTGATTAGAGCTGTTGTGAGTTTCTTCAGTTCCTTGGAAGAATTTTTTTCCCTGTGAATTCAACACTTTTTTAAAAATACCTTGTTCTGCGCTATGATGCTTTCCTTTGAGGATGAAGGACAGCTTTACACAGCATTTTCCAACACCAAATCCAAAAGGGAGGTAAGAGAAGAAGCTTGTAAGCAGACAGGTTTAACACAGCTCTCAGGCTGTAGCTTCTAAGGCAATGAACTGGCAATCTTCAGGAAATGAAAACCGTGGAGCTGGAAACCAGTGTGTGCTACATTCACATAAGCTATCTGGTGACAATGATGAGATCTACCTGTGTATGCACATGTGCTGAACTCAAGCTTTATGTCACTTTTCAGAGGTAGGAATAAGTTTTTATTTTCTTTGAAATGCAATATTGGGGTTTGATTTGTGAATGGTTTCTCTTTGCAAACGAGCAAAGGACAATGATATGCTGTGTTATGTATTTTGCTGGGCATTTTCTAAATCAACTGGAATCCTTCTGTTCAAATAAATGACACTTTTTCTCTCTGTTAATGGGGCATCTGCAGCATTTTTTTTCTGAAAAGAAGCAGTGGCACAAGCAGCTGATCATCCAGCCTTCCTGACACTGTTCATGGATGGGTTTTGCATCACGTTACACCCTGCAGCTGGGATGTGCTATCAAAACCAAAAAAGGCCAACCGATGTAGAGAAACCCATGAAGGCAGGAGACACAATTTTCCTATGGCAAGTTAATTCATTTTCACAAGAGATGAGAATAACTATAGATCTCACCACATTCAGTGTTAATTGCAAAACTCATCTCTCTGACTTAACTTTGCCTCATTAATTTCTTCACACACAGTTGCCAGGTACGACCACATCTAAGCTCAAACACAAGCACAAACAAAAACATGCTAATCAAGCTACTTTTCTTACAGGCAAAAAAAAAGAAAAAAAAAGAAAAAGAAAAATTAAGGACACTGGCATATTTTGGAAGCAATATCGTGCTGGTGAATGTTAAGTAAATGCTACAAGAAGTAAATATAACTTCTTCAAAAAAAAAAACATCTGCCAGACATACTCTCACAACACTTCTACAGAAGAGTAAATTCCACCAGGGTTTACCCCAAACCCGTCACTTTCTGTTTTCTACACTTAGAGGCCAATATTAAGAAATAAGAAATAATAATTAATATCACCTCTTTCAAACTATACCAGACAGCCTTAAATCCTTTCCTGAAGCGCTTAAAGACACATAGCTACCATTGATCTGTAAAGGGCATGGATGTTGCCAGAAAGAGCTTGTTTCCCTTCAACTCAAATAATTTTTGTCCCAAAGAGGGTTGCATGTCATGAGCTGGTTATGCAAGGAAGCTGTGGGGAGAAATTTTGTTCCTGGTACTTGTGTGTTGTTGAGTGTGAAAGGAACTGAAAGTCTCTGCAAGAGGAGAACATTTCCTGGGTGATTCACTTGAGTCAATCCCACTCTGAACAACAGGAAAGATCGTGTGGAGCCACATGAGAAGATGCAAATTGGTGGTGACCAGAGTCCCTGCACACAACCTGCTCATTTAAGCAAATGACACTGTTCTTTTTTGTTGGTTTAACCCTGTATAGTCACATCATGAGCACTGAAATGTCCAAATGTTATCAATAATACCATTACAGAGCAGTTTGTGTGCATAACTTAGTGAAGACTAATTGGCCTGAAAAATGTCTTCATCTGCTGTGCACAGACCTGAGCACTCGGCAGTCAAACATCCGGCTTGATTCCACTCAGCTGAACTCAAAATCAGATCTGAGGAAAAAAACATCTCTAAGACAATTAACCTCAATCCAGGCATTTCTGGTGAATGGGCATTAACTGTCCTTTCAGAGGACGTGAGGAACCCACCAGTGCAGTGTTTCATTGTCTGGGCCTGACCAGAAGAACTGTGTGGAAAGCAAAGCCCAGGTACCAGCCCACAGCTGCCTCTCACTGCCTGGTTGGCCCAGCCTGCCCTTTCCCTCATGCCCCAGGCTGGCAGTGATGTCAGCCACTTTGTAAAGGCCTTGTTTTGTGGGGGTTTAGCCCTAAAATTAGCCATAGCAGTGATCAGTATTAGATTCTTGGTCTAGGTTTAATGCTTCTTTTCTTGACCTGAACCACTTGTTGAATGACAAGCACCAACCTGAATAACCCTTCAATCACCTTATGTTTATTATGTCTTAGAGAAAGACATTTATGCTTTATGCTTATGTTTATTTTGTCTTAGAGAAAGAACTCAATATCAAAGAATTTCTCTTCTACTGCTGTGTCTTCTCCTGCCATCAAAGAAATAACAGGTTTTGTTTCTTTGATTTAATTTATCACACTCCATTTCCCTTTCTAGTCATAATTTCTAATTATTTCAGCCTACTGACTCAGATATTAAATTGAGTCAAGACAAATACACATAATCTATTGATTTAAATAATATCCACTCATCAACTCTGCAGTTTCCACGTGAGAAGTTCTCCCTTTAGAAAAAAAATGCAGCACTCCTACTACTGTGAGTGGCAAACAGATATGTGCATTTCAGTTTGTGAATCTCCTCACAAGTATTTATTCCCTTGGGCAGCAGCCTAGCACAGCCTGGCTTTTTGCATCCACCATGCTGTAGTAAATGTAGCTAAATAAACTGATTACCCAGAATTTACTTATAAATTCTGCATTTATTGCCCAGGACTAGAAAGCAATATCTTATATATACCTTTCTATACCTCAGGTATACCTGAGACTGAAAATTAAGTCACAAAGATGAATTTTACCTAGATGAAAAATGTCTTTGACACCAATGGATGCATAGGAAACCACTCACCTAAGTGGGAGAGCATTTTTGTGTTTCAGTGGGAAGGCTCCTTTTTAATTATTTTTTCTAAATTTATTTCTGCAGTTGTACAACATTGAAGGAAGAGCTGTCAGAATGTGGTAAAGTAGGTGAAGTAAATTTCATGGGGATTTAGAAGAAAGGAAGCCTTCAGCAATTTTGAGAGAAATTTGAGATGATACCACTATAGCACACCGCAATTCAGGAGTGAGACACCAACACCTCCAGACCCTGCCCTACTAATGTTGCTTGACACTTGGTGTCTGCCAGAGGGCCGGGACAGCTGCTCAAAAATGCTCAATGAGAATTTTTAAGAATTTTCAAAACTCAAATAAACTGATTGTGATGCACAAATTCTGAGGAAAAAAAACAGCCCTAATAATTCTCCCTTCTGGAACCTGAAAGTTTTAAAAAGTGAAATCACTTTAACTTTGATTATCAGTCAAGTAATTTTTGAGGAAGGATGTTTGTTTTTTTTACAAAAAAGAGAGCTTTTGTGGGAAACGTGGACTTTTAATCAAGGATTTCCTGAATTAGTTAAAAAAAAACCCAAATCTAAGATTCTGAGAAATTAAATCTTTTTTTTTTTCCCCTCTTCAGATAAAAAATAATTTCCTGCTGTAGGAAAACAATGCAAGCCTGGAAGCACTGTGCAGGTGAGAGCTCGCAGCCAGCAGCTGTGTCTCCAGAGGAACATCCATGGCCCCTTGGGTGAAGTGCTGCCCGGGACTATTGACACCTGATCAGCCACGAGATAAGATAACACAGCCCGCGCTGGACAAAGTCTTGAGGTTATGTGTTCCTGCCGTGCTTTCCACAGTTTGTCATTAACCAGCTATTGCAAGATGTTTGTTAAGTACCTTCACCCTGTCTCCAGCCCAGCGCTGTCTCTCTCCCTTAATAACCAGGCTAAATCAGCAGGAATAATTAGGGAATCAGACACTACTTAGTGTCAGTACAGGCAGCCAAATAACTTCTCTATCTCTTCCTATTCCATAAGGTCACCCCCCCCTTCTTGTGAAGCTCAGACTTTTCCTTAGAGGAAGGCACAATATGCTAACTCATAGTGATAAGATTTTTAGATCAGGCGATTCTTGTATTTTGCAATTGGTTTCAGGCAACGCAACATGCAAAATGTATTTTCTTTCTCCTCTTTCTAGCAAATTGTCGCTCCTCCAGCACATACTGGCTCATTTTTCCTGAAAACCCAAGGGAATGGAACACCCATGCCAATTCTACATGATGTAAGTAGCTAGCCCCCTAAGGATCTCTTGAAAAGGCAAGCATGAGGATTATTTTCTGAATACTTCCTTAGCTAAAATTACCTCAATTCATGCTTGGGAATTCTCTAGAGACAGATGTACTGTCATGCTTGGATAGCAAAATAGAGATATCTCACTTCACAGGAAATTAATAAAAGGAGTATTCAAAGTTTATCCCTGCCAAATAATTTTAAAAGCTGATTTTTTGCATCAAAGTGCTTCCTAGAAAGATGCAATAATACGGCAAGAAGAACCCTGTGATGTGTGTGTACCCACAGAATGAGATCCTCACTCAAAGTCTTAGGTTCTCATAACAACATGGGCACTAGACTTGAAGTACACATCTCTTAATATACTCTATTACCTCATTGTCATTTACTTGTTGGTAATGAATGTGTGTGTTAACAGAACAGCATGCTGATGCATTTTTTCTGCCATTGTATGTAACATATTTTCTAATTCTTCTGCTCTATTCAGCATTTGACCCTAACGATAGGGGATTATGGTATTAACTCTCTACACAGCACACATTCTTTACAGACTTTCACTAAATACTGTAAGCCTGCTGCAGAGCGGAATAAAAGTGAAAGCATACCGTCTGGTCTTAAGCTGTGCACACAGAGGGTCGTGATCCAATTGGAAGGGAAGCAGAATTTTAAAAAGAAAGAGGTTTGACAAAATTTTAATCCTTGTCATTTTCATTTCTCTTACCCTGTGGATTTGGGTGATTTTATTTACACTGTCAGCTTGAGCCTAGGGATTGAAAATCAGGCTTTTATGGAGATTATTAAAAGTACATACAGTACACTAAAGGCTGGACCACTGCTATATGCTACTAAAAATATGAATGTGGATGCTCTATATTATACATTTAAGGAAATAAGTGCCATCCTCCCTGCAAGGCTGGACTTAGCAGTTAGGCTCATTGTCATCACGCCGAAATGCATGTTTTAACAAGGGTATTTATGGGTAGTTTCAGAGTGCTGAAGGTCCACAAGAATTGTGAGGTGCCTTCAGGTGCCTTTTAAAGGAACAAGGCAGCAGCATTTCAGAGGCAGCTGTGGAAGGTGTCTCTGTTGAAGATGTACTTGGACATTGAAGAGCTGCTGCTCTCTCCACTCTGCAGCCAGGGAAGGGAAGGGCAGCCTGACATCTAGCTCAGCCTAAGAGAAACAAATGTCTCACCACGGCTGACTTTCTCCTGAAAGTCTTCTGCTGGGGCTGGCCTCGGTCCCACCTTGTTGGAGAGCTCCTAAGCCAGTGTCCAGGCAGTAGGAAATGGGTCAGAAATGCAGCAGGGATGTGCAAGGCTGTGCTTCAAGGCCAGCTGAAGCACATGACTGCCCACTGTGAGGATGCATCATCTTCCAGATTTCCCAGGGAGCACCCATGGTTAGAGCTCTGTGCACAGCTGCCCACGCTGGGGCCAGGAAAGGATGAGGAGATGAGCCATGCCACCTTCCCAGCAGCCCAGACAATTTTGTCATGCAGTGTAGGCACAGATAATGTGTTGTAGGAGCTGCTTCCATGCCCTTGGAGATTTTTAGCCCCTTGAACAGGGTGTATCTTACTCCCCTAATTTCAAATGCATGATTTTGATGTAGCAGCTAATACAGAGCTCCAAACAGGCATGGAAATGCAAGTAAATGCAATGAGGTTGTGGGGCCAGGCTACAGTAATCCATGAACCCCCAAAGTGGCTAAATTTCTCAGTTTCCACCTGCCCTGTGGATGTGCACACTGGGTCTGTCACTGTGGAAATGCAACAACACTTGGTAACCATGTGAGAACTTCACTGGGGCAGGGACACAGCCCCAGGTTCTGCAAATATTTCACACACACCCCCCTTCACTCCTCAGTCACGAAGAGTCGTGTTAAAATTGCAGGACTGAAGCCATAGTCACTCATATTTCACATAGACCTTGTTAATAAGGTTAAAACAATCCTGCTTGGACTCTGGGAAATGGGAAACTGGCTTTTCCAGGATTTTTCCGCTCAGGGAATCAAATATGTCATTTTTCCATCTAAGGAAACTGTTTGCTTGAAATCAAGATATGTGACTCTCCCTGTCCTTTCAGCTCTGTAACCTTGGCTGTCTGAGGCATGTAAAATGGGGGTTTATTGTGCTAAGGAATGAAATGGGCAGAGGCGCTTGCACAACTTGGCCATCTCACA
The DNA here is from genome assembly GCF_901933205.1 of Camarhynchus parvulus. Taxonomy (NCBI): domain Eukaryota; kingdom Metazoa; phylum Chordata; class Aves; order Passeriformes; family Thraupidae; genus Camarhynchus; species Camarhynchus parvulus. The sequence continues at coordinate 21,131,014 of NC_044573.1, read as the reverse complement.
ATTGAAAATGGAGTTAAGCTGGCTCCACCTAACCAGAGTGCCAGCAGCATGGCATTTGTGACATGTGCTGCTTCCATGCCTCCCTCAGCCAATTTTCAACACTCTTAGGGTGCCTCCTGATAACAGGACCAGAAACAAAGCCCGCAGAGGACAATGGGGATCTGTCCTTCAATGTAAGTGGCAGGTGGATCAGGCCCGTTCGGAAAATTTTGGCTGCTGCTCTGAGTGGTTCTCAGTGTGCCAGGGTCCCACTAAGACATCCAAATTGGCATCTCATAAAAATCAAATTGGCATCTCATAAAAATCCAGGCTCAAAATGACAGCCTTAGTTTGGAAGTCGGACTGGGGCCTCATCCTGCAGAGGTGTTCAATGCCCTCAGCTCCCACTGAATTCACCGTGAGCTGAGCAGGCTCAGCACTTCTCAGGATTGCTTGTGCTCTGCAGGATTGGACTTATTGTCCTTAATACTATCTCATTCTGGTTATTCCCTATTGCCCAAGGATAATCCCAGGGCATTATTCCCATTATGCCACTTGCCATTCCCATTATAGTCTTTAACAATGTTTTAAACCTATCTTTCATTTTTAATTTCCTTAGCAAAATATCTGTATTTTAGTAGTATGCATTTATGTGGTCTTCGAAAAAATGTGGTTTTATTTTACATATGGCATTATCATGTAGCTTCACTATTTTGTGAGTCTGGTGGATGAAAACAACTCCATATACAAGGCAAATCCATATGTCTAAATATTTTTAGCATGAACACTGTTACCTGTTGCAGCCATAACAGTGTAATTAAACAGCACGTATTAAACCAGGGCACCACAGGAATTCCTGCTGCTTACCTGTCTGTTTCATGCAAGGGGGGAATTTTTTTATTATCTTTAGTCTGGAAAGGAAGGAAGAAGGCATCACAACCATTTTATGTCTTTAGCATGTGCTAAAGTTAGAAAGCAGAGTAACAGGACCTTGCAGGTCACTGTAGTTTCGATTCATCTTTCTCCTTGATTAATTGCTAACCTGCTGCCCAATGGTGGCTTCAAAATAATTCATCAGCAAGACATCTTGAGCAGCTCTGTGGTGCTTTCTTGTGTCAGAACCACCTGGTGCAGGACGTGGCTCTACACATGAGCGCTGTGTCAGAAAAGAAGAGCTGTCCCCACCCCTGCCTGCCCATTTCCTAAATCCCCATTTTGTCCCCTTTTAAAGCTCTGTCTCCTCAGGTGGTCAGGAGCTGTGAGTCCTCCACCAAGTATTGCTTTAGGGCCAGTGGTGATTTACACCTGAACCCTCAGCCAGCAGCAGTGCCTAATCCTCAGGAATGCTCCCTTGGAATACAGCTGCTCCCCTTCTTCCCTGGCCCAGTTTAGGTCAGTACATTTCCAACCTATAGCAGACAAATTTTGGAAAGCCCAGACACCTGGCCCAGTGGAGGGCCAAGGCCAATGTAAGGCAGTATAGAGGCAGTGCTCTAGCCTGTTTTCCAGCTATTTTCTGGGATTGATTTGTGCACCCCTACATCCAAATTTAGGTCATGGAGGAACCCAGGGCATGAGGAGCTCCTGTATGACCAGGCTGCTTTTTTTCAATGATGTCTTAGTCATTGGCCAGTTTGACACATCATGCAAGACAAAACATTTCAGATCAAATTAAAACTGACATTTGAAAGCTCTTTAAAAAGAAAAAGAAAAAAAAAAAAAGAAAGAGTAAGGAATGTAGGAAGTAAGGATGGAAGGGGTCAGTTGGGCCAGCAAGTGCAGACTTTCACAGATGATTAGCCTGGAGAGTCCACAGGCATCCTGCCCAGTGTGTCCCCGCACACACTGCTCCTGGGAGTCTGTAACAAACTTTACACTTCATCATAAGGCAGCTGCAAATTTAATGAGCCCCAGGAAGCAAAAAGGCAAGATGCAATGCATTGTCAATAGCCCAAGTCCTCCTAATAGAAAGGAAATGTTAGGTGCAATCTCCTGCAAATCCTAAGAAATTAAGACAGGCAAAGACAATCCCCTCTTCTGCAGCAGTTCCTGACAATCTGGTCAACAGGAAAATTCCTTTCTTACCTCAAATCTGCTGATCACTTTAAACTTCAGCTTATGAGTGGGATACATGCAGAGATTAGGGGCTCTAGCCTACCTCCTGCTCTTTCATGGTGCAGAGGTGAAAGAGAGACCAGCCTAGAAGACTAGCAGTGCACAAACCAAAAGTAAAACTGACCCTTCCTGACCTCCGCAGGCCGCAGACAAAAGTCCTGAAGCATGTGATTAATAGAATAAAGCAATGGTGCAAATAAACAAGCAAGTCTCTTTTCAAACTCAGCTGCTGACACCTAAACATCAGATACCAACTGATCCACATCACAAGCCTCGTTTTCTCTCCCTAAGAATTCTGATACAATCGTTTTCATTAACACACCCAACTGCAGCCTAAAACAATGAATTTCTCTGTCCCCAGCACCAGAATATCACTTCTTTGATGGATGGATGGATGGAAATGTCTCTCTAAAAATCCCAATCTGAATGTATTAATAATCAGCCTGCATCCACTTGATCCTGTGCCAGAATTATTATTTTTGTCTCTGAAGTTCACCTCCCAAATTTTGTGAAAACTCCTTTCCATCTTAGTTTTGCTACTTTAAGCAATTAAATTTCAGCATTTCCTCATAAAATAAAGCAACAGTTTAGTACAGATTACCTTGAAAATTTCAACAATTTAACATTGTCTTATAATTCTTTTTGGTCCATTATGAAATAAACATATTTGTTTGAAGCATAAACTGTTTTCTAATGGTTTTAAAATGCATTTTCCTCTTATAGCCACAAAGAAGACAGACTGGAAGCTTAAGAATTGATATTACTTTGCCCAGTTCCAAATAGAACCCACATCTTACTGAACAGTAATGGAATTAAAGAGAAAAAGAAAACAAAACCTTGGCAATAAGTCAAAAAATTTGAACCTGGATGCAATGGTAATTTTGAGTTTCAGAGTTCTGAATTAAGTATGTAGAAGATTACAGGAAAATTGAAGGAGGAAAATTTTTTTAACAATTTGGAGTATTTCTAAACCTTACATAAATGTCATCCATTTCAATCTTCTCAGCCCTATTTTTAAGTTCATGTTCTTTGAGTGTTTTTCCATTTTCATTTCAGAATTCAGAGGCCCCAGCTGCTGTCAACAAACGGAGTTGATTCAGATTTTTAGGGATGCAACTGCTCGTATTTTCTTGGGTTTTAAGCCCATATTCTCTGACCCTTCCCTCCTCTTTCTGTCTCCGCTCAGTTTAGGACCTATATTGTCAAAACCTGCTCTTCTTTCTATAGTAATTTCTATGGATAAAATCACTTACAGAGTTTCCCAATGTTTTTTACTTTTATTCAGGATCATCTTACCAGTAACAGGGAAGCCATCCTACTGCTCTTCCCTGTTCCCTGCTCCTTCCATCTGGTCACCACACGGCTCTTACATCTCCAAGTACTGCGACTTGAAGAATGGACTAAAACAAAATAATGACTCCATTACATGACATATCTCCTGCTCGTAAATTTCAAAACCAGATGAGACCATTATCACCTGCTCTGATCTCCAGCACAACACAGGACTTCCTGAGAGAGATTCCTCACTTTAGGATAGGAAACAGCAGCCCTGACTCATAGCTCTGGCCCAATGTAATGATGGCTGTCTCCCAAGAAATAAAAAGAGCAATCCTGTTTCATGTACTGTTGTATGAGACTTTTGATTGCTTGCTGCAGAAAACAAATGGACATAAATTTTAGGATAAGAAAATTCCAGGCATATTCTCATTATTCTCAATGCTCTTAAAAGTTTGTTCCATACCAACATTACTAAAAAAAAAGGCAATATGGAGAAAATCATTATTGTTATAATTACTGCCAAAATCGCATTCTTAAAATAGTACAATTTGTCTTTAATTCTCAGATTTGATAACAAGAGCATGTATATTTTATCTCAACCTCAAAAAATCATAGCCACAGATATTTGTCCTGGCACAAGAGCCCAGCACCGGATGTTTCCTTGGAGGGGAGAAGTGACTGGCCTGTTGTTGAAGATGTCATATTCAGGGTGCAATACAGCATTTCATTCAGCTGAAGGTTAAACCTAACTCCTACTTCATTGCTTCTCCCAGCAACTGCCCTTGGGAATTCTTCCACCAGACTCAAATGGGCAATATCAGAGGCAGCAATTACCACCTACTGTGCACAGAAAACTGCACCCTGGTGTAAGCTGCTCCCCAGAAACTTCTCATTCAAGCACCAGCCTGCAATGCCTCAGCTTTACCTACAGTGCTTTTTTACCACTGTGGGGGCAGAGAACATGTTTTTCCCAGAGCAGCTCCTTTTCTCTTGCCTGCTCCCTGGTTCCCGAGGAGCAGCTCTGCCCCTGTGTGCCTGGGCACGAGCATCCCAGTGTGTGTGAGTGCATGCAGCCGGGGGAAGGAGCAGCTGGATCCACCAGCAGCCGTGTAGGCGCGCAAATCGAGCGAGTGCTTGGTCCGGAGGCCATTCCCAGCCCCGTCCTCCCAGCAGCAGTTGGCTTGCTCCTGGTGGAGAGAGAGCATATGCTCTGCTCCAACACCCTGTCCTGTGATTTCACTGCCCCAATTCACTCTGCCTACTGTGGCGAGTGCAGGCCCTCAAACTGGAATTTCTTACCTCTCTTTTGTTGTATAGGGTCCACAAAAATATTCAGAAAGAGTGAGTATCTGTACTGCTTTAAATCTCTACCAAAGAGCATATAACGTTTTAGCCAGAAGAGGGAAGAGGCCTGAGCTAGCCAATGGATAAAATAGTGCAGGGATCATCCTAGAGATGTTCCAAGGGGCCAGGGAACATGTGAATGAACAGCCCTGTGAAGTTTCAGACAATATCCTCAAGTCCATCCAGTTCTTGCACACTCTGCCACAGTACAATGTACATTACTGCTGAAAATAAATTGGCACTGATGGGACTAACTTTTGCCACCCAGAAGATTATTGGCCAAAGACCTCTCTTTCAGTGCTTCAGACAGACCGACAGTCCTGTGAGGTACAGGTGAAGAGCACCTGTTTATCCCTGGCAGCACTACTATTCTTCAGGAACCTGGTTTCAGCATTAGTTAATAATTTCTGACACCAGGGCATGCAGGGTGGTTCCCATCCAAGCGGACCAGAGCCCCTGCAGCCACCCTGTCATGCTGAAGAGCTGGGCTGCTCCCAGGGCATGGACTGGATGAGGCTGGGATTTTGGGTCTATATTCCTATTTCCTTTCCTAGAAAGCCCAGCAGACACAATCCCAGCAGAGTTGGGTGCCTTCCCTCTCTGGAGAGAGGGCATTCTGACCTGGAAACATGTGCTCACCATCAGTGGCAATTTATTTCCTTTCTACCTAAGCTGAGTTTTCAGGATAAGTGTCCTGACTCCAGCCCCAGCCAGCCACAGCCTGTATCTCCCTTCCATGTGTGGATGTACATAACCTGGGATTCTTTTGCAGATCTCCTTGTTCAGGCCCAATCTCTGCTCTGCAAGTTGGCATGACGGCAGAATACCAAGTAGGAGGTTTTGGCTTGCGTGTAGAATTTGGAGAGCGGTTTTGTAGTAAGTTGCTATACTTTTTGGCTTGCAAGCCCTGGGAGCATATGGCCCATTGCTTGCAAAATGCTGATATTTTAAAATTGGGGGAGGAATAGAGCATGGCACATTTATTTTACTTCTTCAGTGCCACTATTTTTGCCAAAACATTCCCTGCCACACCATCCTGGATCATGCTGTTCTATCCATCTTTAAAGTGAAGCCTCCACTACCTAAAAAGTAGATATTATAAGACAGATCCTAAAAAGCCTGAGAAAAACAGTCTTTAGCCAATGTCCAATATGAAATGCTGTCCACTCATTGCTAGAGTGAGTGAGCAGACAATGCAGCACTACTTCTACTCATGCTTGAGCTCTTTGCAGCTGGCCTTGCTCATACTTTCAGCAAATATCTTTTCCAAGCAATCAAAACTTTATGGACTGTTATTTCCTTCCTCTTGACTTCCCAAGAGCTAGCACCAGCACACTTGAGATGCTGCAGCTTATCTTTTCCACCTTGAACTAGTGGTTGACCTGAAGAGAGAGATGCCAGAAAATAGAGTTCCTAAGTACAGACAGAACACTGCTAATCAAAGAAGAGTTCAGCTAAACCACTGCAGTGGCTATCAAAATACATCTGAATTTTTTTTGTATGTCTTCCCCAAGCCAATTAATAATGTGAAAAAGTTTTGGGAAAACTTAGTAGAACATTAGATAATCTGCAAAATATTAATTTGCTTGAATTTTAAAAATGTTTTGGGTAAGGTCCCTCACAAAATACTGTAAAGGGAAGTACATAATCACAGGGCTTTGGATGAAGTCTTTGTTAAGGGTCATAATAAAGAGCTTCCTCTGAGAACAGAAAGAGGTTAACTGTAGGGTACCATTATTGTCTCTGTTGGGTCCAATTTTATTTGCTATCCATCTGAATGGCTCAAAGAAGATAATGTAGAGGGCTTGGGGATACTTGGGTGATGCCACCATAATTTTCTGGACCTGACTCTGCAATCTGGCTGTGTGTAAAAGTTACTTGCATAACCCTGTCAGTGTTTGCAGGGATTGACTTTGATAAATAATAATTATGAGAGGCTGTGAAGAACTCCAGGTGTATTTCCTGTAAATTGGGAAATATGATGGCAAGTTAGCTGAGTTGAGAATTACTTGAACAGTGCCCACTATCAAAACTCTCTAAATCTTTTCATAAACACACACAGTTGCTCACCTGTGGGGTCCTCTAGGAAGAGAAAATGAGGATTCACAGAAGGTAAATTGTGATGGGCCCAGTTCCACCTACCTTAATTACTTCAAACAATTGTTTAACATGCAAAGATCTGTTTGTTTCAGTGGATAATGTGCAAGAATGAGAGAGTCATCACTTAAAGTGTGTCACCTCACAGAGCAGAAATTAAAAGCTGAGAAATAGGGGAAGTATACTGAATAATCAAACATGGAAAACCAGAGCATGCTGTAATAATATTGTATATATACTTTAAATATTCCTTCCTCTATTTTTCTCTTTATTTTCATTCCCTGAAATACAGTTAAGATACATTTTATGTTGGAAATGCCAAATGGCTTGATGATCAGAGATAATAATGGCATATGATCTCACATCTTTGTGGAATAATCCGCCTGTCACAGTGGCAGAAGACTTATCCTTAGAGAAGAGCTAGCAAGAACTTGACTGAGGAATTCAACATGATGGACAGGGAAAACCATTCAATGAACAGTTACCATATGCCATATCCTGCAGGAATGCAGCCCTTCTAATATCTGATGGCTCTTGCTGATGCAGAAATCAAAGATGTCTTGGGCTATCAGCAGAAATAAAAGAGAAAGATGCTTTGTCATTAAGAAAATGAGCATGGGTGTATTTCTATAACCTGATTTGTAGGTGATCTGCACCTAATACATTCAGAGATGACCTCAGGGTGTCAGAACAGCTGGATCTTCCTGACCATGCCCCAAGCTCCTGGGGTGGCCATCAATGGGTCACTGCAGCACTCCCCAGTCTCCATGTCCTCCAAACACACTCCCCAAGCTGTTATGACACCTAATTAATTATTTTATAGCAGTAGCTCCCTTACCAGACCTGGGGATTCCTGATTGAAAAGTTCCAGGAAAGTTCAAACTATTGTGTTATTTTCAAGTGTAAAATCCTAATGACTTCAGCAGCTTTTCTCTGCTCACTGGGCAGCCAGTGAGTGGCTGGAATTGACAGTTCTGGCTGCCTTACACCACTCATGTAGCCATGGAAATGAACCACAGATCTGCAGAAACAACAAGAAAGTTTTTAAAATACGACTTTTCTCCATGGCAGAGAAAAATAATCACACTAGAAGATGTAAATTCCAATGGAGGAATTCGAAGCACTTTCCACAGTTTGCTTCTTTTCCAGGTAACTCCTGTGAGCAAAGCAAAGGGCTAGGAGGGGTGAAGCAGCCATGCCTGGGACAGAGGAAATCAGCAGCTGCTGGGTAGCATGGTGCTGCAGCAGGAGACAGGAAGAGCAGATAATGATGCCCAACTGAAACCAGCGCCTCAGTGGAATTATCTGGTGTGGAATTTGGCCCGGGCAGTGCACTTCGCACCCCTGCTCTTTGCAGAATCCTTGCTGCTGAGGTTTTTGCCCATCCATTCTCTAATGACAGGAAGGAAAAGAGAGTTTTAAACCAGCAGAAGCTGAAGAGGCACCACTGAGTAGCTCTGGCCACATAGTCAAGTGCTGGCTTTCAGATTCTAGGGCTGAAACTCAGGCCTTAATTTATTTTTGTCTATGTAGACATAGTGTTTGTGGAGCACACGAGAAAGAGGAACCTTCAAAACACAAACCATTCAAATTATCCCTGGCACTAGGTTATACAAACCCTTCAGCCACCACCCCTTTACGTTCTACAATGCCCCAACTGTGGAAATGAGAGAATAATTGAGTTTCCGTGCTCTCCACCCCCTCCCCAGTGCCATACTTCCTATAAGCCTTTCACAGCACAAGAGTGTACAAAAGATACCATCTTGTGTGCATCTTGTAGCATAATTGAATCAAGGTTGTTTAGCACTGACAAGGTCTCTCTGGAGCCCAGATGTTTGATTTATGCAGCGATATGCAGGAGCAGGGCAGCAGACACTCTCAGCCACTGCCTTGGCCAGCACACAGCGAGCCCAGGGGTGATGCAGGTGCAGCTGCTACTGACCCAGGAGCTACAAGTGATCAAACAGCTTCCCCTCATTATTGTATCTCATCCACCAACACCCTTCCCTCAGCCCTGTCTCACTGTGTACACCACCAGACTCTTTCATGACTTCCTTTGTAGTTTTCCTTTACTAGTGCTGCCTCATGCTCAGCTTCTATCACCCTCCTGGTATTCTTCTCCTGTCTGAAAAATGCTAACCCCTCATTTTCATTAATTCACTTCTCTGTGTGATCACAGGCAATAAAGATGAGACCCCAAAGGTCATTATACCTTCAATCCAATCAATTAATTTAACCCTCTGTAGGAGGATTAAATTAATTTTCCCCTGCACATGCACTACTCACCACTTTTTTACTCATGCAATGCAAACTAGACACTTCATTCATAGAGGAAATTGTGAGGCTGCATCCAAGCTGAAGCACCCAGGATATTCCTTCAGGTCTGGGTACAATCCCAGGCTGCAGCCAGGTCTCAAGAGAAAAGGAGAAATCTGAGTGCTCCGTGGGACTGGATTCCTTGTTCCAGGGAGGGAGTGTGACCCTGCACCCTGCCATGACCTGGACCCATGAGCTTAGACACAACCCCCCCAAGCAGAAGAAAGAGCAGGGATATAAGTGGAGGCTCTAAGCATGTATTGCAGTAACAATTAAAGGTGGTAGGCACCTGATTTTGATAAGCAAATCCTCTGGAGTTCCAAACTTCCCTTCTTTGTAGTCTTTGATCCTGTTCCTGTGATGCTGGTGGATCACATTGATACCTCCGTGGGGCTACTCACATGGAGAAAAATGTGTTTCAGACTGTATTTGCCAAATCAGAGGAAAAGATTGGGAGTCCTTGTGATGAAAAGCTGTCATTCTATGTAAGCAGGAGTGAGAAGCTCTCAGTGGTCACCTTCAGCTTCTTAGCAGAACACCTCAGTTGCAACAGTGCTTGGCTCTTTTTCACGTTTATCTTTGCATCTTGGAGGCAATTGTCATAACACATTTTGCCTGGTGGACGACCAATGTGATAAAAGAAAAAACAAAACCAGTTTGCTACCTCAGTTCTAACTAGCACTCCACATTTGACTGATCACTACTGGAAAATCTGAAACTCAGATAAAAATCACTAGGGTTTTTTTAACGCTTGAAATGAGCCATGTTGTAAAGGAAACCTGCAATAATGAGATAATAGGAATTAAAAATAAATAGTTCACATGTTTTCAAGCAAGCAAACAGCATGAAAGCACTGCTGAAACAGGTATTTAAGTCCTATTATTTGAAGGTTTGTATTTTCTTGTGCCTGACCTGTGGATTATTTGAAGGAATATGAGATTTTTTGTAATATTAAATGTTGATATTCTATATTTAGGTCTAGAATGCTTGAATATTATAAAATTAGAGGGTAACAATTTTTACATAAAATATAATTCAGTGTTGATAGCTATTTACCAAAACATTTACTGAGCAGCCACAAAAGAAGCACACCAGTTTGTACTGAATATCAAGAGAAACAAGGCTCAAGCTTAAAGAAGGAATGTTTAAATGCTGCTGTCCAATACTAGGTAATAATATCAAGAATAAGGGCATCAGAGAGATAACTGTTTCTAAGGTTAAAAATCATCCTAGATATACCGGACAATGAGAGGAAAAGTGACAAAGTGACTTACTAACATTTGTGCTTGATGGTGTCTTCCTTTTCCTCCTCCAGCTGAAGCTTGGGACAGCTGTTTGTCTTCAAATGCTAGAGTACAAGGACACAAAAAAGGTCACAGGAAAACATCTCCTGTGCAAACTAGAAATAGGACTGTCCTTTTCCAGTTAAAAAATGTTTATGTGAATGTCAGTCTTATGAAGGAGACAGGGTTAACTGAAGTGGAAACAGGAGTCTTCTCCTCAGGCACAGATTAGGTGGTAGCTTCTTGCCAAGGTGACACTGGTGCTGCCTGGGATGAAGCATCCACCTGTTCTGTGCTATTTGGTAGCTATTTCCCATCAGCTGCCACTTCCCTGGTCTTCTTGTTCCCATACAGCACATTCAGAGAATTGCTGGGGCTGGAAGGGGCCTCTTGAGATGACCTGGACACATCTCCTGCTCCAAGCATGCTCAGCTGGAGCAGGTCATCCAGGAATATGTCCAGTTGGGTTTTGAATAAGTCCACAGCCAGGCACTCCAAAACTTTGTTGGGCAATCTGTGCTGGTGTTTCAAAACCCTTGCAATAAACAAGAGGGAGTTTTTTTATGTTGGAATGGTGTTTCCTACATTTCAGTGTGTGCCTGTTACTTTTTCTTCTGTCACTAGACAACACTGAGAAGTGTCTGTCTCCACTTCTCTGTTCCTCACCATCACTGATATGGTCCCCCAAACTTCTCCAGGCTGAACAGTTGCAGCTCTCTCAGACTCTCCTCTATATGAGAGATACTTCAGTTCTTTAATCATCTTCTTGTTCATCAGACTTGTTCCAGTATGTTTATTTCTTTTTACTTTTCACCTCTCTCACTAAATGCAACTCCGGCTTTGGCCTTTCTAAGCCCAACTCCATTAATGGACAGTGTCTCTCCATTCCTCACAGGTTACCTCTCCCTGCTTCCACCTCTTTCATTCTTCCTTTCCATGTTTGAGTTTTACCAGGAGTTTTACAGACCTTGTACCAGTTTTGCCTGATTTCCTGCATGGTAGGAGAGATTTTTTTTAACAGATGACCTTTAAATTGGCTCTTCTGGACCCTTTTTTTTCTCTAGAGCTGAAGCCCACAGGATTTTTTGAAGCAAGTGTCTGAACAGGCCAAACAGTGCTTTTATGAAGCTCAGGGTTTTAATACTGTTTTTTGCTGTTGTTCTTTTCCCTCTGGATCCTGAACTCTACCATCTTACAGTCACTGCAGACAAGAATGTCACCTACCTGACATATTCTTCCTTGGTTTTAGGTCTGAGGTCCAGCAGAGTGCCTCCTCCCATCAGCTCCTCAACTACAAGTGTCAGGAAGTTGCCACCAGTACTTCAGGACTCTCCTGGATTGGTTGTACCCTGCTGTGCTGTCCCTCCAGCAGACACCAGGGTGGTCAAGTCTCCCATGTGAACCAGAGCCTGCAATCTCAAGTTTCTTACAGTTTTCTGAAGAAGGCCTCATCCAATTCTTGATCATGCAGTCTGTAGCATCACAATGTTGCCCATATTGGTTTGCCTGCTAATCCTGTCACATAAAGCTGTCCCTTTAGCCCTGTGTCACTGAATATGAGGTCCATTCTGTCTGTGCCATGCCCTTACTTGTGCCTGTGCTTACCTTCCCACTGCTGCTGGTACCAGATCTTTGCTACTGTTATGACTTCAATTTTCCCCAGAAGGAGATGGAAGGAACTTTTGACCAAAAGCCTTGTTCCCCCATTACTGACCATGTCACTCTTTTCTCATGTTCCTTCATCACTTCCCCTCATGTTATACATTGACATTAACCTGTGGGTGCTTATGTTTACAGCTCTCCTTTGCTTGTGTCTCCAGCCATCTCTTTGTAGCATTCCTCCTTTCTGTCTTGGCCACAGTGATTTGTTGCCCAGTTCCTGCCTTTGTGTCCACAAGCATCTGTTTCTGGTTTCTTTCCCAGTGTTCTTCAGACTCCAGCACAACCTTCCAAGTTGGCCATTCACTGCAGATTCAAATGGCTCCTTAAAACACCTCTGCAAGTCCTGTCTGAAAAGAGCCTGCCTCCCATCCTAACACTAACCTGCTGCCATGAGTCCTCACCCGCATCGCTATCACAGACCAATTCCAGCAAACACCACTTTCTGAGATATTAATGATATACCATTTCCTTAGCAGGTAATGCAGACTTCAAGTGAAGCTCTCCTTCACCCCTGACCTCACTCACATTTGTTTTATAACAGCCTATACCCCTTTAACAACAGTGAAGTTATTTCTGGTTTGCACATTGTGACTTGTGATCAAAACCAGGCCTATTGCCTATCTCTAGATACAAAAAGAAATGGCCCACTGAAACACTGCACAGTACCTTATTCTTAAATGTCTACCTTCAAAGCATGCAATTCACTTGCAAATTATTAAAACCAGGCTATGGCAGCATCCTAAAGGATCAAGGAGGACAATTAGGTTGGTCCTTATAACTCCAAGAGTGATTAGCAACAGCCATCAGCACACTGTAACTGCTGGTTGAGCTAGTGAGTCAGACAGCAATAAGGGCTTACAAGCAGCCAGCAAAAGCACTCAGATTCTTCTACAGGAGAAGTTTATTACAGAGCTCAGCATCTGTGTCTTGCAGCTGCCAAGTGTCCTCCATGTGTTGTTACAGCTGCTGATTCTGCTGTTAAGGAAGGGGGAGCAGAAGGATGAAAAGAGGCAGCGTCAGGAATGTTCAGTTGCTGTAAAACACTGCCAAGCAGATATTCACGTTATCTGTATGCAGAAACTGAGCCATCCAAACATGTGAGCTCACGGCTCTCTGCCGGCTGGGCTCACACTACGGACAAATCATGTGACAAAGCCACTAGACACTTTTCAAACTACTCCAAATACAGGATCTGCTGAAACCCTGAAGTAGCATGCCCAGCTATATCAGTTTTGTGACGTGACATGCTGTGACTTGTGAGGACAGACAAGAAAAGAAGCAAGAGGCTTTAGGGAGATCAAAATAAAGGGAAGCAAACTCCCTGCTTCTCCAGCAAGACAGTGCTCCTCAGCGTCAGTCCACTGCCATATTTTTAGTTTCTATCACACTACAATTCCACATAATTTTACACAAATAATTCTGAAGTGTACAGTGATACAGGAGCTCAGCCTCTACCTGGTGCACTAAGCACATGGCTGAATTCCCAGAGGCCCAGACCAGGTCCTTTATGTACTCAGTGCCGGTGGGCACAAGTTCCTGTCAGTGAAACCACAATGTCCTCCAGCAGTGAATGGTCAACTAATCACTGGTAATCTTGGAAGGCAAAAGACCACCAGCATGGCCTTGGAGCAGGATATTGTGCTAGCCCTGGAGCAGACACACTTGCGCTGCCAGGCACATGCTAAAGGCTTTGGACAGTTTTTTTCAGTCTGTGCCCAACTTGTATTGATCCACAGTACCACCCATCATAGGTAGAACCACAGGATGATTCAAGCTGGGGAGGACATCAGGAGGACATTTATTCCAAACCTCTTGTTCATATCTAACTGTTCCCAAATGAACTTTGTCCTGCGTTCCCAGGTATAAGCCAATGGCATTGATTTCACCCAGCCCACAGCAAGGGTGAAAGGTGCTGCCCACAGCAGCTCATCAGGCATTTCTTGCCCCACTGGCAGGTAAGATAATTTATTTATGTGTGGGCCAGGTCTTCTTGCTGGGACTAGCTGGGACACTGAGCCCAGCTCTGTTGGAGAGCACTAAGAAGACACTGAGAGATGGCTCTTCTGAGAGAAACTGAAATGTGTTTGCAGCCCTGCTGTGCCCTGGGGATCTTGTGGAGCCTGACTGCTCCCAGGTTCTCTCCTTGCACTCCTGTCTGTGGGCACCTGGGGAGTGCTGCCAGGGACAGACAGGGGCATCTCATCTCCTCTGAGAAACCATGGCACCAGCATGACCAGTCTGGACAGGAGCCTGGGGGACTGTTCACATACCATGGGCGAGGAGAACCCAAAGGAAGTAGCATTAGGCATCCACCAACTACAGCTTAAAGCAGCACACCAGGGAGGAGGACAAGTAATTTTAACAGGAAATATGAAACTGAGATCAATATTGAGTCCATGACACTTTTCATAGGAGTAAAAAAATTGGGGTATTTGAGTAACCAGATGTTGTCTGTCCAAGGGTTATTTAAAATAAAGGAGGAGGCATAAAGATATTTTAATGGCTGTGGGTAAACCTGAGCTACATGGTTGTATATGTGTGCACAGCCTCAAGAAAAGGTGAAGGACACTGTGACAATACTTTTTTTTTTTTAAGTATTTCTGCAAGGAGAAGCTTCCAATTTGTCTCTCTAGCTGGTCTCTGCAGCAAAGGAATTTGTATATTGCATCAGGCAGTATCGTATTAGGAAATGTTTTTAACAGTGTTTAGTGATTGAAAGTAAGATACAATAGCTTTATGACAAAGAAGCTTATGATGAAGGTCCTTTGTAATAGCTTTTATATTACTGTAAATCATGATGCTTATGGTTTACTTTTTATTAATTCAAATGAAGTGCAAATCAAATGAGCTGACAGCCTATCAACAGGTTAGTTTAAACAGCTGAATATTATTTTACTTCATATATATTTCAGCTTTTAACAGGATTTTTAATTTTAAATAGTTTTGAGGTTTTTATCCATGTAATGTGGCTGGAAGGCTGCAAGATGAGAGCAATATTTAATTCACGCTTGTAAGATATGGGTATTTGGAACCCATTAGAAATTGACTTTTTGTTCTCCCTTTTAATTTTGATTCTTTCATCAGAGATGCCAAGACTAATGCTGTCATGACAGATGGAGAGAGCTCATAGAGACATTGTACAAAAATTACTGGAGCAATGTGTCATTACCATGTAGTACCTTCAAAATGTCACAACAAAAGTAAAATTCATTGTAGAAAAGGGCTCTTCCTTCAGGGACAGGGCTTCCTTTAGGGATAATTCGACTTCTATGTGCTGGACAGAATCATACTAGTCTCATTTGCACCATAGGAAGTAGCAATATACATGTGCTACGTGCTTGTTCAAAATCACACAGTCACTCACTGAGAGAGAACCTGCTCCCACTTGTCACCTATGTAATTCTGTGTGTCAGCGACCACTTCAATTATTCTGGAATGTTCCAACTCTTTTGCATTTAATTTGGTAATACAAATAATGCTGATTATGTCAGTCTCATATCAGTTATTTACTGTAAATACTTAGCTATTATCTATTTACTCCAAAAGCAGCGTGGCCAGCAGGTTGAGGAAGGTGATTCTCCTCCTCTGCTCTGCTCTCATGACACCTCACCTGGAGTGCTGCATCCAGCTCTGGGGTCACCAGCATGGGAAGGACATGGACCTGCTGGAGTGAGTCCATAGGGGGCCACAAGAATGCTCAGAGGGCTGGAGCACCTCTGCAGTGCAGACAGGCTGACAGAGCCAGGGCTGCTCAGCCTGGAGGAGGGAAGGCTTTGTGGAGACCTTGTTACACCTTCCAGTACCTAAAGGGTACAAGAGATCCGGAGACACTTTTCATGTGTAGTGATAGGACAAGGGGGAATGGCCATAAGGTGAAGAAGGGTAGGTTTGGATTAGATATTAGGAAGAAATTCCTCACTATGGGGTGGTGAGGCACTGGCACAGGTTGCCCAGAGAAGCTGTGGATGCCCCATCCCTGGAAGTGTTCAAAACCAGGCTGGATGGGGCTCTGAGTAACCTGGTCTAGTGAAAGGTGTCCCTGCCTATGGCAGGAGAACCGGAACTAAATGATCTTTAAGGTCCCTTCAAACCCAAACCATGCTATGATTCTACATTAACTTGCACACTGTCAGTGGGAGTGACCTATGCTAATTTCTGCAAAAAAACATAGAGGTGTAGCACAGCTTTTCTGTGTGCAGGAAAGCTCCTGATTAATCTGAGTAGAAAAGATAAGGTACTCTTTAAAATGTGTGTAGGTCAACAATTTTGGCTAGAGCAGTTTGCCATCACAGCAGAGTCCTGTAATGGCTCAGCACAAAAACACAGGGAAAAATTATGCAAACTGTGTTAAAACGCTGCCTTCAGTTTCAAAGTAAAGCATCAGAACTGACACCATTTAAAATATTATATAGTTCCACTCACAAGTCAGAAGGTTACATTTCTTATTTTACTTTCGTGGTTTTTTGTCCATGGAATTCTGTAATAGTTTTGCAGTCAGTGGGATAAAAAGATGTCTCTGTGAGAAGGACTGTTTTGTTATGTGTGGCTCTCCAGCTCTACGGAACTTTGTTAGCTGTGAGCAATCCACTAGAAAATGAATTTGCAGTAGCTATTGACATGTTTGAAAATGTGTTCCAGAGTCAGATTCAAAACCACTGAGATTCTTACTCTGACCATGGATAGAAGCAGTGCAATGTTTTGTGGCACACATTGTCCCTGACCCTGGAGGTTTCTCCCTGGCTCTTGGGAAGGTCAAGCTCCTTGTCTACTTAGGCTTGATCCAGAGCCACTGGAACTGATGGCAGAACTCTCACTAACTCCCAAAAGCTGGGTCAGAAAACAGACCATCTGCCTTTTTGTTGAAATTGTGTGAGAGAATGCAAACAGTGACACTGTATGCAGTGGTACTGGTGCTTTCCACAAGAAACCGGATGGAAACCACAAGCTTATGGAAACCACTGCCCAGCCTTCAGATGCAAATAGCTATCAGTTGCTACCACGGCTAATTTAGAGCTAAACAGCTTTGGATTCCATTACTAAACAAGTGCCTGCCACCTCCCTGTCCTGTGGTGAATAACAGAATACTTGATTCCTTTAAAAAGATTGAGGTATTCATGAAAATCAGTCGTTTCTTAAGTTTCAAAGCCTCCACATCCACACATCAAACACCACTGTTGGTTAGGTGATGTGCAACATGCAAAATCCTTATCTGTCAAAAATGACATGTGGAAGAAGGGAAAGCAAAACCAGGCAAAATAAGTAGATTACCATGAGAGACATACAGTCCAAAAATCTATCTTCCATATTTGCAACTGTTGAAAATAAAAGAAATAGAATTTAAAAAAAAAAAAAAGTGAGCTAATTACAACTTTGCCATAAAAATTGCAGAAGTAAATTAAGAGTAGAGTCATCAGGTCCTGCAAAAACAAGCTATCCATTTGGAAGGACCAGAGGCTTTTCTTCATGTGAGCTGGTGCAAAGGAATCAAAATTTGTACCAAAGAGATTTACTGTCCATTTCTTCCCCCCACGGACTGTTATAAAGGCAATGACAAGTCCAGAGGAACAATAGTTCATCAGAATGTCTCAGTGGCTGTGGAATGAATTCAGAGTGACATAATCAGCAGAAGACTGTGAGGAGGCACCACAAAGATGACACTGTTAAACTTAAAGGCTCAATCTTTCATGGTGCTGAGCATTTTCTGCGAGCTGCAGCATTCTGGTTCCTAATGAAAACACACAGCGCTAATGAGAATGAGGCCGTGAGTTCTCCTGGTGTGGTTGGTCACTCAAGGTGAAACAGAAAGCACATCTGCTCCCTGATTGTTCAGAAACTCTGCATTCTTTACTTCAGACACCAGAGAAGCTGCTCAGACCCTGCCTGCTGTTGAAAGGCACACACGTACCCTTGCATATCTCTATCATATTATTTGGGCATGGGAGAAAATGACCCCTCTTTGGAAATCTATTCAGCTGTCAGATCAGCCCCTTTATCTGCTTTCATACCGTTAGCTGAGAAGACAAGGATCCCTCAATCAACCCAATTTGGTGTTAACTGATTCAGCTTTCATCAGATTTTTTTTTTCTGAACTCAGAAGAAACCCAAAAGCCAGATCTTTGGGAGCTTTCCAAATGAGGTCCAAAAAAATCTCACTTGGCAAAACACTTTGTGTAGGGATGTATTCAAATGTGCAGAAATGTCCCCATAAGTGAAATGATACCATGAAGTGAAATGGTGGGTGCAAAATGAGTGGCCTGGGCTGTGCACATAAGGCAGCACAATTACAACTCTCTGTTCTGGATTTAAAAACCTGCCTTCCAGCCCTAACAGGATTCTTTGGTGAGGACAATAAAAAGAGCTATAAGTGTATTCATTTGTGTTTTTCTGAGCCCTCAAAGTACTAATAGCCAGAGGAAGAACCAGTTAAGTAAACAGCATTATTTTCTTTTGCTGAATTTGGTTCATAAATTATCTAGTGCTGCCTTGAACACAGCTAAGGAATTGTTGCAGGTTTGATACTTAGATTCCAGTTGCAAGTTTAAAGATATTCTTCTTCCAGCAGGGGCCCTGGAGATTTGTGCAGTAACACATTACTAGCCATGAGTAAGGATGCAAGGATCTGGACTTAAGCTAACAGAAGTGATGATGTGTGAAAGGCTTCTGCTTCATTTTGACATGGTGATACAAGGGATAGGGAGATTTTGGGACAGACCATCTTTATCTGTCTGGCAGTCTAGGGATTTAGGATGTGTCTATCACTCTGGCATTTCTGTGTACTCAGACAGCATCTGCAGGAAACATTCCCAATTATTCTCCAAGTAAAGTGGTCAGGGATGGTTATCCCAAGAGGGACCCCCAGAAGAGTTTCATTTCATTTACAGAGGAGGTACTTGTGGGGAAGCAGAGAAAAGGGTGTTAGGGAAAAGTGCAATCTTGATGTAGAAATTAGTTCAGACTCTCCACTTGGAGAGCCTTAAAAGGAATTGCACTCGTTACACCCTGGACCCTCAAATGGAGCCACCCTGCCAGAGCAGCTAAAAATGGTGCCCTACATGGAATCCTATTTAAAGAGATTTCCCTGGATGCATAGCTCCCCCTTACACCCCCTCATGCATGCAAAGAAGGTCTGTACCCCTCTCTGCCCAAGACATACTCTGTCTCTCAGGCTGCCCCGTGCACTTGGAGCAAGGGACATTTGGCCCCTCAGTGCCAAAACCCCAACCAATACACAAGGAAAAGATTCCCATATGTCCTTCACAGAACAAATGCATCCCAGGCATGCTGGAGTCACCTGGTCAGTCAGCACTCACTTCAACCACACTGCTAGTATGAAATCTTGATTTTTCACCAGAAGAAAGAAATTTTATGGTGCAGTTTTTTACATCAGGTTAAGGTTTGAACCTCCCCACCTTGACAGAATCTCTGTAACATCCAATTTTTACGGGTACCTGAAGAGTCCCTCTGGAATACTAATGTTCTCTGGTTCTTTAAGTGTATATTGCATCACAAACATATTTTTACTGGTATTTGATGGCTGCTTCATTTGCCAACTACTCATATCAAATTTATGGAAGGCTATTTCTGAGTGATATAAACGTGGGAAATCCCTTTTGTTGAGACATGGCATTAATCATGTCAGTGCCTAGATCTCCGTGCCCTTAGACCAACAAGACATACTGCTTCAGTGTGTACAGCCAGCTCCTAAAAATACACCATCTTCTGGCTGATTTTATGCTTCAGAACAGGTGGGATAGCCTGGTTCTTTAACAATCCACTGTCACTTCAGCATTCTCTCTTCCTTTCTCCCCCCGCAGTGTCTATACATTTGCATGTTTAAGACAATGTGTGGAAAGAGGGACATGGGAACTGCCCTGTCCTGAGCGTCCATACAACCACAGCAGTGGCAGCAGGAATGCCAGTACAGGTCAGGATCAAATGAAGTCATTGCTTAGCATTTATGTGAGTGTATTCCCAGATTAGGAGCAATGACCACTCTCAGTAATCTCCATTAGTGACAGCCAGGTCTGTCTCCTGCTATCCACAATCAAACACCACAAAAAGAAGGGTGGCAAACAGCCTCCACATGAACATCCTGCTTCTTCATGTAGTCATGACCTGGGTTCCATGGAAAAAAGGGGCTTAGTCCACCCACATCAGTCATGCATTCTCCTACCTTACAGGGTGGTATTTAATCAGCAGGCAGGATACAGCCACACCACCAGAGTATCTTAGTGCTGGATTTTAGCCTTTCCTTATGGCAAAGACTGTTCCAACAAGCCCCATGTCTTGGAGGTGCACCCAACATCTGCTGCAAAGGTGGCACGTCATATCATAATCATATCATATCATATCATATCATATATCATATTTTATAGGACTGAATCATATAATCTCTCAAGTGTATTTTTATTTTGTCTTATATTTGCACCTTCATTAGCAACCCGTTCTGCTTTTCCCATGTAAGTTAATCTGCATGGACACTCAGTGCTTGAGAGCCTAGAGGTTTTATTATTGAGTCTCTGATTCTTTACCTATGTCTATGAAAGTAGGTCTGTTGGGATCCAGCTGAACCTCCCTCAGTCTGTCTTTGGTCTCTCTCACTCATCCTCCCTTTATCTCTCTTGTTCTGCTACAGATCTAGAGCCACAGAATTGTCTACCAAGCTCCTGGTGGGGGTCATGTCAGGCCCACTGTTAGTCAAAGTGACAAGAGTAGGCTAATTAAGTGCCACTAAATTACCCAGAAATCTGTCCCCACACTGCTGCACCTAGAATTGTTCATTAATATTTTCCAAAGATTGTTCCATGAAGTCTTCACTGACTTAAATCTGGTGCTTGGAAAAATCTGTCTGGATAAGGCCTGCCAACATGATGACTACAAAGTGACAGGGATGCCACATCCTGCATCTGAGCTATGCAGTGCACCATGCAGTTGAACTGCACATCTATAGCAAGCCTGACACCTTTCAGAGCCATGGACTCTTGGAACAAGTCATCTCTGTACCACTTGTGCAAAGATTTTGATGTCTACAGAAATGATCTTTCCTGTGGGATTTCCAGGTTAATCACACAAAACTGCTAGGCAATACATTGCACTTACAAGCAGTGCTCTGTCACTAAAATTTTTGGGCCAGGAAGGTCATGTCTGATCATCTTTCCGAGGAAAATTCTCTATTTAATTCCTCCACTGGTGAAAAACATCAGAAATAGACAAGCAATTGTCATTAAATCTCTTTTGTTTCACAGTGTCGTGTACCTGGCCCCCTGCAGCACAGTGGGAACTGGACTGGTTTCTGCAAGAGCTCTCCACTGAACACAAGTCTCTGGAGAGCATTGGTCCCAGCACTGAGGCAGTAGCTCTCTCCAGACCAGTCCAACGTTAATCCCACCAGTAAGTAGGCCAATTTGTGCCAAATATGGTTTTTCCTCTCCTGTGTCAAGACCACCCACCAGCACAGGGCATTGAATAGCGGCTATGACAGGAAGATTTTAACCTCAGCTAATGGCATCCAGAAGGTGACAGACTCATTTTCTTACTACCAGTCTTCTTAGGACTGAACAGGCAATTATATTCTTGAGACTGCTTCTGTGTGCTAAATTACATGGACTATCTCCAAAGAGCAGTGACAACTCTGTAAGCTGGGTGTAAGCTGGGTTACCTCTCTCGCCAGCCCACAAACTGCTCTCAGTAACCCTGCAGTGGTGTTGACAGACTCCAGAAATAGCCATTAACAGTGTTTTCTTACTAGAAGTCAGGTCTGGGTCGTGTCAGTGGGGGAGGTGAATGAAAAATGACAGGGGGAGCCATTCCAGGGGGTCTCATCCCTCTCTGCACACAGTCCCCAAAGGTGGCACTGAACCATGCCCCACACACAGCCTCTTGTAAACATGAGGGATCCCCTTTAGAGCTGGAACTGGGGGCGCCTGGCACCTTTCGTGCTTCCTGCTTCTCTAATATTTCTCCTCTCATTCCTTCACTGCTAAATGAATGGCACGACTTTCTCAATGTTTTCTTTTTCCTAACACTTTCTTACAGTTTTCATTTAATTTTAATGCAAGGGCACCAATCCTAGTTTATGTCATAATAGATGGACAACAATAGTGCAGTTTAACTGAAATAACATGCTAAACAGTGCTACATGTTGACGGAGTCATGACGGATAAAATGTGGAGTGTTTTGGTGGTTTATATCTTCAAAGAAGAGCTGGCAAGTGTACAACGTGACAAATGTATTTAAGAATCTATGCCATTCAAATGATACTACCACATGTCTGTTTGGGATTTTTCCCGTCTAAATGTGGGAATATGGGCACAGATTCACTTGCATACTGTGTTCTTCTAACATAAAGTGTCGGCATCTCCGAGGGTGTGTCGGTGGCACCCGATGTCACCAGACACACGCCGCAAAGGAGACAGCCGAAATAAGTCTATGTTATGTCTGCCAGGCAGTCTTCATTTGTTTATTTCATGCAAAAAGGAGGGGATGGTGCTCAAAATATTCTCACTGGAAATTTGTATCAGCATGAGAAAGAGAAAAAAGTGTCATTTGCATTTCAAGGCATTGCAAGTCCCTATCCTGGCTGAAATCGTCGGCATTTATGGTACAAAGAGACCAGCTCCTGATGTGAGTGACAACGATGTAAAAAAACCCCACTAATTCACGTCATCTTGACTGAATTATTCTGCATTTACACCAGTTGCACTAAGATGGAAGCTGGCTCATGGTCTTTACACATATACATTTTGTGTCTTTTTCTCCTATTGTTTGTCACTCCTTTGTTTATTATTTTTTATTTGTGTGATGTATTCATATTCTCAGAGTCCATCTGCTAAAAGTATCCTATTTAAAAGAAGATGGCATCATTAGCTACCCTTTCTCGCTATAAAGAAAGGAGCAGTTCCCATATTTTTACCCAGTTCAGTGGCTCAGTGGATGCACTAATCTTGCTGAACACTTCAGTTTAGATGGTATATCAATGAGGCATTCAAACAGAGCAGTTTATACACAAAAATTCTGTCTGCTTTGTAAAAGATTATCCTTTTATAAACACTCTGCGGAAAACATAAAAGCAAATAGGGGACAGCACATAGGACAGGAAAGATGTTAGAAGGGAGATTAATACTGAATGGGTCGAAATGAATGGTGCTTACCAAAACGAGGTCCAGATACTTTGGCTGCAGTGAAACATAAATAATGGGAATGACACATCGTTTATTCGGGATAATGAGTTGATCCGAAGTAGGGGCCTAGAACAAGAGATTAAAGATTAAATATCCATCTCCTGATGAATATCAGTAGCAAACTTTAACCTTTTCCTTCCAAAAGCACAATTTCTTTGAACAATCATGTCAGCACAACACAGTGAAGAAATGGGATAAAGCAAACTTAAATCACATTCTTATCCTTATCCTGAAAAAAAACACTGCTTCATATTTTAAGACACAGTAGTGCATTTTTATTTCCAGGCATGTAACTCTTTCGGAATAATTATATGAGAACACAAAGATTTTGCTTGATGTTTTGTGTTAGAAAAATCTGGCTTTAGCATTTATTGCTTACATTTTAGTCCTCTGCAATAACTGAAGAAAGAACATGCCCATCCTGAACATTCACTTGGGTGGAGAGATAATGACAACAAGCAGCCTGCTGGAAAAGCACAGCACACCACATGCCGAATTAGAGTCTTGAATGCAAGGAGGACTTGGAAGATGTCACAAGCTTTGGATCGGGAAGGGCTGGAAGTGTAGTGAAGGGGGGAAAGGCACAGACAACTGGGGACAGCAGGCTGACTGTGCTGCAGTGCTGGCAACCTGTCCAAGCTGGTCAATTAGTGGTACTTCTAGCTCAAGATGCTGTACTGCAACTGAGGCAGAAGACATAGGACAAGCGGGAATCTGGATGGCTGTGGCTTGCCCAGAACTTGGAACAGAGCAGCTGCTGGATGCATGCAGCCAGCCAAGCCCTGCATTGTGGTTTTGTTGCTGATGGCTGCCTCCTGCAAGAGGGATAAAACTGGGGACAGAGGGAGGAGGGAGGAGGGGGCGAGACTTTCAAATGACATTTAGAAAACAGCCAAGCTAGAATGCAGGAGTGAGTTCGGCATGCTCTCACCTGCTTCATGGAAAAGCGTTTACTCCATAAGCAAAAGGAGTTTGTGGTTTCATTCCACTCTCTAGAGAATGAGCTGTCCCAGTGCCAAACCAGCACGCATGTACAGCTGGCAGTTTCTCTGCAGAAGAAGCCTCATACTGGAAGCTGTGGAAAAGTATCCATTTTTTCTTGGTAAATATTTGCATGCAAAACCAGATATTCCCATAGGTTTTTGTGAGGCTCTGCAAACTAGTTAGAGGGAAGGATTTTTGGATTTGTGATGGGGAGTGTGCATGCACAGACGCACAGCTCCAATGAGGACGTGGTCCTGGGGGGTGAGCTCACTGAAATGGTGTCTTGAAGGACATTGAATACCTTTCGACAGCAAGACTCCAATTTGCAAAATTCACATTTTGGTAACAGAACAAAAATATTGCCATTTCACATTGTCCCTTTATACCATGAATTCAGATAGGATTTGATGTGTTTCCCTCTCCTTTTGGGTAAGAGATGCGAGTCCTGTCAGGCACCTTTCCTCATAGGTTGTCCTCTAACAGCATCACTCCACAGCCTTCATCCTAAAATGTCCTGAAGACCTAGTGAAAAACCTGAAACCTCCTGCTGCTACATCACACTAAATATACCAAGAAAGGACCACAAGGTCAAATAATGCAAGTGGAGGAAGAGCACTTGGAGTGTTAGGCTGGTAGAGGGGGCAGAGCTGACAAATCAATAGTAAGGGTGTGAACACAAGACATATGGCTGCTTATCATCACGGCCAGCCAGGACCAGGCTCTGCAGGGCTTGGCTTGCCTAGGCAGTCCATGCTGGAGAGTGGGTTGGGTTTTCCACCGCTGCCTGCCATGGCAAAAGGAAGGGGAGGTCCATCTCAGTGCCAAAGCAGCAGCCTCTCCTCTGGGGAACCAAAGCACTGCTCTCCAGGGACAGGGACCACTGTGCTTGGCTCAGCTGCTCTGCCTGCTTTCAGCACCCTGCACTGATTTCCAGCCAGACAGGCTTTTATCCTTGAGATACGAGCAGCGACTTTCCTTTCATTCAGAAAGAAGCATCCATTTTCAAGCATTATCACAGCACAGATAATAAATATTACAAACAGCAGAGCTGTGAGGGGTGCCAGAGCCCTGCTGCTGACTGATGCCTGACCTCTGCAAAGCCCACATCACCGTGTCACATCACAGCGCCTGGCTGTGCAAAGGGGGCCATCCTGCCCAGGGGCACACAGTGCTGCAGGAGGGGCAGAACCCCTGCTGCCACTTGTGCTCCTCCTCTCAGGGGGCCAAGGGGCTCCTCACATGGCAAAAGACACTCCCTGTAAGGTCTGAAGGGCATGTTTGAAGGATCCTGCAATGAAAGTTGTTGTAGACACACACACAACAATCCATGTATGTTGTAGGGGAGAGAGTATGGTCCCAAAGGCCCCAGTGTGGCACGAAGTGGTGCTCCCAAGGCTCCTGGTGGTCCCAAGGTTCCTGGCAGCTTGCATTGACCCTTCTAGGGAGGGAACTGATGGTGCTGGGCCTCCCTGCCTCACTTAACCTCATGTCACCTCGCTACTAAGGAAGAGGAGGAGCAGCTCCCAGATGATTCCAGCACATAGCAATGGGCTCTTGTACTTAGGAAGTATTTGTAACTTGATTTAAAATTAGCCTTAGTAATTCAAAGATGGCAATGCGAGCAGCATGAGACAGAGAATAGATTATTTCAGGAGTATTTGTCCAAATTCAGTGGGTAGAAGTGAGTTTTCCAGGGCTGCTTTCAGTATGTTACTGGAAGCTCAGCTTGTGACCTGAAGTCCCAAGAGTTTTTATTCATGGAGAGCTCTCTGCCTGGACATCTGACTATGCAGAGGAGTGAGGCTTTTGGGTTGTAAAATTAGATGGAAAATGTCCACTCTGGGAGAGAAAGCACAAGTTTCTTGTGAAACTGCTCTGGGAGGAACCAAAACTCAGGTGTTCACAGCTTGACTTGCACAAGAGAACTATATTTTAAAGCATCTGTGAATAAATCTGTGCAAGCAAACCTGAGTTTTCTTAGCAAACTGCCCCAGCACCCATATCCACTGTGCAGTTTGTAGGCTGGGAGTGTGACAGGTCATGGTGCCACCCAAGTGCTCCCCTTCAGCCACCCCTATAGTGTACCCCAAGTACAGCACCCCTTGTCCTGGGTTTGCTGCGTGATCCATGGAAAGAGAACAGCTCATACTAACAGCTGAGGTGAATCTCACCAAAAACCACTTGCCTCTCTTCTTTGGTTACTTGAATCTGCCCTGTGCAATATTTTATGAGGAGCGTGTCATTAATGGTGCAGGTATTGATACAGAACCTGTGTTTTTACAGATGTGAATGGTTTGCCAGGTCCTCCTCAAGTATTCTAATTCAAATCATCATGTAAATTTTGACAGTGCAAGCCTTTAAGGAAACCAAAGAGTTTTTACAGTACCAGTATGAGTTTACTAGATCTGTGTTACTCATTTAGCATCCAGAGGGCTTGAATTGGGCATAACTACCAGAAATTTAATTCTCTTAAATCATAGGATGGAAAACTTAGAGTCTGTCAGACACCTTTGGACACTGAACTTGATTCCAAGGGTCACCCCAAGCAGTCATGGAATATGGGGACATGTCGACTTGTATCTGGTTATGGAACTGAAATCTGGATTTAGATCCAGTAACTATCAGCAGCAGACAGAAATGCACCAACAAACCTTACCCACACCTCTCTAAGATGGAAATGGTCTGTCTGCACCTGGTCCAGTTCAGGGAGCAGGACTGGACAGCACCTTGTGGCAGCCTGATCAAGGGCAGCTAGCAGGGTCCTGAGCGATGCTGGAGGATTGGCAGCCAGTAGCAGAGCATGAGGGGCTGTGCAGACAGGCTGTTCTCATTCTGCCCCTCAGGGGTCAAGCAAGACCCTGCCTGGCAATTCCCTTCACATCAAAGGAGCCTCCAGAGGCCCTGCTGATGGTCTTGAGGGGCTGCAATACCAGTGTAAAGCTGCTTGAGCTGGGTTAGCAGTGTGCTCACATATGGTCTTGGATTGTACCTTTCCATAAACCAGCTGTACCTCTCAAATAAATACATACTGGGCAAAGCTCAGAAATACATCTTTCTAGAGATTATTTCCATCTGCACATCACAAAGGATATATTGATTTAGCTACACTCCTGAGATCAGAGTGGAAACACTGTATAGTCGGGAAGCAGACACATATGCTGCTTATCAAAGCTATACATACGGTACAAAAAGATACCAGTGTGGAGAGCAACCAGCTATATTTGCACCAGCACACAACCTGTCCTGTAATTCTCTAAAACAAAGGAAAAGGAAGGGCTGAATGCCACTGTTCCGGAGCCACAGAAATGGCATGTGAGGAGCCCACCAATCCCAGCTGAACTCATGGACATGAGGGATCTAAGGAGTTGACAATTGCTGTAGCTGTCAAGGATTGCTCCCTATGTATTTATTTATTTATTTGTTTGTATTTCTTGGAGCTGCTGAGAAATGTAGTAATTTACACAATGGCAAAGAATATCCCAGATGAGCTCCAAGTGGAACCCATCACCAGAGCAAGGCTGTATTCTCTCTGCAAAGCCTTTTCACGATCCACAAGGAGGACAAGTTACATATTCCTCAAAATTCACTCCATCTGTGTTTGTAGATGGTGATATAAGTCCAAAAATTTC
Source organism: Camarhynchus parvulus (assembly GCF_901933205.1). Lineage (NCBI taxonomy): Eukaryota > Metazoa > Chordata > Aves > Passeriformes > Thraupidae > Camarhynchus > Camarhynchus parvulus. Next base: position 21,103,147 of record NC_044573.1, on the reverse strand, counting down.
AGAGCAAGAAAGTGAGTTACCTAGATCACGCAGCATAACTGTGTGCTGCCAATGTACATACCTCAGAGTGGTGCAGGAAAGTGTCAGGAAAATGGTCATCTGTGGAGGCAGAGGGGACACCGTGGTCTCCTGCAGCACTAATCCTTCCTGGTGTCTCTGGGATCATAGAGAATGGGGAAAGTTACCAGAGGAAAATCATAGAATCATTTGGGTTGGAAGAGACCTTTGAGATCACCGAGCCTGACTGTAAACCCAGCACGGCCAAGTCCACCACTGAACCGTGTCCCTGAGTGAGTTCACTAGATGTGTGTTGCAGTGTACAACTCTGTCTTTTAAATATCTCCTGGGTTACTGACCCAACCACTTCCCTGGGCAGCCTATTCCAATGTGTGACAACTCTTTCCATGAAGAATTTTTTTCCTAATATCCAGTCTGAACCTCTCCTGGCTCAATGTGAGGACATTTCCTCTTGTCCTGGCCCTTGTTACGAGGGAAAAGACTGGCTCCCTCCTTGCTACAATCTCCTTTCGGTTATTTGCCAATATACAAAAAGCATATATAGGATAATCCTTGCACTTATTTCAGATATTTTCTGGCTTCTTGTAGCTTTGCAGTTTAGCATAAATCAGAACAGAGCAGAAATGTCCCTGGGAGTTAAAGATTGTTAAGTTCCTCTCTTTCCTTACCGCCAACCACTTTTGTACCTCTCCTGAAGCTCAAGCACCCACAGCACTGAGTCAGCAGGATGCATCCCATCAGTGATCCTCAGAAACTTCTGTGCAAAGTCCTTGGGCTGAGTTTAAATGTCTGCTAAACAGTTTAGGCCAAATTGTCTTTGCTGCAGAGCCCCTGCATTGAAGCCATCAAACAATGTGCTGTGGCTGTTGTATGTGTATCCACAGAAGATTTCTTTCCCTAGACAAAATGATCAGAGGGATGAAACCCCTCCCTGACAAGGACAGACTGAAAGAATTGGAATTGTTCAGCCTGGAAAAGAGAACACTCCAGGGAGACCTTGTTGCAGTCTTTCAGCACTTACAGGGAGTCAACAAAAAAGAAGTAGGCAGAGTTTTTAACAGGGCCAGTAGTGATAGAACAAGAGTTAGCAACAGTTTTAAACTGAAGGAACTTAGATTCAGGCTACAGATAAAAGAAAAACTTAGTTACAGTGAGGGTGGCAAAACACTGGCAAAGGTTGCACAGTGAGGTGGTGGATGCCCCATCCCTGGAAGGTCAGTTGGGTGGGACTCTGGGCAACCTGTTCTAGCAGAACATGTCCCTGCTCACTGCAGAGGGGTTGGACTACATGACCTTTCAAGGGCCTTTCCAACCCAAACTATGTTATGATTCTGTAACAAAGAAGCCTTATATTGGTGTTATTTGGACACTCTCAGGAAGATGAAGGCCAAGAATCATTGGTTCTGACAAAAAAATTGCTGAAGTGCCCTGAGTACCAAGATAGAACTATCATCAAACTCCTTTCATGTCTCCTCTACCAGTCTAATGCCCTGCATAAGTAAGAGAAGCATAACAAAGAAATCTATGATGGCTTCAAAAGACAGTACTCTTGAAGCAAATGATTGATTACCAGACAATGTTCAGGTGAAGAAAAAACCAGTCACTCTAAAACACATGGCCATCTTCAACAGTCAGCCTGAGACCACTTGAGGATGGCTGGAATGAGGCACAGTACAGCGCCTGCTCTCTGGGAAGAGGTGACTCTAAAATCCTTGAAACTTCCATCTGACCCAGGTACAGATAGAAATAACCTGGGAGAAAGGAGTCAGTGAATCCCAAACCCACCAAAGTCTCCTCAGCAGAGGGTTTGCTTTCTCTGCAACTTTGCCTTCCAGAAAAAGAGACCTCATCCTGAGGAAGAGATGCAGAATCAGGCACAAAAAATGGCATAGCTGCTTCTCCCTGGAAAATTCCACCCAACATCTGCACAGCAGCTGGATTTCCCAAGTCTATTATCTCATTTCACTGATCTGAATGAATTTGCTCTCAGAACAGCTGCAGATCTGTATGTATCACTCACGGCTTGATTCACTATGTTTTACCTGAATTAAATATTAATTAGCTACACTGTCTTTTCTCCTCCCACCACTAAATGCTAATTAATTGTAATTCATTATGGAAAAAAAAGTGGCACATGAGTAGTTACTTTGGGCCAAAACATGAATCAGTTCTAAAAATCCAAACCAACCCTAGTCAATTCAGAGTGTGAAACACTGCTGGGGAATAAGTTCAACTTCAGTCTCATTCTTTTCATTACAAGAGTCTTAAATACATTTTTTCTATAGATTCATCCAGAGAGATGTATCACTAATACACTGGCCAAGCATGGGGTCTCTAACTCATCTTGGACAGTTTCTTAATACAAGAAAGGTCCCACAAGAGAAAGTACAGCTATGGTGTTTGGCATGAAGTAAAGACACCAGACAGACTCTGGAACCTTACGTTTGCAGGTTTTGATCCAGACTCACTTCAAACAGCCTTCCCATCACTGCAACTCAGCAGTCATAAATACTTTTGCCTCAAAACCCTTAAGCTTCCCGCTGAAATGGACATATGTGCTGACAAGTTCTCAGCAAAAAGGATGGTTTATGTGAAGATTTAGAAGTACAAAGAACACACTTAAGACGTGTATTTCCAAAAGGCAATTTATGGGGTAGATGTACCCCTCAGGGAGTATTTATCTTATAGGCTTAATGGCCACAACTAGTTTTAGATTGAAATGTCACAGACTTTTTCTCTTTTCTTTTTTTTTTTAACTGTCTGCTGTTTACAACACACTCTGCAAACAAACTGGGCTGTGCAGCTCTGCATTTTCTAACGGCGGCAGCCTTTCTTCTTTCTCCCTATAACAAAAACGCTTTGAAGTCCTATGCTGTTAGTTACAAGTATCCTGATATTTCCCCAGCAAGGATGTAATAGGAGCCAAAACAAGCCTCCAGGTGCCAATATTGCACCTGACAAATTAGGCACACGACTGGAAAAGGATGGGCCCATCCTTCTGCTTAATGTTCATTTCCTCTCATTTCCACGTTAACAGGAAGTAGTTGGAATGGAAAAAAAGACTTTCCTTAAAGACCTGAACTATCAAAAGCCTGGGGCTGTTTCTCCTTGCAAACAAAAAACTTGGAAGCCAGCTACGTCCTATGATTTGGAGCTCATTTACAGTGACTTGTTTAACCCCTACTGACGGCACGATGAACAGGATGTTATGATTTATTTAACACTTAAAGCGGGTGTGAGAACAAGGTGGATGGTGCCCTTAGATGTAGTCTTTTCATAATTTATTGCTCCAAGTGCTTAATTTTTCCTCAGGGAAGCCTTTGATAGCCGGCTGCTGTGGTGTGGTTAAGCGTGTGAATTAAGTTATAAAGCAAAAATATTAATAATACTAAAAATAAAAACCGTAACCAAAGTTACTATTTTGCATAACAAGAACTTGCATGCCTTGTTTAGCTGAAACTCAGAAGTGATAACCCCACACCAACCAAATTGAGTTGAGGATATTTAATGGAGCAGCACAAAGAGTGTTGAATTTACCTTCTGAGGACTTGAGCTGCACAAACACAAAGCAAACTCACTCTTGCAAAACGCCGCGCGGCTCCTGGAAGGCCACTGGAGACCCGTAACAAAGTCAGCTAAAAAAAATAAAGTTACTAACATCTCCTATGCTGGTACCACAGGGGACTCTGACCAAGAACAGAGTCACAAAAAATGTTATGTTTGACTGGCTTTAAAGTTGAACTGCTGCTTAATAATGTTGTAGCATCCCTCAGAGGGTTTATTTTAAAGTACCTTCTTTTGAATGGTCTGTAATCTTTATCTGGAATACAGAACCATCCTTTAGAAATCATTCTCATGTCAAAGTTACTCAGTGAAATAATGTATAGATCTCCTGCTCTCTGGAGATCAGTGTTCAGCTCTGCTTCATGTCCTTACATTGAAGACCCTTGGTGACTTCAGCAAACATGATCTGTAGGACTGCTTGCACCTGTGGATAAAGGACTTCAACTTTGAATGTTAAATACCTATTTCAGGGTTTTTTCTCTCTTGAGCATGCATGTGTGTGAGTAAGTTGTATTTTGATATAGACAGGTAGGTAATTAATTTCACTTTTAGGAGATGAAATAACGATTTTAGCAAATTACATTTGTCTCTTTAATCTTATATTTCCATGCACACTGAGTTAAATGTTGTAAAACTATCAATTCTGTCAAAACCTAACAGAAAGAAAACAAGAAACCCTGCAATCTTAATGTCCAAACTGACTGGTGATTAACAGGAATTAAATGTGCAGGAATTCCAAATCTTTTCTGATCGGAGATGTCTAGATGACTTTTGTTTTTCCCTAATTGTATGAGGTTCCTACATAGTATTTAAGAATCAATTATATTGCAATTGATGTAATTAACTCTAATAATCCAGTAAAAGTCAGTAGGAGGGCTATTCAAGTCAATAGAAAAGAGAGACTATATTATGAAGGTGTTATTAACCTATACAGATTTTACTAGACATTTCCCTTTCTTACATAATAAATATACAGTGATGAGGAAGGCTGTCATTATAATTTAATGGGAACAATGGTTCATCACTTCCTTTCCTGTACAAGCCTTAACTAATTCTACATACAGTGTATAAGTAAAATGAAGTTAAATGAATCTCATAAATTAGCTATTAATCATCCATCAATCATCTGTTGCTCCATGATTAAAATCTGTGTTGCATTCAGAGCTGGGAAAGGTATTTGGGGAGTGGCAGGAGCTGCATGTACATCTTCCAATTAATTTATTCACGCACTTCCATTTTGCATTGCCAAGGGTACTTACTGAAACCAGTCCTGAAGTCAGAGAAAGTCTCCTGAGGAAAGTTCCAGCCCTTCCCAGAATAAAGTAAAACTCTAATTTCCATATTTATAGGCATCACTCTGGCTTTAAGCATTGTTGCATATGAGAACCTCATTCACGCTTCTCAAGTCAGTCAGACAACTCTTTTTGGGGAAAGAAAGCAACACTATGAAGTCAGGGAAAGTGAGGCAGTGGTCTGCTATATGCCTTGCAAAGTGAGGAAGAGAATTCCTCTGCCCAAGATCCTAATCTCCTGTCTTATGCTCCAAGACTTTTGCACTGCTCAATGAGGCAAAAGTGGGTTCTTCCTGAATATGGCTATTAAAATCCAGCTTTTTAGGAATTTCTGTCTTCACCTTCATCAAGCTGAGAATAAGCCTTATTACATATGGAAGACTGCATTGATCTCATTAGCAGAACTGCTTGTCTTGGCAGTAGACAAAGATCAGTTGTCTGTGCTACTGTTATCTAATATATTACTTACCTTCTGAGAGACTGGCTACAAGTGATCCTCTTATCTTGCATCTTGGCAGCCCCAGTCTGGGCAGCTCTTCATGGCACCGTGCATCTCTCTCACAAAAACTACACTGGACCATTGCAGGCAGCTCCAAGGCACAAGTACACAGGGACTTGGTGAAACACAGTGACCACCTTCCTACATAGAGATGAGCTGATCAAAAGAGGCCCAGGAGAAGGCAAGGGCAGTGTTTGAGTTACTCTGGAGTAGTTTAAAATCAAAATAAATATTGAATTGCCTGGATCCTCCGTGCAGCGTTGCTGAATGTATGCAAAGAATGAGACTGAGGAGTGGAGTTTTGTTTGTCCGCTGTCAAAATACTTTTTCAAAGATCTTGGGAAGAGGGTATAATTTTTGAAAGCTCTTCTTATGCAGACCCCCCTGCATCTTTGTTCACATGTTATCGCTGCTTTGGGTAAGATGTAGTACATGTACTCAACTAAAGAAAGAGGGAGCTGTGATGTTGCAACAAATACAACACAGAGGAGTCCAGTAATGCTTTGTAGCTACAGTGCTGATTTTTTTTTTAAATCACAGCAGTAGGGCAAGTGCTCTACAGATATCAATAGTTGCACCAGAGCTGACCTATGTTGCACAGAATGAATGAGCTTTGACTATAGGAACACAGATAGGCAACCCTGCTGACTCCTGCTGAATAAACCTATTGTAAAGCTGGCAAACAGCATCCTTCCAGGGCTCTTGGACTTGTGGCTTCATCTAGTCTGGGACTCCTCAGTGTTTTATTCTTTATAACAGCATCATACTTTCCCATACTGCTAAACACAGAAGACATTTCTGATGTTCACATTGCAAGGTCCACTTGCAGTGTACTTGATTTGGTGGTGTTTGACAAAGCCTTTGCTTTAATTCAGGAGCCAGTTCTGTGATAACAAGGACATAGATGGAAAACCAGTGCTCCATGAGGCATTAAACCTCTTTTTTTCTTGTTGTGGGCCAAAGCAAAATGCCGACGGGTGTCACACAGCCCCACATACCAATAATTAGTTCACCACAGCAGGTGTATTTGACCACAAAAGCTGTTCTTTGAAAATGAGATCTTTTCTTTGGGGAGAATTGTAATGCCTAACTTCCAGGCTTGGGAAGCACAGTTGTGATGGAGTTTAAGCAGAATGACATGTCCTGTGCTGCAGACACCACCCAGGGGCTGAGCTGGGCTGCCCTACACCTTGCCAGCACTACCTGAGAAGTACAGGGCTGCTTTTTGGGTGCCTTTGGAACCGCGGCGCCACACAAACCAGCTGTGCCAAAAATGATAGACTGAGAACTGTTAAAGTACAGCAATTCAGCAGTCAAAACTTCCTTTATTTAAATCCCCAAACACCACTTAGTTATGTAATAATCTCAGTTCTTTCATGCTCCACAAGCTTGCCTTAAATTGTCTGGAGCAGCTCCTCAGCCGCAGATAGTCCCAGCTCGCAGAAGGCAGTGGCACTGGGACGCTTCCCACCAGCTGCCGCTCTGCCTCGACTGCAATTGCATTTCACACACAAAAGATGACAATAATCTATCAAAAAAAAAAAAAAAAAAAAAAAAAAAAAAAGGAACCACCCTCCCCCTCAGTTTGAATTGTCATCTGCAAGAAAAGATTCCAGTGTTTCAGCTTCCATGGAAAAACAATACTGTCTTATCTTTATTTTATTACTTTAAAAAAAAAAATTCTTGTGATGACAGTATTAGGTAGCACTGTGAAAAACAACTAAATATAGCAGTGGATCATAGTGGGTGTGAATGGAAAACAAAGGAGTCAGGAGCGGAGCTCCTGCTGCTGTTACGTCACTATAACACCCATAATTATGTTATTATGTACACTGCCCACTTCAACTATATCTGGACACCACTTACCATGATAAAAATCTGATTACTAACATGACATATAATCTTGGTTTCTTTGATGAACATTAACTTCTGTCTTCTATATTCTTTTTCAAACAGACAGGATATTTGTTTTGCTCCCTTCTACAGGGAGTTTGGAAGAGTGAACATACAGGAAAAATGAAAAAAAAAGGTAATTTAAAATCTCATTGCTGGACTCATTTTATCTTGGTATAAAAACATATCAAGCCACTTCTAAGGTGTTGCTGTGCATAAATTCTCATGAATTCTCCTCACAAACACCTAACTTCTATAAATACTATTAGCTCCATACAGGAATTCATCCAGATTTAAGGCATGTTTAGCTATAGAACTGCTCCACCTTTTTATGCAGAGCAACATAGCTTTTAAACTTAAAATGCCCTTGTGTGAGGGGTAGGGGGTGCGTGGCTCAGGAGTTGTGGCTCGGTGCCACGTGGATCCCATGGGCTTTGTGCTGGAAGAGGATTTGGTGTGTCCACGAGGATGTCCAGTGGGGTGTCCATCACTGCTTCCCAGCACTGGGCAGGATCCCTCAGGTGTTTCTCTCACCCTATTCCATTGCCTGTGCCCCAAAAAGCTGTACCACAAATTCCTACAGCAGGACTGATGTTTGGACAAAATGTGGTGTTTTAAAGGCCTTGGGAACTCTTTTTATTTTTTATCTAGAAAGTGAGAGGAGGAAAAACCAAAACTGGCAGAAAAAAAACCCCCAAAAAACAAAAACCAATGCCCTTCAAGATGAAAGAGAATTTTTTTTTCCTTTAGCTAAATGAATATTGAAAAAACCTATATCTTATTATGTCTTCAACCCCTGAGGTTATCCTATCTGGTTTGTTTCACAATTCACCAGGAAAAACCCTCAAGATATTTCTAAGATAACTGTTAAATGTCTGACTTTCATCTACAATAGAGGAAATCTGTATTGCCAAAAGCTTGTTCTCAGAATTCCACCTTAAAACAGTTTTAGTACCACCAGACCAGAAGGGTTTGATGCCAAAGAGCTGTTCTGTCCTATTGAAAGCAGAGAATGGCTTCCTCTGCAATATGTACAAAGAGCAAGGAAATTTACTCAATTAATGTGAAACACAAAATGGCATCTGCCATCTGGAGATGCACACAAAAGCCACGGGCAGTCAAACACTTCTTAAGACTTTGGCATGTAAAATTAACATATTTTAAGACTTAAAAGGACATGTGAACTCTGAGCTTGCAAGGTTTTCTTGTTTCTCACAGCAAAATAAAATACACAATAGAATATTTCCACTGTGATGTCCCAGAAATATCAGTGCTAACCACCTACAAAAATTTGCCTATGACATCGAGGCCACCATTTCTAGACTGGGGTGGGAATTGAATGGCTGTTCACTTAAATGTGCATTTTTAAACAATGGACAGAAATATGCTTTCACTAAACTTTAGAACCACACTAAAGTATGGTCTTTTATTGAGACCTGTGTAAAAGTCTTGTTTCATCTTGTATGTGACACTGTGCAATCACTGTTTTTATTTTTCCTTGCAAAAACAGAGTGATGCTGACTAGTCAAGTATAGTGCAGATTCAAAGTGTATAAAAAGGGCTCCCTTTTCTCCAAGCATTTTAAGCATTCTCTTCTTGAATAAAACGAAGAAAGTTCAGCTCCAGTGTCTGTTCCCTTTTGTGTATTAAAAAACCCATACTGGTTTAAAAAAAACATGACATATGGCATCTAAGTGGTCACCGCCATAAATTATTCAACTTCTGCTCACTCCACAAACGTAAATCTAACAAAATACAAAACCTGAGGCCTCGCTGGCAAACTCATGGTCACATGTCCTTGGCGGTGTCTTCAGCACACATTTGGCCACACAGATCTGGTCACTGCATCCAAAGTATTCACCCAGACACCCACTGTGATATACAAATTCACCTGGTTTTCACTCTACCTGCATCCTTCATTCTGACATTCCCCAGGATCACTTGAGCAGAGCCTCCTGATATTTTAGGGTACAGCCCTTCCCCCCTGCCTGTTAGGCACACACAGCACTGGTTCCGCAAGCCTTGTTTTCTTTGGTATTTTGCTAAAGAAGAGGGAGTGACAAAAAAAGAGGAGAGGGGAGAAATCAAATCCATTCCTGTTTAAGACTATGTGGTTCAGCAGCAGTTTCCCATGCAGTGTTGCACAGGATGAACAGGATGTCCGAATAAGTCTGCCACATGTGTCTTGCAAAAGCAACTTTAATTTAGGTACCTCCAATTTTCCAATTTCACAGTTTTTTCCCTAACTTTCTTTCAGTGATTTTTTTTTGGTTTTTCGATTTTGTTTTTTTTTAAGGCACCAAAGTGAACATTTCAGAATACACCAGAAAGTTGGTTCATAGCCAAGGACAGCAACGCTGCACGTACTTACTCATGTAAGATGTGATAGTGTAGCCAGTGCAATGCAATGGGATGACACACAGAGCACGTATTCAGATGTTTAGGGAAAGGGTGACAATAAGCTTAGCAGACTTAGAGTATTAATGAAGAAGTGCCAGGTGAAAAAATTCTTAAACAGTGACCCTGTTACTTACTTTGCCAGTTTCCTGGTTTTTTATATTGGATATGAGTTGTTGTCTAAGGATGAGTTCTACTGATTAATCTTTTAATCAAAACACTCTTAGAAGTAACACAGAAAAAAAAAAAAGGTAAAGCATAAGATTAAAAAGTCATCATTCCAGTATCAACATCCATGTGGCACATAAATTTTATGCCACATTCTCATAGCAAAAGGAAAAAAAAAAAGTACCTCAAACTGATCAAACTATATACTCAGACAGAAGAAGAGGGTTGAGAATGCACTAAAGCAACATTGAAATTTTATTTACCAGTTTGTTGATTTGTCCTTGCATTTTTGAGTGTGTGTGTGAGAGAGGACAAACAGAGACAGAGAGGGAAGAAAATGACTCATGCCTGACAATGTTACCATGAAAATGGTCATAGCTTTGGGCTTCCCTGGGGGAATTTGTAATGCCACAGCAAAAATCCAGCTAGCCTGCAATTACGGTGCCGGCAGCGAGTCCCTCCAGCACGAGCCATAATGTCTGGCTGCAGCTGGTGGGAGTGCTGTGGATGCTTTCCCTCACCAGGAACATCCTGGGCTCTGGGGAGCAGGTGGCTGCTGTGGGGTGAAGCTGCTGGGACACCCCCACACATCCAGGCAGGCAGAGATCTCCCAAAAACTCCTCCCCAGAGAGGGATGGAAAACAGTGTGCTTTAATGCACAGCTCCCCTCTTAGCACACGCAGGCACATTTGGTGTAGGATCCCCAGCCATTCCCTCCTACAGCAGAATCCCATCCTGCAAAAGAACCCCTCAGTGCCACTGATGTGAAGGACTCCGTGTTAAAAATAAAACCACAGTCCTCAGCAAAAGCGAGCAGGGTTCCCGGGAGAGGAGTGTGAACCCAAGCCAGTGACAGGCTGGAAGTGCAACATGACGGAGATGCTGCTGTGACCGGACAGTTGAGGGATGAGCCAGGGTTTCCAGGCATGTCACAGGGATGACATCCCACGGCTTCGGGGCCGGAGCCGCTGAACCTGCTGCCGGCCAATCCTTGGAGTGTCACTTACGTGAGCTCCAAAGTAATCTCCTGGCCCACCCTTCAGGAAAAAGATAAGATGTCATGATCAGCTAATAGGAAGTGACAAGAAGAGATAAAATGGATGGGGAGGGAGGGAAGGTTTCGGATTGAAAAGGCATTATTCTTTCCTCTAATGCCAACCCTGCTAACAATAGGGCTGAGTTAATTAATGGGCTATTTGAGCACTTTCATCCATTTTTGCATATAGCATTAATTTTTCTACAGATACATATAACACAATTAACCTATAGCTTTTCAAACAATCAGACATGGCAATCCTTTCAAACTGGTGGGGAAAACATTGCACTTTTACAGAAAAAAGGGATTTAATTAGGGAAAAAGATTGAGAAGAGTCTTTGTTCCTCTACTCTTCCAGCCATTGCCTTCCATCTGGCATGGGAACTTATTACCAAGACATCTGAGCATCTTTCATAAAAAAAAAAAAAAAAAAACGACAAGCAAACACACAAAACCCCCAAATTTCTGGCTTTCCTCCCTCTTTAGAGTAGAAAATCCTATCTGTCAAGCTTAGTTCACTTGCAATTAAGAAATCTGCTTCACTCCCTAACGAAATGTTAGCGCGTCACTTGACAAAGTCCCATTGAGCACAGAGAGAGAGGTTTAGGCTGGAAAACACTTGTGAAGTTTCTCCCCAAGTGCTGCTCCAACGGCACCTCTAGCTGGGGGGGCTGAGTGCTACCCCCTGCAACCACCCGGCTGCACAGGCACAAAGCCCCTGGTACTCAGTCAGCTCTGCAAACTTCAACAAAAGCCTAATCAGAAGTGCCAGGCTTTTAAGATCATAGCCCCGCCGTGATGTTAATCAGTCCGGCGGGGGAAGAAGCGTCTCTGGTGGGTACAAAGCCCAGGACAAGGGCTTGCGATCCCTGCGCGGCTGCCGCAGGAATGACAAATAACAGCGGCGAGCTGCTGCCTGCGCCCAAGAGCCCAGCGCGCACCACGGACACAGAAAGGCTCACTTTATGCCGCGAAGAATTCGCTGCTTAACCAAGCCGCAATATGTTTGGAAGCTTTTGCCAAAAAGTACAAAAACCTGTAGTCAGTGTAGCTAGGCATTTGATAACAAGCGCAGTTTCTTCTGCTCGACGTATTTTCCTGATGTATTTGTTTGTAAAGGTAGAGATAAGTATAGTAACACAATCTGTTCCTTAATATCATAGGCAAAGAAAAATCACTAGTCACTAGCTGCAACATTTTACAGTCTCAGTGAGACAGCTGCAAGTATATGTTTATTCTTTTATTCTAAAAATCTCAGATGGAGCCTGATCCTGAAAACCCTTCTTCCTCCCAATGATGCTGTCTGCAATAATAATACTAATGAAAAGCAACTGCTGATGGAAGGAAAGAAAAGAAGGTGAGGCTCAGATTGCCTGCCTGATGCTCGTAATGGTTATTTTCACTAAAGATAAGAAAGCAGACTTGGATGTGCCATATCACAGAAATAAACCATTCTTCCCTATCTACAATTTTGACAGTTATCTATGGAAAATGCAGACTTAAAAAACTCTTAAGAATAATTATTAGAATTCATAGCCAAAATAACATACATCAGCCTTGATTAGTTCCATGAAAAAGCAGCCTTAAATTGATAGTTTAAAAACAGGAAAATTAGCGGTATGATTAAGAATGAATGGCTAATAAAAAGAATTTTGCTAAAACAGATTAAGGTTCAGATCAAGGTCACAAAAGGAACTGATTGAGGAAAACTGTCATTTTTGCTGGGACTCAGAAGCTGTTTTAGCAACACTGTTTCCTCTGAATCACAGTCTTGTAATGAGAAATTACACTGCTGGGGTTAATAAAGACTTTGCTTGTCACGTTAGTTTCCCCAAATTTAATTTTAAACATTGTACTCAAAGAAAAATAAAAATTCCTTGTGTGCAAGTAGACAGAAGGAAATATAACTAAGCTAAGTAACCTCTAGTAAAATGCATGGTGAATTTGTGCCATGGTTCCAGTTCTCATATTTGTTGTAAATTCTCTCCAGTAAAAAAAAAAACCAAAAAAAATCTGCAAGTGGTCCAAAGCCCTGTTTGTCTCCCTGTTTCTTCCAAAATAAACAACTTCTGCTCACAGCACCACAGCCCTCCATTAGCAAAGTTTATGCAGGGAAGTGCTTCCTAACGGGGTCTGAGATTTGCCTTTCTGCCAGCTTCCCCACTTCTTGGCTGGGAACAACCTCCAAAGAGGGTCTGTCTCTGCCCCCTTTGTGTCCTGAGCTGTGCAAAGGCCTTAGATCCATAGGTATGGTCTGAAATTTGGTGTTCCCAAGGAAAAGATTTACAGGGAGACTTTAGTCAGGCAAAGCCCATATTCCTGTGTGCAGGCACCAGCGGTCCCGTGCTGTGAACTGGATAGTGCCTAGAAGATACGGGCACAGCTAACCTCAGGAATTTCAGACCAGGACTAACTTTTTATATGCAATTCCCTTCTGAAAATAACGCTATTCCCCTGTCATGGCACTTGCAAGGAGCTGGTGATTGCCAGTGGTGCCAAAGAGCCAATGTTGAGTGCTACCATTGCCTCACGTTTTCACCTGGTCCCAATGGCATGTAAGAGAAATAGGGAGACACCACAAGCATTCCAGGGGTTCTCCTCCACCTTGTGCTCCCAGTTCCAGGAGACCTTGGTGCTGCCAAGCTGCATGGCAGCACTGCAGAGCAGGTTCCTTTGGAGTGCACAATTCCACGCACGTGAGTGGATCCAGGCTCTGCAGGGAGAACCAGCTGGGCAGCAATGAGAATTTTAGCATCAGTGAAACTGTTCAGCAACATCCTCTGCTTCATGGGTGCAACGCTCCAGTGGAATAAGTAAATCCTCATGTCTATAAATTGGCAGCTTCAGGGGGCTGGGATTTTTACTCTTTGGGTGTTTTTTTCCCTCCTGGGCCAGTACTTTGCACGAGAGGAGCTGGCACACCTGGCCCATGATGGGAAGTGCCACAGCCCTCCTGAGCGTGGGGCTGCTGCTCGGTGGCATAAGCTACTGTTGTCATTGTCACTATCACCAAGCCTGATCGGGGTCAGCAAGCCAACGTGAGAGCTGTTGTATAACCCCGCAATAAAAAGACAGTGCTTGTCCCAGAACACACTCGGACTGGTTTTCTGACAAGCTGTAACAGGTTCTGCAGCGGCACCTTTACTGCTGCTAAATAAAGAACTTCTGCCTTGCAGAGCCTAAACCCATTGCTGAAAGATTGAAAGGAAAATGAACTAATAGGACAAAGGGGCTGTGTACAGGGGTTTTTTTAATGTTTGTTTGTTTTGATCTTAGTTGCAAGTAATTCACATGGAGTGAAGTGCACGGACATGCAGAAGAAAATAAGAACTCAGTTTTAGAAAGGACAACTGCTTCAGACCAAACTGAACACAAAAAATCAAAATCATCCAGATAAGATTACTGTGCCAGAAATCACATTTTTATTAGTACATAAAACACATGTCACTTGACAATGAGTATCTGCAGCATGGAGTGAAATAACTCTCCAGCAGCGAAGTCAATATTTAAATCAATATCTCTGGTAAGGAAAATATCTTACTCATTGATATAGATTGGATTTTTTTTTCCTTATGAACCTCTCAGGAGGTAAACAGCATATTTCTGTTGTAAAAGCAACTAAACAGTATTGCCAAACAGGTCTAATCTTTCCTAGAATTCAATAGCATGGCCCTCTGAAATTATTAATGTTGTTATAAATGCCATTTGACCTTTATGTCAGGGATGTATTTCCTTTTCATAAAAAGGCACCTACATTATTTTGGGCCTGCTGTGCAGCATGTAAACACAGTAACTTCAGTGGGAGCTTAGGGCACTGTGGGATGATTTTTACATTATGTAGGTACCTAATGATTCAGCTACTCAAGGCTAAAATCCATAAAAGATGTTAGTGCCTTTACGTTAATTGCTGCAACAGCCTCCATCCACTCCAGCAGAGCTGTGCAGCATTTCAGAAAGGCTCACAGATTGCCGGGACCACAAACAGGCTCAGAGCATCATCACCTGGGCAAAGGGACTCCCAGGCCCTCCTCCCTGGACCTGTGCTGTGCTTTGCATTGGCAGAACTATTAGAGATGGTAAAATATTCAGTCCTGGAAGCAGTGTGTTGTTCCCTTCTGGTTTCCTGTTTTAATCACCTTTTTCACAAAGTCAGGCTTATTTGGTTTTTTTCTCCTTTTGACCCAGTGATTTTGGTCCCTTTCTGCCACTGGAAATCAAACAAACAAACAAAAGAGCAGCACAGGCGGGATAGGAATGATCCCAGCCCACAGCCTGGTGGCAACAGACTTTTTTAGAGAGAAGAGAGCAGTGATTTTGCACATCTTTGGAACGAGGCAAGTGTTAAATGCAGATTTCCCGCCTTTAGGGGAGACACCCTAACTTGGGAGCTTTCCTGTGAAAGATGGGAGCTGACACCACCATGAGGACGCCTCGCAAAGGGAGCAGGGCTGGGAGAGGTTCTCTTGGAGCCTGTAGGTGTGGGGAAAGCCCGTGCTGCCTCCCGAAGGATGAGGTGTTCCCGGGTACCTGCCCGCCGTGGGATGGCTCTGGCAGGCACAGAAACAGCAGCCTGGTGCCTGGGGAGCTCGTCTGCTGAGCTGGATGATCCACAATGACAGTTTTGGATATGGACACCTATGCTCTGCTCTAGGCTCTTAAAACCATTGGCTTGTTCAGGACCTTACAGAACCACCCTGGCATCTCGGTTCTATTAAAATTAATAGTTTTTGCAAATATTTTGAAAGGTTATTAGATGCCTCTCTGCCCCTGAAAAACTTGTCCTTTAATGCCTTGCCAGACTGAGTCATTAGAGGTGACAGACTGGATGCACTCTTCAGATAATGGGAATAACTATTGGAAAAGAATTATTCAAAAGGTTCCTAAAAGCTGTTGCTATATAATATAAAAGCCAAATTAATTCAGATCACAAAAAAAAAAAAACCCCAGGTTATAATCTCTCTACAGAAATATCTTCCTCTTTCTTAAAAACCTCAACCAATCAATAGAATGTAAGTCTATAAAACTAAATTACATTCCCAGCTTTGATTATTCAACAGGATAGGGTAGAGTTTTAAACCATCAAATATGCTTCCTTTTCTCCTGCTCAATAGTTTTAAACTTCTTAAGACTTTTAATGCAAGTATCAGGACAGGGCAGCACAAAGTATGTTTTAAATGTGCTCTAAAAATCTCCACATAGAGGTTGCTGAAAGAGTTCAGATCTTTGAACCTCGGTAGGGTGGTGCTGGCTAAGAGCTGTCCCACTCTGGCAGCTCTTCCATCCAATACGAGTGATAGAAAGAAAGCTGCATTAGTTTTTACATGATTAGTTTTTGTATGAGACAACAGAGTGCATCCCCCAAGGTCTTCACTAAAAAAGAACAAGCTGGAAAGCTTCGCAAATTTTGTTTTTAAACTTTTGTCCAGCATTGCTTTGGCCCCCACTGCAGGTAAGACATGCTTTGGTCAAAAGAGAAGGAGAGTTATTTGTGAGGTGAGTGACTGATTTAACCAAACCCATACTGAGAATAAACCCTATCAGAGGAATGAATCGGAGCTGAAGCTAAAGCCAGCCTCCACCTCGCAGCCCTTCCTGTAGTACAGCATGAATCAGAACTTGCATCTGGCAGAGTTTGCACTGGAGCTCTCTGCAGACTCGGCTGCTACACCTCCTGGAGGTGCAACTGCGTGTGACACCAGAGAATTTGATGCTGACTGAGAGCAAAGGACTCGGGAGACTGAGGAGTTTCTGACTCAGGAGGGGCAGATTCTGCCTTGGCAGGACTGATGTGACAAATGATCAGTGCTCCCAGAGTCTGCTGTGTGCTGTGAATTTAGAACCAAGGGAATTCCCATCCTGGCAGCATGGATCCAGCAATGTGCACAAACATGGGGCTGGAGACAAGCTGATGTGAGCTGGGATGGCTCTGCTGGCTCTGAAGGATATCTGACATTCATTTTTAACTTCTGATTGGAGAATTAAGAGGAAGAGTGGGATGATATGGCACAACTAGTTCAGAGAGGAGTGAAAGGGAACTGGCAAAATGTCTGCCATCAGAGAAACACCAATAGTTCCTCTACTGCCACAGAAGGATTATTTCATGAATCTGAGAGAGAAGCATAGAAATGGAGCTTTGCAATGTTTCTGGAAATGCATGGCATTTTTCATGGCAAGTGTTGCTGGACCCAGGTACCCAGGGAAACATGGGGATGGAAGTGAAACCAAGTTACAGCTGGGTGGCAGGTGCTTGGATGAGAATTTCCTCACGGGATAAAGTGGTTGGAAGAGTTTTCCCTTTCAACCCTCACACCAACCCAATGGAAAGAGCAGGTGGGGTAAGACCAAGGCCCTGAGTGACAGAGAAACACATCACAGTGATCTACACTGGAAGCAGCCTAGGGACTCTGATCCATCCTTTGTAAGGGACCTGCAGTGTGTTAGAAGGGCTCCACACCATTTCTGTAAATTCAGACCTACAGCCTCACTTACATCAGGGTTCTCCTCAAGGGCTGACAGCCAGGAAGCCCTGATGAATCAGTGATAGCTCTCTGATTTAGCACTGACCTGCAATGTTGAGCCTGGGAGGGCACAAACAGTTAATCTTAAAAGCAACCTGGCAGGAATGGGGTTTGGGAACCGATTCACCAAATTTACACAGTGGTGTTTAAACTGAGCAGGACATTAGCTGATACTCAGTGGACAAACTTAATGGCCAACATCACTCCATCAGCCTTTTCCCATGAAAAACCTGCACCCTAGGTGCTACCAAGTGCTAATTTGTTAAGAAA